>NC_141689.1:801050308-801690308 GCF_964263255.1 Lissotriton vulgaris | reverse complement strand
TGTTGAGAAAGCTGCATTGGCTTCCTATTAAACAGAGGGCTTTTTTTTAAATCTGTTGCCTGACTTATCGTGCTCTCCAGGGACTGGGTCCCTTGTACCTGCAAAGGAAATTAAAAAAGTATACCCCGAACCGCTCTTTGAGATCCTGTTCACTGCAACTTCTCCAAGTGCCCCGCATTAGGCTGCAGAGAACTGGGGGCATGGCCTTTTCCTTTTTGGCCCCCAAGTATTGGAACAGCCTCCCTGCTTATTTACGAGGCATTCCATCCTATCTAACCTTTAGGAAAATGTTAAAAGCCTTCCTATACTAGGTCCCTCTTTCCCTGGGTTGGTCCTTTTATTGGAGTACTCCGAGTGAAGCGCCGAGATGCCTCCCGGTGAGTCGAGCGCTATATAGACATGACATGACATGACATGACAGAAGTCCCTTGCCAAGGATTTACACTGAAGAGCCAGAGCTTCAAAGTGGATTTTTTTACTTTCTTGGTACCCAGTGAAGGGCCTTCAACGCTGGAGTGATGTGTTCTGTGTGATGTATGTTGCGGAGGATGACAATCAAATGGCTGCTCTGTACGTGTATGACACATATAGTTAACTTTGTATTACTTTCTATTATTTTCTGTGTTTGTCAATTTGTCTCTTCACAGCATAAAACCTTTCAAGCAAATTCTTTTTTTTCTGATGCCTTACATTTTTTTTATTACAAAAAACATCTTACCATGCCACTCTTTACTGATCAAATTCTGTGTATCATTTCTAGCCGAGACCATCTGTTTTAAAGGTTTGCCCGAACGGTATATTGAATTATAGATAGCTAACAGTGAATAACGGGGATGTTTTCACTGTTTGGTTCCGAATCATATCAAGTAGACAATGAGCACTTTACTGAGGGGCTATACTTGACACAAATAGACAACAAGAGCATAGCTTGAGTTGTCTTTGATGTCAATCAGAACGCAGAGATCAAAAACATCCCAGTTATTCACTTTTTTAGGTCAAAGCCTACCAAGCAGTGCAGCTAACTGGTTGCTAAAAACATCTTGGGGACATTCATAAAGCTGACCTTAGAATGTACTCCGTCCCTTGCTTACCATTGGCTTTGTGGTTTGTAACTCACATTTGCTTGATTTTTATTACGATCGCTCCTTGTATTTTTCCACAAATGCTCACGTTCTGTAAACATGGCTTTACGTTTTGTTCTTATTTTTTCACATTTACTGTGCATTCAAAGACGGAGGTCAAATTTCAGATTTTGTTGTCTGAGGTGTGAAAGGAACAGCTTTTTTTCTGAATAAATCAGAATTAGGAAAGCACAAATGAAGCACATTTTTTGTGACCCTGAAGCACGCTGGAAACAAGTATTTTAAAATGATTTAAAAAAATGTAAAATATGTGATGCCATTTCTACTCTTTATCGTTTGTGCGCTATGTAGATTTACCAGTAAAACTGTATTTCTGTACAAATGTAATGGTCATTTCAGCTGAAAATGTGTTGTCTGTAAAGCCAGTGCACTACACACCATGCATTCTCCACTCTACACCACAGCACTCTGACACTTTACTCCACTCTGTGCCACTCTATGCCCCTCCACTCTGCAACACTCTATGCCACTCCACCCTATGCCACTCCACTCTTTGCCACCTCACTCTGCAACACTCTACTCCACTTCACGCTGCTCTCCTCCACTCTGACACACTCCTCCACTCCATGGCATTCCACATTACAAGACTGCACTCTATTTCATTCAACACCACTCTATGCTACTCTACGACACTGCGCCAATTCACTCTAGGCCACTCAACTCCTTTCTACGGCACCCTACAACACTCCACTTTACATCACTTCATGCCACTCTAAGACACTCTGTGCCACTCCACTCCTCTTCATGCAGTGCTAGTCCACTCTGACACCTACTCCACTCTATGCTACGCCACTCTAGTCCCCTCCACAGCACTTTGCTCCAATTAAGAATACTCCACTCTGACACTTTGCTCGACCCTACCCTAAACCACTTCACGACTCTACTCTCCTCATCACTCTACATCACTCCACTCTGACACTGTACTCCACTCTAACACTAAACCACTCTATGCCACTCCATTATACGACACTCTACACTACTCTTTGCCACTTAAATCTAGGACACTGTACTCCACTCTATGCCTCAACTCCCCTCTATGCCACTCTATTTTGTGCCACTTTACTTCACTGTATGCCTTTCCACGCCTTGTGCTCCACTCTGTTGCGCCACTCCACGACAATCCTAATCCTAATCCCAGTCCTAAAGTTAGGACTCCTAACTTCGGTGAATACCAACATGAGTAAGTGCCTTCTTCGAATACCAAAATGATAATAAGTTTAGGATTTTGTCTTAAGTTAGTTCTGTGTATCGGGCCCTGTATTTCACTCTGCAACAATCTACCCTCCTTCACTCTACACTTTAGTCCACTCCATGACACTTTACTCCACTGCAGGATACACCCCTCCATTCTATGACACTTCACTTTACACCTCTATGCCACTCTATAACTTCGCTCCACTCTGAAACTCCATGAGACTCTACACTGCTCCACTCTATGACACTCTATTCCAATCCACTCTGACACATTACTCCACTGTACTCCACTCCACTCTACACCACTCTATCACCACACTCTACAGCATTCTATGGCACCCCACTATTCAACATTCTATGCCACACCACTTTACTCTATGACCCTCCACTTAATGCCCCCCCCACTCCTCCTCACTACTCTACAACACTGTACTCCACTCTGTGCCACTCCATTCTACGCTTCTCTACACCCCTAACTTTTACCCATGCTGAACCACACCCATGCTGGTGTAGAGCATGGCTAAGCACATTGCAAAACCAGTAGCTCTTGTAAAGGCACGAACTATTGGCTTTGCCAGTGCTTGTTTATAAAATAAACACTTTAATTTTCAACATTTTGGACAATGTTCTACAGGCCACTGCATTTCAAGTTCTTCATTTTTAGGTCGAGCCTGAGTCAACGCGCATGCTCTACTCTGCGAGTCTTGCTGTAGTAGAGTATGGACGAGAAGCCCCGCCCACTCTCCACCCACGTTTTCTATTGACTTGTGTCTTTGTTCTTCGTAAATGCTGGCTTCTGATTCAGTAATTGGCTTGTTAGTCCCTCCTTAGTACGGCCTTGTCTTCATTTGTAACCTCCCATGGTTACTGGCCCTTTTACCGTGGTTGTTTCACGGTATGTCTTTTTAAGTCTGTAAGCAACTAATTTCTTTATTGAGTTTTTACTACTGTAGGTATGACATGCTTTGCTTGCAGCCGGGACAATGGGAGCCAGTTATTTCCAATACCATATGTCTCACATTACATTGCAAATTAAAAAAAAAACTTTATTTACTGTGGTTGAAATTGTCACACTTGCGTTTTAATTGTAAACATCTTAAGCCAAAGCGCTGGGGCTGTGATTGCTTTAACAGTAAAGAAATAGAAAAAATGTTTTTAGATTTCTTTACTTTTGATGCAATCGAGGCACCAGGCTTTAACTTAAGATGTTTACAGTTAAAGCGGCAATTGTAAACAAAGTAAACAAAGAGAGAAAAAAGCATGTACCGGTAATTTTCTTCTCTTTATTTACTTTGCTTACAATTGCGGCACTCGTGCTTTGGCTGTAAATGACAATGTCTTTTATCTAAACTGTAAAAATCAAAACACAAAATAAAAGACATTGTTAATTACAATGCCAATAGCTCAAACTCACGTAATTGCAAGACTTATTGCATTGCAAATGCTTGTTCATTGACCCGTTCAAAGAAGGCTCGATGTTAGTTACTTATTGTTAGACTTGGACCTTTTTGCAGGGTCATCCCAGAACTTTTTGCCTTCCTCCTGTATTTTTTCTGACCTGTTGGTGGTGGTGTTATGGCTCTGGGTACTTTACCACTGCTTATAAGTGTCAATTGTGTAATGGATTAGTGTTTCCATGATTGGCTATTTGGTATTCTAGTCCGACCCTAGTACAGTGCACTATGTGTGCCCAGGGCCTGTGAATCAAATGCTGCTGGTGGGCTTGCAGCACTGAGTGTGCCAGCCACAGAAGCAGCTTGTGAAATGTGACTCAGGCCTGTCATTGCAGAGCCTTTATGCATTCTGGGTCTGCCATGTCGACTTGGCAAGTGCACACACTTGCCAGTCCCTAAACCTTCACTTTTCTACATATCAGTCACCCCCACGGTAGGCCCAAGGTACCCCTCTTGGCAGGGTGCATTGTATGTGAAAGGTAGGACATGCCCTGATGTGTGTGGCATGTCCTGATAGTGAAACACTGCCAATTTCGTTTTTCACTATTGCAAGGCTATCTGTTCCCATAGAACAGAATGGGGAGTTTTTCTATCACATCGTATAAACATAACTGACCCTAGGAACAAGATGGAAAAGTAAAGTTTAGTATGCCTGAACTCAGAATGTTAAAGTGCATCTTTTAGTGAGGGTGATTTTTATATTCTGTGTTTGAAAATAAAACTTTAAGAAAGTAGGTATTTTCTTGCCTAACCATCTAGTGTGCCTCTGCTAAGTTTGTGTATTGCATGTCTGGCTTTTTAAATGACTGGGGTTGGAGAGGGGCAGCGGCTCCAGAAGTCTGATGAGTCAGGGCTGGGCTGAATGGGCCTGGTCTGCATTTGGAGTGGTGGGAGGAGTAGCACCTTCACCTGAATAGGGCTGTGCCTGCCTTCCCCAATGACGGCTCCGCCCCCCTGTGGTGTGTCTGGAGCCAGGGCTCACACTGACAATGGAGGTTGTTGTGGACTTTCAAAAATCCCCACAGAACTGGGTTGAGCTGGGTACAGACACTCTCTGCTTTCAGCGAACAAAGGATTTTTGGGTATAAAAAGAGAGGCCCAGATCCCAGACTTTTTGATCACTTCTGGGAAATCAAGAGGAACGTTTGCCAAGGAGAACAGCCTGGAGAAACTGAGGAGGAATACTACCCCGGTGCTGTTTGCTGTCTGGGGTTGGCCTGCAGTGGCTACTTTCTGCCAAGAAAATGGAAAAGGACTTTGCTGTTTGCTGTGCCCCTGCTTGAGGAAGATCTCCAAGAACTGAGCTTGCCTCCAGTTCTGAAGTCTCAGGGACACAAAGACGTCACCACCAGCTTCCCTGAACTTCCTTGCTTGGAGTGCTGACCTGCAAAGAGGTGCTTGCTGTTGTTTTGGACCTCTAGAGACTGTTTTCTGCTGGGAGCTGGAAGAATCCATGCATCATCCTGGATTGTCGCATCGTATCGAGGCACCACGTTTGTCGCATCATTGGGAAGCAGTAAGAAACTGATGCATCACCTCTCCACACAGTAAGAAACCGATGCATCACCTCTTCTCCGGTAAGGAACTGACGCATCACCTCCCCTGTGCAGCAGTAAGGAACCAACGCATCACCTCCCCCAGATCAAGGAACCAACGCAACCCCTTCCCTGAGTGTAAGGAACCAATGGATCACCTTCCCTGGGGCCCGTTTTGTTTGTTTGTGTGACGCTTGCCAGGTACTTTGTGTGAAAGTTGTTTCATCTGCAGTTTGCTTTGAACTGAACTATTTCTACCATCTGAAAGTCATATTTTTATTACTGAATTGTGGATTTTTTACGTTTGGTCTTGTTTTGGTTTAGATAAAGATTGCTTATTTTTCTAAACTGGTGTGGTGTTCATTTGTAGTGTTTTCACTGTATTACTGTATGTGTTCACAAATGCTTTACACACTGCCTCTAAAATAAGCCTGTCTGCTTGTGCCAAGCTACCAAGGGGGTGAGCAGGGGTTATTTTAGAAGTGTATTCCCCTTACCCTGACTAGAAGCAATGCTCCCTATTTGGACAAAGGTACCTACCTCTGCCAACTAGAGACCCCCATTTCTAACTCTTATGCTCCCTCCTGATAAATTAGGAAAACGTTGTTACATAGATTTTCTTGCAGGAATGGAGATTAGCCAGGATTATCTAAAGGAGAAACATGGATGTGATATTTGTTTAACCTATAGTAGGGCTTCATTAGATAAGGACACATATTGCTCATATGACCAGGAAATCGAGGTGCAAGGTCGTTGCTAAAATTAATGTATTGGAATAAATGGATCTATTGCTAGTTTGTGAGATCACTAATAAGGCTGAATAGAGTCTGCCCCAGGCTTGTCACGCAGAGATATTGGGCTATCTTGAGAATGCAGATTTAAAAGTTTTTGTCCCACACTGTGGTGATGGGTGAGAAATGGCGAAATTTCTCAAGTACCTCTTTTCACTTTTGTAAACTATTCAGTCATTAAATTGACTATTGTAACTGAAATATTACCGGAAAAATACGTATTGTGGCATGTCACTTAGCTCACTTCCTAATTGCCCAACTGCAATGCGATTTGCATGCCTTGCACACTGCATGCCAGTGGCATGCCCGTCAGCCCTTCAGTGTGTATCTGGCTAAGTTCATGATAGTTTCAGGAATGTGCCTCGGTCATTGGCAGGGAGATACCCACAGTAGTTTGATACCTGGTAGCCCCTTCTACCATTACATCCCCGCCCAGAAGTGACTAGCCACAGTGAGGCAAGGAGATGGAAAAATGCTGTACTGATGCTCACAAAAGACTCTGATTCTGTGATTGTGCTCTGTCGTGTTAGGTCCTCACATTTCATGTCTTGTTATGCTATTTCATGTCATTTTATTTTGTTATGCTACGTCATGCTGTTTTTAAATATTTCAACTTCCATCGTTTTCAATAGCCTCTGGGTGCTGGTGCATTGTATAAGCCCCGAAATCAGAGGGTGCTTCTCTCTGGGATTACATTTTGTAATCTTAAACCTCACCCTCACTTTGCCGGCATACTCCTAATTTAATTGTGTTGTTCGAACCTGAAAGCGCATGTCCCTACCAAACGTTTGTGTATCGGATGTGCCACTTCCGTGAGGCATTATGGTCCTTGTAGTTTCATGCTCTCTGTGCTTTCGCTCACTGGCCATCTCGCTGCTAATTTTTAATAGTGATTAATCGCCGCAGAGGTCTCCAATCCTTCTACCAGCTTGCACAGGAATGCCAAGATGAGGGTGGCATGTTGTGGCAAATGCACTATCTTTGGAATGTGATGATATGTGTGTGTGTGTGCGTCTGTGCATTTGTGTGTTTGTCAGTCACTCACTGTTACATGCTCCCTTGATGGCCTCTTCATGGAATGGTGAAGTTTGAACTATAGCGCGTGCCTCCATCGTAGTATGTGCCCCATAAAATATGTCCTGAAGCTATGCAAGGCAGCTGTTCCTCTGTTTCATTTTCATCCTTTACAAAATTCTTCATTGACATATCTCGTCATCTTCTTTCTGCTAACAGATGTTGATGAGTGCGCCTCCAACCCGTGCACCAATGGAGACTGCGTGAATTCACCTGGTTCCTATTATTGCAAATGCCATTCAGGTTTCCAAAGGACTCCAACCAAACAAACTTGCATTGGTAAGGCTTCTGTTTTATACACATGTTTTTTTCCACCTTACACGCACGCTAAGACACCCCTTAAGAAAGTTCCTGCCAATAATTTACCTGGGCTTTTCCAAGAACGTACAATACAGAGAGAAGGGGTGTTTTCCTGTAATTATACAGTAGTTTTCAAAATCGTCTGACCTCGTTTCAGACATAAAACTATAATTTTGTTTTATTACCTTCAGTTCATGTGGTGCCTCAGCATAGAAAACTGTCTGGCTGGATATCACTGTGTTTTTAATGAGAGACGGTTATTACATGTTGCTTTTTCTGTGCCTAAACAATGTTTATAATGCCCCTCCAGCATTTTCTGAGTGAAAACATATGGTACAGGCAAGAAATGCGGATCTATTTTGCGAGGGAAGTATTATATCAATTTGTTGAGGGTAGGCCCGTTTAAAAATAATCAAAAGGATAGTATTCGTATGCTAGCATTTCCTATGTTCTTGTCTTTACTTCTTCACCATTCCATCGATAATTGTAACACATCGCACAGAATCTATATATAATATAGTGCATAGTTAAACTGCCATATCACCACATTGTTCTTGGATGACTAGCACTTCTTATCACATAAGCAAACCACTTATTGAAAGTTACTATTAACATATTAGCAAGTTTACAGTCTATGGCACGGAAATATAAGCCATTCATTCAAACATTTGCAAACATACACGAGAGTACATGGGTCTTAGCTGTCTTTCTTTTGGGTAGTAAATCTTACACAACAAAAGAAGAACACACCATAGGTCGTTAGAAACAGTCTCCAGCATACAGTGGTTCCACGTACCACTCTCCTCCCTTGATTGCATTTGATTTTTCTGAGTGTAATTGTAAAACAAATCTGTAACTTAAGCAATAAAGCATTGGCAAAACCAATACTTTGTGCATGGCTGCCATCTTCAAATGGTTAAAAAAAAATAAAAAACATAAAGATGGCCACCATGCATGAGCGTGCAAATGATGCAGCCTTATTTGAACTATTTTTTAAAACAAAAGAAACAACATGTCCATGTGGGCACATACATAGATGGCTGACACCTTTGGGTAATTTAACTTAAAATGCATGTGCATGCATGGTGGCCATCTTCAGATGTTTTTTCTTTTGTTTGAAGAAAAATCATCGAACTATATCTGGCGCACATTTGTGTGTACGCAAAGGTGGAATTGCTGAATGATTGATTATTCTTAAAACAAAAGGTAAACCATTGCAAGAAGGTTGCTGCACATGAACATTCATACACACACATGCGCTCGCATACACACACACACACACACACACACACACACACACATACACAGGCAGCCATCTTGGAATTATTTAAAACTGTGCCTAAGATAACCATCTTCTGATACAGTGATAAGATAGGGAGGAAAGACATTGAATTGTGAGCCGAAGGGCATGAAGCACTCTCTAAATTCATATTAGGTACAATAGGTCTGTTACAAGTAGCAGACAGCAGAAGCTGGCTGTAGACGTGATCTGAAAAGGGGAAGCAGCCTTTACAACGAGGATTTTACCACATTGTGCCTTTACCTCGCATTTTTCACCACACGTTTTTACCACGTATATGCCTTTACAACGCATGCCTTTACCACTCATTTCAGATATGTTGGGAAGTTTGGGGACTTTCCCCCCACAAATACATATTTTTTGTAAATATAAATATACATAAACATTTTGTGGTAATGGCATAAATTGTAAAAGCATATGTGTTCTGAATAAATGCGGGATAAAAATTGCATTATAAAGGCATGCAAAGCATTTCCCTGCGTTGTTTATCTCACAACCCTAAACAGGGCATGCTGCTAACTAGAATAGAATCCACTGTACATTATTTTAGAGTTGTGCAAATTTATCATCTCCAGATATACAGGGAAATGTTCACTTTTCTCCCCCCATGACACAAAGTAGTATATAACATTGTTTCGCCAGCTTATTAAAAAGTTAAAGAGGTAATGACACAATTTGGAGCCTGTAAACTGGGATTCTCATCCCACCTTCCACATGTCATTGAATATTCTATGATTTGGGGCATTTTATGTTAAATCTCAATGGCTAAAATATTAAAAATATGTGAAATGCAATTCTAATTATGTGAAATGTATTTATGTAATTCTAAATTTGAAAATCACCATATACAAGGGTACATTTACTATTGTGAATCAGGCCCATAGGTTTTTTACTGGTCAATCCAAACGTCTATTGGGATAAATGGCATGTTCCAGAAAATTATGTGCAACTTGTGAGTCGCAAACTCACATACAGGTATTGACAACTTGTGTTTTCCTCTTTCCAATGTAGATAAACCAAGTGCGACTACGTTTTGAAAGGTTGACATCCAACACTAATATCTCTTAGGACCTGTGCAGTTTGTAGTGTCTACCACATAAAATAAACAATATTTCTCATCTTCTACTCCAGGCCATTGCCTTTGCTAGGTAAATTAGCTTATTGGGCTAATGAATCGGGGGCAACTATCTATTGTTCATGTGTTTGAATCAAAGCAAACAATTTAATTATTTCAATGTGCCTAAAATGAGCACTGGTCAAATGTATAAACCAAATTAGAGACATCACCAAGAGACAATTCAGGTTTTGCAGATGGGACACACAATACAGTTAATGCACTGTTGCTCCAAAAACAATTCAATGAGAATGAGGGATAACATTGATGGACCTGCAGAAGTAGCTTGACAGTTGCCCTATTCTAGAAAAATAGATCTCAATTCTCAAGCCTGTGATGCTAACTCATTGTTTCCTCTAATATCAAGCAAAAATAAACTTTTTGGAATTCTTGGACTTCTTCACCACCTCTTTTCTATTCCTTTATGTACCTCTTGTTTTATGGAGGGCTTTATTGGTAATATTTTTTTATTGCTCTTTTTGTTTTACAATTACTGTCTCATTACTCTTACAAAGTTTGACTTACACATCTAAAGTGTCTTCCAATTCCGGTGGCTAAATATCATTCAAAGGTTATTTACTGTGTACAGAGTTCTATATTTATGTAGCGCCATCTATAAAGTAAATTTTCTTTAGGCAACATACGCTGTTTCAGAATTAACTAACCCCACGTAAGTGTGTGCAAGTGCTGCAGCCGTCTAAAAACTATTTTTTTAAACAAAAGAAAAGAAAGTCTATTTTGCCCACTTTGAATATTTCTACTTAAAAGGCGGGTGCATGCATGGTGGCCTTATTCAACTTTTCAAATTTTAGTTTTAAGAAAAATCATTCAAAGATAGTTGCGCATATTTGGCATACCCAAAGGTGGCAATGCTGAATAATTTTTTTTTTTCAGGAAATTTTTATTAAGCATTTGAAAATTAATACAAATAGCATGTCATAAAGAAGCAGTAAAAAGTACAATGGAAAACAATAATTAAATGACATAAATATTCATAAAAAAGTGCTTGAGGAGGAAGGGAAAAAGAATATTGAAAGAGAAGATAAGGAAGGAAGAAAAGAGAAGAAAAGAGAGAGGAGAGTAAAAAGGAAAAAAGAAAAGAAGAAGAAAAGCAAGATTTACTACGTGGGATTAATAGCACGTAATAAGGGAGGAGAATTGGAAGAAAGGTAGGAGGTGAAGGGAAGCCAAAGTAAATCAGATTTGATTTTTAAAGGGACAGAGGTGGAGGATGCAATAGATATTCTGTGTTCATCACATATAAAGTTCCACCAAGTGTGGACAGAAAGCTTAGAGTTATCCTTCCAACATGCTAAAATAACTTTAAATGCAAGAGCGATAAACAGGTCCAATAACTTAGCAGAAGAAGATACAATATCAATATCATCAGTAGGTATGGGCGAATTTTGCGAATCTCGCGTTCGCGAATTTTGCGGATTTGCGAACTCGCAATCTGCAAAATCCGCGAATTCCCGCGAATTTGCGGATTTTTTTTTTATGTTCGCACGGGTTTCTGCAAGTTCGGGAGGGTTTTGTACAATTTCGCAAATTGCGAAATTGTACGAAACGCGTGCGAACTTGCAGAAACCCGTGCGAACACAATGTGCCCAGTAGGGTATGTGCCTCTTGTGTGAATAAAAGGTCAGAGAAAGATCAGTTCAGCAGATAAAGAGAAAGAAGCTCGGGTATTGCGCTTGTGAAAGTCAAGGATGCAAAGCCTATCCAGCATCACAGCTGATTTTCCACAGTAGATTTGGGAAGAAGGCACACTTGTCCAGCCTCGACGACGCTCACGATTGTTTTTGGGCTAATGAATGAGTCACTGAATTTGAGCATCAACTAGTTCGAGCGACCATGTGTGTGTTACTATGCAATCGCCCCGAAGGGCGCAGGGGTCCCTTGAGTGAGCTGCAGACCTGACCTGTGCCCAGCCATGCAACTATTTTACAATGGCGCCAGCAAGCTGCCAGCGCCGTTGTAAAATAGTTACAAGGTTAGCTTGCACAGGAAGCACTGAGATAAAATAAAGCAGCACCTGCTTCGTTTTATCTAGTGGTTCCTGTGCAAGCTAACTTTGTAACTATTTTACAATGGCGCTGGCAGCTTGCTGGCGCCATTGTAAAATAGTTGCATGAGTGGGGGTTCAACTTTTGAACCCGTTACGTTCGCGGATTTTTTTTTGCGGATTTTGCGGGAAATCCGCAAAATTCGCGGATTTCGGATTTCCCAAAAATCCGCAAAATCCGCGAGCGTAACGGATTTCCCGCTCACACCTAATCATCAGATAAGGAACCTAAAAACACATTCAGGAGGGATAATGGAGAGCAAAAAGAAAACATTGGCATGCAGATATTCCATACTTCAGTCCAGAATGATAAAACAGGGGAACGTTCGTATAGTTGATGTTTAAGAGTACCAGGTTCCTTGGAACAGGACCAACATAATGGAGAGGAAACTTGAGAGAACTTATGGATGCTAAACGGGGTAATAACCACTCTATGATATATAAAGAATAAAGATTGCGTAATACGTGCAGCAACAGATACTTAAAAAATTTTGGGCCATAAACGATCCCACACTACAACAGATAGGGAGACATCAAGATCAGACTCCCAAGCAATCTCTACATTTGAATTAGAACGTCCGGAAACATTAGATAACAAAATTGAATATACAAGTGCAGCTTTAGGAATTTGAGTAGAAAATAAAGCGTAAAGTGGAGTGGTGGGGGTGAAGGAAGAAAAAGAAACAGATGCGGAGAGGAAAGACAAGGGAGATTGAATGGCAGAAGCAATAATGGTATATTCAGTGATAAACGATGAAGGCAAATGAAATACATTTTGCAATGCTGGGAAGGAAATCAAGGATGAACCAACAAAAAAACTGATGTACAAATAGGATACCCTTTTCTTTCCAGTGTTTAAAATAAAATGATTTACCTTTGTATCTAAGGAATTTGTTGTACCACACCACAGAGGACAACAAACATTGAAGAGGTGTCAAAGTAGAAGAAAAAACAGTTTGTAGTAGAAATTGGGAATATTTCAAAATGGGATATTTGGATAAAAAAGAGCAATTTGACATAAAGACTATATGTTGGAATGAGAAATCTTTGAGAAGAGAGCGTTCTAGGAGAACCCACTTAGGCACAGGAGTGTCCATAAAGTCATAAGCCAAGGAAAAGGACTGTTTGATCAAGAAGGCAGAGTGGTATGATTTAAAATCAGGAAAACAAACACCACCTTCTTGTTTAGGTCGAATTAACTTGTGCAATGCAATACGTGGATGTTTGTTATTCCACAAAAATGTTATCCAAAGAGAATTAATTTGTGCAAAATAGGATTTAGGAATTTTGAAAGGGAGCATGGAAACAGTATAGAGGACATGTGGGGTAATCATCATTTTGATGGTATCCAATCTACCCCACCAGGAGAGGAATAAGGGGAACCAAATTTGAAAAAGGGATTGAATTTTATTAGTTAAAGAATCAAAGGTTAATTTGAGGGTGTCTTTTAGGGAAGAAGAGAACCATATACCAAGGTATTTAATTTTGGAGGGACACCATGCAAAATCAGTATTATTAAACATGTACTGGAGACAGATTGGATTAAGGGGTAGAACTTCCGTTTTAGATAAATTAAGCTTATAACCTGATATGGAAGAGTACAGACTAACCTCCTTTAAAAAATGTGGAAGGGAGGATGTAGGATTGGACATATATATCAGGACATCATCTGCATAGGCAGACAATTTAATTTCAGTAGAGGAGAGCGTAAGGCCAGTAATACTAGAGTTGGAACGAATACGTTCTAAAAAAGGCTCAAGACATAAAATAAATAACAGGGGGAAAGGGGACAACCTTGTCTTGTGCCTCTGTTCAAGAAAAAAAATCTAGAGAATTGGTTATTAACAAAAATACTGGCACGAGGGGAGGAATTAAGAAGTTGAACCAAGGATATGAAAGAAGGACCAAAACCAAACCATTTGAGGGTACGTAACATGTATTGCCAATTAATACGAACAAAAGCTTTTTCAGCATCCAGGGAGAGGGCTGCCAATGGGGCTTTAACAGATTTAGCATGCCCAATGACATTGGAAAACAGGCGAGCATTATCAGCAGCAAGTCTACCCTTCACAAAACCCACTTGGTCTGTTTCAATTAAACGGGAAATAATAGAATCTAGGCGAGAGGCAAGGATTTTAGCAAAAATGTTACAATCATAATTAAGTAAAGATATAGGCCGGTAGTTTTTACATTGTGAGTGGTCTTTGTCAGGTTTGGGAATAATGACAATGAGAGCATCCAAAAAGTATCCAGAGGCTTTGGCATCTGAGATAAAAGAATTAAATAATTGAAGGAGTTTAGGAGCAAAAAAAGAGTGAAAGGAAGAATAAAACTCAACAGGTAGACCATCAGGGCCAGGGGCTTTAAATTTTTCAAGACAGTAAATGGCTGCAGTAATTTCCTGGAGAGTAATTTCCCGTTCCAATAGAGCAAAATCCATCGGAAGGGAAGGGGGAGCTGGGAGGCCCTCAAAAAATGTCGATAAATCCGCTTCAGAGGGATGTGTATCATCTGAGTATAGGGCCTGGTAATAATTATGAAACACTTTGGCAATATCTTCATCAGAAGTAACTGATTTGTTTAAAGATTCATTAAAGATAGGGCCAACAGATTTACGTTCAGATTTTATTTTTAAATAATTTGCCAACATTTTCCCTGCTTTCTTTTGGCCTCCATGGAATTTAGATTTAATTTTGAGAAGGGTGTGACAAGCTTCATTGGTGATAATTTTGTTAAGGTCAGTTTTGGCTAGGATTAGGTCCTGAAGGGCAGAGGAGGATTTAGAGGGAAAATAAGAATGTCCAAGACTTTTGATCTTTTTTAGCTGGTCGTCATATTTTTGTCTATTAAGTTTCTTTTTCTTAGAAACATGGGAAATAGTAAATGCTCTAAAAGAAGCCTTGAAAGCATCCCAAGTAATGGGAATGGAGGTGTCCAAAGGATTATTAAAGGAGAAAAACTCATTGAAAAATGTCACACTCTCTTTCATAAAAATGGCATCAGATAAAAGAAAATAATTAAATTTCCAGCGACTGAATTTAGAGGAAATAAGGGAGAGATCTAGGGTAGTATACACTGGAGCATGATCGCAAATAAAAATAGAGCCAATGACGGACTTTTGAATGGAGGGCAAAAGAGACTTGCTAACCATAATATAATCAATTCTCGAACGAGTATGGTGAACATTAGAAAAAAAAGTATATTCAAGCAAATCTGGGTTGCACATTTTCCAAGAATCATGTAAAGGACGAGAAGCAATGGCAGATTGAAAACTCTTATGGGTTTTGTCGGGTTGAAATTTACAGGAGGATAATCTATCTGAAAAAGGGTCTAACCATTGATTAAAATCACCAGCAACAATAAAATCGGGGCAATCTATGGACGAAATCAGAACTTTTGTATCTTTCCAAAATTTTGGATCAGGGCGGACTGGACCATATATATTAAGCAGTACCATCGTCTTGTTTTGAATGACAACCTTAGCCATTGCTCAACGTCCTTCATCATCATTACTAGAAGAAACAATTTGAACATTTAAAGCTTTATGAAATAAAATAGAAACCCCTCCTTATTTTTTTAATAGCAGGCGAAAACACAACCTGACCCACCCATTGTCTTTTAAGCTTAAGGGATTCAACATCAGAACAATGCGTTTCTTGAAGGAAAACCACCTGTGAATGAAATTTAGATAAATGAGACAGTACCTTTTGATGCTTGACAGGATGACCAAGACCTCGCACATTCCACGAGACAAAGTTACACATGATGGCGGGAGGGGAGGATGGGCGACAAGTGGAACAGACACATGGCAAAGAGATCACTACAAAAGGGGAGACAGAAAATACGTAAGTACTTGAAAAAGGGGATTCCCAAAACACTCACAATATCAAGACCAAAGAAAGCCATGGATATAAGAAATGACAGTATGAAGATCAAAAATAGAAGTAGAGATCGCTCAGGAATAAAATAGCAATGAAACTGGAAAGAGAAGCAAATAAACCAAACAAAGAGAGAGAAAAGAAGAAGAAAGAAAGAGAAAAAGTAGAGGAGGACAGAGAGATAAAAAGTAAACAGATCAAGGCACAAAGGCCTGAACGGAAAAGAAGAGAGCAACCAAAATATCTGAGGCGAAGATGTGCCAGAGAGAGAGCCCGACCATGAGCTACCAAGGAGCAAGACATATACATAAAGGAAAAACACAAGGATGTGAGATCAAAACCTCAAGAAGCAGATCCAGAGTAAAAGAGAAGAAGCAAAAGAGGTCAGGAAGAATAGAAGAACAACAGTGAACGATAGGAAGGATAGAAAACAACTAGTGAGCAGTGTCCATATTGGAAGGAGAGACACTCAGAAGATAATCGTGGAGTTTTTGCGGATCGTCATAGGATCTGGTACGGCCATTATGTGTGATATTGCAGAAGCAGGGATGCAGGATTCCATATTGAATGTTGAGTTGTCGCATTAAAGGTCGAAGATTCAGGAATTCTTTGCGCCGTGCATTCGTGGCCGATGAAAGATCCTGTGAAATAAAGATGTTGTGACCAGACCACTGGAGACGACGTTTGATTCTGGCTGCTTTCAGGACAGACATTAACTCTGTGAATTCGAGGAATAGCATGATGATGCCCCGTGGTTTGGAGGAGTTGGAATTGATCCGTCCAAGACGATGGGCTCTTTGGATGTTAAGAGGGTGCGAAGCAGGTTGAAGATCTAAAAGTTCCTGAAGAAATTTCCGTATAAAGGACACCATGTCTGCACCCTCCAAATTTTCCGGAACAACATAGACGCGTAGGTTGTTCCTACGATTACGATTTTCCAAATCCTCGGTGTGGAGTTTGAGTTTGAGGATCTCCTGTTCCAACAATGGAATTTTAGTTGAGACATCTTGAATATCGCTCACACGCTGTTCCAGACTCAAAACCTTGCCCTCCATAACAACCCAGCGTTCTTCAATTTGTAGTTTTGCATTAGTAGCGGACATAAAAGGTTGGAGACCACGCACCTCTTCAAGAATGGAGTCTAAAACAGGATTAGAGGAAGATGCGATAGGAGACGGCGGGTCATTCTTAAGCCTCTTAGGTTTGGTTCCAGTTTGAGACAATTTAAGAGAGATGGAATTATTTGCAAGCGTGTATGAAGTAGGTAGGCACCAACAGAGAACAGCAGGGTCCAATGAACTGGCTTAGAGATGCTTGAGCAGGAAGAGGGGCACACAGAGCGTGGTTTAAAATAGAGCGACAAGAAGGAGGAGCCAGAAAACGCACTACCCTTGAGTGCTGATAACCTCACTGGATTGATAGTAGCAAAAGGACACCATCAATACTGTGTTGATAAAAAAAAAACACAGCACAGAAATGGAGCATCTATTAAAGCAAGCACGATTATAAGGGGGTATTACATAGAGGCAAAGTCACTTTAAAGAACCTGTTGCCAAAGGGAGCAAGTAGAGGCAAAATGAAGACCCAACTTAGCAAGTCTTAAAATGGCGGACGTGGTTTCTCCAAACCGCAGAAGAGAAGATATCCAATCTGGAAGTAAAGAACTGGAAGTCATGGGAGGCAGGGGACAAGAGCACAATTGAAAAGTGAGGTCAAGTAAGCTTATGTAGGGTTTCCCAAAAAAACATGTACCTGAGGACATTCAAAAAGAAGCAGAGCACAGCACTTGTAGGAATCCTAAAATGGCGGCCATATCTCTTCAGAGAGACTGTAGTAACAGCAGACTTCTAGAAACATAATACATTAGGCACTTAAAACGTATTGAAGTCCACTTAAAGCAGTAAAAGCCATTGCAAAGTCGTCCTTCAAAGGTACCAGGAGTATGCAAGAGGAAACGCCGCTTCCAAACAGGTGCAGGGAGACATTCGCGGTATCGGAAAACAAAATGGCGGCCGTCCGAGTTGAGGAGACAGTACAAATTACCGGGACGTATAACCGCTGTTCCACCGCTAAGGGACACTGCACAATTGCCTCTACATGCTCTGCCCAGCTTCCGACGTCACTGGAGTCCAGAAAAGCCGCTCGAAAAACGACAGGAAAGGACCTCATGGCATCCGCGTTTTCGTCTTGAGCGGAGCTTACGGGAAGTCCGTCCTCTCCAGCCGGCGCGCAAGCCATGCCCCGGCAATGCTGACTAATTATTCTTAAAATAAAAGGTAAACATTCTAAATATCACGAGGCCTATGATGGCCGATAGAGCCCACTACAGAGGGCTCTAAGGCTAATAGAACATTCTGCCCCTAGAGGTGAGAATGTTCTAATTTGTAAAATAAAGGCCTCATGGAGCCCGAGGGTGTTGAAATCCCCTCGGGCTCCGTGAAGCCTTTGTTCACAGCAAGAGCTGTGAACAAACATTGGAATGTTGATGCTCGGGGCTTCTACCAGCCTTTAAAAGCCCAGAGCACTCCATTGTCTTCAATGGAGCTCCCGCCATTCCAAAGTTCCAATAGCCATTATATCAACCTCTGGCAAATTAGCACTGGACCTCTACATTTGTGAGTGCAGATAATAAATAGATCTCTGAAGTGATTGCATTAGTCTGCTCTATTGTATTGTAAGTTAACACACCGTTTCTTTGAGTTGGTGCTTTATTTTCAGACAGAAAAGCTGGGAAGCAGGGTTTGCTTCCTGTTTCTTAGCAGGCCTGTCTTAAAATAAAACACTAACTCTGAAAAATATCAGTTAAGTTATTTCACTTTGCACCCAACAGGTGCATAAAACAATGGCTCAGCTCTGCGCTGCACCAGAAAAGCCCATCATGATACTGTCCCTGTTTTTTCTCCACATATTTCTTCCCAGAGAGTGATATCACTGCCTTAGTCAGTGTAGTGGCTAGGGCTTAGCAAGTTAGTTCACGATTGAGCAATAGTGTATTTCAGGCTTTCCATTGTAAAATAAGCGGACAATGAGGCATTTTGAAGCTGTGCGCACTTAATTTAATGAATGTGCAGCGTGTTGCAGTTTGCAAATTATTCCTGCCCCTGTGCCCCTCCCCAAATCAAGTTAGGGAACATCAGCAGAGTACACCAGAGACGCTTTTAAACAAATGAAATGATGTTTTCACCAATTTTGCTGATTGTGTACCATTATTAATGCTTTATTTCTCAAAATCTTTTAACAAATTATTGGTGTGAAACACTCATTGCATTCTACACGTTTTTTGACCAATGTTACTGGCTTAATGCTCTTACAAATGTAACCACTGCCTCCACCTTAGCTCCCAAGTGCTGCATGTGCCTTCTGGCTCCCATATGGCCTGAAAAGAGTTTTTATGTAGTTAGCCAGCTTCACTATATACTTGCTGGCTACCTCCCCTGTATCTCCATTCATACACTGACCACATTCTTCCTCTCTCATAATTTATTTAGGGATCTAAAGACTATCCAGTTGCACCAAGATACGTGCTCTACTCAATAGTGGTTTATACCTTGGACAGTCCAAATCATTCATAAACTTATACTAACATTAATGTAAACAAAAACAAACATGTTTGGAGGCATTGATGCTCAGTGTATGAATCTCTCTATTACACAGGATGGTAAGCAATTAGCCACTGACTAGTATTTTGAAGTATAAGAGATCCTTAGCTTTTCCCTTAGACTTAAGACTAGATAGGGTTAACAGAAGATATTTGATTTAAATGCTTTTTGTTTCAAGAGTGTCAGTTTATAAGCAAAACTTGAGGCAACATATTTTGCCTACACTGCCTATCATATATAGTTATTATATCATTGGGCTTATCTCCTCTGCTGTACTTAGTTAAGAATGAGTGGGCCCCAAAGAAACTAAATTTATAAATCCCAATAATCAAAACTTTTCTTTGGAAATATTTAACCTCTGAAGCTGAATTTGCTAGTTTTAGAGTTGTCTTTTTAGGTCTGGATTGCTAGTGCATCTGTTGCCAGATGTGATGTGTTAATCTAAAAAGGGCTTTAAGAAGCACTACCAGGGCTTTCACTCTGCCCATCAGTTGGTTGCCAGGAGTATGTTTTCATTGGCCAGAAGTTGTGTGCCTCCACAAAAAAAGTGCATGCCCTCCATGCAGCTGTGATCTTTTTGTCAATTTAACCAGCTGCCTGTGCTTGAACTGTTAGGGCCACACACAAAACATTGGAAAGCTAGTAAATTGTCTAAAATAATGAGATAATTCAGTGTGTTTGTTTTTCACTGTCAACAGCACAGATGAGATGGCACTCATTAACTTTAGACTTCAGAGTGGAGAGTCAAGGGACACACTAATCTACATGGATGTTTAGATCTGGCTTGAGAGTGAAATTGTTGTTTTATCTTATGTGATCGACAAAAAAGTGCTTCCAGAGTTCTGCTGAGAGAGGGGCACATGTTGGTTCCCCTGAGAACTGGATTTTCTCTGCCGAATTTGTGTGCTTCCACTTAAAGGACTACTTGTATCGCACCTTTTGGCTTGTGGCAAAGTTTATACTCTATACAGCATGGCTGTGTTTGTTTTGTTGGCAAGCCAATGATCATGGTTACAGGACTGATCTGTTTATTATCAAATGTTGTGATGAAAGCACTCGGCCTCCCATATTTATTGTGAAGAGCATTTAGTAAAGTCGATTAGCATTCAAGTGTAGATTTTGATTATACTAAGTTAAAGCCTACAAATGGGTATTTTGTTATGTGGAATCACACAGATTAAAGTTGTGGGGAATGGTTTTGCGGGTGAACTGTATCTATTGAAGAATTTCTCTGTGAGAATCCTTGTTGGGTTGTTTTAGTAGAGATAGTATTTTGCTTAGCTAATTGTAATTTTGTATACCTTTCTAATTTTATAACCCTCTATCTGATGGTTCCCTTGTAGAAAAGCTGGTGCTCAAAACTGTAGGCCTGAGTTGGTTATGGTGGCAAACTATATGCCTGTTTAAGGCATTGCAAGCATTATGGCCATAGGTCTGCTCTGCTGGTTATGAAACATTGTCAATCAATCAATCAATCAGTGACACTTGTAGAGCGCGCTACCTACCCGTAGGGTCTCAAGGCGCTGGGGGGGGGGGGGTGCCGCTACTGCTCGAACAGCCAGGTCTTCAGCTTCTTCCTGAAGGAGAGGTGGTCTTGGGTCAGGTCGGACGGGAGGGAGTTCCAGGTCTTGGCGGCCAGGTAGGAGAAGGACCTTCCTCCTGTAGTTGCTCTTCGGATGCGGGGGACGGCGGCGAGGGCGTGGTTGGCTGATCGGAGGTGGCGTTTGGGAGCGTAGAAGTTGACTCGGCTGTTGAGGTAGCTCGGGCCTTGGTCGTGTAGGGCTTTGTGTGCGTGGGTGAGGAGGCGGAAGGTGATTCTCTTGTTGATGGGGAGCCAGTGAAGGTCTCTCAGATGTCCGGAGATGTGGCTGGATCGTGGGATGTCGAGGATGAGTCTGGCTGAGGCGTTTTGGATCCGCTGGAGTCTCTTCTGGAGCTTGGCGGTGGTCCCGGCGTAGAGGGCGTTGCCGTAGTCCAGTCGGCTGGTGACGAGGGCCTGGGTGACGGTCTTCCTGGTCTCTGTGGGGATCCACCAGAAGATCTTCCGTAGCATGCGTAGGATGTTGAAGCACGCCGAGGAGACGCTGTTGACTTGCCTGGTCATGGAGAGGGAGGAGTCCAGGATGAAGCCCAGGTTACGTGCATGGTCTGTCGGTTTGGGTGCGGTGCCCAGGGCGGGAGGCCACCATTGTGACAAAGGCAATTGGTCTAGCTTATTAACTGTTTTGCTAGCTGTGTTTTTCTACATATTTATAATATTATAACTCTATGTATGATTATTATCAGTTTCTGGGCACTTGAATAGGCCAGTATTGGGTAGAGTGTAAAGCCAATGTTAAAGGGTAAAGGATGCATATGTATTTTGTCATATGGAGTTCAACAGATTAGCGTAGTAGGCAAGGGCTTTGGTGTTGGTGATCCCTTGAACAAACTGTGGGATAGAAGATATGCACTACATCAATACTTATTAGGCTCTCTTTGGAAAGATAGTGTTTGGTTTGCCAACTGTCATTTTGTATACATTTGGAGTTTTATGACTGTATGCCTGATGGATGCAGTGTGGAAAGTTTACGCTCAGTACAATGGGCTTGAATTAGCTATGGTGACAAGCTAATGATAACGCCTATACACTGATTGTTTATTATGAAACGTTATGATAAAGGCAGTGGGCCTGGCCTATTGATTGCGAAAGGCATATGGTAACGTTAATTTGGCATTTAAGGGTGTATTGTTATCACTCTGAATCAAAGCCTACAGACATTTTTATTGTGACATGGAACCTCATAGTTGACCTTAGCTTGCAAGGATTGTGGGTTGGTTACCCCTTTTGACAATCCATGAGTACAGAGGTTCTGCAGTGTGAGAATCATTGTTATGCTCTGTTTAGGAGAGATAATATTTTGCTTTGCCATGTGTACTTTGGAATACATTTGTAATTTGATGGCTGTATTCCTTAGGGCTGCCTTGTGTGAAAACTTGCTCTCAGTACAATGGGCCTCTGTTGTTTATGGTGGCAAGCCAATGATAACCCCTATATGCTAGATTGGTGTGCAGGAACTGCTATTCCTCATACCATAGGTCTGGACCGTTCCAAGTCAATAAGCCTGGCCTATTTATTGAGTAAAGAAAATGGTGATGCCAATAAGCCTCCAACAGTGTATTATTATCACATTACGTTACAGGCCACAGAAAGGTATTTGCTTACATGTAATCTCATAGATTACCATAGTTGCCAAGGGTTTTGGTGTTGGTCAACCACTCTGACAAACCCTAGAAGAATACTTTCCCCGTGATGATTCTTGATAGACCCTACTGAGAGGGGTTGTATGCTGCTTTGCCAACTGTAATGTTGTAACTATTTGTAATTTTGCAAATAAGTGACTGATAGTTTCCAGTTTCTGCACACTTCCATGGGTCTGGGTTGTATATAGTGTCAACCCATTATTAAAGGCTAGAAGCCTTATAGGTTCACTGAGAAATGATATGTCAGATGCTGAAGATGTGATCTGTTTAAATGAAACGTTATGACAAAGGCAGTAGGCCTTACTGACTGTGAAAAGCATGTGTTAAAGGCAATAGGCCTTTAAGGCAATAGGCCTTTAAGGGTGGATTGCTATTACACTGTGCTAAAGCCTGTAGGCAGGTATTTTGCTACATAGAATCTCACAGATTACTATGGTATGCAAGTATTTTGGTGTTGGTGACCTGATCAAACTATGGTGAGAGACGATTTTCACTATGGTACTTCATATTAGGCTATATTCGAATGGAATTTATATTGTTTTGACACCTCTCTTTTGTAAATACCTATAATATTATTACTGTATACCTGATGGTTGCCTTGTGGGAAGGCTTATGAACCAATGCAGTCTGAGTTGGTTGTGGCGGCATGCCAGTATTAAAGGTAATATACCTGATTGTTTATAATGCAAAGTTAAGATAAAGGAAGTAGATCTGATATTAATTTAATGTAATTAATTTTAAAAGCATATGTTAAAGTCAGTAGGCATTTAAGAGTAGATTGTTATTAGTCTGTATTAACACATACAGATTTGTATTTTGTTACACAGAATCTCACAGATTACCATAGTGGGCAAGGGTTTAATGCTGGCTACCCCCTGTGACAACCCATGGGTATAGAAGATTTGTACTGGCAGAATCCTTGTTAGGTCCTCTTAGGAAGAATAGTGTTTTCCTTTGCCAATTTGCATTTTTTTTATACTTAATCTGTTTATGACTGCATTCTTTATGGTTGTCTTGTGGAAGAGTTTACACTAGGTATAGGTTGCCTCAGGTGGTTGTGGCAATAGGCCAATGATCAAATATATAAAAGGTGATGAGAGGAATGCCTGCGATTTTTCTAACCACTGGCAATCACTCAGTAGCATTCCAACCATTGTTCTTTGCCCAACCTGCCACCTCAGTTTGGACCCAGCCATATGCACATCACTGCTCAATTAGGAACAGTCCAGCCAGAACTGCCAGACCAGATCCTACCTGAACCAGAACACAAGCAACCCAAGACCAGTTTTGCCCTGATTAGGGTTCATCAGTTGGGTATTACTTGGTGTCAATGGCATAGACAGCAGGGGACCCTCTTCCCCCTCATGCTTTGAAAGGCACTACAAATTAATAAAAGCAACCCATAGGAAAACACACATACAAAATATGATGGAACAAATTTATAAAAACATTTTCATCTACCGATGTATATCCAGAAAACAGCCTCTGTGCCTTGACTATCCTTGAATATTTAAGTGCAGCCACCTTGAATCCGTTAAAAATACTGACAGTTATGCGGGCGTGAGATTTTGATCGATTATCTGATCACCCTGATCCCTATCTCACTTGAGTCCCTTTTTGGATCGGTTATTGACTGTCATTGAGTAAAAGGCAAACCCACATAGGTTAAATCAACCCCATAGACTGACGCAACTCGAAAGAACCACTTACGACCGAAAAAGTTTAAAGATTTATTATAAAGCCAAAATCAGTTGCAAGTACAAACACCTCAATATAAGGTTCAAAAGGTATACAGGTAATAGAAGGAACATGAACTCTCTAAGAGATCTCAATCGACAAAAGAAAACTACCAAAACCAATTCGAAAATCAATAAGTTGAATATCATGGACACAAGGTGAATCTGAAACTTCATTTACAGAAAGAAAACGAAACAGGTTAAACTGTCCCTACACTATGCTAGATGACATCCCTACTTAACAAACCCTTTACCTATAAAGGTGTCAGCCGTTGGACTTCCAAAGAAGCTCAATCTCTCTTAGTCTCAGATGGAAACCTAAGTCGCGTAGCAGTACCCTTTCTGCCTACCCATCCGCTCTCTAAGGGTTCTCAGGCCATCTGCTCTACCTCCTCCCCGGGGTGCTGTCCCTAATACAAAATCACATTATGGGTGGAACGCCCCTTTGGGACGCCCACCACGTATACTCTTCACGTGGTCTCGCTTCTGGTTTTTTCCATAGTTTCGTTTCTTTGGATCGTCTGTTAAGTTGACCTTGCTTCCCAGGCGCCGTCTCCATCGTGCTGGTACCCCCATGACATTCCGGTCGACTCCTCCGGACCCGAGCATATCTCCTCAAACAGAGCTCTATTCATCAAGCTTTTGATTGGTACCCCCCTCGCACCTGCAAACAGACACTTCGAAACAGGGCCCCAAATTCCAGGCTCCCCTTATCTTACTAGGCCGTAAAACTTCTACCAGCATTGGCAATTTATTTTAACGAGGCTTTTGACTTTTAGCTCACACGTGCAGATCAAAGACAACCCACTATCTCTCCAGGCCCACTAAATTATGTGCAGTAGTCTGCACTCTATGAACTCTTATTTCTTCAGCTTAAAATAATATGCTAACACACCACACTAAAGTTGTACAAAAACACTTCTATAAAATATTGCCTTTAACATATATAAGTAAAATCATTGATTATATTGAATCCATGTCGTATTAGATGAAATGGCACACTTCGTTCTCACACAGTGCCATGTGGTCTGCACGTTTCTTCATTTTACATTTTATATCTTTCTTCGTTTAGCAGCTACATACATGGAACCTGATTAACACTTCTAATGTTCCTAAGCATTCCCACACATTTCTACATTAGCCCACACTCTATACGGACGTTTCTAACTCTAATAAAACACTCTAGAGTAAATACAGATACATTTTCTCACTTCTTAAGTTACATTAGCTAACTTTACGCCACAGGCTTGTAAATATGATGAATACATATTTTTCATTCAAATTGCGCTCTCTCAGTTCCCCCCTTTGATGACCTCTAGGGGTCATCACTAATATCTCAATTTTGAATGTGTCACACAGAACTTGTTGCAAGGCTCCCTCTTTTTATTGTTTCTAGAGCTCTCAGACTTCTATATTGATGATCTTGCATAGCAGCTAATCTCCTTTCTTGTTCTCTCATGGACCTTTGCAACCTGTTTCATCTATACCATTTGTACAGTCTCACTAAACTCCACAATATGATTATGCAAATTAAAATTATGAAGATAGGCTTCAGAATATACCAGACAAAGCTCTTCCCGAGATTGGCAAACCAACCTCCAACTTTACCCATTCCATGACCTACTTTTTCCCAAACATTTACCCTTGTTAGGTCTTCAATTTCTTGATGTATCTTAGTAATATTCTGTATAGCCTTCTCAAGAGGTTTTGAATTTTCTGGAATGTAAGTGCAACATTCCTGGACCTTCAAAGCCTTACAGACTCCGCCCTCTTTTGCTAGCAGAACGTCTAAAGCAAGACGGTTCTGAAGAACCATTGCCCTAATCGATTGCATCTCTCCTTCCACCAGCATCAATGACCTCGCAGTACTGGCAGACAACCTATCTACAACTGTAGCCAATCTCCTGATCTTGACATCATTAAGTATCAAACCTAAAAGAGGAAACATTGCGCCAAATACGTCTCCAACTACTTCAGCCTCTCCTACATCCCTTTTCCCTCTTGCCGAAGCCTTTCCCTCTATGATCTCTAAATCCTTTGCGTGGTATATTTTGGGGAAGACAATTGCCAAATAACATGAACCATACCAATTGTCAGGCAATTTTACATAGGCATTTCTTCCACATACAAAATATACATTAGGAATCACTTGCATCCCTTTCAAGAAGTCCTTCGTATAATATTCTAACCGAAAAGCATGTTCACAACTAACTTCACCTACAAATACACTCTCATAATACGTTTTGCTTCGGGTCAGACATAACTTTCCTTTCTGTGTTCGATCCGAAGCTATTGGACCATTACTACCCTTCTTTTTGTGTGTCTTTTCCTCTTCGGTCCAATCTGTTTTCCATTGTCCTGACATTTTTAAAATCCTCTGCCTCCTGTAACGGTCATCAACTTGTCCAATAAACTTTTTCTCGATCTCTGACACTTTGCAAGTCAGGTTATTTCGGCGTGCATATGAAGTATCTAATGTATCCCAAGGAAGGAAGAATTTAGCCAATCTATCTTCCTTCTTGTAATAGTCCCACTTGTTCATTTGTTTATAATTCGGGACTTCAGGCAGTACCGAATCATAATTTGAAAAGTAGTACTCAAACCCCTCTCGACCATAAAATATACTGAGCAATAAACTACATGTTATCCCATATGTCAATGGAAGATGATGATATCGGATGCCTTCATCTACGGAAGCCGGCAATTGCATGCAGACATAACAATCCTTGGCCTCCATGGCATCAATATACTCATACAAGAGTTTGGCATATGCGTTTGTTCTGAAATTTCCCTGCGACTCATCTATGTGTAACCTACGGGCCTCAGCTGCTAATAACGCCTTTTTCCGTACTACATTGTTCTCCTCCTTCTTTCCAACAAGAGCAGGTTTCAAAGTCGTTACAGGCTTTACATCTGTTGTCTCAATTACACTTGCATGTCCCACTATGTATGATACAGTAACTACTACGATTATAAGAGAAATTACTACTGCTATAAGTGTGCCTACTATACATTTTGCTTTTCGATTCGAACTGCCGGTTTCCATGTTATCAGACAGCGTAGCTTTTCTTTAAAAAGTCTCTTTTGATTTCTTCACTCGGCTTACTTTTGATTTCTCAGTCTGTGAACCACACTTAGAACGACAAAGTCTCTTTTCAACAAAGTCCTTTATTTTCAGCAACAGACAACCCTAGCCCTTCTCCATCCACTAAATGAAATCCCTAATTTTCTTCTTCTTTCCACTAGGCACTAGGTTATCTTCTTTCTCGCTTGTTTATTTACAAAGTCTTTAGGTATCTACAATAATTCTGGTGCCAGCAGCTCTAATAGCGTATTCCAACAGTTCTAAAACGAAGTATGGTTTCTTCCTGTGCTGGTACTGGATGACCCAAGGTTGGAAACTCTAATCTATTCAGTACCAAGTCCTTTATCCGGCTTAGATACAGAGGGACGGGGAGTGTGAACGTTAGCAACCCTTCAGTTTCGATTCCAGGTGTCAACAGCGTACTTCCACCGTTACAATTGGATCGAGATTGGTCACCTGCACTTCCCTCACCCTCCCGGATCTCTGTCCCCAAGACATCTGCCGCCAGGTAGGTCCACTCAGGGGTGGCGTATCTTCTGCAGGGCACACGTACCCTCCTTGATCTTCTTGGACTCTCAGAGTCTGAGTCCGCTGCACCTTCGTCTAGATCCGAGTCTTCAGAAATCGGGACAAGGGTTCTTTCTGGATTCGCTCTCAGGCTTGACCTTCTCCTTCTTTCCGGCCAGCTAGCTTCTCCACTCCTTGTCCTCCTGCTCCTTGTTCTTGCACTTGCCTCTTGACCACTTGCAGCTTGGTCAGTGTCTGACTCGAACTCCCAGCTACTTTCTCCCTCTGAGGCTACTTCAGTCTCACTGGTGTATTGACCGTCCTCAGCCTGGTCAGACACGCTCTCAGTCTCTTCTGGCACCTCTACAGCTTGACTTGTCTCCTCTGTGGCTTCTCCGCTTTCAGCTGGATTTTCATCCGAGAGAGGAGCTGTTTCTTCCAGAGGTGCTGGAACTCTTCGAGTGTGTGAGGCGTGGATCCAGTTGGGCAAGCCTCCACACTTCACTGCAGTGTTCGTGATCAATATGACTTGGAAAGGACCACGCCAGCGCACGTCTAGACAATTCTTCCTGACGTGTTTCTTCACCAGGACCCAGTCCCCCGGACACAGGTCATGGCACAGGTCATGAGACGATGGAACTTCTGCAGCCTGCACCTGAAGAGACACAGAATGAATGGCGTCAGAGAGTCCCTTACAATAGTCCAGGATCAAATCATCTGTGATGTTCAACAATGCTGCAGTTGGAACGGATGGCAGTCTCATAGCCCTCCCCATTAGCACCTCATGTGGGGAGAGACCTGTCCTTCTGTCTGGTGTGCTACGTATGCTCATAAGGACCAGTGGAAGTGCATCGGGCCAGCTCAGGGATGTCGACGAACAAACTTTGGCAAGTCGGGACTTAATGGTGCTGTTGATTTGCTCCACGATCCCTGAAGCTTCTGGTCGATAGCTACAGTGCAGCTTCTGATCTATACTTAGGGCTGAACATAGCATCTTCACTATTTCGCTGTTGAAATGTGTCCCTCTATCTGATTCCAAAGAGGCCGGCACCCCGAAGCGTGGTATCAGTTCTCTAAGCAATAGTTTTGCTACTGTAAGTGTGTCGCACCTACGTGTGGGGTAAGCCTCAACCCATCTAGAAAAAATGCAGACAATCACTAGGACGTATCTGAGGCGATTGCACTTTGGCATTTCAATAAAATCTAATTGCATTCTATTGAATGGCCCCCCAGACCTCCCTATGTGGCTCAATGTGACTGGTGTTCTCTTCCCTACATTCAGTTGTTGACAGATCACACAACGTTGACATACTGCTTCTGCCGCTACTCTAAACTTTGGGTTGTACCAGGTTTGCCTAAATACCCTTACCATGGCATCTCTACCTATGTGTGCTGATCCATGCAATCTCCTTGCCATTGGACTGACGAGTTCGTTTGGTAACACTGCCCTCCCATCTGCAGAAATCCAAAAGTCCATCTCACTCTTGGTACAACCAGCTGCTTCCCATGCCTTTTTCTCAAAGTCAGGTGCATTCTCTTGTACACATTTCAACTCATCCCAAGTGTCTACAGTTTCCAACAACATAGTTAACTCGGTCCTTTCCTGTATTCCCCCCACTTCTACCTCTGTAAAGGAATACCCTTGTTCCGCACAGTAACGTGCGACTTCGTCAGCATACCTATTGCCTTGTGACACAAAATCTGTATTCTTTGTATGAGCTGTACATTTAACCACAGCAAAAGCTGCTGGACCTTGTAGTGCTTCTAACAATAACCGAACAAATTCTCCATTCCTAATAGGAGAACCTGAGGAGGTCATGTAACCTCTTTGAGACCATAACTGCCCATAGTCATGAACTACCCCGAAACCATACTGGCTATCGGTGTAAATGGTGACTCGAATTTTATTACCTGCTAAACAGGCACGGGTCAAAGCAATGATTTCAGCTACCTGAGCGGAATGTACTCCTTCCAGGCAGGCGGCTTCCACAACTCCGGTAATGGTACAAACGGCATAAGCTGCTCTCAGCTGACCAATATCGTCTCTTACGCATGAGCCATCAACAAAGAATATTTCATTGGGGTCGGTCAATGGCTCATCTACGATATCTGGTCTTGGTTTGGTGCATAGTTCAGTCACATCAAGGCAGTCATGATCTGTACATACATCATCATCTATGTCATTTGGAAGTGGCATCAAAGTAGCAGGATTCAAAACAGAGCACCTCTTTAGGGTCACGTTCTCGGCAGCCAAAATGACTTGCTCATAGCGCGTGAGCCTGCTGTTTGTCAGATGCTGTGTCTTGGTCCTGGTCATCAATAGTTCAACAGAATGCGGTACATACACCACTAACTGGTGTCCCATGACTATATTTTCACACCGTTCAATGCTGACACCCGTTGCAGCAACGGATTTGAGACATCCGGGCAACGCTGCGGCTACTGGATCTAAGGTAGCCGAGAAGTATGCAACTGGTCTACGGGCATTTCCATGTATCTGGGCCAAAACTGACAAAGCACAACCTTCCCTTTCACAGCAGTAAAGTAAGAATGGTTTTTCGTAATCCGGCATTCCTAAAGCCGGGCACGACACAAGTCCTCCCTCAGCTGCAGAAACGCCATCAAACAATCTTTGTCCCATGGTACCGGATCACTCACCCCCTTGTGCGTCAGTTTTTGTAAGGGTTTTGCCTTCAGGGAAAAGTTAGCTATCCACTGCCGGCAATAACCAACCATTCCTAGGAACATCCTGACTTCTCTTTGTGTTGTAGGCGAATTCATTTTCATGATCGCCTCTATTCTGTCTGGTGACACCTTCCGCTTTCCCTTTTCAATCCGGTGACCCAAGTATTGCACTTCTGTCAAACAATACTGCAATTTGCTTGGAGACACCTTGTGTCCGTTCTCTGCCAAGTGATTTAGTAAAGTGATGGTGTCTATTTTGCAAGCTTCCTCAGTTTCTGACGCCACAAGCAGGTCGTCTATGTACTGAACCAGAACCGAGTTCATGGGCAGTACTAGACTTTCAAGATTTTTCTTCAGCAGCTGGTTAAAAATCGATGGGCTTTCTGTATACCCCTGGGGGATACGACACCATGTTAAAACGCGATTTTCCAGCTTAAAAGCGAAAAGATATTGGCTTTCCTCATCTAAGGGGATCGAAAAGAAGGCCTGGCACAGGTCTATCACCGTGAACCATTCAGCTTGGAATGGTATCTGAAACAGTATCACTGATGGATTCGGTACCACTGGACAACATGAAACAACTATATTATTAATCTTTCGAAGATCCTGCACTATTCTGTATTTCCCATTAGGCTTCTGCAAACCCATAATCGGGGAGTTACATGGGCTTCCCACGATTTCCTTCAGTATTCCCTGCTTAATCAGGGATTCGATCACAGGCTTTATTCCTGCAATCGTCTCCGGGGTCAACTTATATTGGGGTGTTCTTGGATACTCAGCATTTGGTTTTACCATGATCTTTACTGGCTCTACCCCTTTGATCAGTCCTATTTCTTCCCCAGTGAAATCCCACACCTCAGATGACACCGCACCTCTCAAGTCCCATGGAAGCTCCTCCACCGTCAAGGTAGGATATAGTTCCACGCATACCTGTGAGTTTGCAACCTTAAAGTCGGCATCATCATCGTTAGTCTGCACTTCTACTCCTTGAGGTGTGCAATATATCGTACAATTCAGTTTGCATAACAGGTCTCTACCTAACAGACACACAGGACTGGAATCGCAAACCACAAACTGGTGCTCATCACTGTATTTCCCTATTTTCACCGACACTGGTTCTGTCAGAGGATTCGTCATTCTCCTATTTGCGACTCCTACCACCTGGATCGTTTCTCCTGACATTGGCAGACCTGGGACCACCGCTGATCTCAGAGTGGATCGAGTGGCCCCCGTGTCCACCAAAAAGGTCGTAGGACACCCCGCCACTTCAGCCTCCACGTATGGTCCCCTCTGGTCTACCTCTAAGGCTGCCCCTAGGGTACAATCTTCCTCTCTATTCACTCGCTGTCCCGTAAGGGGATCAACGTAGTAGCATTCCTCTCCTCCTACGAACAGTGGCAGTTGTCTATAGGTTTTTCCCCCGTTCGCAATACGAGGTGGTTGAGGGAACTGGGCTCGCGGAGTCGGAGTCCCCCCTTTGATAAACTTTCCCTTCGGTATCGTTGTTCCCTTCAACAGACTGTTCTGGACATCGTCTTCCTCAGGTTCCAATTCTCCAGTCTCGATATTATAGGGGCACTCGCGTTTCCAATGTCCCACCTCGTTACACTGGTGGCACCTAGTCGTCTTTTTCAATGCTGCAATATCTATCCTAGGTCTCTGTTTTTCCTCATCGTCTTTACTTTGATTATTCTGCTTTTTCCCTAGGGTTCCGGTTCCCTGTTGCCGCTGTCCACCCTTTCCAGCTGACTGCATCTGTACCAACATCAGTTTTTCCTTAAGTTTCTTTGCTTTCGAATCTATTTCATCGCTGCAGTACCTTGCATACCTCAGAATTTCATCTAATGGTTTGTTTTGCCAACAAATTAAATGCTGCTGAATCATCAAGCTGATGTCAGGTCTCAGACCCAGGACGAATTTTGACACAAACTGTCCTATGTCTTTAGGATCCATCACATCCAACCCACTGTACTGTTTGAACGCTTTCAGCAATCTCTCATAATATTCATGGACAGTCTCTTTAGGTTCCTGAGTGGTTCGATCTATCTTAACCCAGTCTATGTCCTGCAACGGCACCTTCTCTTTCAACCATGCCATTACCCTCTCGTATTTTTCCATGACTTTCTCTGATGGCCCATTTGTCTGGGCGTCCCTATCCGGTTCAGAAATGGGCCATTCAACACTAAGCTTGCATGCCGTCCACAAATCCCCTGGTACTACGATGTCAAACAGGGTGTTCAAATCGACCCACAGTACTTTGGAGATCTTTACAAACCTCTCTACCTGTTTATACCACTCCACGGGATTCTCCCTCAGTTTAGGGAAGGAATTGGTAAATGCCGCTAAGTCCCCCCTACTCCAGGGCACATGCACGTAGCTTCCATTCACGATTTCTCGCAAAGGGAAAGCTTCCATTCGCGGTGGCCCTCCCTCTGGGGACATCCCAATTGTACTCCTTCTGACGGTCCCCCTCTTGGACCATCTTTCCTCCCATTTATCCCAATCCCTCCACGTTCTTATACCCAAGATCAGTTCCTTTATGTGTATTTTCAACCCAATCGTCCTCTGTTCGTCTAGGTCCTGATCCGTGCAATTCAGCCTATGGTTACCCTGTAAGGCTTTTGTTCTTGATAAGTCTATCATATACCTGGTTGCCAACTCAGATAATCTTTCATGTACTGACCTCGCCTTCCGCGTAACATCTTTTGCCATAAACAGTACCTCATCTTGTTCATACAGGTCGATCCTCTCCATTGGCAATGTGCCGTCTATTATTTCATCTAAATCTGATTTTAGACTGGTTACATCGAGCCTTTTTGCCTTTACCTCAGCTCTCAGTACCTCACTCCTAGACGGTCCATTTACATCCCTCTCGTCCCAACTCCGAGTCCTACGTCTAGGCACAGGTGAGCTATGAGGCGTCCTCCTCTGTTCTCTTTGTTCCCATCTTTCTAAATCCCATGCTCTTCCATCTTCCCTAGGTGTATGGTGGAACAATGTTCTATTTCCCACCATCCCATTCTGTCTCTTCGGCTCTGTCTCTCTAGACACATGATAGGATCCCCCGTTATGTTCTAAGTCACCGCAATTCCCTTGCTGTCTGGTGTCACTCAGTAAACGATAAGGTCCCTCACAGCTCTCCATGTTCCCGCGATCCCGTCCGTGATCACTGGATACATGGTGAGACCCTTCTCGACTCTCCATACTCCCGCGACTCCAATGCTGCACATTTTCGCCCGGTGTATGGTGAGTGCATCTGTAACTATTCCTGTACTCCTGTGTCCTTCGGTCTCCCTCACTGAGGATGGGGCGAGGCACCCCCCCACATCCTGTACTTTTGTCTTCACACGTTTGTCTATTGCCACCGGTGGTATGGCAGGTATCTCCTCTGCTTTCCTGACTCTTTCCGTCCCACTCCGGACTGCTTTCGCCAGCCCCGCAGTGAGAGAGTATCCTGTTTTCTTGGCCTCTCCATTCGGCTTCCGTTTCTATTCTTTTATTCTGAGTTTCTACAGCCGCATCCCATTCTTTCAAATACTCCCTTAGCTCTTTATGGGATCTCGGTCGTGGTCCCCTCAGATCCATCAGCCCTCTCTGACCCCCCTGCTCTATTAAGGGATCCATTACTGAATCCAATGGGGTACTCCGACCCCTTGGTCCTAGCAACTGCCTTTGTGAATTAATCGTATTGTTCCTGCTTTCCATCTCTGCTCTTTCCCTGTCCCAACGTGCCTGTTCGTCCTCCTGTGCTCTCTCTGGGTTGTAGATTGACACTACAGGACCTATGGTAACAGGTACTTGTAGAGCATCCGGCAGCTGATACGACCTTGCACACTCTGTTTCCGGCACTTTTTGTACCACAAACCTTCCGACTACTCTCTGTACTGGACTAGGTTGAGGTATTTCCTCGCCTTTTTTTGGTTCCCAATCTGATATGGGGAGTGGTCTATATTCCCCTTTTCCCGCCCCGTCCCCCTGCTGGAGCTCGGGACGTTCGGCCTCTCTATTGTACGGAGGTGGTCTGTCTAACAATAACCTATTTATCAGATTGTCATCCGTCTCGCTCTCATCATCCTCCTCTGGAGGCTTCTTTTCTCCTGTAACTTCTATCACTGGGTACAGTTTATCTGCTTCTATTCTCTGCACTCTCCACTTTTTAGCTTCATCATCCCATTTGGCATCCTGCACTGCTCTTACCGATCGTTTCACTCTTTCTGGGCGCCTGTTCAGGCTCTGGTCGTACGCCGCCCTGAACCATGCATTGAGGCCTTCGAACTGGGTTGGCCTGGGTAGAGGTCTCGTTGCGGGCATTACTGCTTTCAGCTGGTTCAATGCTTCTAACCTAAACGTTCCGTATCTCGGGAATGTTAGTTCCTCATTTCCCTCTGTTATCTTACTCCACTCAGAGATCCATAGTATAGTGTGTAACCCAACATTCACAGCCATATAATGAGCTGGTGTACCCTCCGGCGGGGCCTCTTCCCCAGCATACGAGTTCCCTCTGTCTCTCTTAAAGATCGCCCTTAGACATTTAAAACACTTCATTTTTCGAGAATCTACGATTGTCCTTAATTCTCTTCCTTGTTTACTTCCCGATGGTGAACCACCAATCCCTGCGCGGCTGTACACCAACCAGCCTATCCCAGCGCGGCTCGCTCTGACGTCACTCGTCCCTTTTGCAGCAGTTCCCCTCCTTTCTCAGCTCTTCTCCCGGTCTTGCATGCGTCTCATTCATACACCGAAAAATGACTACTTCCGACCAAGCGATCACTTTTCTTGACTGTACGTCCACAGTCTAACTGTAATTGTCACCTCAACTGACGAAGCGTCTTTCACAACCGTTCAGACGATCGCCTTACTGATAGGTTACTTACACACAGTAAACGTCCGTCCAGCGTCCGTTTACTCATACACTCACTCTTACGTTCCCCCTATCACGGTCCTACGGGCGATCAATGGTACCTCATGACCCCCTTCACAATGGTAGACAATTACTCTGGATGTCCGATACACCCGAACCACTTAAGCCCTTCCCCGGACTTAAGATTTTCACCGGTTGCGCGCGCTCACAACCGTCTCTCAATCACACTACAGGCATTCAACTCCGCTTGACATTACAACACAGGTACAACACAAAACACCGCAATCTGGCAACGCATGACCCTTATACTCACTCTCGACCGACTCTGCTGCTTTTTCTCTCTCGCACCGTCAGCACCTTCTTCGGCAGGCAGCTCTTCTTCTGGTCGTCGATGACTAGGGGCCTTGGGGTAATCTTGACCTAACCTAGGTCGCCTTCCTCAAGAAGCCAACCATCTTTCTCTGCTACCAACTGCGGGCGTGAGATTTTGATCGATTATCTGATCACCCTGATCCCTATCTCACTTGAGTCCCTTTTTGGATCGGTTATTGACTGTCATTGAGTAAAAGGCAAACCCACATAGGTTAAATCAACCCCATAGACTGACGCAACTCTAAAGAACCACTTACAACCGAAAAAGGTTAAAGATTTATTATAAAGCCAAAATCAGTTGCAAGTACAAACACCTCAATATAAGGTTCAAAAGGTATACAGGTAATAGAAGGAACATGAACTCTCTAAGAGATCTCAATCGACAAAAGAAAACTACCAAAACCAATTCGAAAATCAATAAGTTGAATATCATGGACACAAGGTGAATCTGAAACTTCATTTACAGAAAGAAAACGAAACAGGTTAAACTGTCCCTACACTATGCTAGATGACATCCCTACTTAACAAACCCTTTACCTAAAAAGGTGTCAGCCGTTGGACTTCCAAAGAATCTCAATCTCTCTTAGTCTCAGATGGAAACCTAAGTTGCGTAGCAGTACCCTTTCTGCCTACCCATCCGCTCTCTAAGGGTCCTCAGGCCATCTGCTCTACCTCCTCCCCGGGGTGCTGTCCCTAATACAAAATCACATTATGGGTGGAACGCCCCTTTGGGACGCCCACCACGTATACTCTTCACGTGGTCTCGCTTCTGGTTTTTTCCATAGTTTCGTTTCTTTGGATCGTCTGTTAAGTTGACCTTGCTTCCCAGGCGCCGTCTCCATCGTGCTGGTACCCCCATGACATTCCGGTCGACTCCTCCGGCCCGAGCATATCTCCTCAAACAGAGCTCTATTCATCAAGCTTTTGATTGGTACCCCCCTCGCACCTGCAAACAGACACTTCGAAACAGGGCCCCAAATTCCAGGCTCCCCTTATCTTACTAGGCCGTAAAACTTCGACCAGCATTGGCAATTTATTTTAACGAGGCTTTTGACTTTTAGCTCACACGTGCAGATCAAAGACAACCCACTATCTCTCCAGGCCCACTAAATTATGTGCAGTAGTCTGCACTCTATGAACTCTTATTTCTTCAGCTTAAAATAATATGCTAACACACCACACTAAAGTTATACAAAAACACTTCTATAAAATATTGCCTTTAACATATATAAGTAAAATCATTGATTATATTGAATCCATGTCGTATTAGATGAAATGGCACACTTCGTTCTCACACAGTGCCATGTGGTCTGCACGTTTCTTCATTTTACATTTTATATCTTTCTTCGTTTAGCAGCTACATACATGGAACCTGATTAACACTTCTAATGTTCCTAAGCATTCTCACACATTTCTACATTAGCCCACACTCTATACGGACTTTTCTAACTCTAATAAAACACTCTAGAGTAAATACAGATACATTTTCTCACTTCTTAAGTTACATTAGCTAACTTTACGCCACAGGCTTGTAAATATGATGAATACATATTTTTCATTCAAATTGCGCTCTCTTAGTTACAAAAAACCTCCATTGTTTCTGTTCAGCCAAAGGAATGATTTGCTATATTTAAATACATAAAGGGATGTACACTTGTATATGTAAAATAAAACAGTAGTGTAGAAGCTTCATAAAAGCTGAATTGTCTGTTCATGTGGGTGTGTTGAACTGTATATGGATTGTCCTTGTAACAAAGTTCCCTGCTTCTCTCTTAGATATTGATGAGTGTATTCAGAATGGAATTCTTTGCAAACATGGCCGCTGTGTGAATACAGAAGGCAGTTTCCAGTGTATCTGTAATGCAGGTTTTGAACTAACAACGGATGGAAAAAATTGCATTGGTAAGAAAAATCTGAAATATTTTATAATATTATTTCGAAGGAGATATAAGTGAGATTTAGATAATCAAAAATAAAATAATATGTTAATGTGAAGTAAGGTAAAGAAAAAAGAGACCATTGCATAAAAAATGTACATGCCAATCGTTACATTTTCATAAATGAATATTTTGTTTCAGGATGACAGATAATGGATGCAGTTATTGTTTGTTCTAATTAATAGTAATAACATCAAAGGTCGTAATATGTCAAAAAGTGCTGTTTTTACACGCAATTGCAACTAAAATATATTTCGTATGTTTTCTTTATAACAGCCAGCATAGGAAATGAAAGGTAAAGTATATATGTTTTCCATTCCATGTTAATAGTTTCAATAAGTTCTTCCTTCTTGAGCTTTCCTCAGACGGAATCAGACCTGAGTGCATCCGAAACCGGTACCGAAGTTATAAAATGACTTCCACTGAGCGCAGAGCCACTACATTTTCACATTGATAAAATAACTAAAGCAGTTTTTTTTCTGAATTGTGTTCAAACTTATTTACCTCTGCTGTCATGTTGTACAACCGTCAGTCACGCAAGAGAGCAGAAATATTTACAAAGATATGGAGCATTTCTGAACTCTCCTTGCCCTGACGCACTGTGCTCTGCATAGTGCCAATGCTGGCACCTGTTGTGCCTGAGCTGGCAGGATTGTTTTTGTGCAGGAAGGAACAGCTTCCTGCACAAAAATAATCCTTAGAAGCATTTTCCTCTTTCTATGTGTGCTGCAGCACCCATGGAAAGAGAAAATAACGAGGAGCAATAAAGATCTTTCTCCTCGTTATCCCTCATAGAGGAAAGCATACCATGTTGATACTTTTACAGGTTCACTAGCTTTAGTAAGTCTGGGAATGTGCCAAAACCCACAGGTGGATGCACAGGAACGCCATGCTCCACCTATGGAATGCATCCCAATGTGAAATGTAATGTAACGCGGCGCAAGCTGCTGCGTTGCATTATATTTCTATACAAAGCAACACAAGGCAGTATAAATCGCCCCTTGCTTGGCTTTGTAAGTTTGACTGAAGCCTTTGCATTGTTCTTGCATCACCTTGTGCGACAGAAAGACAATGCAATTCCTTCATATATCTGGTCTTACATGTTTTTCTGTTTTGGTTTTCTGCACATTCAGGGCTGTTTATTGGCACCCATCCCCCACATTAATATATAATTGCATGCAGAAGATATTATGGCAAATGGCCAGCAAGTCCTCCGCTATGGTGGTGGAGCGCCCACAGCAGCTGCAAAACTTGAAAAATAAAACGATAATAAAGCAGGTTTATTGTCATTTTATTTTTCTCTAAAGTAAAAAAATATTTTCCCTTTAGGTAATTGTTATAGCGCCAAGATCAGACATATTCCAACTAGTCACTCATCGCAAACTATCACATACCACCCGTTACTTGTTGTGAAACACTTACAAGGAAGAATAACACATAGGTTATATCAAAACAGACTGTTTATTACAAAGTTAAAAAAACACATTCCTCTGGATGTACAATATATATAAAAAATATTTTTTACGTTTTTTAAGAAACATAAGCTACAATCATACAAATTCATACAATTTCATAGGAGAAAGAATGAAACAATTAACTTTGTCTTATTGATGTTAATTTAGATTCACTTGGCACAACACGGGGTTGAGTTTCCTTTCCCTATAGCCCCACCACTGTTGACCACTCCAAATTTAACATACACAAAAGCGTTGACGCGTTTCGGTGGTATTAAATTGTTCTAACCACCTTCTTCATGACATTTAATATATGCTTCTCCTTTTAATTGGTGTCACCTAATGCATAAATAAGACAAAACATTTTTTTTCTCTCAAATATCGTCTCCCTAAAATACATAAGCATATTGACAATCCCTCCATGAGTCAATGCGGTGAAACTTTTCTGAAGCCATTAGTGATTCAAAAAAATCTTATGTTCGCGATTCGGCCCACATCATCTCTATGGTCGAGGGTTTGTCATTCAACTCTAGAAATCAGATTCTAATAACCCTCGACATAGAGGCGTTGTATACGAACATACCACAAGACAATACCATTCAGGTTGTGAGTGAAATCTTAGACACTGCGGATTTGAGAGGGTCAAGTAAAGCCTTTATAGTACAATGCATTAAACTTGTACTCAAAAACCGTATGTTTCTGTTTGAAGACGAGCTGTTTCTTCAGTGTAAGGGCACGAGCATGGGAGCAACCTGTGTCCCCAGCTTGGCATGTTTATACGTAGCCAGGTTTGAGGACGTGCATGTTTTCAGTGAGGCGGCGTCCTTCTTTGAGAATATAAAGATGTGGCGTCGCTTCATTGATGACATTTTCTTCATCTGGGAGGGAGATGTTGAAACTTTGGAAGAATTTCTCTAATGGTTAAGCCTTGGGGACACCAACCTTAGATTTACAGCCGCTTATGACAACAATACGGTGCACTTTTTAGATATCACTATCAAAAATATGGAGGGAATATTGGAAGTGGAACTGTATTTTTTTACTTTATAGCAACTGGGTGCTCCATTCCCTTTTGGTTCAAATAGAGCCCCTCTCCCTGGTTTGGGATTTTATTTTTCTCTCCCGCGAGTCTTGGGGGAGGGGGCATCAGGGTGGGTAGGTGCGGGGCAGTCACAGAGGGAGAGTGGTGGGCACTGTGATCAGTGTGACAGTTGCCGGCCGTCTTGGGCTGGCCAAAGCGTCATGTGCACTGAAGCTCTCTCAAACCACAGCTGCATTACTGGGTTGGAGACAACAGTCACAGGCTCCCAGTCTCCCTGGGAGCACAAATCAAGGGTGCTCAGGCTAATCCTGATGCTACTCTCATGAATGAGGGCAACTGCAGGAGATTCTGGGAGAAGGAGAAGATGTGGCTGTGCTGCAAGACGGGAAGGTAAGTTATTTGTATTTTGTTGTAGTCTATAGTCATTAGTCTCCCACTTCTTTCCCTCCCCTGTACTCCCGCCACTCAGCTTGGACACCAGCCGCTACTGCATGCTTGATTCACGGTTATGTCACAAAGTGTGTGTTGCGCTGTGTAGGAGACTGTGCGAGACTATTGAGGCCTTTTATGGAGCCGAGGCCAGTAGAAGTAGTATGATTACTCGTCTCGTCTGCGTTCATCAGGACAACTCCAGGCTGCGCTGAGCACCTCCCTCTCTTACACTTGTGAAGGACTCAAGACACATGTACCAAGACCTTCACAGCCCAACTCTCACTGGGACCGATTCACAGAACTAACTTAAGACAAAATCCTAAACTTACTACCATATTGGTATTCACAGAAGGCACTTACTCATTTTGGTATTCACAGAAGGCACTTACTCATTTCGGTATTCACAGACGTTAGGACTCCTAACTTTAGGACTCCTAAATGACTTCTGTGAATACCGAAAGTCTTCAAATTAGGATTTTTCTCAGTTTAGGAGTAGTAAAGTCAACTTTACTACTCCTAAACTGAGAAAAATCCTAATTGTAAGACTTTCGGTATTCACAAAAGGCATTTAGGAGTCTTAAAGTTAGGAGTTCTAACTTTACTACTACTAAACTGAGAAAAGTCCCAATTTTAAGACTTTTGGTTTTCAGAGAAGGCATTTAGGAGTCCTAAAGTTAGGCGTCCTAACTTCTGTGAATACCGAAACGAGTAAGTGCCTTCTGTGAACACCAAAATGAGTAAGTGCCGTCTGTGAATACCAAAATGGTAGTAAGTTTAGGATTTTGTCTTAAGTTAGTTCTGTGAATCAGGCCCACTGGGTATTCCTTCTGTCTAACGTCCTGATGCTGGTAAAATAGTTCCGCAGGATAAAGCGTCTGCTCCAGAGATTTGTCTAACATTCAGCAGTTCTCAGGCTTTTTCGCGTAAGGGTCGATCAAATGTTCGCCCTTGCAAGTTGTTTCAAATTATTGCCGTTTAATTGGATAACAATAACGCCTGTTACCTATAGTGGCTCACAACACACACAACAATAGTAAGCACTACACAAGCACTGTGTTATTATACCGAGGGCCAAAAATGCGGCTGTGTTTGCTTTGGAGTGTTGTAACTGAGATATTTTTCATCAACAAAAACAGATTGAAGGGGATTACACTTTCTCATCCATTGAAAATTTGTGTGAGTCTAGGAGAATCAATCTGCTTGAAAGTGTAAATACAGTATTTGTGCCTGTGTAATGCAAAGGAGAGGTGTGTAACAAAAGCAGCTGCACACCGACTACTGCTTTGTGCCACTATGTGTCTAATCAACTACCCCCCATGCTCGAGATTGCCTGGTTTCCCTAATCCAGGTCAGAATAAAGTTCATACTAAACTCTTCTGTGCAAATCCCTTGTGCTCCAGATGCTTCAGCAACAATAAACACATCTCTATGAAGCTTACTTCTGCACCCTGGAGCCTAGGAAGGGAAGTGCAGGCAGGTCAGCAGGCTGAGCAGGGTGAGAGTGCGAGCGGGGAGGTGTGAAGGGCTCAAGGAGGTGAGACACAAACCTCTCTGAAGATATCCAGAAGTAGTTGGGCCGTGAGTGGGAGGCTTGGTAGGGTCGCAGGGGACCAGTTAAAAAAATTCCTATAAAGGAGGTGGAGAAGGGCGTTTTGCGAGCCCCATATATCCAGACTATATAGATATGAGGCATGTGTGAACTTTCGTTGGCTTTTAAGCTCTGACAGGTTGTCTACCAAGTAATGTGCTTATACTGAAGCCAAATCTTTTGGACAATATCTAAAAAAGTATATTTGTAACATTTCCACTCTCTATGATTGGGAGGTTAGGTTACTGTAGACGAAAGGAAATTATACAGAATTTGGGGAGAGGTGTGTTGCAGCGGCCAGAATGGCTGACTCCAGAGTGTGGTGCTCACAGTTCGATCACCAGCGGCAGCTCAGCTCAGCATCATGTGACTCTGGGCAATAGCTCACTTCATCTTCCAGACGGACCCCAGTCCCTGCAGACCCAAAGGGGTGATTAGTTTGAGCTTTACAAATACCGGATTATGATTATTATTATTAGATCTTCTGAAAAAAAGATGACATTTTCCTTCCAAAGGATGATGCTTTAGGTCATTTCGGTCCAGGAATATAGGACTTAAAGGGGCTCTCAATAGTTTGTGGTACTGTTAGGTCCCAAATTGGAAGAGGTGCACGTGGGCAGTTTCAAAAGCAAATAGAGCCTAATTGGAGTCTCGGAGACCGCCCCTATGGTTACATATGTCCACCCCGAAACAGAGAGAAACGTCATTATTGTGTGTTATTAAAATCTACATATGCAATGATAGCTGTCTATCTTGTGGCATACTCCCCACTCTCACCTATTTGTTGCCTCTATCCCCTTACTTAGACACTTTGTGCGCTGTATCCTTTTATGTCTTAGCTTCACTCTGTCAACTTATTTGACTTCTGACTAACTTTCTACTGTTAACCTTCAAGTGCCTTTTTGCAGTTTTCTTTTAATCTTGCCCCTTGTTCCCCTCACTCAGTCATCTTGAGCCCTGTTTTGCTCTCTTATGTCTGGGCACCCACACCCATCACTAGCATTTCTCTTGCATCTCGTGCTACATTTATGCTTTGATCTGTCTTCTGTCTCACTCCCCTCACGTATCCAGACTGTAACTAGTGCTGATGCTCATCTTTCATAAGCCCACCTCTCAGACTAAGCTTCTTGTGGGTGTTTCTCCTTTCTCATCCTTATTGTGCCTGAGCCCCTATTCATACCTGATGTGCTGTTTTCTTTCCTTGCTTATTCATGTTGTGCTTTACTCCCCTCACTTCCCTCACACTGCTGTTTGTACCCCACTCACACTTCCTATCATCTTGTGCTTTCTTCTGTCTTTAATCACATTTTTGTTGTTTACTTTATTTAAGGCAAAAAGCAATAAACCGGTTGCAAACATTGCTGTACAATCCAGTCCTTCAAAATACTTCCCTCTATTACTCTATGTTATGGTTCCTAAGACATGATTGTTCTCCATACAGTCTGTCTGTTCAGCATGTATGCTCACTGTATCACCTCAACAACTAAACATAGAATGCACACAACACTATACAATTCTGTGATCGAAGTTGTCTTGATTTCCTCTTTAGTTAAACATGCACCTTATGCCTCACTTTCCTTAATAATCCAACATGTGCTAATTTCCCCGTTCTCATCAATCTTGTCTATACCGCCTTCTTTACCACACCGTGTGCCGTAACCCATTCCACATGGTAACTTAGGCTCCTTTGTCACCTGTTTTGCAGTTTAACCTACTTTCACTGTCTTCTGTCCCTTGTCCCACTGCCAAATTCGTATTGTGTCTCAGTCCCCTCTCTCATCCACTGTGTAACTTGGTTCCCTCCCACTTATTTTACATCTGACTCTATTTTCTCATCTATCTTTGGCCTCATTCCTCTAGATCATTGTTCTTACTCCTTCTTCTTATCCAACTTGGCTCTTGTTACCCTCTCTCTTCCATCCCCGCCCTTACTACCCTCTCTCATCCCATATTTGGTCTATTAATTACTCTCTCTCTTTCAATCTGTGTTTCATTCCATCTCTGGCCCACCGTATACATTTTATCTCCCTAATCACTGCTGTGTACGATTATTTACTTTTTAATCTATCTTGTTCCTAGCGCCTCTCTCTCATCCCCCTTTTTCCTAGCTACCCTCCCTCGTCAGTCATATGCCCCTGCAAGTCTCTCACCCAGTCTGTGTTCCTATCTCCTCATTCTTCTTTAAGCCTCATTCTCCACTCATACAATTGAACACCTCCACCCTCTCCCATTAAGCTTGTGCTTTACTCCCCTCTCTCATTCTGAAATATGTCTAGCTTCTCACTTTCGTCCCACCTCAATCACTATCTCCCCTGGTTTGAGGTTACCTCTATCAGTCATTATTTTTTAACCACATTTTATCATGCGGCTTGTGCCTCACTCCCTCCTCTCATTTGAAATGTGCTCCTGTCCCTGCTCTATCCTGTCCTGCTTCGGTCCCCGCTCTCACCTTTCTTGGGACTAAACCCTTTTTCTGATCTGTCTTCTCCTCCATGTCCTAGCTCAGATGATATGAGTCTTAGCTTGTCTCAGTTGTCTTCAGCCCTGTCCAATCCTATCAACCATAAGGCGCCTCCTGGCACTCCCTTATTTAATGCGTGCCTGTCTCTCCTCATGACCACACTTGATTCCACATCCACACTCCCTTTAGTCCTCCATTGTATGCCCTGCATGCTTCTCTCTTTGTCTTAGACCTTGCGCCATCCCCCTTTCCTTTTTTTGCCTTGACCTCCTGGCGCCATATCTCCATAGTGGTGTGCAGGATAGGAGGACCCAGACTCTCCCTCCAATAAAGAGATGTGGGGTATGTTCATAAGGGATGTTATACAATGAAACGTTAGTCACTTGATGTAAGGCATTCCTTACTTTGTGTTTAGATTATCCTCGTCCACCATCAAGCCTTTTGCCTTACAGTACCGGTCACCCAGTCCAGTCTTTTAAATATAATATCACTGCTGTGTGCAGCTGAGTATTGCCTTCCACCCTGTTGTAATGTTCACTGTTGGGTTAGGCAAACCTACCAGTGAAAGCGACCAATGGATTTAATGATCTCCTGGAACTCTTCAAAAAGTATTTTTGTATTCCTTTTAACTGGTTTGACATTCTGAAATCAAAGGGTTGTAAATTCTGCTTTCAGAGAGTGATACTCTAATGAACCCTTAGATCGCCTAATAAGGAAACGGAAAAGTAAACAAGCCTGGCGTTATTTCTGAGGGATAACTACAGAGCAAACTGGGAGGCTATGACAATCGGCCATCATGTATTAGACCCGACAACGTTACTTAGATCCATCTACAGGATGTTCAGTGCAACCTCTTTGAGAAAGGAAGTTCACCCTATTGGTGCTTTTAGACCTGCCCTACCAGGAGGCCATGACATCCTAGAACACAACAATCCTCAGTGTGGGATAACAAATTAGTGGAAATGTAAAAGATGGCTGAGGACTGACTTACATGCCTCTTACGAATCTCATCTGATCCATCTCCAACTTCTGGTACAAACTAGTAAGAGAACACCACCAACAAAGCAGGAAAAATGAGAGAATGTCCAAGACACACAGTTCTCAAAATTGTAGCCACATGAAAAGCAGGTCAGGGTTTACAGCAAGGGGGGCGTATAGACACACAACAGCGGCAGAAACATACCAGCCTCCTGTGGCACCCTGCCCAGCATTAACACAATTTAAAACAGACTCTCTTGATGTAATTTAGCTCAATGGGCTTTGTGATCACAATCAAAGTAGTGAAGTTTATACACTGACTTAAGGGTATTGTGAGCCTATGACTGTATGTAATGGTGTTCTTTTCAGTGTGATTTGGTATGTTGTTCATTCAGGACCATCAGTGTAGAAAGCCTGAACTTAAAGTGTGGACGAGAATATGTTTGACATGAGATTCTTTTTGAGAAGTTTTTGGAATGCCTGGTACTGTTTGTGGTGGTGGATACTAACGCTGCATGGATGACACTAGTAATACGCTTAAATGAATGGAGAAGCCGAGGGGGAATAACAATAGACAATCTGTTAAAAGTAGGCATTCATTTATAGTCAACATGAGATCAGCATTTCCAATAACTTGATAACCTGAGATGAGGACTCTCATTATATTGCACCGCCATCAGACGTACCATCCACCAACACTACCCTTTTTGAAGGAAAATGCAGTACATTGCGGCTTCAATTGCTAATTTATTGTAAAATTCCAACACCCTGCTTCCACTAATGTCTTAATTATGAGTATGTCAGATTTTTCCAACACTCAGTTTATCTTTTTCACTTGATAAATATCAGCAGGTCCGGCAGCACTTGTTTAGTCAGCACCAAAATCTGAATATTATGCCCCAATTTTTAGGACAACACTCATTATTGCCATTATTGATCACACCCGATAAATAATGAACCCGCAAGGGATCGTTATTTACTGGATGCGATAAATGGCAATGCATATATGAACAGCTCATAAATGTGTAATAAGAAGCTTTAACCTGAAGCTATTTTTCATTTCATTTAAAAATCTTTCTTTCGGCCGGCTGGCCATAAAAGACACACATGTATACATACATGAAACAGGAAATCATAACAAAATACATACATCAATTCATTTAAAACAATTTTTAAAAGCAGGGACAAAATTGATTTTCAACAGTATTATTAGAGCATAATTCATTTAGCAGCGGAGGTAAGTTTTTAAAGTAGCACTACTCAAAGCATTTGACCCGATTTCTTCCGAACAATATATACTGAGTGAAGAAACCTACTGACACTAAATACAATAAACTGGGCAGTATTAGTTTTTAAGATCCTATATGCAATGAGGCAAGATCTAGTTCCTAGAAGTACACACATAGGTTTTAGCCATCTTTTACGAGCTTTTGAATACGCATTACATATGAACAACATATGGACATCGTTCTCTATACATGAAACTGAGCACAAAGGGCATATCTCACTTTTGTTATTTGAAAATTCCAGTTTTTTCTTTGACCACCGTTCTAAATTAGAGTTCAGCATAAGATTCCCATACCTGAATTTCAGGTAGAGAGTCTTAGCAACAGGGGGCTCTATTTCGTCCAGACAGGATTCAAAACAGGTTTCATCTTTAAAGGATAAGAAATCTTGGGTTAGGGTCCCATTTCTACTTCCAGATACAACCCTGTTATCCATATAAGACCAGAAGGCTCTCTTTACAATGGCTTTAGCAGAAGGTGGTAAATTGTCTGGGTTTTCCCACAACGAATACAGGCCCAGTATTGAGAGCCATTTTTGGATATGCCTAAACCATAAGATGGAGTTAAAAGAATCAAGATTCAATATCTCACTGAGGCTGTTCCTGTAATCTAATAATTCTGGGGTGGACCAAATCCTAATCCAGAACATTAACGGTCTTATAATAGTTAAATGATCAGTACGTTTGAAATTCAGATCAAGTTGGAGAGGAATTAGTGGTGTGCTAGTGGGAACCCTTACAATTGTTCTCATGAATTTGTTATCCATTCCTTGAAAGCTCTCCCTGGCCCATGGTCCCCAAATCTCAGCCCCGTATAGGGCGGCAGATTGGATTTTACATTTAAAGAGTTCAAGTACAGGTGTTACACTCTTGCTTGTACTAGCATTCAACTTATTAATTATTGGTTTAACATTTTGAGCATATGACACCTTACTTTTCTCGATTTGGGCCTTCCATGATAGCTTTGTATCGAGTACCACCCCCAGATAAGAAAAATTATCGACAGTACCTAAAATTTGGCCATTCATAGTCAAATTGCCTCTGTCCGGTCTGCTAGGATTCAGTGCCATACATTTTGTTTTGTCAACATTTATTTCTAAACCTTTGATCACACAATAGCTACTAAAGGAGTTTAAGAGCGCCTGGAGGCCTTTCTTAGTTTGGGATATTAAGATGGTATCATCCGCAAAGAGCAGCGCAGGCACTCTCTCTCCGTTGAGCTGTGGTGAATCATTGTTGCAAGCGTTCAGGTGATCAGGAACATCATTGACAAATATAGAAAATAAGGTGGGGGCCAAAACGCATCCTTGCCGGACGCCGCGTTCAATTGGAATATCGCGAGTCAATTCACCATTTGGACCCCATCTAATGTTGGCATGATTTCTAGCGTGCAACTCAATTATTTGTATCAGAAGACTCCCTGGCAGGCCGGCTTTCTTTAAGGAACTCCAGAGCAGGTTACGTGGAACAAGGTCAAAAGCCGCTCTCAAATCTACAAACGCTACATACAAATGACCTTTCCTAATATATACATACTTCCAATATATGCAGCAAAATCTGAAGACCTGATCAAGGGTGCTAATCTTAGACCTAAAGCCTGCCTGAAATTTGGAGATAATTGCTGACTCCTCCAGCCAATCATTTATCCGGTATAACAGATGCTTGGCATAGAGTTTTTGGAGGATGTCCATTAGACTAATAGGTCTGTAATTTGAAGGAGCAGATCTATTCCCCTTTTTAAAGATTAGGACAACTTCTGCTGCACGCCAACTATCGGGGAATCTACAGTTTTTGGACAGGGCATTAAACAAACGATTTATGTAAGGGGCCCAAACTTCGATTTCGTGCTTGTAGAGGTCACGCGGTATTTTGTCAGGGCCGGGAGCTTTACTATTTATTAGTTCATTAATTGCCCTTTTAGTTTCATCCAGGGTGAAATCTAAACACTCAGGGGGTGGAAGTAACAATGGAATCTCTTCAACACCACTATCATATTGTTTGTACAGGGAAGTAAAGTGTGTCACCCATGTCAATTCATCTATGAACATGTCCTTCACAACTCTGCCTGCATGCCCCCCATTTGCGACTAACCTCCAAAAGCCAACATTATCATTTAGTTTTGCCGCAGTCAACATGTCAGCCCAGATCGACTCTTCCCATGATTTTTGAGAAGCTTTTTGAACAAACTTATACTCTTCCCTTGCAAGTCTTATATCTTCTTTAGGGCTGTTTTTGATAGCATATAGGAGTTTCTTCTTAGCCATTCTACATGAGTGATCATACCAAAGTTTCCCGTGATATCCCACTCGTACATTTTGTTGTTTTTTCCTTGGCAGTTTGGACATGTAGTTTCGTAATTCATTAAAAAAGGTCTTGTGTAGTTCGACAAAGTGATCATAGTTCTCGGATAAGAAGGGTTGTCCAACTATAGGCGCAAAGGTCGTATCAAAGAGCGAGTAGACTGATGCCAGAGTCTTTCCTTCGGTTAAAAGATGTGGCCATTTTAAAGCGCGTCTATTATTATTAATGTGCACATGTTCACACAATTCACCAGTTGCAGTCTCACTCGATATAGGAGCAGGGATGTCACTGAGCATGTATGCATCAATGTGAAGTTCCAGGGGATAGTGATCACTTTCCTCCCTGAGTACCACTTTAAAATCAATCATAAAGTGCCAAATGCTTAGTGAAACAAGAATAAAGTCTAGCCTACTTTTTGATTTCACATATGTTGGCTGTTTAGTTAAGTCCGATGGAAGACGGCCATTACATGCTCTGAGACCGTGGTCAACTGTTAGCCTCAGTAGTTGGACCGCCAAGGTGGTGCATTGAACGTGATTTGAGGTTTCAAGCTGGGGAATATTATAAGCTTGATCTTCGTCCTGAAAAGACATCGGTAATCCCAAGCATCGGTTCAAAGTCACAATTCAAATCACCTCCCAGGATTACAGGGACGTCGCCGACCACCCTTTTCAGGAAGGAGTCCAGGATTTCCAAGGTGGGAGAAACCCTGGAACGGCCTATGGGTCTGTTATAGACATTAACAATATAATAATCACACCCCTTTGCAGTGATAATTTTTAAGGCCAGGATGTCAGGGCTTCCTGTGTCTATGGGTTCAACCCTTAATGCTAAAGTAATTTTGAGCCATATTATTAATCCCCCGGACGGCCTTCCCCTTTCAGACTGGGCAGCCTCATTACCAAAAGTTTTAAATCCCATCCTGTGCGGAATGTCAATGGCCCATGTTTCTTGCAGTAAACAAACATCACTGGAGTCGACATAATCTGCCCATTCGGGGTCTTTCAGATTTTTACTCCAGCAATGTTCCATGACAGGAAAAGCAGCTTTGGTGTTCAGCCGCTATCAAAAAGATCGCAATCAACGATGGGCAACCTAGGTTCCAGCAGGGGAGCTACACTTTCTAACTGAGAATCAACTATTTGATTCCCTACATTGGTAACCAAAACCCCTGGTGCAGTACTAGTTTTTCCACCAAAGCAACCCTCATGCATATTATGGTGTGCTTGATTCACTACTGGACGGATTTTCCTATTCTGATTACTTTTTCCTAGACTAGAGCAAATGCGCCTAACACCCAATGTGCAATAGGTGTCGTATAGCTTTGAGATACAGTTTGGCATAATCTCAAGTCAGTCAACTGCATCTAGGCAGCTGAACCTGTTAAAAGTGGGGATTCCAGTCCACATATTTCGGTCGGTCTGTCTTGCCAGATTTGGCGCATGGCCATGGTATTGGGTAAAGGTATTCCAACTAGTCCCATAATTTCGGGGCCTCGGAGGGGGATAAAAAAAGGATAAGGGTCTAGCCACGATGGATGATGTATCTCCATACGATTTCCATGCACAAATCTGGTCAGCACTGTGGGGTTCTTCGAATGAAACAACTATACAGTCGCCCGAAATCGACTTTATAGTTGGACCAACCCACGGTACCCTACGGACCATAAGAATTTTACTTTTCATTTGATTTGGGATTGGTTTGTTAGAATTTAACCAATAAATCACCTTGTTTTTTAGGGATGAGAAGTTCTCTTCATATTGATTATCTAATTCGGGTACCCCAGTAAGGACAATAACAAAGGGACTGGCTTCAGGGGGCAAATCAATATATCCTCCCTTAAAGTTGTTGTGAACATGAGAGTTATGAGAGTTTGTTCTATTGGCAAAGGATCTATCAGTGTTAGGGCCCTGAGTAGCGTGATTATTAGGGGGTATAGTAGTTGATGAATGCTTCTGTGAGACGGGAGTCTTGGGCACAGAAGAATGGGTACCAGCAACATTTGCTAAAAGGGATTTTTTACCTTGTGCAGGACCATTCGGCAAAGATTTATTAGTTGTATTATCCGATGACACATTTGGGGGTATGATAGTAGATTTTATTTGGGTATTTACTGTCAGCTTTATAATTGTGTTTTTTGCTACTCCCTCTTTTTGGTGCTGTGCACTAGATGGATTTGTGTTTGAAGAAGTCGGAGGGGCCATAATCGGAGTATGTGTGGAAATATTATTCCCATTGAGGCTTAGACTTGCTAGTGTTATAACCCTTTTTTCCACCTCTAGTAATTGATTTTCAATGCCTGTTAGTCTGACTTCTAATGGCCTGAGAAGTGTTTTTAACGTTTCCCATACCATTTTTAGAAACTCTTCCCTATCCCCTTGTAAGGCATCCATAGATGTAGAAGTTTTCTCACCCATCTCTACAGAATTATCTGCCGTTAAGTCCAGATTGGGTAACTCAGTATTGGCATTACTGCTTTGTACATTAGGGGTCGTGTGACCAGACACATTAGTAACAGTGACAATAGATTGTTGAGGGACCCCCCTTGTGATGCATTGGCTAGAAGCTACCTTAGCCTTCTTCCTGGCGTACACAGATAGATTTTTACGTTTACGCTTTTGTTTGGGTGTTATCTTAGCAGCTCCCTGAGTATTATTCGAAGCTGCATCTCCTGGCACCTTTTCACCCTCAATAATCTCAATCAGTGGATCAGAAAATGGAATATTTACAGATACAACACTGACTAGTGACCCTGGGCAGGCTAGGTCATAATTAACAGGGGAAGCTAAGTTCTCAGGAATGGAATGCACTTCGGCCAGGGTGATAATTGGTGCAGGGCCAGAGGTGCGCTCAGGAGTTTTCGAGATTGCAATACTACCTAATGAAGATTTTTTTCTTAGTGCTAGTTCAGTCGATAGCCTTCTTGCAGACTCTAACTCCAGGGAGACTCTATGCTGGAGTTTAGTAATCTCGTTGTCAATGGATAGGCTAGTCCTTGTGATGAAGTTGTCAAGGGTCCCTGTGGGCTTTTTCCCATTTTTAGAGGACTTGCTTCGTGTTTCCCGAACAGACATGATTTTAAATGGTGGGTGGCGAATTAACCATGCGCTAGTATGTTATGATGACGTGGCAGATACAGCCAAGGGGGATGGCCCGGTCCGGTCTTACTCGGTCTGGAACTGCCTGAAACGGCCCTGTCTTTGCCCAGTCTTAGCCCGGGCTGCGTCCCGCGCTGCGGGAGTTGGAGGTTATGATATAGAGGGCGTGATGGGCAGGGGGCGGGCCAGCAGGGAGAGCGGACCGGAAGCTGGTCGTCGGTCTTGCAGGGACTTCTGGGTAATGAAGTTCCCGCACGCTCGCATCCCCGCCGAAGCCTCACGCCCAGCGCTGCCTTACCGCCTTTGTCGGTACTCCTCCGGTGACAGAGCCTCGTGACCAGCTATGCGACGCGGCACCTGCGGAGCGGGTGCGGCGAGGAGTTGATAGGCTTGCTGAGTGAAAGTGCTGCTGTGCCTCTGCGCGTCAATGGACCTCCGTTTTGCTCACAGTAAGCTATTTTTGTGCGGTGTCTGAAACTGTTAAAGAATATCAACCCGTAATAATGAACTGTGACATATACTCTTGTTTCTCCAGATCATGATGAATGTGCTACTACCAACATGTGCCTCAATGGAATGTGCATAAATGAAGATGGCAGCTTCAAGTGCATCTGCAAACCAGGGTTTTTACTTGCATCAAATGGACGTTACTGTACTGGTATGTACTATTTTCTGTGTATTACTGTCCCTACTAAGAAGGATGCCTGCAAAATGTAGATGAAAGGGGCAGAATATTGATGGCCCATCGAAGAAACAGTGGTGTATCTGTACGCTCAAATATTCAAATATTTATGGACGTTTGAAAGCCAAATGTGTACATTTTAGAAATGGACTGGTGTATGACTGCAAAACAAATAGTATACAAGTGTATTGGCTGCCCAAAGACAGAAAGATAGATAGATAGATAGATAGATAGATAGATAGATAGATAGATAGATAGATAGATAGATAGATAGATAGATAGATAGATAGATAGACAAATAGAACTTTAGTGTACGATTATAGAAAATTACATAATAATGGGATTATTAATAGGGAGATAATACAAAGTTAAATAAAGAATTAAAAAGATCAGAGCTGTTATAAAGAACATAAAAACGTGGCGAATTAAAATTGACATTCTAAAAAGCTACTGAAAAATGCAAAACACATTCCACCGCATGCTAAGAGGCTCCCCTTCATCCTGCTTCAGCAGCTTATTCTCAGTTCACATTAGGGTGGGAATAGATGAGACGCTTTCCTAAACCTGGAGAGTAAGTCCTGGTATTATAGGATAGGATAAAACTTGTAGAGTGCACTAATACCCATAGGTGTTAAGGCGCTATCGCAGAGCAAAGGGATCAACAGAAGAGAGGTGGTCAGGAAAAGGATGCTAAGATGTAAAGAGCCAAGTTTTCAGATGTTTTTTAAAGGCCATAAAAGAGTCTGCATTTGAAATATAGTCAGGTAGGGCGTTCCATAGTTTGGTGGCTGCTACCAAAAAGGAGCAACCACCCCATCTACTCTTACAAAATCTGGGGATCATACGTTTTTTGCAAAAAGAGGATCTCAGTTGCCTCCCCGGAATGCACCATTGAAAAAGCAACTTCAAATGGGAGGAGCCCTTATGATGCAAGGCCTTTAAAAAAACAGGTACAAAGCCTTAAAAATAATGCGTTTTCTGACAGGAAGTCAATGTAGGGAGCGAATCTCCTACCCAGCGTTGTGGTGCTTGGGGGTGTACAGAATGCTGCCGCGTTCTGTACCACCTGCATTTTGTTAAGGAAGGAACTGTTGATGTTCAGATACAGAGTACTGCAGTAACCCAGCCGTAAGGTAACCAGGGCAATGATGACTTACTGATGCAGTTCTGATGGAATATAAGCGATGACCTCTTTCAGGATCCTCGTGATGTAAAAATAGTACGTGCTGGCAGTGCCACTGACCTGAGCATCAGGGCTATTACCTGCCATCCCATGCACCATGCATGATGCTAGGAATTTATACTGTACAGCGTGATTGAGCATGGAATATGTTCAAGGACCTGGGAGAAGGCAGATAGCGCACCTGCAGATTTAATACATTTCACAAATCGGGCGGCTAGCTGCTCAGAGTTCCCTCTCAGACAGGCTTCCGTGGCTCCTTGGCAGGTCCTGACATTTAAAGTGCGCGATACTGGTCGAAGCCAAAATTCTCTTAAGAGGAACAAATTGTCGCAGATGCAAAGAAATGTATCAATGATTCCTCCCCTCTTGCACAGAAGCCTTTGTCCGTACCAATAGGATTTTATAGGTATTCATCCAAATCGCAGGCCCATTAGCTGTTGTGTTATGCTCATGCTAAGGGGCAGAGAAAGATAAGCGGGAAGGACTCCTGGATCATACAGTGTTTAGGCCCTGGCCCTGTGTGCCAGTTTCTTCATATAATGTTCTGTTTATTTACTCCTCGCTTCCTTGGTCACCAATTTGGTGGCCAAGGACAAAGGCAGGCCACTTGACCAAACGTCACTATCCTCCAGGGCGTGATTTAGGTGCTTGTGCCAATTTGTCTCCAGATTGTTTATCGCCTCCCAGATTATATTCTTAACAAGTATTTTTTTAAGGCCAGCTGCGCGTAGCGGAATCAAAGGGCTTCAGCCCCCTTCTCCCCCCACCCCCCTCGTGAGTGACAGCCCGGGCTCAGACAGCTCCCGGGCACGCACACAGCCGCACCCGAGCACTTCACAGGTCTTTAAAAGACCATGTGCATGTGAATGAGGCTTGTTGTTGTTTTACCCCTTCCAAGAGCCCCTGCAGCTCCACTCAGCCTATTGCTTAAAGTTTCAGACCCCACCTGAAATTTTTTCTTAGCCTTCCCCCCTGAAATGTCGCTTTAGTTGCGCCTCTGATTAAGGCTTCAGGCTACAAACTGCTCCTTTAACATCCAGTGCTGTGAAAACAACCCAAACTCTTGTCGAATTTGGGCATGCGATGTACAATTAGGAAGTGAGAATACTCTTGCCCAAAGAATTTCGCCCAAATATAGGATGCTTGGAAGAAACATACAGATATGAGTAAACCTCATGAGGCTTTGTGATGGAAAGACCCACTATTGTGGTGATGCCACGAGTTAATATGAATACCGTTTGCTGTAGATATAAACCGATGCCTTTTGGGCACTCATCGGCAGCATATGTGTTGTAAAACAATAACAGAAAGAAGGTGAATCGTATCAGCGAAAGCAAATATGTTCAGTTTTAAATATAGCAATGTACACTATGATTGATCATCACTCTGAGTTATTGGTGATCTTTCCAAGTTTTCCTTTTTATATTTTTGATATTACTACATTTATTCTTACTTATAGGGGCTTTTTGACAGCCTTTTGCTATTGTGTCATTTACATTGTTTACTCTGCCCTACACAACACCCAGCGTGGGGTCAAAGGATCAGCCCACGTCAGCCATTGGCCAGCTCGAGCCGCACCATTCTGCCCTTTGACAAGGAGCAAAGGGGTTCCATTCAGTACGAAGGACTAGTATGACAATGTCTGCATTCTGAGACCAAAATATGTTTTTGCTTGTAGCCAATGTGTTATTCATGTTTTTAGATGTAAGGTCCCCACACCTCCCGCAACAATACAGTTTTACAAAAAAAAACGCGACAAAAGAAAACAAGCATTGACAAAGCCCAAAGGTTGGACCCAATGGCAGACCTATTTGCTTTGCTGTGATTGTTATTCTAAGGAGCGTACGAGACAATAAAAACGAATAAAAAAAATTCTTTAACAATTGTAGACAAAAGCAAAAGGTATTTTCGCAAACTCCCAGTAATGCATGCGTGTTTCATGTTTTAAATGCCACTGTTTACAGTCCACAGTTGGTGCACTCTTGTGAAACTAAGTGCCAAGCAGCTGAGCGCCTGCTGCTGTCTTTTGCCAGGCCGTATTAACTGGCATGGTTGAGTGAGCAATATCTGCATCACCTTCCTGCTGATTCTGCAAGCTGCCATTTCCCTGAACTCCGGAGGCCGAAGCAGAAAGTCATCCTTTAAAAAGTGGGAAATTACGAAAGAGTGTTTTTCCCAGAGTAAAAAATAAACTATAGGATGTGATCAAACATGACGAAGCTTGGAAAGGGATGACAAATTCAATTTAGTAATATTGATGGGAAATAGTATGAAAATAGTGCGGCGACTGTGGGAAAGAAAGAATGGCTGCCAGGGTAGTAATTTGAAAGCCCTCTTCAAAGGCTTAGGGTCTTTGTGCGCCCTTAAAAGCAAGGTTCCCACTTCAGTGACGCGCTCATCTGCGATTACACAACCTTTTATGAAGCCTGCGCCATCTGGAATTTTACATCGGTGTTGACTGTTATTCTTTTAAAGCTGCCACGGTTTTAGAAAAACTAAATGCAAACATTTGAAAGCAAAGTGGTTGCAGAATAAGTTTTGCTGCGTCGTATATTGTTTTAAGCACCTTTTGTGTCAACGAGATTTATTTTCGTCACACAAGAACCGAACATTGTTTGTAAGGAGCACCCACGGAGGAGCCATAAATCAAGCGTAGAGCAAAGTAGCCTCACCGCAGCTTTATTCCACTCGTCGTTCGTGCTTTCTGAACACGTGTAGGCTTCGCTAATTCAAGCTGTTTTCTAAGTAAACCGCAGTTCAGAGCCGCAGATACGTTTTGTCACAGCCCACCCTTCAACCAAGAGCACTACTCTTACCGCCGGGCGTCCCCGTCCATAGTGCAGCAAGTACAGTGGCACCCGGATCCAGATGTGTGAGTGGCCCACTTCTCTCTCAATAAGTACCTGTTTTTCCTACCCAGCTGGCGGATGGAGGCCCAGTTTCCTAAATTGTATTAGGGTCCACTGCACCCTTTTCCCGCCACTATTTTAGCAGCCCACATCTCAGTTATTAAAGTCTTTCATTTATATCCTTCTTAACTCTAGTGTAAGAGGTGGAGACTAAGGCTCTACAGATACAGCACAGCAAAGTTGCCACCGCCCCAGTGTAGCTTAAGGGATAATGTGTAAAGTTTGTGCCTGACCCAGCATAACACATTAGCCATAAGAATGTCTCCTCCAACCAGGTTTTTTAGGTCTCTTCGAGACATGCTGTATTCAGGATAAGGCGATACTAAAGGGGTATTGCCTTAAGTTGGCAGGGTATGCTCAGACGTGAGTCCCTTGCTCACTTTGCCACTGGAGTCAAGCTATCCTGGCTGAAGACGGCTGTAATGCCAGAAACCGGTCCTGGGAAGCTTGATTCCGGTCCAGGGAAGACATGGCTTGGCAGTTCGGGCTGGACTGTTCCCATCAGGCACAGGGTTAGACTGATTTGCATATGGCCATGTCTGAACTGGGGTGGCGGAGTGAGCTAAAGAACGGCGATGGATTAAACCCAGATCAGTTGACTGGGGGTGAGTGTTTGTATTGTCAACGCTCCGTCCATCACCACCTTTGGTTTTTCTTTGTATTCAGGATAAGGGCATGAAGGTTTCCCTTCCTGCACAAAAATAATCATTCCCACAAGGTAGGCACTCTTGCACCATGGTGTAAAGGTGCCTGCATTGGCGCACGTCAGCCCACTGTGTGCCGGCGCAGGGGAAAAGGACAAAAATGCGCTGTATCTGATAGATAAGGTGCATTCCTGCCCATTTCTTCCGCCGTGGGGCAGCGCCGCAGGAAGGCCTGTGGTGCTGCCTTACGGAAAAACCTCATAAATGAGGCCCATTGTTGGTATTTCAGTGTAGTCCTGCACACGTTTCTGGGTGATTGTCCTTCTTCAACAGGAAGAAACACAGGTCTTTAGGGTGCTTGAAATGTTGCTTGTACATCATCAGGTCAGTACCAATACAAAGTGTGCAGGTGCAAGGCTTGTCAGTGTAATCATTCCAGGAGGATTTTTACCAGCACTTGGGTGTGTTAGAGAGCACATTGATGGCATATCAGAAAAGGTCCTCCATTGCATTCTGATAATTCCAGTACTTACAAGCAAGGACATGTTCACCACCAGTTAGTTTAGCTGGTGTTGATATTTCTGTGCAAGTGTAGACACTTGTGTCTGGGCGATTGTCCTTCTTTAGTAGGAAGTAGCAGGTCTCTTTATGGGTGCTTGATACTCTGCTTGTATTTCGTCAGGTCAGTACCACTCCGAATCGCTAATGTGCATCCCAAAGTTCGTCAGCTGAATCACCCTAGAAGGAGTTCTAACAGTACAGTGTGGGAGGGAGCGCATGGCTGTAATCTCAGCAGATGCTTTCCATAACGTTCTGGTAGATGCAGCTCATGATAAGTTCAGTAACTAACAGTTAAGGAAGTGTTCACCATCAGTTGGTGCAGCCAATGCTGGCATTCATGTGTATTTATGGGCACATGTTTCTGGGTGATTGCCCTTCTTCATCTGTTAGTAGCAGGTCTCTTCAGGGGTGCTTGACATGCATATATTTACTCATTTACCAGAATGCAATAGGGAGCTTTTGTTGAGATGACGGCAGTGTGCTAACTCCCCTCTGGCCAGAAATAAACTTGCATATAATGAATGCGTAGATAACACAAAGTAGGAGTACAGCATTTTTGTACAACTGTCTCTTTATTATTTGCAAAGCCAATACCTTTCATTTTTCTTGCTGGTCTCTGGAAAGGTTTTAATTCTTGATTGAGTGTTGTTTGGAGCTGGCAGTTTTGTCCCATGAGTTGGATGCTTACATTGTGCAGATATGGTGCTTAGGATATTGGGGTTTCCAGTCCAACCAAAGTTACCTGATCCTTTTGATTTCATTTGTAATAACATCTGTTATTTACAATGTATAAGGGTTCAAGTCCTGCTTTTGGTATAGTCATGTGTGCATTTCAAGGTCTAGTCAATCATAAAATGTATCAAGGATCTCGCTAATTAGTAAAATAAAAAACAATCAATGGATTTCCTATTGACTGCACATCAGCTTGTGCTTGTTTTTTGCACTCGGATGTATGACGGTACAACGCGTACCGTTACAATGCGTCCCTTTAAGACGCAGTTTTAACAACGCAAGTCGTTACAATGACTTGCGTTGGGGGGGCGCTGATAGTGAATAGTTTAATTTACTATTCCAACACCAGTCCCCGTGGATAGTAGGGAAGGTGTTGGATAGTAAATTAAACTATCCCCTTTCCTAGAGCGCCCTCCAGCGAAAGTCGTTGTACCGACTTTCGTTGTTAAAGCTGCGTCGTAACGGTACCGCGTTGTACCAGTTACGTTGTAAAGGATGTTTCCCTTTGCACTCTTATCCTCTGACCCGTGCCACTGGGAGTTGGGTCATTTGTTGTATCCTTGGCTGTGCTTCATGTACTTGAGTTCATGGCCTAGTATGACATTTCCCTCGATTTGAAGATGTGCAGCATCCCATCTAGTCCTTTCAGTTTGGGCCCCTTTTTTCTCATTGCGTTGCAGCGATGGTTCACTAAGTTATGATCTCAAAGCTCCTTCTGATATGTGGCTCATTAGTGGTGTCCTGTGCAATAAGTGTCATCTGGTTATGTGGTTCATTGGCATGTGCTTTCTTCTGGTTGTTTGTTTGCCCAGTATTTTTCTTTAGTGGTTCTGTGCCTGTGCCTCTTTGTCTTTCTCCCTCCACCGTGCTGGCATCATTGTTGTATTGTACATGCTGCTTCCCTTTTCTCATTTTTCTGTTCTGGTTGGTAGGTGGCACTGGTGGTTTGTGAGCACTATCCCTGTCTACCTGGTCCTGGGCATATGACTGCGGGGCCTGCGGCCATCCTGAATGCATCAGCTCCCTCCAGCTCTCTGAAGTTGTGCTGGAGAAGGACAGGGTAGTGCTTAGATGGGAGGAGCTCTGCTTAGTTAACGGCCTGCCTGTTCTTCTGTCTCTAGCTTCTCTCACTAGTACATCCTTCTAGTGACTCTGGGTTTTTTCTTCTCAATTTGATCTAGCCTTGGGTAGCCAGGCCACTGGTTCAGGCCATGGCTATCATTTGTCTTTTGTTCCCTTTTGGTGAGACATAGTTTGTTGTTTTGTTGGTGCCCCTGCAGTATGGTGCAGATTCTGGCTCTACATTCCTGTATGCTCCCTGACAGCTGCTTGTTTCATGTTTCATTGCAGATTAGTGGAACTTGCTATCATCTTTCTTTCTAGGATTCTGCCTGTTGATTCTGTTTGGATTTCGATCCTGACTGATACTGTGGGCCTACATTTGTTAAGTGGTATGGTCATTCCTATTGTTTTGATTTCTGAGTATCCTATTCTTTCCTTTATTCATTCACATGTTTCACAGGGTTGTTCCCTGTTCATGTGGCCACTTGATTTAGTTGATTTGGCCTCATCGGTGATTGTTCTTCTTTTTAGTGGTAGTATTCTTTGCCACTCCTTTGAAAACTGTTCAACTCTGTTGCGGATTCTTTAGGCGGCTCATTGGGCTTGTCTCTCTTTCTAATCATGTGCCTGGTGTCTTTACTTCTTGTCCTATCTTGGTTGCCTCCTGCCTTGATGGGTAATCTGGAAGTGGTGGTCTCTGTGGGCAGGGTACCTGCTGTTCCTTCTGGTCTACTCAGACTGTCTGCTGACTGGTTCCTAGTGCAGACTTGCCTCTTCTACGTTCTATTAGGAACCTTATTTCTTACCTGATGGGCCTTCATGGCTTTGCTATGGGTATTGATATTGATATTACTGGTGGAACTCAGCTCCTGACTTACGTGGTGGCTTCCGTGTTGATTTCTCTAGTGTTTCATGAGTTTACATGAGGCACATGTGTGCGTTGGTTGCCGGATGGAGACACAGCGTTTCCATTGGACACACACTTTATTATTATTAATATTTGTCCAGTTGTGACATTCTTTTCCTGTCTCAGCTCACATTTATTGTTTGTTAGTTAGCCTTGTGATTTTGCCGTGGGGCGTGGCACTAGGTGTCTCTGTTTCTGTTCCTAGTTCTGACTCCTATCCCTTTTGCTTCACTTGTGTGCTATTCTGAAGCTTCACTCTTCTTTTATCTCATAGGGCTATATTTCTTCTTTGCATTTGCTTCAATATATACATTTATTGCATTGCCTATTTATGTCTCTCTCACTTTCTCTTTTTAAGAAATTCTGTTTTTTACTTGGATTGTCGGGCATCTGTCATTGGGCTACTTTTGATCTTTTTCTGTGTGTGATGCCGGTGTTTCTTCCCCCCTCGTCATTGGCATTATGAGGACTCTGCTATTTCTCCTTTGCTGTTCCCTTTTGCCTTTAGGGTGTGGCTCTCCTCTGGATTCTGTGATGCTGCGTTCTGAGGGTGATATTTCACAGCTGGGTACATCCTCATACTGTACAGACTGGAATGTGGCCACTGAGATTGCCAGTGGCTGAGATTAAATGAAGCATTTCTTCAATCGCTTTGTTGTTTGCTGCAGTAGATTCCTTATGTGTGATGGGTATACCCAGACATTAGTTCTTTTTCCAGTGCTTGAATGCTGGGAAGGCTCATCCAATTGTTATTTGTATCCTTTGATGATGGTCCAGCTCTCCATCGACAGGTGTTGCATACTGTTATCTCGCTTCTTATGGTATTTACATGGTAGTTGCTAAGGTTTTCAAATCATGGTCTAAGCAGTTCTCTCAAATTGGGTGGATGTGGTTCTTCGTCATAGTGCTGGATGAACAGAGGATTCTTGAGTCCTGGTACATTCAACAGTGTGCCTCCACGGGACAGTGTTTGGCCTTTTTTCTCAGAACAGCTGCCCCCCTCCTGTGGTGTCATTTGGAGTCTGTGTGCGATTTTGCTTTGCCTTTGGTGTTGCTTGGTGGGTTTGATGTTGGCTGTGGTATTGCTCAGTCTTCCTTAAGTGCTGTTCTGAGCCAGCAGCATAGGGTGTTCTCATGGCTTCTGGCTAAGTGTGCTTGCAGCAGGTTTGCTTTGCTGTGCACGGTCCCAAGACAGACTCCATTCACCCTGTCAGTTCACTCTTCCCCCTGAAGCTTCCACTGGTAGTGATGTTTGCCACTGTGTTTCAGGTTTAAGTGTGGATAGAGGCTTCCAGGCATTCTTTAGAACTGTGATTTTAATTGTCTGTGCTCTGGCCTTGATTGGATGCTGGGCTGTAACACGTGTGCCATGATTCTCCAGAGCTATGCTGCTTCTTCCTGATATTCAAATTGTAGTTTTTTTCCTAGGACAAGGTCATTCTGATGTAGGTTCTTTCAAGCTTTGTATTGCTACTTTTTCGGTCTCGCCTAACACACAATGCAAGCTATGTAAAAGACTCCATTGGCTGTCTTTATTGTCAATCTCATTTGCATGATTCGTATTCAGTAACTTCCCTTGGTCCATCTAGTCCAACTTGTGTTTGTCCCTCCCCTGGAGCACAGTCTCTGTATCATACTTTTGCTTGGCTGACTAGTATCATTTTGCTGCTCACTTTTTTGTTTTTTTTAGTTAAGCACTCTGTGAGAATGCAGGTGTTTTTTGAGTTCTCGCCCTCGTATGCTTTGCCCCCATAATACCCACTACACACATGCTCCATGTTGCTCTCTCGCTTGTGCGATTACCTCCACCCATGCTTTGTAATGCTGTCTCCTTGTGTGCTTCTTCCCCTGCAAAACACCCGAGTACCATGTTCCATGGATCTCTCTCCCTCATGTGCTTGTCCCTGCTAAACAAACCATGCTCTGTGTTGCTGTCTCCCAGGGCAGAGCACAAGTCATAAAAAAGAAGAGGGGGGACGCTGTCACCAGAAGTGACGTCGAAAGAGGAAGTGACGTCACGAAAGGTGCCGAGCTTCTCGTTTTTTTAGTTAAAGCAATAAAAGAGTGGGGTACCATAAAAAAGTAATCGTCTTGTGTGATTCCAACTGCAAGTAACACCACAGATAAGTTATATTTCTTAGAGTGACAATGGTTCAATATGTAGCTAGTCTGTAAAGTACATATGCATGCATGGTGAAAATAATATTGCAATGTCTATGCTCGAAATTAAGCATAATATGGACTATTCTGCTGATAGAAATGACTTTAGCACTCTCGATTCGAAGGTGGAAAGAAGCCGCTTCTGTGCAGTGTGCAGGAGGGGGCGAGATAAGAGTGTGTGTCTTGCGGTACATGGAGTGCAGATTAGGATATGTCCTAATGAGGTGGCAAATGGGGTGGGTGAGCGGGATGTCACCCCGCATGTATCGCATCGGGGGACCTTTTGGAAACGAATTTTCAGCGCCAGGACGCCAGAGGAGCACGGCGGACCCTCAGTGTAGCTGACCCTCTGTAGCTGACCCCTTTGTGGATTCCGACCGCCTCCACGACTCGCCGGACCCGCTTCGCGGGTCCCGCAGCGCGTCGCCTGCCAGGAGGCAGCATCAAAGTCATCAGGAGGAGCGCGGGGACAGGCGAGTAACCAGCGGGGCTGCGAGCATAGGCAGGGGACTCCAGTGTCCAGGAGCCCCTGCGCGCCCAATCACCATCACCTGGGCTGCTCTCCCCGCTGGCCACGCCCCCCCGCCAACGGAGGTAAAAGTAGACCTCACCTTTTGCCTGTGGGACCTTTTGGAAACGAATTTTCAGCGCCAGGACGCCAGAGGAGCACGGCGGACCCTCAGTGTAGCTGACCCTCTGTAGCTGACCCCTTTGTGGATTCCGACCGCCTCCACGACTCGCCGGACCCGCTTCGCGGGTCCCGCAGCGCGTCGCCTGCCAGGAGGCAGCATCAAAGTCATCAGGAGGAGCGCGGGGACAGGCGCGTAACCAGCGGGGCTGCGAGCATAGGCAGGGGACTCCAGTGTCCAGGAGCCCCTGCGCGCCCAATCACCATCACCTGGGCTGCTCTCCCCGCTGGCCACGCCCTCCGCCAACGGAGGTAAAAGTAGACCTCACCTTTTGCCTGTGGGACCTTTTGGAAACGAATTTTCAGCGCCAGGACGCCAGAGGAGCACGGCGGACCCTCAGTGTAGCTGACCCTCTGTAGCTGACCCCTTTGTGGATTCCGACCGCCTCCACGACTCGCCGGACTCGCTTCGCGGGTCCCGCAGCGCGTCGCCTGCCAGGAGGCAGCATCAAAGTCATCAGGAGGAGCGCGGGGACAGGCGAGTAACCAGCGGGGCTGCGAGCATAGGCAGGGGACTCCAGTGTCCAGGAGCCCCTGCGCGCCCAATCACCATCACCAGGGCTGCTCTCCCCGCTGGCCACGCCTCCCCGCCTATCACGTAGTTGTAGAGTCTTAAGGAGCCTAGTATCCCCGCTTCGCGGGAGCGACCGGGAGAAGCCCGGGACAAGGGCGGGGCCGCCTAAGGCCGTCCAAGGACGTACAAGGTCGGGTCGGGGCTACCTCCCTTCTCTTTCACTATCGATCCCAAATTGTTCCATTATCAATTTATTAACTACTCTTTTATAAATCTGGCACTATAAATTGTGCTTTTTCTTAACTCTCATGATGTCCACACGCTCAGGGAAGGGCAGACAGATTACCGTTAAAACAAATAATGGTAAAGCCACTGGAACTCTGGATGATTTTATAAGCCGGGCAACCGGAATTTTAGAAAAGGAAATTGCCCTCACAGAAAAGCGTCTATCACTTGACCTGATCACAGGAAAACGCTCGTACCTGGGGAATATTGCATTAAAAATTACCCCTACTAAATTACCTACTCCTGAGCAAAGTCTACTTTGTTCTGATAGTAATTTGGAGGCTAGCCCAAATCTAGAGATAATCCCTGAGTCACAGACAGTCCTGATAGCGGACCCAGGGGATTCCCAAGTTGAAGTATCTACACTTACTCCCATTCCCATTTCACCAGATATTACGGGAGTAAATGTAATAGATAGCAACCTGAGTAATTTAAGTAATAATGTCCCTACCCTTACACAAGATCAGACAGTGGTATCTCAGCGGGAACCTCATAACCCAAATAAACGTAAGAGAGGTGGCACTCATAGGAAAGGGGCAAAACCAAAGTTAGCGAAGCCAGCACCATCTAAAACCCTAACAATCCCTACTAAGCAAAAGGGTCCCCAATTAGCTGACATGGGACAGAAAACTTTCTCTTTTAATACTAACAACAATGACCGCCTTCTGGGGGAAATTGAGAAACTAGTTCAAATGATCTTGTTACCTGTTTTAGAGAAAATTCAGATTGTTAATCTGAAGTTAGATCAACTGGAACATATTATTTCTTCTAATACTGATCCTCCTGAAACTCTAGCAAGTAAGAACAAATTGCCTGAAGAGGGGGGCACAAGAAACAAGAATAAAAATTGTAATGTCAGCAATAGTGACCCAAAAAAGGGGAGTGAGAATAAAAATATGCCTATAACTACTAACCCTAAGGTGGCACCGGTCCCGCTAGTTCGAACAAAACCTATACCACAACCCCGTTCTAAACCTGTTTTGGCGGATGTTGTAGGGACATCTGGTCAAAAAATGGGCAATGTGGCATCAACGACGGAAGCCGCGACCCCCAAACAGGGAAGTACCCAAGGGCGAAAACAAACAGGTTTACAGGGTTCCGTAAAAAATACAAAAAGTATTGATAGTGAGGTAGTTCATCGAAAGAAACCACCACCCTTGAACTTGCCGCCAGATTCAGCCCCTTTTATGGTAATACTTACCGGAGTACCCCCACTCCCTCCCAATAAAACAGAATCTACCCAGGAACTAAGAAATAAAATAACATATTGGCTTAATATTAACAGACCACTCCCCTCTGACTCTAAAACAAATATACTTAGTGTACGTAGAGCCCCCTGGGTGGGCCCGAGTGAGAAGGATCTCGAGGGGGATTGTATCTTGATTAACTTCAGTAACACCTGGGTAAAAGATATCATCTGTAGTAAACCGAGATTTGCTAGAGTTGGGGATATCCAGTGTATAGGTCTGGAGTATTTCTACCCAAGCCTGAATTTTGTACCCCAAACCCTCCCTTACAAGAATGCTAGGCAGGTATTTAACAACGAAATGTATCCTATGTGGACCCACAGAAATAGGGCTATATGGCCAAGCCAGAACAACTGGGGACCCTCCCAACAGAGTGATGCCTTTTCCTGGGACCTGATCCATAGTAATAACAACTACCCCCTGCAAGCTTGGCATAACAACTTAAGACCAAGGTATCAGGGAGAGGACTATGTAGGATGGCCCCCAAATAATGTCCCCTTGAGAAACCGCTTTAACCCACTTGTAGGTATGGAAGAGATCGATTGACCATCACAAGATCCTCCCAGGATTATGGATAATCCAGTATTAGGAGAACCCAGCTTGTGGGAGAAGGGGGAAAGTGGCAATGACAACTCACTGGAGATTGCTCCCACCGATGATGACCAAACTTCTGATGCTCAAGCTCTTAAGGTATCTTCTGTCAGAGAATGTGATTTAAGCCCAACCCTTTCTGGGAAGAATCTAGAAGTAGTAACAGAACCAGACATGAGACATAAAAATGATCAAAAGATGGGCCTAATCTCGTGGAATATTGCTGGACTTGCATCAAGACTTGAGGACGAGGCATGGTTGGACTTTGTGGGGGACTGTGACATCCTGTGCCTGCAGGAAACATGGAGTAGAACTGCCCAGAGTATGGAGGGTTTTCAAGCTTTTAACACCTTAGCAATACCCTCTCAAATGGGCAGGGCAAAAAGTGGTTTAATGTCAGCAACCTCGCTAAAATTATGTAAACTTGCGGCCTCTATAATAGTTGATTCACCTTGGTTTCAAGTGTTGATGCTGGTTAATTTGTTCCCTGAACCATTGTTGTTGATCAATTGGTACTACAATATCTTTGACAACAACGAGACAACTGTAATCTTGGAACTAGAAAGGGCCATAGCTGGGGTACGTCAAGAACAACCCCAACTATTTGTTATCTGGTTGGGAGATTTTAACTGCTCACTATGTGCCCATGGTGATTCCAAGGTGTGTGGTTTGACAGATTCACATGATCAACCGCTGTCACATTTTAAACACACACCTCAGGGGGATGCGTTAAATAATATCATTATTTTAAATGATTTATGTATATTGGAGCCCTGGGTTGGTCCAAATTCTGTGCCTATACCGACGTTTCAGGGAACTAGGGGCACTATGAGTTTCATCGACTTTGTAATTGTCTCTAGTGGGCACCTTTCCTATGTCGATAAGTTGGAAGTAATACCTAATGCTGCCAGTGACCACAATCCTTTAATTCTAACCCTGTTTTGTCCGGTTAAATCCAAACATTCTATCTGGGAGCAACCGGTAAAGTATAGTAAAAATCAAGGTATCACCCTTAAATGGGGCAAAATAGACGCGGCGGGTCTTGAGGCAGAGATCCTAAATGGATATAGTGCTGAATATGAGGCCTGCCTCATACCTACAACCGGTCCAGAAGAGGTTATAGGTAATTTTGAATCCCTATGTGAGCATGTAGCTGAGCGCCTAATAAAACCAATTGGTAAAAACAAAAAGTCAGGCCCCAGATGGTTTGATGCTGCATGTTCAGCAACACAGAGATCGCTGAAAGTAGCATTAAAACAAAAACCTAGGGATATAAAATCAGTTAGAGCAGCTAGATTAGCTTATAAAGAAGCTATTAAATCAAGGAAGTTGGGTTTAAAAAATCAAGCCTGGGAAGACTTAGAAAAGTCAACAGAACTAAAGGATAGTAGACTTTTCTGGGAAGTCATCAATCGTCCCCTCTTTGCAAATAATGATATGGATAATATTGTGATGGAGATTGATTGTGATTCGTGGGAAACCCACTTTGGGAATATTTTTAATCCTCATAAAATCCAACCAAATGTGATATCGACAGGAGATGCAAGGGTATCTGTGGTTCCCCAATCTTCCCTTTCCCTGAGTTTATCGTTGACTCTGCAAGAAGTGGAGGATGCGTTATTAAAAGGTACATCACTAAAAGCACCTGGCCCCGACCGAGTACCTTTGGACTTTTTTAAGCACAACGTCAAAGTCTGGGCACCTGTGTTGTTGAATGTTTTTAAAGCAGTTGTCACTAGCCATATTCCGGCATCCTGGAAGGAGGCAGTGGTGGTGCCAATTTTTAAGAAGGGCAATAGATCTGATCCCCGATGCTATCGCCCAATCTCTTTAATTGACGCATCATGTAAAATTTTGGGCAGGGTTATTTTAGCACGATTAGAATCATGGGCGGATTCGGTGGGCCTTATTGTAAATTCCCAATATGGATTTAGAAAAGGCAAAGGCACTGTTGAACAGTGCCTTAATTTGGCCCTAATTATTGGGAAATACACAAAGGCAAGAAAATCTTCAATCCATCTTGCTTTTATGGACCTATCAAGTGCATTTGACACTGTGTGTCCTAGTAAGTTGTGGCAAATGATGGAGGAAATGGGTTTCGAGGAACCCCTGGTCACTCTCCTTCGCAGACTCCATGAATCTACCACGGTGGCCATAAGGTTTGGACCAGGGGGAGAGAAAACCAAGTCCATTCCCTCGACCGAGGGTGTCCGACAAGGATGCATATTAGTTCCTTTTTTATTCCTTGTATATACTAATGGCCTGGAAAAATACTTGTTGGACCATTGCCATGATTTCCCAAAAGTAAATGGTAGAAGCATTCCAATGCTTTCCTATGCCGATGATACGGTACTCATGACACTTACTGCAAATAGCATGCAGCACTGCCTTGATGCCTTTCACAAATTTATGTTGGACCTAGATCTTAAAGTGAATTTTGCTAAGTCTTTTATCATGGTCTGTGGCCCGAAGGGCACCAAGAGCAGAAAGTTTGCAGTGAGTACCTCCGTCATTGACAAGGTTGAAAATTTTAATTACTTGGGAAACCTTTTTAATCACAAATTAAGCTGGGCACCTTTAATGAAGACACGAGTCCAGAGTGCTAGTCGCTCAATAGAGGGATTGTTCCGCTTTTGTGGCAAATTAGGCCAAAAACCCATTTCACATTTAAAAACTCTGTATAAAGCAAAATGTCTGTCGATTGCTACCTACGGGGCAGGGGTCTGGGGGACAGATAGCCCCGACACGGTACAGATTATGGAAAACAAATTTTTAAAACGTGTCTTGGCCATCCCATCAGGCTCCTCAAACAAATTTGCCCACAATGAACTAGGTTTAAATTATGTAAGTGACATTATTCGTCTTTCTCCTCTGTTGTTATGGGGCAAAATATGGTTATCGGAGGATTTACAGCTCACTAAGGATATTATCCAGGACTGTTTGAAATTGTCAAATATGAATCAAATCCCCTGGCTATCCTACGTAAATGAAATGTTTCATAAAATAGGTTTGGGTGACACCTTTGACAATCCTGAAAATATACAAGGAGATATTAAAAATGTAATTAAATCGAATTACTGGAAATCTTCGATTGTAAATTGCATGGACAGCCCCTATGCCCCCAAGGCTGTCTTACAGCACCAGTTTTATCTGACCTTTACAAATCATGTACAATGGCGTTTTTACTTGACAAGATTTAGGCTACATACTTTGCATTTTCTTTTTGCATTTCCTATACAGAGGGGCTGGTGTGAGGAACTCCCCCCTTGCAACTGTAATAACAAAGATAGCCAAAACACAATGCATCTTGTTCTTTTTTGTTCCTTATATAAAGACCCGAGAACCAGGTTTATTAAACCGATTCTCAAGGAAAAACAAATACGCCATCACAAAGAGGGTTATGATTTCTTAATATCTCTGTCATCCCCTACAGTCTGTTGTGCAATGTTGAACTTTATACGCGTGTCACTCCAGATCAGGAAACTGTATGGCTAAAATTTTGCCCCAAGAACCAGACCACCTGATATGTGCACTTTATATTCCTGCACCGTGATTCTTTTTATTATTTATTTTACCTGTTCCTAAAAACACCCTTGCTCGATAAATTATGTATTATCCAGAGATGATTAATTTAAAGTAATAATATGGTTATGTGACTTTACCTGCCAATGAATTTTCATAGTGCCATAAACTGTAAAACTGCCTTTTATAGTGAATTTTTTATTGTGTGTTGTAAATGTACTTCTACTTTTATGATTCTTTGCATTGAATCGAATAAAGTTTTGAAATGAAATGAATGTATCGCATCGTTTGGTTGCTGTGCGGTGCCGGCAGCCTGGCACCTGGCCATTGTTCAAACTCCAGTGGGAGAAGCACCTCGAAGTCAGTCGGCCAGCTCGATAAGTAGGTCTGGAGGAAACCTGTAGCAGTGAGTTGGCAATTGCAGGGTGGGGGTGGGGTCATCTCCCTTCCGAGGGGCTTACCCACCACCGCCCCCTAGTTTATTTAAAATGTATCGATGAAGATGCGCAGCTGTTTGGAGAGGTTCATAGTGTCTTTAATAGAAGCTCAGAAAAGTTTGCTTGCCTGCAGTATAGTGAATATGTCACCGAGCTTCTCGTTCCAGAGAGGACAAAAAGTGAAGTCCAGCTGTTTGGCAGGGGGGACGGCGTCCCCCCGGTAAAATAAGTGGGGGGATGCCGTCCACCCGCCTGGTACCCCGACTCGAGCCTTGCTGTCTCCTTTGGGTGGTTTTCCTCCAGCAAACGCCTAACCCCTGTCTCTGCATTCTGTGCTGCTCTATCCTTTGTGTCCTTCCTATACACTCCTGTAACCATGGTGCTCCCTCCTTTAGTACTTCTGCCTCCCGTGGAAAACACTCCCCTTGCCCTGTCCCTCATGTGTCCCCCCTGCAATTTCCACCTCTGAGCTCCTTGTTGTTCTTCCCTTTTTGTGCCCCCACCTAAAAATACCCAAAACTCTTTGCCTCGTGCTCCCCCCACAACCTGCACCTCCTGCAATCTGTGTTGCTATCTCTGTCAAGTACCTTCACACCGGAAAACGCATCCTGCCTCCATGCTCCATGTTGCTCTCTCACTTATGCGGTTTCCCCCACTGATCCCACCACACCACCTCCAAACAGCATTGGCAAACACAATAGGTTCAGAAGGTGATGCTTATTGGCTTTGATAATGCTTTTTGTGTGCAGATGTGTGTGGCCTCTCATGGAGCTCTGTTTTTTTCTACAACTCTTCTGAACATTTGCCTAATCTTTTTTTTGACCCAGCGCTACCATTGCTGTGACATTTTGCCTCTCTATCTTCCCCTGAGCCAGCTGGTAGCTGATTGATGGATTGGTGCTGCCATCTGTGATGGCTTACGTGTTGATTGTTCCAGGCTTTCATGAGTTTACATGAGGCACATTTGTGTGTTGGTCATCTGGTTGCCGCATGTACATACAGGGTTTCCAGTGGACACACATTTTGTTATGATAGTCCAATTGTTTGGCATTCTGTGCCTGTCTCCGCTCACATTTATTGTTTGATAGTTCGCCTTGTGGGCTTGCTGTGGGGCACGGCCCTAGGTGTCTCGGTTTCTGTCCATGTCCTGGCTCCTATCCATTTTGATTCACTTGTGTTATTCCCAAGCTTACTTTTCTTTTATCTCATATTGCTTTATTTAATCTTTGCATTTGCTCCAGTGCATACATTTATTGCACTGCCTAGTCATGTCTCTCTTACTAAGTTTCTGAAAAACTTTTTTCCTGGGTCGTCGAGCATCTGTCACTATGCTACTTTTGATCCTCTTCTGTGTTTAGTGCCAGTGTTTCTTCCCCCCTTATCATTGGGCATTATGGGGACTCTGCTATCCCTGCTTTGCTGTTCACTTTTTGCCTTTAGAGTGAGGCTCTCCTCTGGATTCTGTGAGGTTGTGTTGTGAGGGTGCGGTTTCATGGCTGGGCACATCCTCATACTGGACAGACTGGAATGTGGCCACTGAGATCGCCAGTGGCTGAGATTAATTCAAGCATTTCTTCTGTCGCTTTCTTGTTTGCTGAGACGCCTTAAATGTGAAGGGTATGCCTGACATGGGCCCCCTGCTCACTGTGACATAGGACTATCTATAGATATCCAAAGTGGCTTGCACTCCAGGACCGGTCTCGGTTTACTTGTGCTCCCACTGGAGGGGATCTAGGCTGGTACATCAGGCTAGGCTGTCCCTTACGAAGCAGGACAAAGACTTATTTGCATAAGAGTGGTATCTATTTAGACTGACATAGTGACATGTCCCATGGACCATTGCCTATTCCCCACCACATCGGAGCATTTGCAACCATAAACTGCTTAGTACATCTACCGTTCGGCTCTAAGTGCTGTGTGAGCCATTTATGCTTAAGGAATGTAATATTAATGGTTTAAATGATCTGATGTTCTGATATTGATTTGTTCATCCTAAACAGATATTGATGAATGCCACACTCCAGGGATCTGCATGAACGGACAGTGCATAAACACTGAAGGGTCATTTCGCTGTGACTGCCCACCAGGCCTTGCGATTGGCGTGGATGGCCGTGTTTGTGTAGGTGAGGAATCTCTCTGTACTGCACAGGCCAAAGAGGCCGAAGTTTTTATGTTCCTTAAAAAGTAATGCCCATTTGTCATTTTTTTATTTCTGAAAAAATGTGAACTACTTTTCTTGTGTTGTAGAGAAGTTGTGCCAACTCTAGTGAAGTCCAATGTACATGAATTGACCAGACTTCCAATAAATCTCACGCGCACCACTCTCCCGTACCATATTAGAAACACCCTGGGAGTCTGGAAGTTCAGGATGGCGTCAGCACATTTTCCATGGCCTACATAACCACATATTGTGTGCCTTTGGATTTTACTTCAAACATTAAGCTTCAAATTACTCAAAAGGAATTAATGTCAATTAATTTCTATAAAATGCCAGCAACGTTCTGTGTGGTCCAATCTGCAGGGAAAGGAATTGCATGGAAGGTGACCTCATTAAAAAGCATTTAGGAAACTGTCCTTCTTTGAAGCTTCATATTTTTCTGTGGTTTCCTAATGCACCTTTCCATATGCTGCATGAATCATTTGTCATCGAGATACACTGTGTTTCCAGTCTCTTGACTTCCAGCCCCGCATTATGCTTTGAATAAACATTTTGCACTTTCAACACGTTCCATGTCTCAGACACCAGATAAGCAGCACTCTTGCTAATCCGGCCTCAGGAAAGTAATGCTTCTGTTTCCCTTCACTCCTACCCTTTCTAGACACCCACATGCGCAGCTCTTGCTATGGAGGAATTAAAAAGGGGGTTTGCATCCGCCCTTTCCCTGGGGCTGTGACTAAATCCGAATGCTGTTGCGCCAGTCCGGATTATGGCTTTGGAGAGCCCTGTTTACCTTGTCCTTCCAGGAACTCAGGTAAATGTTTTTATTTATTTGATCATTGAACTGTGATTTCTCTGACCATTTTATTCTATGCTATGACCAGTAATTTAAACTTGCTTTAAAAGGTTGATGTTCATTGCATGAGTCCTACACCACGGTCCATATTAAACATTGTGCCCTGGGGGGCGCAATGTGTGTGTGTGCCCATTTTTTAGCACACCCAGGGCACAATGGTCTTACAGAATGGGCTGCAGATGCTGGTGCGTCCCGTTCTGTGATACAGATAGTGTTGGTGCACATTTTACACCAGCGCATTCATTAGAGGGTGTTCCTTCATTTGAATAAGGGTGTGTCCCTAGGCGGTAAACATCCTTTACACATAGTTTTTACCACGCGGCCGTTACAACGCAAGTCGTTACCACGACTTGCGCTGGAGGGCGCTAAAGGATTAAAAATACTAAATTTACTATTTCTATCCCAACACCTTCCCTAGGGTTCACGGGGACTGGTGTTAGAATAGTAAATTATACTATTCGAAATCCGCGCCCCCAACGCAAGTCGTGGTAACGACTTGCGTTGTAAGGGATGCGGTGTAAAGGGATGCGTTGTGACGGTGCGCGTTGTACCGTCATACATCCCCCTAGGCACATTAGGGAATAATTTTGTCTCTGCGACCTCGCCACATTACTGACATTTAAGAGGTGCACCAAAAGTGTGCCACAAAAAGATGGTCTAAAGGCAGCCCTCTGGGAGGTAAAAAGGGCTCTGTGGTAGTGTAGACCTGCGCACCTAATAAACCTCATCTTCTGCTATTAAATGTGTTGTAAACCAAAATTGGTGAGCTGCCACACTGAGGGGTACTGCTCGAACCCCTTAAAAATATAATACACTGTCGTGGCCTGGGAACACCCAGGTCTGCAAAGCGCTCAGCCTCAGTCCCTAAGGTTTCGTTTTGTTTAGTGCTAGTTAGGTAGAAAGGGGTCCCAGCGACATCTCAGACATTCCACTGCAGGCGGGTGCAGTCACTCTATGCTCTCACCTGCAAGGGGATCTCTAATTCCCCTTAAAAGTGCAGGTTGGTTGCTGCCTGCAGAATGAAACACTGAGCAGCTTTTAAACAGCTGCTCTATATTTCTCTTGAATGTATTGCCCTGGAGGCAGCACATGTTTATAGCTGCTCTGAGGCTGCGCATTTATTCTAATACATGTGTTTCCTTGCTTTCGCTGGGTGCGGCTTTTGAAAAGGGTGCCGTGGCGCACAAAGGAAAGTGCGCCGTATTGGTAATATGGCCCCAGATGGAGACTCTCATGTGGGAGGGTGATGTGTGACAGTCAAAGACCTATAAGCACAGATCTGCCTCTTCCGCACACTAGGCCGCACATTGTGCACAGATTTAGCACACAGGGCCAATGCACGTGAGCAATTTGATATGACAAACTCCTTTTTTAATTTGAGAAAATTGTGCATTTTTCAATATACAGCCATGATGACAGGGAAACAGGTTTGTGAACCAAGCACTACATTTAGAGAAGAGGAGGTTCTTGAAGTCAGTTTTGAAGTCAAGTAGTAAATGAGTGAGCATCCTTGTTGAGGGCTAACTGCAGTGTCGGCTTTTGACTTTTAAAAGTGGTGCGACATAAAGGTTGTTTGCGACTTTGACAGAACAAATGAGCCCAAGCGACCCAAAGAGGGTTCGTGGGGGAGAGTTTTACTTTTTCCCCATGAACATTTTAAGATATAGAGTGCAAAATAATTCATATTAAAGCATTTTGGAGAATAATTTGAATAAAGGGTATAGGTTTAAATAGAGAATTTTCCACAAAATGTAATTTTCTAGCTCTAGGGTTCTCAAGAATCTGATGGCATGACAATATTAAATGATTTTCCATGGGGCAAAATTGGTGCATATATATTTTGCACTATTTTGACTGCTAATGTAATGTAATAAAAGTAGCGAACTGATTTGTTTTCAAACTTGTCCCTCTTTAATTAAGTAGAGCAAATTGTATTTGTTGTGTTTTCTCTTAGGAAATACGTGAAAATAGTGCAAGTCAAAGCTTTTTTTTGCACTAGCACAAACGTTTATATAATATGACTAATGTGTAGACTGCAGCTAAATCGGTTTGTGCCATACCTTTTACACAAGAAGAAAAGATTATGCAAACTATTTCTGCCTCATTTTTAGCACCAATGTTTAACTTTAGAAAAAAATGTCACACTGTAATTTGTGACGAATCTACTAATCAAACGTAGGAAACCTTCATACATATATATATATATATATATATATATATATATTTTTTTTTTTTCACTGAAAAAAACATAGTTTCAGGCGCGTTATAGTTAGAAGTTAGCATTTAAAAAACCTTAGAAATTCTCTCAAAAAGCCATAGGTTTCAGGGGTGTTATAGTTAGCTGGACATTTCACTCGTACAAACCGTAGAAATTCCTCCATTATAGTTAGTTCCGCTAACTATAACTTGCGTGCCCGCAATGCACTGCTGATGATGTCACATGTTACATCATTCATGACATGGTCAGTGACATCACGGATAACATCACTGATGACATCTCAAACTCCAGTAGGGTTCTACTGTTTGACAAAACCATAGAATATGACTAGTGTCACAGCCTTTGGACTTGCATCTCCAGCATTTATTAGCTGTCAAGATTTTAAGTGAAATGATCACTCCGAAGAGATGATTCTAGATTTTTATTTTCCTTGTTTTTCCTCCTTTTACCTGTCTTCATTTCATTCATGAAGTTTGGTAATTATTTTTTCACTCCCATTGCACCGTTTATAGCTTTCCTAAGACAGTGTTTATTAATCGCAGCACTCTACAAATAACATAACATTACTGTATAAATACCATTAGATTGCTTTTAAGTTGATTGTTAACTGTATAGTTCCTGTTTGATATAAAATGGCTAAATACTTACAGGTACTACTAGTACGCTACATCCGACCTGAAATAAATACATGCATTTCCAATTGACACCCCTAAGTCAGTGCATATTAAACTTTAGGACTGCACTCTTAGTCATTTTGAAAATATATTCTTACTTTGCCATCATCCCGCAGTGCTTATCCACAATGAACTGTCTCGTCATCTATCAAAAACAGTATAAAATATTTGTTGGATGATCTCTACAAGATGAAAGTGCTATACTTTGAATTTCCCTCCGGCCACAGTTCAAAGAAGACTTCCTTAAGCTCTGGAGACGTCTTATCTCTTCCCGTTTGTGTATGAATAGTTTTTCTCATTTCAAAGCAATATGCCCTGCTGGATCTTCTTGGATATAGTTGAGTATCTGAAAGCATCAAATCCTCCACCACCCATGTTCTTCACTTCCTGCTCTGGCCCTTAAGACCACCTCATTCATGCTCTACTTAGACGATGCACTGATGACCACAATGGAACCCATTCAACTACAAGGAGTTCTTCATTACCAGACCCAATATCTTTGTAATGAAAAACTAGTCATGGTTTCATTTCTGACTTTAAGTAGAGTCTCATGATATTCTTGAAAAATCAAATAAACAATTGGCACAATCATAGAGGCCATAAATTCCCACTTCCTGGATAAATGCCCTGAATTAGGTAACCATGATGAGAATTGCTTTTCCCCAAAAATAGCAAAAATATGTATTCATTTTTATTTGCTCTGAAATACATTTTCAGAACGAGTTTTCAAAATGTAATTCCTCTATGATTACTTTTTTCTTTCTTAAAATATAATATAGGGCTACAAATGTCACAGGAAAACTCATGATTATCAGTATATTGTGACAGGAAATTGTTATGGTGTAGGATCTCACCTTGACAAGAATGTTGAAGTTGTTGGTACAATGTACTATATTTGTATACAAGTTCCTCACTCACACTCAACTTTGTTCACTCTGCCTTTAAGCATCTTATCTCCCAACATATCATCATTTGGTCCTTACCAGGCACAAGTCCAAACTCTCTTCTCACTGTCCCTACTTTTATTGCATGCAACCTCTTCCCTCTGCTTCACATTTCCTAGTCTTCACTCGCCATGCTCACCTACCCTACCCTTCCCTTTCTTACATGTCATTGTCAGCCTCTTCCAGATTTGCTCCCAGCTAACACATATGTCATCCTTCCCCAATAACAAATGCTTGTTTCATTTTTGTTGTGTTTTCACTTTTGGCTCTTTCAGGATCATATGATCTTTAAGCTCAGTGCACACACTAGTTTTATGTGTAATTTTCTTACATATTTCCTTTTTCATTGTCCCTTTGTGTGCCACTTGCAGTCCCAAATTATTGAAAGGAGTAATTGCAATTGTTTAAGTTTCATATGGAAAAGGTAGTTAATGCCCCATCTCAGATCGGTGAACAGATGAGAAATCTCAGTCTAGTGCATCAAGTTCCATCTGTATTTTTATGAAATCGCAACACAAGAGGGACTATGTATAATCGATCCTTTTATTAATGAGGATGTGAAGTGAGAAACAATCATCACCAAAATTTCTCAATCTTCTGTGTTAGACCCAAAGATTGGTTCTTACCCCAATGTTTCTGCATTTTTCGAATCTATGTTTTGCTGAATCTTTTGGTTGGCCTAAGGACTTTGAGCACTTTGCCACTGCTATTCAGTGCTAAAGTGCATGTACTTCTTCCCTGAACCTGTGTGTATTTGGTGTATACATGATTGACCTATTTCATCTACTTTTAAGTCCCTTGTAAAGTGGGTATACCATATACCCAGGGTCTGTAAATTAAATACTACTACTGGGCTGCAGCACTGATTGTGTTACCCACAGAAGTAGCCTGTCAAACCTTTCCGAGGCCTGCCACTGGAGTGCCTTTGTGTGCAGTTTATTCCACTTTGACTTGGCATTTAAAGGTAATTGCCAAGTCTTAAACTCCCCTTTTCATACCTATAAGTCACCTCTACGGTAGGTCCCAGGTATCCCTATGGCAGGTTGCTATGTAAATAAAAATACATGTACTTTTATGTTTCGCATGTCCTTGTAGTGACAAACAGCCTATTTCAATTTTCATTACTGTGAGGCTAGCATTGGGAATTTCTTAATACACTTTTAATCTGTAATTCTTGGTCAGAGATAAGTAGTGTTTTAATTTTTCATATGTTTGGAATGGTATAGATAAATCCTACTTACAAGTGAAGTTGGATTTAACATTGCTATTTTAGAAATGGCACTTTTAGAAAGTGGACATTTCTCTGCCCTTACTGCTCTGCGTGCCTGACAGCCTGTCTTCAATACACATATGTGGTGGGTGACAGCTACATTTTGTGCATTCCCTTTAGACAGCCTCAACACAGAAAGGTTTATGTGTGTCTGAGGACACATCTACCTATATCTAATTTATGATGGCCTTGCCTGGGGAAGATGAAAGGGAGCGGTTAACACTTCACTTGAATAGGTAGTGTCCTGCCCCACACAAAGGTCTGATTTGCCTCTCATAAATAGCCTGGCAGACAAGACCAGGCTCAGAGGGGAAGATGTGCACTAGAGAGAACTTCTCTGAAGTCACCCTCCACATCAAAGGCACTTTTGGGTATAAGTACTGTATCTCTGACCCCCTAAAATCAGACACTTATGGGTCTAGAACTGAACCGCTGTCAGAAGGACTGCTGTGCTGTTTAAAGGACTCATCTTTGGACTGCAGACTTGGAAGGCCTGCTTTTCTCTTGGGTTGTCCTGCTGCAGTCTGACTATCCTGGAGGAGAGATGGACTCTACCTTCACTCGAAGTGATCTCCAAGGGTTTGTTGGCTTGCCTACTGTTGCTTGAACCTCAGGCTAATCAAAGCCTCAACCTCTGCTTCTGTGCCTGACTCACTGGAAGTGGCCCAGATGCTTGCAACATAGACTTCAATGGATCTCCTGAGTGTGTGTAACAGAACTGGCACATCGACGCAGTTGCAGGAGTAAAATTGCCACAATGCACCAGCATAAAATCGGCGCAATGCATCTGAACCAATGCTTTGCCGCGAAAAATTGACACACAAGACAGCATATCGCTTTCGCCGCAGCTTGGTGAGATCGATGCATTATCTCAACTGCATGGCAGAACCCGGTGGGTCGTGCAACACCTCTTGACTCTGGTATCCGTCTTCACAACTGACACATCGCCTTCACTGCGGAGATCGAAGCATCTCACTGTTTGTGACCAGGAAAGGTATTTTGCTCACCGTACCCTGCATAGGTTCTGTAGATGGCCTGCACTTCTACGAATTCAGCCCAAACTTTGACTTTGCCCCGCTCCAGTGCTCCCTAAAGTAACCTTTTTAGTGGTACTTGCTTTTAAATGCTTTACTTAATTTATTCTTGTAATATTCAATATCTCAACTGCTAAACATTGGGTTTTTGTCGTTTTGGTCTTGTTTTGTGTAAAATATAATCATCTGTTTTTATAAACCTCTGTGGTGTTCTTTTGTGGCGCATTCATTGCGTTATTGTGTGTGTGTTACATTAATACTTAACATGTTGCCTGTTTAGATACACCGGACGTCTCTGTGCCAAGGTTCTCTTTTAGTGTGTATCTAGCTTACCCTGACTAGCTTCGTGACTTCTGATGTTTGTTAATCAGTGGATTTGATGAATATACATATAATTAAAAGTTGTGTCAGTAAAATATGCCTGTTTTTGTTTCATGTGGACAGCGGAATTCCAGAGCCTCTGCAGTGGTGGAATAGGAATCACAGTTGATGGAAGAGGTAATCTGTTAAGATCATTATTTCAAAATGTGTTTTTAACAAAACTACCTTTCACCCAATTACAAAGTTGAGCATTCTACTTCAAGAAAACATATCTCCTTTATTTTGCCATCAGTGTTGCCATTAAGAATGTTTGCAATGGGTTTGACAGTGTTGTGGTCTGTGGGTTAGTAAAATCCAGTTCTTCATGGTTGTGAACCCTGGGATACAGGCATATAAACCTCTGTGTATATCATTAGGATCTCGAAATATTGTTCTCGCCTGAAACAACTACATAGTATTTTCACAAATCCCCTGCCAATTATGCAACAACTGGTGCCTTATTGTCAGTACATTTGTTCCAGCACTATGCATTATTTACAGTCCTTTTGTCCTTGCCTGTGCACGACTAAGATTTATTCAAATAGGAGTAATGGGGTTGACTCCTAAAGAATTCGAAAACAAGTAGAGCAAATCTATCACAATGTGATGCAAACATATATAAACTCCATCATTATTGTACTCTTGCAAGCCCTTGTTCACGAAGTGATGCTCTGCCATTGTACCACCACACAGGTTGCTTTTAACTTATCTTAATCCCTTGTTTGTGGAAATGAAAGTTTCAGTTTCACTATTACTTAGCATAAATGCAGCTACATTATCATGTCACCTATTCCACAATAGTAAACATCTACAGATGAGCATTTGCCCATATATACATATCAACTCATCCTGGAAGTTAACGAGTGTGATGAATTTTGAAAATGAGACTCCAAGGGTATATTCACAAATAATTTAATAGCACAGGAAGTTGTACTAAAGAAGTACTCTTTTATGTACTTTTGCATGCTTTTGTGAATCGGCCCTAAAGTGTCCAACTCTCTATTAGTAAAAGTGCAAAGAGGGCATAGTCCTTTCTATTTGAGCTAACTGCACATGAATGTTCCTTGCTTAGTCCCATTTTTAGGAGTACTACTTTATGTACTGCGAAATGCCTTTGTGACTTGCCCCCTACACTTGAGTGTCATGTCTACATGTGGGCTCATGTTATTCGATTTCACACAGAGACGTTTAGAAGTCTAGCTCTTTACTTTGTAATAAAGTTTTAGTCGTTTTTTGAAAGAAGATTCTAACATAGGCTCTAAATATCACAGCCTTGACAAAGGCGTAAATTACCTGGAATAAGGAGAGACTGCAGATAATGCAGGTTCCATATTGAAAGCCAAGAGAAGAATACATCCCATTAATTCTCTCACAATCTATGCATTACTTCCTTTATGACCACAGTGAAACCTCATATTGTACATATGTACAATAAATTGAAAGTCACATGGCTGCAACATCTGGGTCTATGCTCCTACAGCAGTACTATTTTAGATGAGATTATAAAAATATGGCATATCAACAGAGTTAATTTTTGCTATTGTGTTTGGAGTTTTTACCGAGTTAGGTCCTTGTTAATCAGTGTTACAAACATTTGGTTTATCTACTGTGTAGAATGACATCTGCTGTAGCCTGTGCTGCCATCGGTAACATTTTACTCAAAACTCTAAATAAACACAACAAACTAGAAATCCCAGCTTTGCTGAGTTGCTGTATTTGTTAGAATGTAACTACCAGACATTGCAGCTGTAGCCAACAGTCTGGCATTTTACAGCAAATTGTGTGAATTTCTGTTCTTTAACCAAATTTATATTCAAGATGCAAAATGGTATGCATATATTTTCTTCTAAACCATTTTAATGCTTGTCTTCTTTATTTGCTTTGGTTGTTAAAATCTCATCTTCACTTGCTTCACACAGATATCAACGAATGTGCTCTGGATCCTGATATTTGCACTAATGGAATTTGTGAAAACCTACGTGGTAGCTATCGCTGCTACTGTAATAGCGGATATGAATCTGACACCACTGGGCGAACCTGCATTGGTAAGAAATCACCCAAACAAATGGTTTTGGTTCTAACCATTTTTAAGTTTCATTACTGACTGCAGTGCAAATTAATAATGCTAGTTATTGTCCCTCACAGTGTGCTCAAGCTACATGCGAGAGTGTATCACGAGGGTAGAGGACAGTAACTAGCATTATTGACTGGCTTCGTAGTCAAATATTTTGCTAGCACTGAAGGTGATACCTGTGTCCCGGTAAACAACATTTACAATGAATCTTTTACCCCGCAGGGAAGCACAACGCAGTCGTTACAACGACCGCGTTGTGATTCTGCATACCATTACTCCACAAGTCGGAAAAAGAGAAAAAGAAGTTTCAATTAATTATCCCTTTTTTGTTTGAAGGCGTAATTGTAGTAGATTGTACAATAACTATTGTCTGTTGAAGTAATCCTTTCTTAATCTGTTACTGGAGCACCAACCCAGCCGTTTTTTTAGCTCTTGATATATTTGTGAAAACCACATCTTTCTTGAGCTTTCTATTTTTAATTTTGCTTAACAAAGAGGGGAGTAAATCTTCCATATAATGATTAGTGGAGCAATGTTACATTGTCAATATTTCCTGTTTTTACTACTCCAACACCCAAGGCCTTTTCTATTTTTTCATAATTCGCTTGGTTGTTAGGTGTACCACACGAATAAACTAGTGGCTGCACCTTTTTTCTTATTCTTTAAAAAGTGATTATTACATAACTAGGTTGTGTATCAATGCTTATCAAAACCATATACATTCCTAATGCAGAGGTTATCTTCTGAATCTAGCAGCTATTTACCATGAGCGAATGCATGTGAATGAGTGTATCTCCCAGTAATCTTCTTGTATATCTTTTTTAACTTTTTCCCTTCTCAGCAGATGCTTAATTGGCAAAGGGTGTGTTCTTTTAGCGTATGGAGAGTATGGTGTTCCATCAGTAATTTCTTTTCACAGTTTTTTACTATCAGCAGATATCAAATAATGAAGGACATGTAACTTTAAATCGTCTGATCTTGAATAGATCACTTAAACAATAAGGTGGGTAAGCCAGAGAATTTAATGGAAGACCTGAGCCAGAGATGAGCTTGGGGCGCGGTCTGTTTCTAAAAGCCAAAACAAGAGTTGACCTGAAAAAAAATAATCATGTGGATAGTCTCTTTTTTCCTTTCATTCTCCACTCATTTCTATCTGCCTCATCTCCTGATTTCCTTTTCTGGCAATCACTCTCTCTCTCACACTTTCTGTTTCTGTTTATCCCTGTTTTACTTTCTCTTTTTTTCTTATTGTCTCCTCTCTTACCCCACTTGATCTCTCTTCGCTCTCTTGCTTTCTTCCTGCCCCGTCTCTCTAGTAATCTCCCTCTTTTCCACCATCTCTCACTTTCTTTTGCTTTTGTTCCCCGGTAGCTCACTCATTCTTCCCTCACTTTCCTTCTGTCTAGTTTATCCTTCTGTCTTGCTTGCTGTCACATACTCTCTCCTTCCTATGAACCCAGTTATCAGCCCCATTGAACAGAATCCTTTCTTTCTGCCCTCTTTCACATCATTCGTCAGGCCCCTGTGTGCAGGAGAGGAGGAGCTGGTCAGGTTGACAGGCTTTTTGCATTTAGATGGTGCGAATGCAAATTGTCAGCTGTTCCCACCAGTTCCCTACTCTGGTGCCCCTGGAGGTTCGGAGACTGATGTGATAGTGTGCACACAGATGAAGCATCTACACTTTCTCGACTTCGCTGCCTTTTGGCTTGAGGCTCCACAGCGAGCGTGAGCCGAGCCGGAGCCATCTATCTGACTTGCGCAAAGCTAGGGCTTTCAGTGGCTCACCCACCTCTATTGAGCACCACATGGTGTCGACTGCATGCATACGCAGCCTCCCAGACCCAATCCCAGAAATACTCCTAACACTAGGGGAGATTGTGAAGACCCTCAGTCACTGACTTCACATCCTCAGCCCTAGTCTTAACACCCTCAGACAAGCCCCATACTCCCTGTATGCCCTCAGTAGCGATAGTCTTCACACTCCCAGCTGCCTGTGGCTCACCCTCAGCCAATGATGCCCACCACAGGGCACTTCTTTCTCCCGACTATTGTATGCACATCCTCCCCTAATCGCTACATGCACTCACTCAGCAGGTCTGTTTCCTGAAGTCACATATATTGCACTCTGGTGGTGGTCGAAAATGTTCCTTGGCCCTCTGGACTCTTTTTTAAAGGAAGGCAGTGGGAATTTAAAAGTAAATGGAAGTTTTTAGTATCCAGCAAAAATGTCTTTTAAATAAAAGTTATTGAAAATCAGCTATCAGTGAACTGTAAGAACAGTGAAAAGCACTGGGATTGATGACATGTTCTGCTACATAACTTAATGCGTGCCAAAAACATGTGGTAAACAAAAAACAGCGCTATTACAGAAATAAACTCTGGAGCAGAATATTTGCAAAAATATTTTGTTTCTTTTGTACGTGGCTTAGTACCATAATGAAAACGTTTCTAATTGAAATGGTATCCTAATTAAAGTGATTATCCTAAATAATTCCTGAGATTATATCCTTTGCAACATTACTTTAAAAGTCACAGATGAAAATGAACATATATAACATTTGACATCTATAATTTCTGCTTTCTGACCAAATTGTGGTTATTATTGAAGAACTCTGTAATTTTTAAGTGAGAAGGAAAGCAGTCAATGAACTGCGATATCATGTTAATATTAGTCATTCTGGGATTGTCATTAAGGCAACTACAAAACTCTGCATGATGTTTTACTTGTGCTCAATGTAAGATTGTTCACAGTTGGATACATTACACTCTAACAAATCAAAGATGACTTGAGACATTGGCAGGGTATGCACTTCCACTTAAAACTGTCAGAAGGCATTTCGTACTTTACAGAAGTAATCTGATCTAAAAGCCTTTCGTAGTAATGTTCTTATTTAGAAGGGTGGCATGCATATGTGTCCTCTGTATGCAGACGGATGCATTTGCCCCTGCTATACATTGCACATTTGCTTTGATGCTGTGGTTCTTGGATCACTTGGAAAACAAAATTATATAATCAGCTGTTAAATCTATAAAATCAAATTACTTTTTACAGATCGAGTCCTATCTGTATTCCATTCCTCAAACTTCCCTAAACACAAACCATCTTATTACGTATCATATACACAGCCTTGAAACAATTGCTTTCCATTTGTGCCTATTGATAGTACACAACCTATTCACAACATCTCGCTTACCATTAATTGTCATCCTCGTTCTAACATGGAGCCACATACACAATTGCAGACATTAAATCATGATGATGAAGTTCATTGGCAAAACATGTAATTACCACAAGATGCTTTGTATGCTTAGGACATCATCTCCACTGTGTTCATCAAGCCCTTTTTCCTTGTGTCATTCTTGCTTGTTACCTCAACCCTGTTTGGAAGACCATAATTGCTTGTTTAAATAAATAAACGTATTACATAATACAGTACGTTTTCATTAATTCCACACCTTTTGAGATGCCATGTTATTTGTTTACTTATATCTTTGTTATATGTGATGTTTGCATATTGAAGTAAGTTACATTCCATGTATACACTGAACCCGCTCATACTTGGTTGTCATGTAACAGTGATTTATCTCTGTAAAGTGCTTTTGCTCAAGGTGACGAGTTACTGGGACTCTAGAATGATAGAAAGAAAGGTCATGAGGGCTTTCAGAAGGAATTTGATGCACAGCAGGGCATGGAAGCCATTTCAGACTTTAGAGGCTTTTAAAGTAAGTCCACAGTCGAGGTATTCCTTTAGCAGATGTTTGCATCTCGGTATGCAGCTCAAGGAAGTGAGGTTTGGGGGATTGAAGCGGTATCTGTGAATTGCAGTAAAGGGTATTACCATGGGAGCAAAGGCCTACGGGCTTGATATATGGAAATAGAGTCGTAAATCGGTCACAGGCTAGTTTGTGACAGCTAACATGTGCCTGCACTATGAAACAAAGGTAGAAAAATATAAATTCTTTAAATCTGCAAAGTGACCAAATAAGTGATTGTTGAAAAAAGCGATTGCCGAAAGCAAATAAAAAATAAGGAATCACAAATAGACTTAATGAATGAATCACACTCTCCCAGCCCCCTACACCCACCACTCAGGCACTCTATACCCACCACTCCAGCGCCAAAAGCACCCAACACCCTATTCGCTCACGCTCACACAGACCAAATACCACCCAAAAGGCATGCCACGCTCGCATGCATGCTCCTCGACACCTGCTCGCTTAATAAACATGTCACAGAGGTATGGGCCTACTGCATGACCATTCTCCGTACCTGCTATTTCTACCAGAAACATGTCTAAACCAAATCTCTGCACCAGACATTGCTACCGCCATCCCCAACCGCTACAAGATCATTAGGCAAGATCGTCAGCACAAGCCCGAGGTGGGGTCGCCATCATATTTAAAAATACCATGAACTGCACCACCTATACGGGCACCCCATCCAGCCACATGGAACTCCTCAAATTCAAAATACACATCAAAACCAACTGTTCCATGGGTGGAACCCTGCTTTACAGATCACCTGGACCCAGGGCTGGACTGGCCGAAGCGGGCACCAGGCATTTTCCCGGTGGGCCGCCAGGGTGGGGGCCGGTTTTGGGCACCTGGGGACCGTTTTTGTTACTTGGGGCCTGCAATATCGGCCCGGTAACAAAATCGTCCAAAACTGGCCCTTGCAAACAGCTGGGCCGCAACCCCTCAGTCCCCCAGGGGGGCAGCTGACCAGCTTTCCAGGGTCGGTTTCAGTTCCCAGTCCGGCCCTGCATGGACCTCGCACCAATTTCACCAGAGACATCATCTAAGCCAGTACCTTCATCTTCCTTGGAAACCTCAACAATCCAAGATTACTGAAAGCTGCCCATCTAGGGAAGAGTCTTTGTGGGCCAGGGTAGGTCTCCTACACAGTGGAGAAATTGAAGGGAGCTTCCTGCGGCAGGTTTTACGAGCCCCATGATTAATCAAGTTCTGGATAAGTGGATCCGGCAACATAGATCTTTTAATGGCCCCATAATTGACCTCCCTCCCCAAGCAACTCCCTATGTGGTGATCCTTGGTAGTGACCTGCCTCTAATTCGCAGCACCACAGAATTATATATCCAGCTGAAAAATAAAGTGACTCACTGGATGGGTTCAAATTTGAATTTGGGTACAGACCTCACTGAACGTATCAATAAGGTCAGGAGCGTTTGCTGGCTGGGAAAAGACACACAATCATTGGGGGGTGTCTGTATAGGTATTCATTTTTTTAAAAATATGTTTTATTGAAATTTTCTCAAAGAGTGCGACAAAAGCATGGCATATGCAACATTAATCAAAAATATCATCCGCCCAGATATACAGTTCGCTCATGAAAGTTACAGATTTCCCCCCAAGTCTGAGGCGAATGAACTTTAATATATGACACAGTTTCGACATAACCTGTTGCATTCCTGTCAATATTTTCATTGAACTGTCAACCCACCCAAGAGAGTATCAGTAAAAGGAAGCTTAATTTTACCTTTGATAAAAAAGGGAAATAAGCAAAACTGAGATGTCATGGTGCAAATAAAAATAGAAAAAGGAGGGAGCCTCAGCCCCGGTGCACCGCACACCCCCCAGAGATCCCCTCAATGTAAAGTGATTAGATAAGGAACAGATTAAGGGCCCTCAGTCTTGGACTGCAAGCCATCAAAGGCAGCCCCTCTGATAAGTAGCCTACCAATGGGGACCAAATGTATTCAAAACCTTTTCTGGTGTCTTTTATTATATCAGTCATGCATTCCAAAGCCAAAGCTCTCCACAATATTGCATGCCATTGGGTTAGGGATGGGGCCTCTTGTCTCTTCCAAGCCACGGCAAATGCCATTTTAGCGGCCCCCAAGCAGAGCCATATCACTGACTTATCGCCCTGCGTCGGATTCTCAAATTTGGATCGCGGACCCCCCAGCACAACCTGTTCCATGGAGCTAGATATAGGATATCCTAAGATAAGTTTGATTTGGGGTAGAATCTCTTTCCAAAAAGCTTTAATGATGTGGCAGTCCCAACAAATATGTCTGAAATCGCCTAACAACCCGCATCCCCTCCAGCACCTATCTGATGAACCCGGGAAAATCTTGTGTAGTTTCTGAGGGTACAAGTACCAATCGTACATGATTTTGTAGTGCGCCTCCCTTAGATACATGGACTGGTTGAATTTCACTATGTCCCTCCAATCATGGGGGTACGTACATTTTAAATTTGTGACTCGCTTCGCTTTGTACTATATTTTTAACTTGACATTCTGAGAATTGGCCTAGCGGCTTCTTAATAATTTTTATATCCTACCTGCAGTGGTCTAACTCTCCCCATTCCACCGCGAGCTCCGCTCATTTGTTGTGGAGGGAGATTCTTTCTATCTCTTTGCCCCTGGAAAACACACACTTCTGGCGGAAGGGTGAGCGGTCTAGTTGTTTATCCGCTCTCACCCTTTAAAACAGATTTGTTGGGCCACGCGCAGCGGACGCTGGAGTTCTGGACTTTTTGGTTCCGTCCAGAGGTGTCAGGGAACAACACCCAAAGACCCCGGAGTTCCACCTGCCTTGGTGCGCAAATGAACAGAAACACGGGCTTCTCGATGGTGGCGTCAAAGACCAAAGGTTTATTACTGCAGGGACACAGAAGTCACAGAAACTACGCATGGGCAGTAACTAGGAGCCTGTTCAAATTGTACAAAGAGGGTTGCTCCTTATATACTGATTTTTGGCCTTCAGGCGAATTCTTCACATGTTAGTACATTCCCAAAACCTTTGTGTCACAAACAATAAATATTTGGCGTACACAGGAACCGTTGATCAAATCTGATACAAAAACATCTACGGAGAGGGGTTCCCACTAGTTCATCACAATCCCTTGTCAATATTGCATTCAAGAGCCGGACCGCCTCATCGTAAATTTCGTTACCTCCCCCTAATAAAGGCCCAGAAGGAAAGGAGCAGAGCCAGGTGCGGAAGATAGAAAAGCGGGATAAGAGATGTTTGTGGGTTGTAAATGGGCAAGGCTACCGGCTCCGGCCGCCTAATCATGATCGGGACAATGGTCACGAGAACCAGTTCAGGTGGGCTGGCCTCGGGCAGAGGAGGCAGCCTTTGTCGAGTCATGTAGCTACAGCGTGATCTGGTTTAAGGTGCACGTGTCATGAGAGAGGTGAATCTCCGGCTAAGGCTACGTGTCCTTAATCGAAAATGAAGTGATCAGAGGTTATTGCATATGTGAGGGCAAGAAACACAAAATGGCGGCCATGATCTAAGATGGATGCCGTGGGTAGATCAGAAATGTGTTCATAACAGGAGTGCTCTTGTTCGTATCGTAGCGAAAACACCAGGATATGCTAAATGGACCATTTGCGGTTCGCCGATACCAATATTATGTATTTCCGACAATATTGAAAACACGGGTTCAAATCGTCACGGAACCTCAGACCCTCCTTTTGCCCTTACATAGGCAATTACTCAGTCTATGTCAGAGTCTAGTTCTATACTCATCAGGTCAGTGACATGCTGTTGTATCATCATCCTTTCTCGTGCTTTTTCTCCAAACGCAGGAGGTTTCCTAAAACAGGTTGCAGCACAAAGACTACACAAAGCGGGACCACACTGGATAATCAGGCAGCATGAGAAGAGGAATACTAAGATGACACCGATGACTATTAGAACCTTCCATCCCCACGCTGAGATCAGAGTCCAAAACCACTCCATGAAGGACCAGTTTCCCTTGTCTACGTGTATAGAGTCGGAAATTTTGTGTAGCTTAGAGATCGCCTCATAGACTGTTGGAGCATTATTAGGAATAAAGACACAGCAGCTCGATTGGATCATTCTGCATACCCCACCTCGATCTGCAAGGATAACGTCTAGAACCATACGGTTCTGCAACGTCATGAGTCTATCCGCCTGAAGCTCAGCTGTCAAATTGCTAAGGGCACCAGCAGTTTCGGTAATAGTAGATTCAACTACCCGTGTTAGCTGACGTATGTTTCTACTATTGGCCATAGGCCCCCAGAACGGAAGGAAGCCTTTGAAAAAGTCTCCAGCTTCCTGACCAGCGGTATCTTCTTTGCTGAAAACACCTCTCGCTACTCTGGTTCTGTGGTAGTCAGATGAAGCAGTGTATGTTGGAGGCAACAATCGAGCAATATAACATGAACCTGAAAAGTCGGCAGGCAACCATGTATATGCCCGGTCTCGACAGATGAAGTAGGTACCCCTAGCAGTAAGGAAGGCAGGGGAAGAGTTAGCCGGAAACACATAAGTCTCAACGCACTCACTCCTCCCTAGCTGAGCTCTTGGATTTCTCCCATTACCTTGTAGACAGACCTGACCTCGGTGAGGTACGACCCAGATTGGAGTTGAGCTTTTACGCTTGCTTTCTCCTAAACTAAGGCGATACTCTGAAGTATTCCAACTTAAATACACTCGCAGTTCGTCTCTAGGGTATGATGGAGTATTATTGACGTCCTTGATCATGTCAATATTTCCCTGGACTAAAGCTTTGTTGGCAGAGTTATATTTAGTGGACGTGGAGGATAGGTTTCAAGGGCATAAGCAAAGATGGTTTGAAGGGCCTGAAATGATCCATTGTAGCTGAAAGGCAAAACCAGATAAGGAATACCTTTATCCATAGTGTGGGGTATCAAGCCACACACCCAGCAGTCTGTAGTGTTAACTACCAGTTGGTGTTGGTGCAAGAGCTGTACAAAAGTGTTGTTAATGAACTCTGAGCGTCGGGCTTGCTCATGTTCAGGAAACGAATGAAAAGAGTGTATTGAGGAAACAGTAGAAGTAACAGGATTAAGGGGAGGTACTGTAGTTACTGGTACATAAATCAAACTTATACCAAAGACAATTCCACCCACCAACGTTATCAAAACAATTAGAAATGTAATGGCACATTGCATCAAAAAGCATTTGCTATGAAGAATTCTGTAAAGTCTGTTTCTGCGAACGTAAATCACATTTTCTCGTTGCAGCGCAGGAAGCTCCATCTTCTACAATCCGCTCGCAACCACTGATGATGTGTACGTAGATGAAAATGCCTCTATCAGCCCTGGGAGTTCCCAGAACTAACAGAAAGATCGACCTTGTGTCAGACCCCTGCAAATCCAACTAGGCACACAGCCACGACCCTACGGCTACCCAGACGGCAAGGCAATTTAAAAATAATAAAACAATAGCAAACTTCCTGGCTGAATGCAAAAGTTCAAAATTTCAAAATATCACAATATGCAGTTGCCTGCTTTATTTGTCCATATTACGGTTTCGTAAATTATATCTCTGCTTCGCAGGTACTGTCTGATCAGCAAATAGCGTATCACTGGTAGCTGTTGTAGTGTTCAAGTTCGCAGATGGCAGAGTTTTTTTTGATGCAGGAGACAAATGTTCAGTGTTCAAAGGAGTCTTTTCTGAAGGAGAGTCAGATCTTGGAGTGTCAGTAATTAATTCGGCATCGCTGAAAGGGATGAACTTCGGAGTGCTTTCAAATTCGGAGGAACCAATTCCCTTCTTCACCCAGTCGTCGTAAGGAAGCGGCAAAGGGACACGCTTAACATGGGACGCGTGCACCCAGTGCTTGCGTCCAGCTACACGAACTGCTGTCCTCGTTGTAAGAAGGACCTGGAAAGGACCGACGTATCGGGGCTGAAGATTCTTCGTCCTCGCGAAGTTCCTGATAACCACGTGTTCTCCGGGTTTCAGCTGATGCCCTGGACTCTCCGGAGGCTTTGGTAAAGCATTGAAAACCTGTTGATGAATAAGACTCAATTTAGCAGTCAAGTCGTAAAGATAGTCTATCAACATAGGATATTCTAGAGAACAAAATTCCTTAGGCCTTGGCACACCCCAGATATTTGCCGGGCGGCCAAAGACTATTTCGTAAGGGCTAAGCCCCACTCTAGAATGTACAGTTGCTCTTGTTGATAACAAAGCCAAAGGAAGTGCGTCTGGCCAGGCTAAACCTGTGGATGCCTGTATTTTAGCTAATTTCAGCTTGAGGGTGCCATTGTAACCCTCCACTAAACCAGCTGACTAGGGGTGGTTTGCACTGTGGAACTTCTGTTTCAAACCTAGGCCGGCACACACACTCTGCATAACTTTCCCTATAAACTCACTTCCGTTATCTGACCATACAATCCGTGGCATTCCATACCTAGGGAAATATTCTTTGAGAAGAATCTTGGCAGTTGATAGGGCAGTATTGTCCTTTAGTGGGTATGCTTCGATCCATCTGGAAAAAGCACAGACTACCACCAGGACATATTTCAAATTATTACAGCGATCCATGTGAATGAAGTCTAACTGAATCACTTCAAAGGGGCAGGAAGGAGGAGCGAAGTGACCAGCAGGAGTTGGAGTTCCCTTGCCAGGATTATGCATCAGGCATACCATACAATTTTTCACCACTCTCTCTGCACACTTACTGATTCCATCTTTCTTCCAGACTGGAGCCAACATCTTACAGATTCCTTTAGAACTTATATGCGCTACTCCATGCGCCATTGTCACCACTGCAAGCACATACGCATCAGGCAACATCCAACGTTGCTGTTCTGTCAAATCAATCCAACACCCATTCGAATCTAACTTGCCCGTACTCTCTCTCCATACATGTTTCTCTTCCTCAGTTGCCTCTTTCTGAATCTCTTTCACACTTTCCATTGTATCCTCACACATTCCAGATTCAGCAATCCATCTTGCAGACGTAGTAACATACATTCTGCTCATTATGTCTCTAGCTGTCTGTTTAGCGGTCTCATCAGCAAAAGCATTTCCTCGACCAACATCATCCGTGATTGCTTTATGAGCACTGCACTTCACAATCGCAACTTCAGTCGGCAAGGTTCGAGATTCCAACAAGTCGTTAACTAGCTGACCATGTTGAATCTTAGTCCCATGGGACGTAATGAAACCTCTTTCTCTCCACAAACGGCCAAAACTATGGGCCACGCCAAATGCGTACTGACTATCTGTAAAAACATTCACTCTCTTTCCCTTAGCTAAAACACACGCTCTCGTTAAAGCTATTAATTCTGCAGCTTGGGCAGAATTCTGACTCACTCTTGCAGTCTCCACAATCGTTTTCAAAGTCGTTACTGCGTAAGCAGCAGTCACATCACCATTTTCCAATTTAAAACATGACCCATCCACATACAATGTACCATCCGGATCTGGTAATGGAGTATCCTTCAAGTCAATTCGTCCTTTTGTCTCTTCCTCCGTTTTAAAACAACAATCATGTGGCTCGGAATCACTCGACTCTTGATTAGCCGGCAACAGCGTTGCTGGATTCAATACATTACATCTTTTAATCTGAATATGACTCGCTAGTAATGTCAGCTCGTAACCAGATAGTCTCGCACTAGTAAGGTGTTGTGTCTTGGTTCGGTTCATGAGTGTGTCCACTGCATGAGGAACCATGACCACTAGCATGTTATTCATCACCAAACCAGCAGATTGTTGAATGGAAGCCGCTGCTGCCGCTGTAGCTCTCAAACAACTAGGTAACGCTCTAGCTACCGGATCCAATGTTGATGAAAAATACGCACAAGGGCGTTGTTTATCACCAAATTTCTGTGTCAGAACACTCAACGCGCAACCTTCTCTCTCGTGAACGTAGAGCGTGAATGGCTTACTGTAATCGGGTGTACCCAATACAGGAGCTGAACACAGTGCTTTTCGTAACTCAGAAAAACTCTCTTGACATTCATCAGACCATGGCACCGGACTCGGAACATTTTTCCCAGTCAAAGCTACCAATGGCTTCGCTAAAAGAGAAAAATTCGGGATCCACTGTCTACAGTAAGAGGTAATACCTAAAAAGGCACGTACTTCTCTCTGTGTTCGTGGAACACTCATTTGCGTAATTGCTTTTATTCTCTCTGGGGTCAACTTCCTTCCCTCCTTTGACAAGAGATGACCTAGGTAGGTCACTTCTTGGCAGCAGTATTGCATTTTAGAAGGTGATACCTTGTGATTCAAATTAGACAAGTGATACAATAACAAAACTGTAGCTGCTTTGCAAGTTTCCTTGTCATCGGCAGCCACTAAAAGATCATCTACATACTGTACTAGAGCAGAACCTGGAGGAAGGACAAAGGAATCTAACTGGCTTTTTAATGCTTGACTGTAAATAGATGGGCTCTCACAGTAGCCCTGTGGAGCGCGTTTAAATCTGAAACTGCGACCTCCTAGACAGAAGCCGAAAATATCTCTGCTTTCCTCAGCTATCGGAATGCTGAAAAAGGCATTCTTTAAGTCGATGACTGAGAACCAAGTGGCTGTAGCAGGAATCAATGTTAACAAGGCAGTAATGTCTGGAACCACAGGAAACTGCGGGACCACAATCTTATTAACTTCTCTGAGGTCGATGACAAACCTATATACTGGAGGCTTTGTGGGATTAGTTCTTTTCAAAATCGGTAATACAGGACTATTACAAACATTCCCTCTAGTTTCTTCAACCACACCTTTCTTAATCAAATCTTGCACAATCAATAAAAGTGCACGTTCACCTTCACTAGATATTTTATATTGCGGAATTCTTGGAAACTTTATATTGGCTTTCAAAGTTACTATATATGGTGGTATTTCTAAAAGGCCTACATCATTAGGACCAGTCGCCCAAAGAGAGTCAGGGAGTGAACGCAGCTCTGGTGGAAGTGCATCCATTGACAAGTACATCGGAGAGGTGATTCTTTTACCCAATGTAAGCTGTACCCCTTCCGGAGAACAGTACAATGTCGCATATAGTCGTTTTAACAAGTCTAAACCAAGCAGATTTTCATTACAACCCGTCGTCAAAATCAAGGGTGCCTTCAATTGGCATGGTCCAACAGAAAGAGACAAAGGACCAGATATAGGGTTGTAAACAGGGGCGCCTGAAAAACCTACAGAAACATTTGTTGAGCCAGACAAAGGTGCGCCAGGGAGTTTCGCATGAATGATAGAACTTTTTGCGGCACCAGTATCCAACAGAAACGGTTCGACTACACCTGATGTTGCTACTGCGACATAAGGCCCACTCTGATCTACTGGAACTGATACTACTCCCTCTCTTTGTCCATGGCTGTCCTAGTACCCATTTTGCTGAAATCCCTCATCCGCTTCACAATAGTCTTCAACAAGATATTGCTGAGATCTATTCTGCTGGGCTGGCTGTCCATTTCTTTGATCAAAGTGATTGGAAGGACGATCATTCGTCTGTGGAGGCATAGCACCTCGCCCTCGACCTCTAGAATTCTGCACAAAACCACCACGACCTCTCTGAGCTGCTGCTGCATTATTTTGCGCTAAGATCGGACATTCATTCTTGTAATGACCCTCTTTCTTACAATACGCACACTGGTTCCACTGATATTGAGGCCTCGTCGAACTATAATCTGTCCTCTGATACGAACCCTGTTGCATATTAGTCTGATTCGTGCGAGGCGGATACGCCTGCTGCAAAAGAACTTAAGTCTTTAAATCTTTCGTTTTCTTGTCTGATTTCTCTTTTTCCTCTTTATCCCTATTTTCATAATATTGTGCAGTTGCAAGTATTTGCGCAGTTGTAGAAACAGCCCACGCACTCTCTGAATCCTTTAATTTATTGCATAATTCAGGTAACAAATTATGCACAAATTTATCGACAAACAGTCTCTGTCCTCCTTCAGTGCTCATATCCTGACCACTATGATCTACAAAAGTCTCTTCGAACCTCGTGAAAAAGTCGGAGACACTTTCGTCTTTCTTTTGCTTGCATGCGGATAACTTGTCCCAATTAACACGCAATGCAGGCATCAGAGTCTTCATTAAATCAATTATCCTACCCGGAAGATTAGCAATCAGGGGTTCAGGTTTCGCACCACCCGTTTGCTGACCATCCGCTGCAGTGATAGCTGCCCAATCCCCACCTAAAGCAACTTGATGATCTTCCCTACGAATTTTAGCCCAGACTGGTTGCGGAACTACATTCCCAAATAACATATCAATGTCTGCTAAGTTCATTATACAAGCCTCAACCGTCTGTGTTAATTCCTTGTAATATCCAGCAGGATTCTTACGCGGATCTGGTAAGGCCTGTTTCACTGCTAGCACTTCAGCTCGCTTCCACGGAATGTGTATCCACACTCTCTGGAATTGCGCCGGAGCGGCTACAATACCAGCAACATTGTCAGCTTGCACAGCTTCACGCCAAATTGGAGGAACCTCCCTCATTGGATATTGGCGACTCAGCTTCGTCTTACCTTTCTCTAAATCTCTCGGTGAACGAAGAGATGGATCATTCCTAAAACTTAAGATCAGTTCCATTGCTTCTTCTATATTTTCACCCACTATCATACCAGCAGCAAACTCTTTCTGAACCTTAACTAAGTCTTCTAAATTCGATTCAATATCATCTTCCTCTATTTCCTCACGTAACAACGAGCACATCTCATCAAAGACGTACCGTTGCGTTGGTTCCTTCCACTGCATAAATGTTTCTAGTACATCTCTCGTACTATATCTCCTACTCTTCGAAATCCATCTGAGAGCCGTGGAATCTAAAATTCCCCGTTCCTCAATGCTTGGATGCTGACTACGTCTCTGAACAGAGTCAGAAGTAGGAGTCTTAATTAAAGTTTTATAGAAAGGAGACAGCATATTAGACACAGAATCAGTTATTCTTCGACGTACAGAAAGTGGAGTCAACACACTCGCAGACGTAGAAAACACAGTGGAAGTAGGAACAGATAGCGAGGCAGTAGGAGTATCGAGAAAAATAGTTTGTGAAGTAGTAGGTGTAAGCGAGACAGATACAGGTATAGAAGTTGGCAATCCAGGAGGAGGAGGAGCCGTAGGAACAGTCACATTAACCACAGGAGGTGCAGGAACTTGATTCTGAGGGGCAGCAATACCAGGTTGTCCAGCAACCGGCAATTGGACATTTGGAACAAGTGGAGCCGTAGCACCTTGTGCATACGGTGGAGGTGACCGTAACAGATAAGACAACAGAGGATCGTTTTCCGAATCCTCTAGTATCTTAGCCGTTTTCGATGGCAAGGCAGGGTAGCACTTGTCGATCGCTAAATTATGCTCTCTAATGGCCACCTCTATAGCCTTCTCACACTCGTTATCTTGCAGCTGTTTAGTTGCTTGCTCTAGAGTCAACTCTTCTTTCTCTTTCTGTTCTTTCTTAAATTTCTTCATTTCTCTCTGTTTGGATTCTTTTCGCCAGTAACGGAAAGAATCAAACATTGCCGGCCGGGCTTTCTTCCTGAACAATTTCGCTTCTAAATTATCAAGAATTTCGGGTTCAAAACTACCATGTAGTGGCCAACTAAGGACACCGTCTTTCTTGGTGTAGCGGACCCACACCTCATTATAGGATATAGGACCCACACCATGTTTACAATATAAGTCATATAGGGGAGTCCCAATCGGAGGAACCAGACATGAGTCCTCCAATCGTGAGTCACTGTTGCAACTGAAGCACGACAACATACAATTTCTCCGACTTACCATTTTTCAGTCCGGAACACAAAACAAACAAAACACAAAACAAATATGTGCACTTGAACCAAGAACTTTTAAGGCCTACCAAAACCAAACTAATGTATCGATACCCAAACTGAACCAAATAGATTATCGTGACCAGAACAACCAATGATAATCTTACGAAACCGAACCAAACCAAGAACCAAAAAGGATTACACACAACCCTTACGAAGTAACCAACTAGCAACCACTAAATACTTAACTGAGGCACTGAAGACGTCACCAAGGAGAAACCCGTCACGTTTCGCTGTACTAAGGGCTGCACCTCGGGTCCAAGACAGGGCGACGGTCAAGGCAACGGCCCACTGCAGCCGTCCTGAACGGGAACCCTCGTGGAAGAGAACTTCGGGCCACTTTTGCGATATGCCGGGATCGATGAAGTGGGGCGCCTCCCTCAGGAATCTTCACACGAAGCTTCTCGAACTCTTCAGGCTTTTGGACCGGTACCGAATGACGTCGAGCCCCACGTTGGGCGCCAATTGGAGTTCTGGACTTTTTGGTTCCGTCCAGAGGTGTCAGGGAACAACACCCAAAGACCCCGGAGTTCCACCTGCCTTGGTGCGCAAATGAACAGAAACACGGGCTTCTCGATGGTGGCGTCAAAGACCAAAGGTTTATTACTGCAGGGACACAGAAGTCACAGAAACTACGCATGGGCAGTAACTAGGAGCCTGTTCAAATTGTACAAAGAGGGTTGCTCCTTATATACTGATTTTTGGCCTTCAGGCGAATTCTTCACATGTTAGTACATTCCCAAAACCTTTGTGTCACAAACAATAAATATTTGGCGTACACAGGAACCATTGATAAAATCTGATACAAAAACATCTACGGAGAGGGGTTCCCACTAGTTCATCACAATCCCTTGTCAATATTGCATTCAAGAGCCGGACCGCCTCATCGTAAATTTCGTTACCTCCCCCTAATAAAGGCCCAGAAGGAAAGGAGCAGAGCCAGGTGCGGAAGATAGAAAAGCGGGATAAGAGATGTTTGTGGGTTGTAAATGGGCAAGGCTACCGGCTTCGGCCGCCTAATCATGATCGGGACAATGGTCACGAGAACCAGTTCAGGTGGGCTGGCCTCGGGCAGAGGAGGCAGCCTTTGTCGAGTCATGTAGCTACAGCGTGATCTGGTTTAAGGTGCAAGTGTCATGAGAGAGGTGAATCTCCGGCTAAGGCTACGTGTCCTTAATCGAAAATGAAGTGATCAGAGGTTATTGCATATGTGAGGGCAAGAAACACAAAATGGCGGCCATGATCTAAGATGGATGCCGTGGGTAGATCAGAAATGTGTTCATAACAGGAGTGCTCTTGTTCGTATCGTAGCGAAAACACCAGGATATGCTAAATGGACCATTTGCGGTTCGCCGATACCAATATTATGTATTTCCGACAATATTGAAAACACGGGTTCAAATCGTCACGGAACCTCAACGCGCTCCAACCATGGGGGTAGGAACATTTAAAATTTGTGACTCGCTTCGCTTTGTACTATATTTTTAACTTGACATTCTGAGAATTGACCTAGCGGCCTCTTAATCATTTTCATATCCTACCTGCAGTGATCTAACTCTCCCCGTTCCACCGCGAGCTCCGCTCGTTTGTTGTGGATGAAGATTCTTTCTATCTCTTTGCCCCTGGAAAACACACACTTCCGGCAGAAGGGTGAGCGGTCTAGTTGTTTATCCGCTCTCACCCTTTAAAAACGCATTTGTGTGGGGCGACGCACAGCGTGCGCGCCTTTGGCGCGCCAAAGGCAAGCCCATCTGTGCCCGTCCGCGCCAGTCCATCGCCAGATGCCAGACCCCCTGCATGTCTCACCATAGATAGTGACATAGGCTTCACACCACACCTTGCCTATTCCAAACAGGTATTGTTAAATATTGGAAAAAGTATATCTAAGGTTAGGGGGGGTAATGATATCAACTTATGTTCCAACCAGTTCCCTCCTAATATGGAGGGCCCACTTTCTTGTAGGCATTGTGAGTATCAGTCCTTACTACTTCCTCAGGAAGCAGCAACACTTACCACTGACAATACTCCTTTGAAAGTAAGTTGGAGTTGTTTTTTAGTGAACGTACGCTCTCTCCCTAAACATGCAGTTAATATCTGGGATCTTTTTACTTCCGCTGTCCCGGATATTGGGTTTTTAACGGAGACCTGGTTAAAATCATCCTCCACTCCGGATATCGCGATTGCGATACCAGATGGATACCATATTTTAAAATTAGACAGGCCAATAAAAGTAGGTGGTAGGGTCACCATAACCAATAAAGACCCCATAAAAGTTACTCTTTTAGATAGTGTTAGCACAGATAAAATTGAAATTCTGATTTTTAGACTGGACTTTCATTCACAGTTGAGCTGGAAGGGCGCTCTCGTTTACCTCCCACCGGGCCCTATCTCTAACTTTATCTCTAACCTATTAGATATATTGGCACCCTATGTGATATCATCTGATAAGTTTATCCTTTTGGGTGATTTTAATGTACACATTGATAACGAGGAAGATCCAGATGCTGCCATTTTTACAAAGGAAATGTTAGCCTTAAATCTTACTACTAGAAATGTTGTACCTACACATATTGCAGGCCATATTTTAGACCAGGTTCTCTCAAACTCACCTGATTTAACCTATTTGTCTACGGTCCTGCTAATATGGTCAGACCATTTTATGGTCTCTTTCGACCTTTTAAACTCTCGGAAACAAATAGTAAAGAAGGCCCCGGCCCAAAGGACCTTCAGACACTTCCATAAACTATACCCCCCCAAAAATGTGGTGACTTGCTCACCGGCAGCGAGTTGAAATCTGGTCCTGGCACAGTGGACAGTCATTATGCGTCCTTTCATAATACGGTGGAAATCACTCTGGATGTGCTTATTCCGGAGAAAACATCTTACACTGTATCAAGCCGAATTCCGAACACTTGGTATACTTCTGATCTTAGAATGGAAAAGAGGAATTGTAAAAAACTGGAACGTAATTGGCGCCGCACCCAGGATGTTGTAAATAAAGAACTATACAAATTGGCCTGGGTGAAATACCACAAAAATGTTAAATCTGCGCGTAAACATCACATCACTTCACAATTGGAACAGTCAGGCAGTTCGCCTAAAATGCTTTTCCAAATTCTGAATACCTTTGTTAATCCTAAAGCCCTTAACACTGAGGAGGAACCCACTCAACTCCTCTGTGATCAAATTGCAGACCACTTATTCTCAAAAATAGAGGATATATATAAAAACATTACCTCCTCTAATATTAATAGTTACGATTCTGATTTGGTTCAATCTTCTGTCCATCTCAAACAGGAACATTCAAAGAATTCCCATTGCTGACAGCCCAAGATACGGAACTTCTTTTAAAATCTGGTTCCCCCACGGATCTAATTCCTGCAAAATTTGCCAAACTACTAACTATTGACCTGGCAGCACCTCTCAGCTCCATTTTTAACCACTTTATTAAAGAGGGCAAACTTCCCAAAGCATGGAAAGCGACCCAAATTATGCCTGTTCGCAAAAACACTAAATTGACCTTGGATATCATAACCAATTAACGTCCAATTTCCCTGCTACCTCTATACAGTAAATTGCCGGAGAAGCATGTTAACACTCATCTTTCAGCATACTTGGAATCCAATAACTGTCTGGACTACTCTCAAGCTGGGTTTCGTTCCAGACATAGTACCGAACTTGCTTTGGTAAAAGTGACGGATGATATTCGAATGCTAGCGGATGCGGGTCAGGCAGTAATTTTGGTGCTGCTTTACCTATCCGCCGCATTCGACACCATCTACCACGTAATATTAGTGGAAAGATTACGCTCTATAGGTGTCCAGGACACTGCTCTGAGCTGGATACAAGACTTTCTGACAGACAGAACACAAACAGTGAACCTGGGCCCTTTTAAATCTAAGATCAGCCATGTCACAAAAGGGGTGCCTCAGGGCTCGTGCCTTAGCCCATCTTTCTTCAATGTGTATGTCGCCCCTTTGGCAGCTCTTCTTAGGAAAATTGGGTTTTCCCCAATTTCCTATGCGGACGACAAGCAATTGATTTTTACTTACAATAAATACACTCCCAACATCCAGAACATATTTTTGGAAGGCATGAAAACGATCTCCTCTTGGATGAAGAGTAATTTCTTACAGTTAAATGCAGGGAAAACAGAAATCATGCTCTTCAAGGATGCTGTTACCAGCTGGTCCCCTAGTTGGTGGCCAGATGAACTGGGCACAGCTCCTATCCCAAAGGCTGTTGTTAAAAATCTAGGGGTCTTAATAAATAGAGACCTTAATTTGGAAGATCATATAGCAGCTATTAAAAAATCCTGCTTCTATGCATTGAGCTTGCGCCACAAGATTTTTAATTTTCTCCTTATTGATACCCGGAAAACATTAATTCACGCTCTGATTCTTAGTCGCTTGGATTATAGCAATGCCCTACTGATCCTGGCCAAAGACTCTGATTTACAAAGTTTACAGGTGGTGCAAAATACGGCTGCCCGTCTGGTGACTAGTGCTCCCAGGCGTACTCCTTCTCTTCCCCTACTTTCCACCTTACAATGGCTTCCCATTCAAAAGAGAATCCACTTTAAAGTGTGCTGCCTTGTGTTTAAGAGCCTTAACCAAATGGCTCCTATCTACTTGGTCGGAAAGTTAATCAAACACATTCCATCTCGCACACTGCGCTCGGGAGGAAAAGGCTTACTTGTAGTTCCTCGTATCGGGCAATCCAGATTAGGTGGTAAATCTTTCACTTACATTGCCCCTACGTTATGGAACCAATTGCCATTAGATCTTCGCCTGAATTCTAACTATTTGGCCTTTAGGAAAAAGCATAAGACTCATCTTTTCTAGCTCCATATCCCCCGTTGTATTGTACCGTTTTTGTCCTCAGCGCGGAGATACCCCATTGGGGTGAGTCAAGCGCTTTATAAATGTTTAAAATAAATAAAATAAATAAATGCTTCCATTGCTTGTCCTCCAAAGGGGCATCTACAAGAGTGTTCCAAAAATGTTTGAAACGTGACGTCGCCCTGGGACTCATCGACTGGATGAGAGCATACAGATATGAGATACGCCCCTTGGAGGAGGCCCCAGATTGAGCGAATTTCTCGATAGGGAACAGTTCCCTAGTGGCGGCCTGTCGCACCAAGGGTTGCTGCACACAGTGTTTCAACTGCAAGTAGTGGTATTCTTCTTTGTTAGGAATTGCAAAGTGTTTCTTGCAATCCTGAAAAGTGAGGAGTTCTCCTTTATCAAATAAGTGTGAGATCATGAGACAACAGCCCTCCCTCCAAGCCTCGAAGGGACCTTTTTGTAGAGTGGGGGGAAGGCTGTGTTGAAATGTATAGGCGTGTGGGGGAAGGGAAAGGTCGTAAAGTGCAACCTGGTCGTGAGGAAATTCCAGACCACCAGTGTGGTGGACGTAGGCATGCTGATGTAGGTATTGAGTGGTCTGTCTTGCTTAGGTTCTCAGAGGAGATCCCATATAATATGCCCAGTTATCTGTCTGTCTATGTGAAGCCAATGCTTCTCCGAAGCCTGCAGTGACCATTCCGTAATCACTCGCATTTGGGCTGCTCGATAATAGGACTGAAAATCTGGTAGTGCTAGACCGTCCTCTTTGCGCGATAAGCACTTATAAGGAAGACATGCCCTTTTCCCCTGCCAGATGATTTGGTCATCATATGCCGCAGTTCCCTAAATAGACCACCCTCCACTGGGAAAGGCAACCTTTGAAACAGATAAAGTAAGCGGGGAAGGACATTCATCTTAATGGCGTTAATCCGGCCTAACCAGGTGATATAAGCTGCACTCCATTTTCCCAGATCAATCTTTAGTTGTCGCAGGAGGGAAGGGAAGTTAGCTTGGTACAAATCCCGCACCTGAGGGGTAAGTTTAACTTTTAAGTAGGTGCTCTCCTTAGTAGTGCAGCGGAACGGAGACACCTACTCGACCCTCAACCAATCTTCTTTGGGTATTGTCAGGTTCAATAGGAAGGACTCTGTTAAGTTGACTTTAAAACTCTCCACCACTCTGAATGACTCCAACTCAGCCGGTATTGCCGGAAGGGGGACAAGGGGAACAGACACTGGGAGGAGCATGTCATCAGCGAACAGTGATATCTTGTGAACATCTGTGCCAAAATGCATTCCCTGGATCTCCTGATTTCCTCTGATCCTGTGAGCCAGGGGTTCGATGCTCAGGGCAAAGAGAAGGGGAGATAAAGGACAGCCCTGTCTTGACCTGCGAGTCAGGTGAAAGGGGGAGGAATCCACTCTATTGACAATGACCCGAGAGCTAGGAGAGTGATAGTTAACACGTATCATCCCTATAAAGATTTAGTTGAAGCCAAAGCGCTGGAGCCCTTTTAATAAGAAAGTCCATTCCACTCGATCAAACACTTTCTCTGCGTCTAGCGAGAGAAGCGCTGTTGGGATGTATTTCTTGCGGGCCTTTTATATAATGTGGATGATCCATCGCAAATTATCGTAGGTTTGTCGCCCCTTAATAAAACCGGATTGGTCTGGGTCAACAAGAGCGGGGAGAATTGTTTCGAGCCGAGTAGCCAGGTTTTTAGAGTAGATTTTTGCATCCAGGTTCAGAAGAGCAATCAGGCGATAAGAAGGGCAGAGTGAGGGATCCTTGCCAGGCTTAGGCATTACCGCCACAATTGCTTTCCCCATGGAAGGAGTGACTTGTTGCTCAGAAGCGATGAGATTAAATAAAATAGTTAGGAAGGGGACGAGTTCAGGTTCAAAAGTACGATAGAAATTAGCTAAGAAGCTGTGTGGCCCCGGGGCTTTCTGGAGTTTAAGGGAGTCAATTGCCTACTGCACCTCTTCAGCAGATATGGGTTTCGCCAGGTGTTTATTGGATTGAGCCCCCACCCGAGGAAGGGCTAGGGGGATCAAGTGCCCCGAGGGGTCGTGCATCACCGGAAGCTCTGAGGTATAAAGGGATCTATAAAAGTCTTTGAAGGCCCTTCCCTTCCCTTCCTCTGACCTTTGAGAAACTCCTTTCTCATCAACTATTTGTTTAATGTATTCGCGCTCCTGTTTGGCCCGTAGTTGGCGCGTCAACAAGGAACCCACCTTATTCCCGCTCTCATAACCCCTGGAGTGTAAACATAAGATGGATTTTTCTGCTCTGTTAGTGAATATCGCCAGTAGTTTCTCTTTTAGAGCAGTGACTTTCCATAGAGCCAGAGCAGAGGGGTTGGCTTTATGGGACTGTTCTGCCGCTGTATGTTCTCGTTCTAATTGGAGGCGCACCGCACATTGTTGAGAGCGCAAAGTAGTAGCCATTTCAATGCACTTGCCTCGGATCACAGATTTGAGAGTGTCCCAGGTATTGGCATGAGAGGTATCCTCAGGATCATTCAATTAGAGAAACTCCTGAATAGTCTTTCGGAGTTCGTCAGGGAGGAGTCTGTTCCTACATAAGAAACTGGGGAAGTAACACTGAGAATGTTTGGAGCGGGTTTGGCCAGGAGATTGTCATCTCCAGGGGGGGCATGGTCCGACAAGCAGATCTGGTGGAACTGGGATTGCAGAACAGGGGAGAGCAGTGATTGGCTCAGGAAAATGTGGTCGATACAGGAGTATGTTCTATAGGAGAGCGAAAAAAATGAGTAAACCCATGCCGTGGGATTGGCATCCCTCCCAACGTCCACCAGCCCCATGCGTTGAAGCTGGAGCCCTGTGTGCATGTGTTGTGTCCTTATCCAGATCCCAAACTAGATTGAAGTTCCCCAAAAGTAATATGTCCCTCTGAGCAAAGGTCTCCAGAGTCGTGAGAAAGGAAAGAATGAATCCTGTTGTCCCGTGTAAGGAGCATAAAGCACTGCAAACGTGAATTGGCGGCCTCTGAGATCCCCTTGACCATGACATACCTCCTGCTTTTGTCTGTTTTAATATCCTGAGCTTGAAAGGGAACCCCCGAGTGAAACATCAGTACCACCCCATTTTGTTTCGAAGAGTGTGAGGATCGAAATAAGAGGGAGTAAGTTTTGAGGTGAAGTCGCTGCTCATCGGACTTTTTGAGGTGTGTTTCCTGAAGAGCTGCTATTATGGTCAAGCATGTATTTCCAGAATCGCAGGCACTTTTTAGGGGAATTCAGTCCCGAGCATTCCAAGAAACCACTCTAACCGCCATGTGCACTTAATAAGGAATGTCGCCTTAGTGGTAAAGGGCTCTGCTGAGAAGACCTTACAGCCACCCCCCAACCCCTCCCACCCATGACCAAAAAAAGTAAAGGCATCATGACCTCTAACAGAATTAAAAAGGTTTTTGAACAAATACTTAAAGTGAGTGTGTAGCATCCCCCTCCTAGAGAGAAATTCCCGAACTAGAAGACACTCGGGGAACATTACCATTTCCATTCCCCCAGCCCTAATCATAGCATAGAACTAGGCATATGTTGGTTAGAAAAACTATTTCCCCCAACTGAGTAACCATTAACATTGTCGTTTATAACTTTGCAATGGGAGGACTCGATGATAAAAACCCCCCGGTTCGACCCCAATGTTTGGCAATTTGCAAGATCTCGGTCTCCGTCTCCCTCCCCCCTACCTCCCCTAACCACAGCATGAATGATAACTTCCCCCTGACCTGACACCACCACTACAGTGCTATCACAAGATGTCCATGCCAGGTGCAGGGAGTGAGACATCAAGTAGCACCCAGGCAATCAGGCCCCAGCCAGGCACGAAGTATGCAAGTCCTCTGCCCCATCCAGTTCTTCAATTCTTTGACTTGTCCTTCCCTTGGGTGTCTAGGATGGGAAAGTGAGAGTTGCCCCAGCAGAACTGCAGTGATCTCAGCCAGAGGGAGTTCCGAGCGAAAATAAAAACACATTTTGTAGCGTGCGCTGCATCGCATTTTGTGATGCAGGTCGCGCTACGAAATTCGTTTTATTTAATTGTTTACTTACCTCCAATTATCTATATTCCGGTGTTTAGTATCCCTCGCCCTGCCCCTCCACCGCCCGCCTTTCTGCTCCAGGGAACTCCCTCCACGGGCCGTGGCTGGCTGTATTACTGTTAAGGCTCGCTTTATCGGGGCACTGTGTTGGTGTCACTTCCCAAGGAGCTGACACCACGCGGTATCTGTCTACTGGCAAAGGCCTCCTCCACGGCAGTCATATTCAGGTCAGGCAGCAAACAAGGACATCTCTCCAGCAAGAATTGTGGCTCCAAATCTGCCTCTCACTGTACACCACCTAAAAACTCGTAGCTGCCACATCAAGTAGGAAATCGCTGAGCTCACCAGGGAGCACCCCAGGACCACAGGCCATCAGACAGGGATCTGTGGAGGCTGCTATAAAGCTTATTCTGTGCTATGTCAATGGTGGCCTGAGGCAGAAGGGTAACTCTCCATATGGCGGGAATGCTGCCAGTAACCAGGTCTCTCCCCCCAGGGGAGCGCAGTTTCAGCGTCTTGCGGGCAAACAACTCTGCATCCCCCCTCAGGGATAAAAGTAGGGTCGCCTCTCCCAGCTGGACTTCCCCCCACAATTAGGATCACCAGAAAACTCTGGGATTTGTCATCGGGAGGGAAGACGCGCGGTGCCCGCAGCCCCTAACCTGGAATCAGAGCCCTGGTGTCAGTCATTACCTCGGCCGCGCGTCTCTTCTCCCGCCAGGTCCACTTTGTCTTCAAGTCGGGGTCTTCAGAGAGGCAGAACGGTTCCCCGCAATCACCACGGCCTCAGCATTGCCGGTAATTGCTTTCCGTGATGCTGCAGACGCCTTTATTCTCGAATTCAGCAGGGCCAAGGAAGGACACGGTCGGGATCACGATCGATCTGCCATGCTGGTTGGCCACGCCCCAGTTATTAATTTTAATATAGCTAATGTGACGGAGCAGGTACTCACAGTAGCAAACACTTTTATCCTTGCATTGACTTCTAATACACAGGTATCGAGACCCAAGCGCAAGCATCCACCCCAGTCAATGTCCCTCTTAGCCCAGAAGTCAATGTGTATACCCTCTATGTTAGTCTTCTAACATCAATAGTAATGATATCCAGTTGATAACCTGGAACATTGCTGGGTCCTTTGCAGTTTAGCTGTTAAACTTTTATAATGCGAAAACATGGTTACCGGCCACACCTAGTGTTCAGAAATGTAGATCATATACCCACTCATTATTTGAACATTGAAGAGGGTAGATAAATCTAATCATTGTTTTGGACGTTAATACAAATCTAGGTGAAACTTCCACTGCGATCCCACATGCCTCACAGATGTATCTGCTAACTATAGGTCTGCGCTTGGAACACACGAAGGAAGGGACTGACTTAATGACAATGCTTAATGATTTTAATCTTGTATTCACTTTGGATATGTTGGTAGCCACTCATATAGAGAAATGCACTCCTAATTACATGGAAGGGGTAGTGCCTCCATTATTGATTACATTTTTTTTGGGCATCAGTATACCCTATAATTTTTAAATTTAGTATCTCCTGTCAAGTATTTAGTGATCACAATCCATTGACCTTAGTCCGGGGGGTGCCATGAATATCTTCAAGGAGCACTTTATGGGCCCGCATAGTTCCTCAGACATACTGCCAGGGCAGACATTTAAGATGGGCAATGGTGGAACCGGAACATTTTGTTAACACCTTATTTCACTACTATGCCAAAGAAATAAAAATCTGTCTTAACCCTTCCTCCCCTGATCATATGCTTGCTTTTATAGCCTTTGGCTCCATCACAGAAAAGGTCACTGAGCTTTTATACTTGCCTACCACAAACTCTTTCTCCTCCACTTGAAATGGTTTGACCCTAGTTGCTCTAGGGTTTGCGTAACTTAAATAGCATGCTTAAAACACTGCCAGAAATAAAGCACAAGTAGCTATTTGTCAGCGCAACTATTAGAAGGAGCTCAAAATAAGGAAAGATGAACAAGGTATGGCAGGAGTTGGCACAAGCTTATACAGCAAGAAATCGTTCAGCCTTTTGGACGTTTGTTAAGCAGCATTGTTTTGCCCAGGAGAATGCCCCAATCTTGTGTCATCACATTACTGCACAAGATTGGGTGACCAATTTGGAGTGCATTTACAACTGTACCAGCCCGTCAGATTAGAGGGAATTGGGTGCTGTTGAGCTGGAAAAATCAGGCCTTGTTTTTACTATGGAAGAGATCATACTGTCATCAAGGGCCTGACTAGGCACAAGGCCCCATGCCCAGATGGCATACCATCTGATTTATATGCTCAGCATCTGGAAATTTGGAGGCCATTGTTGACCCTGATATTGAATGCTGCAGTTAGGGGTGGTCCACCTCCCTTCTGGTAGTCATTAGTCATAGTGCTCATTTTTAAAAAGGGTGGCAAAGACAAATCACAGTAATATAGACCCATTTCACTGATAGACTCGGTTGTTAATGTCCTAGGGTGGGTAGTATTGAATAGAATGGAAATTTTGGCAGACGATAATAATACAATTGTTGACTCGCAATATGGTTTTCAGTCAAGCAAAACCACCATTGATCACTGTATGAACCTTTATATGGTCATTAATAAATAGACTATTGCCAGGTCTGAACAATTCACCTGGCCTCTATGGACCTCACAGCAGCGTTCAACCAGGTCAACTGCTTTAAGTTGTGGAAGATCCTTTTGGGTTTAGGTGTGGATCCCAACAAAGTTTATTTTTTATGTGACCTCCATGCTGAAACCACTGCTACAGTCAGATAATCAAACAATTCCGCTTGTACTAATAGCTTTAAAATGAGTTGTGGGTGCAACAGAGGTTTGGTCTCACCCCATTCATATTCTCCTTTTTTATTAATGGGTTGGAAAAGGTCTTTACCGCTGCTAACGCCAATTGCCCATTTATTGACCTTCGATCACTACCTGCACTCTTATAAGCGGATGATGCCGACCTGATGTCAAGAATGGCGAACAGCCTGCAAGCCCTTTTGAACCTTTCCAAATCTTGCATCATGGTGGTAAGGCCCAAGTACACCAGAAATAAGACTTTTAATAAGAACCATCACATGCTAGCAAAAGTTAGGAGTCTCCCCTTACCTGGAGGTGTTATTTGACTCAAACTCAAGCGGGAAACCCTCGGCTATGGATAAAAAACAGAAGCTCAAGAAGTCGATAGGAGCTGTCTTTAGCTTTACCACTAGGGTGGGGGCAGACCCCCGTTAAAAGCTAGATAAGAGAATAGAGGACTAAGTGCATTTCTAAAGCACTGTATGGGAGTGATATCTGGGGCTTCCCAACAGCAATTGAGCTTTAGAGAGGGAAAAAATTATCTTCAGGCACATACTCGGTGTTCCACAGAGCTGTCGAACTATTGTGTGCTTGAGGAGCTAGGGGTCAAGTATCTAATTGATCAAATAGCTTTGAGAGCACTCCGGCGCTGGATTAGGATCTGGTCTAAAGAGGAATTGGGTCTGATCTGTTTAATTATGAGGGCTGCCTATCACTCGACCATGCCCCAAAAAAATACTCTGGCTAAGGTACATAACAGACTCTTTTGTTAAACTTGGGAGGGAGGATTTCTTTTTCAACCCTGGGGGATCAGCAGAGGAGACCACACTTGGTTAAAGGATAGCTTTTTAGAAAGGGAACATTTACTTAGGGAAGGGGTAGGGTTGATGAAATCTACAGTTAGAATATGCGTTCTTTCAACTACTACTCTGGATATGGAACCTTACCTAACCCAGGTAAAAAACAATTGGGACAGATCTTTGCTAAGCCGATTCAGATAACATCTGTTGCACCCGAGTTTAACCTAACTAAGGAGTTGCTATGCTTTTAAATCCCTGGGCCTCTGTGGTTGCGATAATAGACCCCCCACAGGCCATATTGCATTTTATGATGATCTGCAACTATTGTAAGAAACTTAGGACATCTTTTATAGTCCTTTTAATCATAGAAAGAGGCTTCAAACAAGTTTGCCCTGAACTTGTGTGTTTGCAGATGTTGTCAGGTGAATTTGTTGTTGCAAATGTAGCCTGCCTTTTAGGTGCCGTAGTTTCTATACGGAGCATACAGGACGTCTAATGATTTCTTGGATTTTTAGTTTTTTTCATAAATGTAATGTTTTTATGTATTGTTTTATGACGTTTTTACGCTTTGTATTCATGTATTGTTGTCTTTTTATGATTGTGCCACATAAACCGGATAAAGAAATTAAAGAAAGAAAGAACTGTTAAAATGTGAATGGGGAAATTCCCATATAAGGGCTTCCTTGTGCTATTGTATGCGACAAGAGCATTATGATGTAACAAAATCGATAGAATCCCAAGGATTTTTGACATTTTATTTTTATTTTTATTAGATTGATGTGTGATATCTTCCCATTTAAAAGAAATAGGTGTTTTACCTTACATGTCATTAACATACAATATGGATTTTTTTCAGATATTGATGAATGCATGGTGAATAGACTCCTCTGTGATAATGGCTTGTGCCGAAACACACCTGGAAGTTACACTTGCACCTGTCCAAAAGGTTACTTGTTCAGAACAGACACTGACACTTGTGAAGGTAAGGATGTCAAGACCCTGTTTTTTTCAGGCTTTGAGATCAGTGAAGATGGAGTACTAACATGCAGATATTTTATGTCAATTTATATGCCATTTTTACAGCTTCCTCTGTAGAGTTTGCACGATAGTTACTTTTCTTTGTAAGTGAGTATACTGACAAATGCATTGCTGCACATCTGGCCTGATATTTGAAACTTTTCATCACCATTTAACAAATTGGAGCCCTTCCCGTGCATTGTACTGAAACATGCTAAAATCAAACAGAAACAGGGACTTACTGCCGGATCTGGTGGCTTAGTGGACTAAAGCATCCACTGTAGGGGCCAATGTTCGCCGTCATGGTCTCAGGTTCAAATCCCGGTGATTAGCTAAAAGTTTAGTGATTATTTTATAGTCCGAATTCAGTATCGGGATGGGGTGGTACGAATTTCGGTCTTCACTAGCCTTGTCCTTTTTTTAGAAAAAACTGACTATGTTCCCATATCTGAATGACTCTGGTATAGCCCCATCTCCTAAAATTGAATTAGCTAATAATAAAAAATAGTCCAAAATGGCACTACGAAAGACTTAAAAAAATTCTGCCCGGAAGCCATCCGGTCAGCAGTCTTTTTCGCTTGGAAGGTTTTTTATGACCCCCTCCAGCTCGTCTTTTGTGAAAGGCCTTGCCATAGTCATTTTCTTGATATCCGAGAGTGCCGGGCAATAGCTTGCTTAATCTTCACAACGGCCCCCACAACGCTAAGGATGCCTGGCCTCCACCTTGGGGGTGCCCAGGAGTGGACACCTCACAGGGAAAGCCAGGATGGGTTCCACAGCGGTATTCGTACAAGCGCCTTGAGACCCTTGCGGGTGAGTAGTGCGCTATACAAGTATCAATTTACAATTTACAGGGATGTGATATCAACAATCTGTTGAAGGTCATATATAGACCTATAATGTTGTAACATTATATCACCTATTTTTACCAGATAATCAGTACAAGAAGCAGTTGAGGGACAATATAATGCATTTATCTGGTTAGTAGCAGCCTGCTCCCTTGCCTGACAGGCAAGAAACCTACCTGTATAATTACTTTCTTCATACATTTTTTTTGTCTAAGATGCTGGTAGAAGGATTCGCTCTTAAGATATTTTTTGCTAAGATCCCATTTAACCTGCCGCTGGTTAGAAACTGGGGGCTGATAAGAAATGTGTCTAGAAACCTTTGTACTGTCTGCTCTAGGGATTGCTTTTCTTCCTTGACTTTCCTGAGATTTTCAGCATCTTTTCCAATGGCCAGCCCTCGAATAAAGGCCTTGAGTGAGTCCCAAATCACATTTAAAAGTGCAGAGTTATGGTTTCGCATAAGTAATTCGCTAATCTCGGTTTCAATAAAAAGCACACAATTCTCTTTTAATAGATATTGCCTGTTTAGTATCCATATTTTAAGGGTACTAATATAATCCCCTAACTGTAACTCAAGAATCAGCATTGCATGGTCTGAGAATCCATTCTGGAGGAATCTCTGCTGGCTGAAACTCAGTCTCCTAGAGATAAGAAAGAAATCAATGCTTGATGAGGTATGAAATCTGCCTGACAAAGTAGTATAGGCGATCTTAGTTGGAAATGCCACCCTTCAAGGATCCAATATGTCTAGAGTTGCGCCATAGTTTTGTATAATTCTTGAAGTTTTAGTTTTCAGCTGTTTTTTGGACAGCGGAGTCGATTTTAGGATTCATCAAAAAATTAAAATCCCCCCCTAGGATCAGCTCGCCAGGCACTTGAATTAGGGATTGAAAAAATTCCTCATATGGAGTTAGATTGTTCTCGACTGGAGCATATATGCTGGCAAAAGTTGTAAGTCTATGCCCTATGTTACAAGTGACCCAGCACTATTGTCCGCTCTGATCATTTGCAAAAATGACAACTTCCGCCTGAAGTCTTTTACTCAAGAATATCGCTGTGCCCCGATGGGATACTGAGAATGAGGAAACCCCCTATAGGCTGCCCAGGACCTAAACATAGAAAAGTCTTATAATTTCGCTGTCGGTAAATGGGTTCTTGTAATAGAACAACTGCTGGATTGTATGTCTTGATCCACGCCTCATTTCCCCCCATTTTCTTTTTGTTATTAAGACCATTAACGTTGAAAGAAGCCACTTTCAAAATCTACTTTCTAGCCATTAATAATAGAGAAGATGGTGGCCGAGATGTTAGGGCCCCTCTCCTTCCACCAAAAGTCAAATTAAGAGTTTGGGGGTTTGGCTTGATCCCACTCTGGGCTTTGAAGTGCAGGCTCATAAGGTCGCCTTGACTTGTTTTGGCCGGATCTTAAGGAAGGTGTTGATCCTTCTTCCGTTCGAGGCGAGACGGATTCTTGTCCAGTCCCTGATTCTTTTGCGGCTTGATTACGCGAATGCGGTTTATCTGGGTGCACCTCTGGGCACTATTAAGATACTTCAATCCGTCCAGAATTGTGCAGCCCGCATGCTCCTGGAGGTACCAAGACATGGCTCGGCGAAGGCTGCCGTCTGAGCTCTGCATTGGTTACCGGTGCAGGAAAGGATCCAGTTTAAAGCCTTGTGTATGGCCCACAAGGCAATGGCCAACAACGGTCCGGCCATCCTGCGCCCTCTTTTCAGCCATCATCAAGCACCCAGAGCTTTAAGATCCAATTATCGTAATCTGCTCTCTGTTCCGAGGGTTAAGCGCTCTCGTACAGGGGGTCGACAGTTTGCAGTGCAGGCAGCAAAAAGTTGGAATCAACTTCCCGATTACCTACGTCATGAACCCAATCACCTTTTAGAAAGCGGCTGAAGACCTTCCTGTTCTGCTGAGGGATGTTGGTTTGCTATGGGTCAAAAGCGCTGGGATGCCTCCGGGTAGCCAGCGCTATACAAATCCGTACTCATTTATTCATTCAAGATAATTAGCCACCCAAACAGCATTAAATTGCGGACTGACAGAGTTTGAGTCTGTTGACATAATATGGATGTATATGTGTATGAGTTTGAAAAAATGTACTTTGTTTTTCCCCTATCCTCCCTTTTCAACCCTTGTGTCCCCACCCACCCCTAGCAGCCACTATGGACAGAACGCCGTCTCTGCTCACACCTGACATGCTTCACTCCACCCCCTTAACTGGCACTATCACTTGGTGCCTAAGGCCCCGGGCCTCACAGCCCCCCTCTTCCTTAAAAAAGAATACATTTTCTAAAGAACAAACAAACAAAAAAGAAAAAAAAGAGGCAAGAGAAAACAAAAGACACAGAGCAAATCAAGAAACAGGTAAATACAAAGGAGCTATCCAGCTTATTTAGCCTATCACGAGTGTCTATAGAGAGGTAGCTTACAGCAACACAGAGCAACGGAACAACATAGTGGCAAAGTAAAGGGATCGGACATAGATAAAAAATATAACCTGTAGTCTAAAGACTACCCTTCAACTTTGAATTGCATTGAGCCATATCAACCCAACAATGTCTGCAGGTCAGTAAAGTCTGAATTTGTTGCAGTAATTATGCCATTTTCCAAGACACCACAGGCCGAGGAATCTGCCATGCTTTCCATATCCCCCCCAATTTTTTTTTAAAGATAAGAAGATAAATGGCACCACCTTAACCAATACCACTAGAGAAACAAAACCAAAAAAGCAATAATAGACAAATCTGCCTCAGAGAGATATGCAAGAAACAAGCCAAACCCCAGATAGGGATCCAGACCAGCAAATGCAAAACATATAAGAAAACATTTGAAAGCTAATTGAAAAGCCTAATATGAATGTAAAATCATATCTTGAGACTGAAAAAAAGTGTAGGCACTTAGGAATTTCTTATAGAGATTTGTTGCAATAGTTCCTGTGCTTCCGAAACATCACAAAACACGTGGAACTTTCCTTTGAGTGGTGCTTTTAGCTTGGTCTGCTGGGCGATCATAGCCTGTGCCCCCTGTTCCTTAAATAGATGTAACATTTTTACGAATTCCTTCCACCTTTTGGCTGCCAAAGCCGACATGTCAGAGAAGATGCGCCAAAGTAGAACTTCTGTCGAGGTGAACTGTCGCTGTTTAATTGCCTTTGTTTAGGATTTGTTCTTTAACCCTATAATCCCCAAAATTGAGCAACATAGTTTGTGGGAATTTAGAATTAGGAGGGAGATGGGCAGGTACCCTGTGTGCTCCATAAGAGTGAGATCGCCATTAAACTCTGGGAGGACTGTTTTTTTGATAAATGAGTCTACTCACTGTAGAGTCTGCTGCCCCTCAAGGACTTCCGGAATACCTAGGATACGGAGACTGGAGCGCCGGGAATGATTTTCTAATTCCTCAATTTTATGTTCCAATGTTGTTTGCTGGCTTTGAAAGGTAGCGACTTTGCTACTCATAGTTAAGACTTGGTCCTCCAGCTGCGCAATTCTCGATTCGGCTTCGCGAAGCTGTGCCGGTACTTGGGCCATGCTTGCCTCTATTTTGGATGGATGGAAATGTATTGCGGTTAACTCAGCAGATTGAGAGGCTTTCAGCTCTCGTATCTCATCCAAGATCAGATTAAGGAGACTCTTGGCGTCTCATTGCATGAAAAAGGATCTATTTTCCTGTATGAAGTTGTCTTGGCATGTCTTCGGGCTGTGCAGGCTGCGTAGAGAGCGTGGATTCTCCCGAGGCAGACTGAGTAAATCCCGCGGGAGCAGAGAGATCTGAACAAGAACTTCCTCCAGAAGAAGATGTAGGTTCAAGTGGAATGGACAAAGTAGGGATCACAGGAGTAGGTGGATCCGATGAGGGTAAGGACCCCCCACTCGAGAGCGGCCCCTGAAGAGCAGAGGAATCTTTCAGACTCCCGCCTGTGTACAGAGCCATAGGGTTGTCTATATAATTGTTTATAGATTTGTTGATTAGGGGGGCTCATTCCCTGTCGCTGCCTGCTCCTCCGATGGCAAGCTGTGCATACCCTTGAAGAACAAAGGATATTTTTTAAGATCCTTAGATGCTCCAATTAAGCCAGGTAACGTTGGTGCCTTAACTTTGGTTAGATCTGATAACATTGATGTCCTACAATAGAACAAGGGCTGATACCTGAGTCCAAAGCTGCAGAGGATCCCCCTTTATCAACTTGATTGGTTGCCTCTAGGCTTGTCATTTCGGCCTTTCCAGTGTACATTGAGATCCTTCCTGAGGGCCGCCGCATGATTTGCACGGGCAGTAGCTTTCCTAACTCTTTTTTTCAGCCTCTGGCCTAGGCTTGGGGAATCCATGTGGACTGTTGTTGTGTTTTTAGCTCCTTTTGCAAGATTTCGCATAATGTGGTTGTAGCACAAATTAATTTTCCGAAAAGTCAAAAAGTGGCTGCCTGAGACCTCCCCCAGCGACCCTCAGCCAAGCAGCAAAGGTGGACTCCCGTGCACGGGTGGGTAAGGATGATACATGCACTTACCCCCTCTTGGCGAGTAACCTGGTGGATCAAACAGCAAGGAATCTAAACAGTCCGGAAGCAGGAGCAGAAATCTGAAAGCACTACAGCCAGACACCTGACACCAAGAACAGCCTGTAAGCCGGTAGATTTTTAAGCCTGTGAACCTGTGAATCTGTGAGCTGTGAGCCAACTTAGGAGCCAGCTCGGTACGATAAACAGCTGGAAAATGTGGCCGTGAATGCAAATGCACACGGGAAACCCTCATCTCTCAGCACAGCTTCTCAGCACAACCTCGCTTCCAAGCTGTTTACCCGCTCCTGCTCTCGCCGATTTTCACGGAGTTTCAGGAGCCTTCAGCGATCAGCGTTCTGCATTCGAACCCGTTGGGATCCGGATCTGATGTCTGTTCCAGCAATGCATCAGCCACGAAGAAGAAAGCGGGTGTGGTTATGGCGCAATCAGCCGGCCGTCAGCATTTCCCTTCTTTGAACAATTCATTATTAATTGTCACTTATTATTCAATTTATTTTAAATATATAAGTTAGTAAATAGTTATTATTTTAGTTATATTTTAGGTATGAGCTGCTAGGCTTGTAGGGATAGATAGTGGGAAGTCAATTAATCAATAATTGACTAACAATTATTTATTCATTGATAATGTATTTTTTATTGGATAATAATTATGTACATTGAATAATTGTTTTTCATTTATTTAATATATAAATGCATATATATATTTATGTAAATGGATATTTTTTTATTCCAAGTTTAATATTTTTTCTACATTCATGGAGTTACTTACATATTTAACATGTTTAAAGGGAAGTATTTCCCCTATTCTTGCTTAGACTGCAGCAAAAATAGTAAAATTAACCTCTTTGAGTTCAAGACTTTCCCTACTGTTGCACTGTTCGGAGTGGGAATAGGGAATTACATCGCTCCGAAATCCAATAGTAAATTTTCCCCTTCAAATTCCAACTATCCTACTGTTGCACTGACTGGAGTGGGAATAGTTAATTCCACAACACACTATAAAGAGGGGGGTACAGAGAGCTGATTGGAAAAGAACAGCTCCAGTACAGATGCTCCCAAAGACTGCAGTAATACTCACTGAGTGGTAGCTGTTCCTAAAGAGGAGAGTACAAAATAGAAGAAAAAACAAAAGACAACCTATTTTGGTTGAAGAGGAGTGTATGGATGATCTTGCAGTGAAGCTGGGTTAGAATGAAGGTGGGGGAATTCCTCCTTAATGACTGAGTGCCCTCACAAACCCTTGCGAGTGTCATGCTTCATTATCGAGCGTTGCTCCACGTGGGGGTGGCGCTGCTGTCCTCCACGGACCCCGCAAGAGGGCTCTTTAGTGGAAATCTTTTAAGGAGATGCCTCAGTTGTGATTGAGGGTGTGTGGGTCTAGAAAGGTGAGCGAGTGAATTAAAATTACCTTCACGGTGCCCAGAAACTAGTTTTATTCGGGGGTCCGGAAGATGAGATTAAAAGACAGGCGATATGGAGCACCTCCTTAAAACAAATGTAGAGAAGGGTTGGATGATTGTCTTCCTGCTGCTCTCAAATCCGTGAAAATAAGTGAGAAAAGTGTGAATTTAGGTCAACATGTTTTGCGCTTCATGTTGTTCCCTGGTGGATCCAGGAGCACTTCGTCAGGACCGTGAGGTGAAAACAAGTGAGAATAATATTAGGAATCAGGGAGGAGACACCCTATATTCCTATTGTACCTAAAGTCAGGCGTCGATGTGTCTAGGCACTAATTGGAATGTCTGATTCGAGTTCCATTACCCAACCTGTCTATTAAGAATGGTGGGCCTCGCTGGCAACCCCTGCGGTAATGAGGATAAATATATTCAAACTCCTCAAAGGACGCCCATTACCTGCCTTACCGCTAGTTAATTTCACCTTTCCAAAATCCAATGCTTTAACTACTGTTACCCTGTTTGGAGTTAGTAGAGTAAATTTCACCCCTCCGAAGTCCAACACTTTCTCTACTGTTGCATAGTTTGGAGTGGGAATAGGTAAATTTTACCCCATGAAGCCTAAAATGTTCCCCATTCTTGATCCGTTTGAAGTGAGGATAGTACCTTTTACCCCTCTAAAATCCAACTTTTTCCCTACTTTTGTGTTGCATGGAATGGGAATAGCAAATTTAACCATTCAAAACCCACACTGTGCCTACTGTTGTGTAGACTGGAGATGGAACAGTACATTTATCCCCTCCAAAGTCCAACACTTTCCTTACTTTTGCACTGACTGGAATAGAATAGTAAATCTAGTTGAAGTCCAACCCTTTACCTGTTATTGTGGTGACTTGAGTAGGAATAGGAAATCAAACCCTTCCGAAGTCCAACACTTTCTCTACCTTTGCATAAACTAGAGTGGGAATAGTATATTTAATATTTTAAGACTCCAAATGTTTTCATAATATTAGTAAATAGATTTTAGAGCATTAATTGTTTTATTTTTTATATTTTATATTATTTGTTTTTATTTCTAAATGTATTTGAATGATTATGGTATTTTTTGTAAGTTTGAATTTTTAGATGCTTTAATTTTTAATATTTTATTTATTGTCTTCATTAATTAATATATTTATTCGTATTTAATTGTTTTTATTTGTTGTGGTTTTATTGTGTGGTCGCCAGTAGGTAAGTATAATTAGGTCTTCTTCTCCATAGATGGAGCATTTATTTGTTTGCTAATAACTTTGCCCTATTTGACAAAGCGTCACAAAACTTTCCCCCCAAATTCATCCACCTCAGCTCCTTTCTGGAAAGTTTTGTGGTGATCCATTAAGCTGGGGCTTAGAAAAAAAGGGGCTCCCAGGACGTAAAATCTCCATGCATTTTCTCTAGACATCTTTAAGGCAAACTGTTGACAGAAATTACACCAAACTCAGAAGGAAGCTGGATCATGATCTGCAGATTGCTCTGTTTGCAATTTGGTGTAAATCGGTTCAGTAGTTTTTGAGATAGTAAGGGTCAAAAATATTTTTATATTTTGGCAGATTAGTTTGCGAGAGTCCCACGGGCATCCCATAAGAGCACAAAATCAAAAATGGAGCCCCGTGATTGGTCGAGAGGGCTGTTTTATTCGTGAGCCTTTATACTCTCACAGGAGAAAAAGGCTCCTGTGAGTCCCACTAGAGCGAGCGCTCTGATTGTCTGACTGTGGGAAAAAATTACTATTCTAACTCCAGGGGGGTGTAATAGTAGGGTAGGTGTTGGATGGTGTAGGGGTTAAAATTACTATTCTAACTCTAGGGGGGTGTAATTGTAGGGTAAGTGTTGGATAGTGTAGGGGTTTAAATTACTAAATTAAAATAATGTTAATTAATATTTTTTTTAAATAATTATTAATACTTTTAAATATTAATTTAAATAAATACAATAAAATAAAATAATTAATATTAATTTAATTAATTAAAATAAAATAAAATAATTAAAAATAATTAATTAAAATACTTACCCATGCTTACGTTGTAATGGTATGCGTTGTAATAGCATCTGGGATGTAATGGCATGCGTTGTAATAGCATGCGTTGTAATGGATGTAGCGTTGTAATAGTTTTGCTGTAATGGTAGGTCGTTGTAATAGTTGCGTTGTGATGGGTGTTTCCCTCTGTGGCATATACCATGCTCTTTTCAAGGAATGTTTTAGAAGTTTGTGTGGATATCCTCTCTCCTTCAATCTGTCTTTTAGTATCGAAGCGTGGAGAAAATAGACTTCTTTCATGGTGCAATTTCTACGAATTCCTAAAAATTGCCCTTTGGGCAAATTGTCCCATGGAGGGTGAAAACTCCTATAGCGGAGTGTATTATTCATGTCGTGGGCTTCCTGTGCAATGCTGTCACCAATTTGTCTTTTAGTGACCTGACTTCTACATCTAGAAAAGATGCACTGGTTTGGTTTTTTGCCTTACTGTATTTAATGTCCGGACTTTTATTATTCAGCCATTCATAGAAGGCATGCCTCATCGCCACTCCATAGGGACTAAATGTCAATGACATACTGTAGCCATTGTGTGCTATAGATGGAAAATGGATTATTGTTAAAGATTAATTTTTCTTCGAACACTGCCATGAAGAATACAGCCATTTCTGGTGTGAAGGGACAACCCACTGCGGTCCCCTTCGTCTGGAAAAAAATACTCATCTTCGAATTTGAAATAGTTCCTTTTGAGGGCTATGGCGGCCAATTTTAAAATAAATTGTATAGGAAGTCGATGTGATCATGTTCTTATTTCCAGGAAGTGTTTAATAGACTCTAAGCCTGCATCTTGGTGATCTGAGTTTAAAGTGAGACCACATTGAATGTGACCATCCATTGTTCTTGAGGGGTGAATTGATGGCCTTCAACTTTATTGATGAAATCCATTGTGTCACGTTTGTACGAGGGGACCTCTTTAAGGAACGGTTTTAAGAAAATGCACTCTAAGATAGAGTCACAACCAGAAACGATCGGAAGGCCTAGAGGATGTTTGTCACCTTTATGAATTTTAGGTAAGAAGTAGATCACTGGGATTCTAGGGTTCATTTTTTTCATGTGTTTTAATTCCCTGGGGCCTAGAACATCCTGATTGAATCCTCTTCGAAGGACTTTGGAAATCTCCCCCTGAATTTCTTTCATTGGATCATACAAAATCTGACAATACCAATCCTTGTTGTAGACATGGCTTTTGCCTTCATTCAACTACTTATCTTTAGCCCAAATGACCACCGCTACTCTCTTATCAGATTGTTTAATCACTACTGAGTGTCACTTTTAAGTTCTTGAATAGCTTTTGCTTGATTTTTGGTTATGTTGTTTTTTTTCAAAAATCCTTTTTATTTTGTAGTGAACTGAGAGATGAGAGTACTGCTTGTTCAAATGCAATCACGTCCCTAGGAATAGTGTGACGGGGTGGACAAAACACTGACTTTCTGAGTAACCCTGAGGCTTCTTTGGTCATCCCATCTTCTTTGTAGGCAAAGAAGGCCTTAAGACTGATTTTTCTGAAGAACTCCACTGCTTCAATATTTCATCTCACGAAATCTGTATGTTTAGTAGGAACAAAAGTCAGTCCTAATTAAAGCACCGACTCTTCATCTTTTGTTATAACTTTAGGTGATAAATTCACAATGGAGTTTGAAAAAAAAACTTTTGTTGAATTGGCGTCTTGTGTGCATTTGCCATAGCTGATTCTTGTATGTCCTCTGTTTATGGGCCTCTGACTAAAAAATAATTCTTCCTTTGTATGGTATACCCCTGGATCAGATTCTCCAGTAAATTATGATGATGGAGTTTCAGAAAAAGTAAGAAACCTATGTTTTTTGTCTCACTTGAAATGCAGATAATACTCTCTGTGATTAAACTCTAGTGTAAAAATCTTCATTCAAATATGGATAGACCATTTCAATGTCACCCCTGAGCAGTACAGAATGAAGTTTAGGGTCACCCAGAAAGTTAGTACGCAATCCTGGGTTGACTTTGTAGACATATCTGTCAAGACACTAGAGGACTGGATACAGGGTAACAAGGTAAGTGCCTATGAGCGGCTGTACAATTCGATAATGACAGAGCACATATTGGTCAATTGCCCCACAGAGATGTTACACCAGTATCTAGTTGACTCTACACTGTCTAGTCCCAGGGAACGGAGTGAGGCAGATGATGAGTGGGTTTGCATCAGAAGTGACCAAGAAGCACCAGGGAGGTGCTCAGAAGAAAGGAGGACTGGTCCCTTCCCAGGGGAAAGCACTTGGTAACCAAGTTAAATAGCAGAAAGAGTCCTCAAACGGTCCCCAAACACCAGCCCAAGGAGTGAGTTCCCAGAACCAATCCACTTCGAAGGGGAAAGAGTATCTTGGAAGACATTTTGACCGAACAAAGGCAGGGTTGTGTTATAACTGCTTGCAGCCAGGACACAAAAGGGGAGATGCAGTCTATACAAAGAAGCCCCCAACTGGTGCATAGTCTAAGGGGATTGCTATTGTAGGTGTGGAAATTGGCCCAGAGATGGGTAAAGGGTATGCAGAGGTGTCAGTAGTTTCTGTGGATGCGGTGAAAGTTGCAACCCTCACAGCCCTACCTCCAAGCATGGAGAAGTACAGGCAAAGACATAAGATCACCAGGACTGAAGTTGAGGCTTTGTGGGATACAGGAGCCAGTGTGACCTTGATGTTTGACAAACTGGTTTCCCAGAGCAGATCTTGCCTGGTGTATTTCATCAGATCACTTGTGCAGACAACAGAGCCATGCTCCATCTCAATGCAATGGTGAGCTTGGACTGGGCCAGCACGACTTGTTAAAGTAGGCACTTGTGTCTTCTGCCTTGCTCGTGGAGTGTCTACTGGGAAATCATGAATCTTCTGACTGGTCAGGAGTGGAAAGTCAGGTCCATGCACATATGCTGGACCTCCCTGAGTGGGTTTGTGCTGTGACAAGGGCACAGGCCCATTGCTCAGAGGAGTAATGGACACTTGAATTCTGTAACAATGGGCCAAGCCTCTTAGAGAAAGGGCAAAGTGAGCCAGCCCAAACAACTCAAGAGGTCCAGGAGGAATCCAATCCTGAGGGAGAGGTTCTGGCCTCAGAAGGAGGGACTCTAGCTCTGTAAGATGTGTCTGACTTGGCAGAATTGCAGGGAGCAGGTGGACCCTCCAGAATGGAGCTGTGTCAGGGACAAAGGGATTGTCCCACTCTTGAGTGGGCCTGTGGCAGACTGCCTCAAGGCAAGAGACGGGTGATGTGAGTGGCTTCCACAGAGCCTACTGGGAGGATCGGGTCCTCTATACTGAGGCCAGGGACCCTAAACCAGGGGCAACCAGGAGAGTGGTGGGCCCCCAGAAGTATATATAGTTCCTCCTCACATTGTCTCATGACATCTCTTCAGCTGGATATCTGGGACAGACCAAGACCTGGAACAGGCTGGTCAGCTATATCTGTTGTTCCCTTATGTCTGACAAAGTAAAAGAGTTCTGCAGCTCTTGTGTAAACTGTCAAGCCAGTAGCAACACAGGGGGCAAACCAAAAGGCTCCCTTGATATGACTGCTAGTGGTTGGGACTTACTTTGAGAGGGTGGGGATTGACATTGTTGATCCCATAGACTCACCAACTTCCTCTGGGAACAGACATATATTGGTGGTAGTGGACCATGCTACTAGATACCTTGAACCAATACCCCTCAAGATGGTCGCTGCTCCCACAGTTACCAGAGCCCTACCTGGTATTTTCACCAGGGTGGGCTTTCTCAAGCAGGTGGTCTCAGATAGTGGTATACATTTCATGTCTGCCTACCTGAAGGCAAAGTGGGATGAATATGATGTTACCTACAAGTTTGCCACCCCATATTATCCCCAAACCAATGGTCAGGGGGAACGATTCAATAAGACCCTGGAGGGTATGATCGTGAGCTTATCTGACAAGCTCAGGACGAGATGGGTGGTTCTCCTCCCATGCCTGCTGTTTGCTTACAGAGATTTGCCACAGAAAGGGGTTTGTTTTGAGTTACTGTTTGGCCATATTGTTAGAGGGCAATTGAGTTTGGTTAGATAAGCTTGAGAGGAGGTTCTCCAGGAGCCCAAACAAAATGGGCTGGATTATGTGCTAGGCCTATGGTCCTGTTTGGCTGAGTACATGAAGACAGCAAGTAGCAACCCTGGCCAGCCAAAAGATTATTAAGCTCTGTTATGACCAGAAGGCTACTATGCCTGAGTCCCACCCAGGACAGTTGGTGTGTGGCTTGGGGAGATTTTCTCCATTTTGATTTTTGGAAGAATACTGTATTCTGGGTAAAAAATATGCCACATTTCACAGGAAGTGGTCATAGCGGGAGGAGATAGCTTTACCCCTATTGGTAAAGGTGCCCCACCTCCTGCAATCCCAGAATTGTAGATACATATGGAAGAGTTGCAGGAGCTGACCAGATCGCTGCCTGGAAAAGAAGAGAAGAAGAACTGCCGTGCTGGAGCACTGGACTGCACCAATGAAAGGACTGCACTCAGAAGACTGCACCTACTGCACACACAAGGCTCCACAAAGAAAGGAATGTGTCTGACTCCAAAAGAAAAGGAGTGGGTCCATGGCCAGCAACAGGGGCATAAGAGGTCACCTGCCAAAGGGAGGACAAACCAGCTGACCAGTTGCAACTGAGCTTGTCCTGTACGGTGCAAGTACATTGTTTGAGATTGAGTCCTAGCCCCCAAACTCAAAGCCTATGAACCCTTGGCCAGTGCTAGAGGACAATTATCTCCCCAAAGCAACCAAAAAGCAGCTGGCACCCTCTTCAGAACGGAACCATTGTGAGACAACACGAAGCTTCGCAAAACCTCATCGTTCAGCTGTCTCTTTGAACAGAACCAATGCAAGTCGATGCAAAGCCTCACCTCAAAGCTTCATTGGAACAAATGCAGCGTGATGCGACACCACGCAATGCAGGACCTTGCATCGAAGCCCTCGCAGCTCCTCCAAATTGATGCCAACTACGCAAAGCCTAGCAAAGCAACACTGCGGGGACCATGCACCAAAGACGTAAGGTACAATATTGAGTGGGCTAACCTTTTCCTGTGACCGGCCTACTCTCCATGGAGGTCGACCTGAACTTGTGCCTTTGTCCCAGTTCAATGCAACCAGATATTCTCTGTTTGGCATTATTTTTACCTAAAATCATAAGAAATTCATATCTCTGGTTCTCTACATTGGATTTTTTTTATTTTGGAGTATTTTTGAAGATATACATTTTATCCATTTTTATAAATTGATTTTGGATTTTTTTGTGTTATGTCATTTACTTAGTTGTTGATTTGTTGGTATTAAATGCTTTGAACATACCTGCCTCTTAAGTTAAGCCTGACTATTCGTTTGCTAAGCAACCAAGGGTTGAGCAAGGATTAATTTACTGAGACCTATTGTCTGGACCTATTGACTGGACCTATTAGTGATAGTGGTATTATTTCTATCTAAGGGTGACTACCCCCACCTACTTATAACTCATATTCCTACAGTCTGAATGAAACATGTTAGGTACATGTTCACTCACACTTTCCCATGATAGGCAGGGTATCCTGTACACTTGTTTACAAGAAACATTTTAAATGGGCTTCATGGTATTTTACAGCTGAAACAAAGATGCTTTTAGGAAAAGTGCAAACAAAGCACAGAAGGTTGTGCGCTTACAGCACTAATATGATTATAACCTGAGAGTCACCAACACCCCTTTTTACAAGCCAACCTCCAAACAGTTCAGCGTACAGCCAAATAGCCAGGAGAAACGTTTTATATTCATTATGCTAACTGGCCACCTGGTAAGACCATATTGAAAATGAAGTGCAAGCACTGGCTTCAGCAAGTCAGGTGTGAACAGATTTTACAAAGGTAGTGGATGCAAAAAGGTACCAGAACAGTCACAGAATGCTGCTAGTACATTTTGTTTGTGTACACACTGTCAAGAGGTGAACTGTGAAGCAATTGTCACTGTAATCCAACAAGACAGCACGAGGCCTGTTGATCTTTCAGTAAACTAGGATATGACAACACAGGCCAGGCAGTGCCTAATTTGTGCCGGTGTTTGCCAGTGCTCATCATCAGCACTTATCTCTTAACATTGGTACTTTTTATGACAGTATTCCGCATGGTGATGGTGTTTGCCTATTTTCAGCAGAGTGCATTAGTTGAGCAATGTACTGTACACTAAAAATAATAATAGCAGGGCATCCAGGCCATTAGTATTGGCATTTGGCATCAATGGCAGTGACAGTGGGTGCTGCAGGCTGCAGTGGTCTCCAAAGCAATACACTGAGCCTTGGCACTTATATTGTTTTAAAACATTTATGGGAATGTAATTGTATTTCAACACTCTACTCACAACATAAATCATATGATGCCTTGACTTGTCCATAAACTTTGTTTTTCATGCACATCGACAGCTGGAGATACAAGCAATACATTTTTAATCAGCAGTAAGGGCACCAAGCCCTGCTTCAAGAGACTGCTGTTCTCCACTAAGATGTGATCAGCGAGATAGGAAGCAGAGAAAGGAGCTTCCTCTTCTCACTTTAAAACAACAATATAAATAAAGAAAAAAGTGGAACATGCACACCTGCATTTTTTTGTAAAAACAGCATTTGTTGCAGGAAATATCCGCTGACTCAGCACATAAAAGTGCAGGCCATATATCCACCAGAAAACGGCATCTTTTCTTAAAGATGTGGGGGCACTTTATCAAGGACTGCGTTAAAATTATCGCCGCTTTAGCGGCAGAAAACTGCAGCTAAAACGGCGATAATGAGCTTGATAATATGCCCTTGAGAATTCCAATAGAAGCCCTTGTTGACACCAGAACATGGGGTTCCATTGGAATTCTCAAGGGCCTATTATAAAGCACATAAAATAATTTTAACGTCGTTTCTTGATAATATGCCCCGTGTTTTTTATTTCTTATTCAGAGCATAACCATTATCCGCTAATGTGGTATTGTTAACACAATGGTTGAAAAACTGCCAAAATATGCGGTTAAGTATAAATGAGGCAGAGGCTGAGGAATTGCAAGCAGTGTGAATATTAGACAAAAACATCAAATTAGTCACGTAGGAAGCATAAGGTTGTGCAGCACTTTTTGGCTCTATGTAGATGCAGTAGTTATGCTATGGAAAGCAGTGTGTATATAGAGAAGTATCAGAGGAAGATTAGAAGATGATTAAGGTCACTGGGAGAAGGAGCTACAATCTAATATCTTGAAAATAATTAAATCAAGAGGTAATGCTTTGACAGAAGTTTCAGTTCTTTTGTAAAAGCCATATGTAAGACGGTAATGTAGGTTTTTGGAAGTAAGAAGTTCAATTATTTGATGTCAATGACAGATAATGATTTTCCTTCTTTAGGTGGAAATTTATTTTTGATTTAACCTTTAGTAAAATAAATACAATTTCATATATTTCCATTAATTAAAGTTTTAATTCATACTAATTTAAAAGCAGTAGCACGTTTGTATTTTGTTCTACATTTCAACTAAATGTATATGCAATTAATTCAGATAAAAATTTAGTACAAAAATAGTTTTCTTATGTGTTTTCGAAATAAATAGATTTTTTAATGACATTTTAATTAATGGAAATTTTTTACATTAAATTAATTCTTTTTCTGACATTCAGCTTAAAAAACGAAATTTCCATTTAAAGTTTTTTTTATAACGTGGATTAACAACTAATAAAAAGTGGTGTATAGAATTAATTAAAATTAATTTGTAATGAAATGTATTGTTACTATGATTAAATAAATTCACAATAAGTTATTAGATATGTGAACATTCATTTATATTTATTCATATTTGTAACTATTTTTAATAATATAAAACCTGTGCTTTACTTAATAAAATAAGCATGTTAATGCACACCAAAAAATTACTGAACATAAAATTAGGCTTTTCACAGTTTTGAATGAATTCTGTAGGACCCACTGTGCCAGCATTCTGACCCTAAATAGTAAAACAGCAACACTAAAACAACATCTTGGTTAAGAACATTTTTTAATTAAAAACAACAATAAAACAACGTAATGATTTAGGATAGTTTACCCCAAAAATTATTTTGAAAGCATTTTGCAATAAACTCAGTCTCTGGAAGTAAAAATGTAAGCACACCAATGATCAGGCTGTGAATCTCAAAATATCCACAGGGTGCATATATGAATTCTACTGAAACAAAGCAACGACTCCAGAGAAACATTTTTTACAGAACAGATTTTACAAAAATACTTCACATACACACGTTTGCTTATTTACAGCAGCAACTGTCTTTGTTTTAAAAGTAGCAGAGGAATAAATGTCTAGATCGTTAGGACTGCGGCTTCTGCAGCTTCCAGGTACTCCAACTTCCAGGGAATGTTCCTTAGATAGCATACCATGCGCTCAAGTGGCAAGCAGTCTTTTCTCCCCAAAATTCCTTCAGCTGACAGTCAAAAGTCATTACCAACTGTGAGCACCAGCATGAGGCTGGAGTCTCTTCAGAGGCTTTCATTTCACAGAAGTGATTCCTTCCCAGATGGGAAACTCATCTTGAAGTTAGACAAATGTTTAATATACATTTCTGTCCAAAATCCATTTATTAATGTTTAAACTATGAGAGTTATGATTGTGTTTTGAAACAGCTGAACAGCTGTTTAGACCTGCACTTGCATGATTTTTCCGCAGTACATTACACACTGTTTGAAAAATTGATGTATTTAATAATCTAATGATTTATTTAGTTAAATCATGCATTTGTTGATTTGTTAACAAAATTGTTGGAACTAAGCTATCAGCAAAAAGGGTGATTTTAAACGTTATATTGCACTGACTTAGAAAGCAATACCATCGCATAATATAAAACATACATTAAAGTAACACATAACTGCAGTACCAGTCAGTTACAGGATTATAAGCAACAGTGGCCTCTGTTCTTTAGAATTTGCAATCAAGAGGAATCATTTCAATGTAATTGATTGTAGATGTTATCAGTTACACTGTAGGATTTATCAACCTGCAGCTATGGATTTACCACATAGCCTCGAGGGTAGGCAGCTTTGGTGCCTGGTGTTTGCTGGCACAATGTACAGGATCTGCACCTGTGTTGTCATTGAGGATTTATTCCTTTCAAAATGTAGCATCGCTTTGGGCAATATACAGCGTCTGAGACTAACATATTGTAGCTCCTGGTATTTACAAGTGGCACCTGGTAACAAAGAACCTGCTGGCACCAGGGAGCTACTTTTAGCTACTACTACGGAAAACCTTTTTTTGACCTGTAGTTTGATTATAGATCTTAAACAAAGGGGCATTACAGGGAGTACCTTTTAACGACAAATTACCTGGGTTATATTACTCCCACTTCCTCATACCAAAAACAGAACTCTGTCTCAATCACCCCACCCTCACCCTGACATGTGATAACAGCAATGTTTGAAGGCATTTTCACATAGAGGAAGGAAAGGGACTTTATGGTCTACTAGACGCCGAAATTAAGGTAGCCAAATGCCTCCTCATTTATTAGTGATGGGCATGGAAGGATGAACGAGATTCCCACTGTCCCTACCTACTATCTAGCGAAACAACTGGAAATGGGCTTGAGAGAATCAACGGGGAAAGAAGTCACTGTTAAGCTTGACTCTAGTCTGGCACTGTGAAGAGACATGAAGGGTGTAGGACAAGTGGGAGGCTCTCGGGCAGAGGGTGAAATGCCACAACCTCATAATTTTTTCACGTACCCTGTGAGGTAGGAGCGAGCCTTGTGGGGCTCTCGCTTCTGGCTCCAAGTGCCTGGTGCTCGCATGGTGCGACCCACTCTGGTGTCAGTGGCAGGGAGGGAGTTTGACTGGGGCGGTACACCTGTGAAACGTTAACGCAGGTGTCCTATGGTGAGCTCAGGGAGGACAGAAACCTCCTGCGGAGCAGAAGGGCAAAAACTTGCTTGATCTGGATTTTCAATATGAATACAGACAGTGAAAGCGGGCCTCATGATCCTTCTGGCTTGTGACACCTAAGCATTAATAGCACTGTTGCTTTTTGATCCATTAATGTCAGCTCTTCTTATCTTTGTGAAGCCCAAGCATTGGATTGTTCACCAAATAATAGGGATTGTGAGCTGGGTTTAGACCGCTGTGAGACCGGTTAGTTTTACCCTACTGATGATTTGTTGTTGCATTAATAATCCTGCTCAGTACAAGAGGGACTGCAGGTTCAGACATTTGGTGTATGTGCTTAGCTGAGGAGGCAAAGGGGTAAAGGTTCTATCTGTTGGATTAAGGCTGAAGTCAGAATCCCCCCAAACCGTAACGATACCACAGTGCTGTGGAGCCCCGGTTGGCCTGTGATAGCTGGACTCTTGGGGCCGGTGCTTAGAGCCGCTTGCTTGTGGACCGGAGTGCGGACAGAAGGGGGCCACCTCCATCGCCCTTAGTGCACTGCATGTTCTTGGGGTACCTGTGCTAAGTCATTTCGAAGACGACCTGATTCTAGGTCAGTGTTTCATAAGTAGCAGAGCAGCTACTTTGCTGCGATCTATTGAAAGTCATGCCGTTTTCTCCATCCGTGAGATCCAGCAGGCACCCCTCCACCACATCCGGGGGTGGATCCCTCAGCCACCGGGTGGCTGGAGGGACGCGGAGGGGGGAATGCGTGCCTGTGGGAGGCCGTCTCCACCAGGTGCGACTAGAACAGGGGGCTTCCCCCTTCCGCCCTGCGTGACCAGATGCAGGGACGGGCACAATCCCTTGCAGGTCAGCAGGGTGACCAGATGGTCGAGCTGGGAACATCCCCCTCTTCCACTCCTCCTGCACAAGTCGCAGGGAGTCAAGCAGCCCAGCGTAAGGAGCCTGCATAGCAGCAGCCTCAGAGCACCTGGCCACCCTCGACATAGTCGGACTGCCATGCGGCTGGGTCCGGTCGTTTCAGGCCATCTGGTCACTGGGTCATCCAGAGCCATCTGGTCACCTGGTTACACAACCAGATGGCCCAGCAGGCTGGGCAAACAGATGACCTGGTGGGCTGCGCAATTAGATGGCCGGCCGGCTTGGTTAACTCCAACTTTTGTCCTCCTAAGGGTTCTGTAAGCACCGTCCTTTGTAGTGTTAATAGTCAAGTAAAATGGCCTCCCTGGGCAGTCCCTGGGGAGAGGACAGGGCCTGGGCTTCACCCTCCTTGGCTATCCCCAGGGCTCAAGGAAGGTGGAAGGCACCCACCCAAGTCAGCACACTAAGCCCAGGGTATGGCGGTGACAGTCACTAGCCCGGGCAGGGCAGCTTTAGACAGGGACGGACTCCCTTGCTCCCAGCCTCGCTGGCCCCAGCCCTGCATGAAGGCCCAGCCCCTGGGGTGCCGAACTGGAGCAGGAGCCTGGGAGAGCTTCGAGAAGCCCTCAGCAGATGAGGCCTGGGCCTGGTCTGGAATGGCAGCGACTGTCGACGCCCTGTGCTGCCCAGGAGGTGCGGTCCTCACTCTCCTCAGAGGCCTGGCAAAGGGGAAGCGGCACTGAGTGACAGAGGGAACCCAAGGCGCCCATGTGCCTGGCTCCCCGGGAACCCTCGCTGGGCTTGTGGAACCAAACAACCCCCAATCGTTGTGAACCCAGGTTAGAAGTGGGAAAAGGGGTTAAATGACCGCATGTGTGCTGTTCGTTATTCTGAAAATATAAGTGCTCGTCAGCATCAAAGTGGACCTGGACAGGGTGCATATATTAGTAAGGTCCAAGGCTGATCAGATCACATAACCACGGTGTTAGTATAGGATGCCACCGTAATCACTAGCTTATTAAAACCTATTAAAAGGGGGATCTAGAAACGGATTAGTCATCAGGGGGTTGGAGTGGTCACAGGATTATGATAGGGGAGATCTCAGCCCATGGGCTCGACCTGGAGAGCACAGTGTTCCAGGGAATGTTATCGTTCAACCCTGTGCTCTGGGTAGACAGTCTATATATCCAACGTTGTTTTTTCTCATAGAGTCATTGAGATAGTCTGTCACCAGGAGTCAGCTGTTCTATGACCGTCCATGTCATGTCGTTGGGTATGTAGTTTAAGGTGAGGTAGTGTTCAGTCAGTTTTGTCATGGATTTTTTGCACCGGATCGTGCTCCTATGTTCACAAATCCGCTGCTTCACCTTCCTGCTGGTCATGCCTATGTAGCGAAGTTTGCAAGGACAAACGGTAAGGTAAACTACGTTTGTGCTGTTACAATTGGTGTGTGACCTGATGGTCCACGTTTTTCCTGGTTCCAAAGATAGGGTTTTAGTGTCGTCCGTCAAGTGGCACACGCTGCAGTTACCACATTTGTAGTGGCCAGTGACGTTTGGGAGACACCAGGCGTTGAGGACTGTTGGTAATTGTGTTCCTATAATTCTAGGTCTTGTGTTCACAACTGCGTCCCTTATATTCCTGGCACGTTTAAAAGAGAAAAGGGGTTTCTCCCATTTCAAATTGCCTGTGTTCAATATTTGCCAGTGTTTATTGATGGCCTTGGTCACACTGTTTGATGCTGGACTGTAGGTAGTCACACAGGTCAGTGGAATTTCACCGTTGATCTTTGTGACATCTTCCAGTAGTGTCTCACGTTGCTGGTTTCTGGCTCTTTTCTGACATTTGTTCAGAATTTTGGTTGGGTAGCCCCTTGTCTCTAATTTCGAGGTAAGGTCTCTTGCTTGTTCACGATAGTCATTCAAATTACTGCAGTTCCTGCGTATACTCAGGAATTGCCCGTAAGGCAGGTTTTCCCTCAATGGTCTGGGGTGGAAGCTGTCGAACCTAAGCAGGTTGTTCTTTGCTGTAGGTTTATAATGGGTTCTCGTGTGTAGTTGTCCATTTACCTTGTTGATGACTAGGTCCAGGAAGACCATGGTTGTGATGTCTTTTGTGTAGGTGAACCTCAAGTTTTTTTCCCGGGTATTGAGCCAATCAAAAAAGGAGATCAAGGTAGCCTCAGATCCCTGCCAGATGACAAAGATGTCATCTATGTAACGCTTCCAAAACGTTATATATGTTCCAAAGGGGTTGTTGTCGTTAAGGATGAACTGTTCCTCAAAATCATACACGTATAGTCCAGCTATACTTGGGGCAAAAGTGCTGCCCATAGAAGTACCCCCTGTTTGGAGGTACAGTGTTCCTTCAAATTCAAAAAAGTTCTTTTTAAGAGCCAGTCTGGCGCACTCTAAAATGAAAGTCTTAGGTGTCCTATGCGTCCATTCCTCTTTGTTGAGTACCTTTTCCAGAACTTTTATGGTGTCATCCTGGGGTATACTCGTGTAGAGGCTCTCTGTGTCAAAACTCACGAGCAGGGTATTTTCATCGACCTCAACCTGGTCGAGCAGTTGCAGAAGTTTCTTAGTATCCTGGAGGTACGTTGTCGTTTTTTGTACCAATGGTTTCAGGAATATATCGCAGAAGCGGGACGTTGGCTCAAGTAATGAACCTATACCCGAAACTATGGGTCTTCCCGGGGGAGGGTGTTGGTTTTTTGTGCATTTTGGGGAGGGTATAGAAGTACAGTGTTTTTCCCTCATTGGTACACAGAAAGTCGGCCTCTTGTTTCAAGATGAAACCCAGTTTCCCCATGCTCCATGAAGGATTTTATTTCCTGCTTTAGATCCTGTGTGGGGTCACTGGGTAGTTTGCAATAGTTCCGTTCATCTGCTAGTAATCGCAGACATTCATTTTCGTACATTATCTTGTTCTGTATAACCACTCCTCCACCCTTGTCAGCCGGTTTTATTACAATTGTAGTACAGTTTCTCAAGTCCTCCAAAGCTTTGCACTCGTTTTTATTAAGGTTGGTGAACGGTTTAGGTGGTTGTAGTTTCTCAATATCATTGAACACTGCTTGTTCGAAACCTGATAGTTCCACTGGAGTGGTGTGAGGAGGTGGTAAGAAAGTCGATTTGACTCGCAGTCCAGTCTCAGTAGGCGAGGGCAGGAAGATTGAAACATGTGGACTTATTCTTTTAAACATAATCTCCACTATTCTACTTCTATATGACACCACAGCCTACCTAATTAGGCAAAGGTGCCACATGTAATTATTTTTATTGGTTGTCCAACCACTCCAGAATAAAGTATCTGAGTGTGTAGCATTGTGACAACTTTTAACCACACTTTGATCTACCCTTATCACATATAATCAAAATAACCAGCTCCACTGTAATCAGGTGTCGCAGCACACCTGGATGGCGTTCGGCTATCCGGGTGGGACCCCGATGATGAAGCATGTCACCAACGAGGTTGGTGAGTGAGGGGTCTTCTAAGGACAAAGGATTTTCCCAGAGTGGGTTGCAGGGCTTGCACCTCAATACCATACTAATGTATAGGTATTAAATACCCCTAGTGGTTACTCCTCCATTTTGTTTATTAAGTATTAAATCTAAGGGGACCAGGAGTTCCTACTAGACCTTTAAGGTCAACCACCCTTTCTCTCCTACTTGTTTACAAGATGCTCGAATTGTGCCCCACATCCTGTAATGCCAGCTGCAAGAAAAAGTGCTGAGACTAAAGACAAGAAATAGACAACGGGGAAAAAACTAACTTTCATAATGGAATGCCTTTATTTTTTTTAATTCTAGCTCTTTAAAGCTCAGCCTGCATCTTTTTAAAAATGCTAATATCTCACAAACTACTAACCAAACCAACAAAAGCACACTTACACAGTAAAGTTCTATCTTCATGTCAGATTTAGTGTAAAATCAGTTCAGCAATCTTGGCTGTAGTTACAAGGAAAACTGCCTATGGAAAATAAAATGTGAAAACATATCTTTTTTTACACCCCCTCGAATTCTCCCCCACCTGCCACCCCTGCATGGAACTGTATGGAATTTAGCAATTTGGACCTTAGAGGAATCTAAGTGAGTGCAAGATTCTTTACAACTCCGTTTAGGGGAGCCGCAGTCTTAGGCATTCAAAAACAGTCTTTTCACTAGAATGTCGGGCTTGACCATAACTACACAGTGGCAAGTGCCACTGTGAAATTATTATATATGTACATATATATGAGTGTGAATTAAAGAGACAGAGAGAGAGAAAAGTGGGGGGAGAAAGAGTGTGAGAGATCGGAAGAGAAGATTTTGTATGTGTTAGTCAAAGAGAAGACAAATATCCTTATTATTACAGTATGGATATGGCATAGACGTAAGAGGCATTATAACCTACACCTCAAAGTCACAGCAAATCATAATAACAGGGAATACAGCAGAGTCCAAGTCCTACTTGAATATGGTGCAATTATTCTCTGTATTTCTTTCAAAGGGCCTATTTTTCTTATTAATGTCCTGTTTTCTCACAAATGTGTCCAGTTTCAGAAAATGGGTGAATCTAGTTTCAGTGGGAGGGGGAGTTGTCACCTTTCTCCATAGCAATGTCCCATAATCAAAGCGGTCTGTCTTCTGTAAATTCTAGTCCTTACACACATCACAACATGTTTGTTAAATGCTTCTTTTGTTTCCAAATGAAGGTGCAGTTACAGGTAAGTAATGAGTAGTTTTTGAATGTTAAAAATCTAGCTAAGTAAGGTCGATGCTTGAATTTCAGACTTTATGGTTTCGCTTGTACGTCTAGTGACCTAACTACTGAATGTCATCCAGATGTGCTTTGAAGTTTATTTCTGGAAAAATTAAGTTTTCTATTTCAAATCCCCATTCCATGAAAATGGCAGATCTGTACTACCACAAACATAATTCTATTAACAGCTAATAGCAAACAGAAAAGAAAATTAAAATGAAACTTTGAGTCTGTTGATTGAGAACCTGTGCACATTTCCTTTCTGAGCATTTTTATTTACCAATGTATTGCCGAAATTCTGCTTCATTAGAGGGATATCTTGTGAAAGTGATTATTCTCTCTTGTTATGCTGATTTCTTTTATCCATTTAGATAGAAGGACAGCTGCTGGACGTTTGATTCTATAGAGCAACTGAGATAAAGGCAGAGTTAGGTGACAGCTGAGGGAAATCCAGGTTTGGCAAAGGAGAGGAGGTGCCAAGACAGAAAGGGAAAACAGTGGACAAAGAATGAAATGAAGTGTGGTAACTACAGTAGGGATGATAATAAACAGGACTAAAAAGGAGTAAGGAAGGACTTGATGTAAATGAAAATCTATGGGGGCTACTCATATAGGTAACTTTAGGTCACAAAATCTAAGTGTAAAGTTAATTAAAGGTGTAGACTTACATGTCTCCAACTTCAGAAAAGAGAGTGGAGCCAAATGTACTATTGTAATTTTCTACTGCCCAATAGAATCAGCACCACATCTGGCCTACTACTGAGACTGCAACACTGTCCATTAGAAAATAATGGAGGTAAGGACTTAAAATAAAACCCCATAGAAAATAATGTTAAATTCATTTAAAATATTGTAAATAGTTACAAATATAAATACTTTGATTTCATGTTTAAAGAAAATCTAAAAGTAATATATTTATGTATTCCTTAATTATTAAATGTTTTTAATTTGAAATAGATGTAAATTTAAATTAAAAAAGTGATTAATTCACTATTAGTCAAGTCATTCTTTTTTCAATAAATCAATTATCATAAAAGATACAATACAGTACACTCTTGCAGGAAGAAACAAAAACATAGCAGCATACAAAATCATATAAAATACTAGCAAGTAGTGAATACTTGCTGATTACAAAAGAAATAAAAATGAACGAGGCTACAAATTAATTCATGTGACTTTTTGTGCTCCCAAATGTATGGCTCCTTGCAAAATGGTTGCTGCTAAAACGCATAATCTCGAAGTTGTCAATGATTGCAGAAACACCATGGAAACCCTGAATTGTCTAAAACTTGCTAGTTTAAAAAAAATTAAAATAAGACTTCCTAAATTCTGAATAAAACTTGCAGAATAATATAAAGTGCATCACATAGACAAGGGGGTAAACTACTAAAATGTGTACCTTGGACCGGGTGGGCCATGAGAAAATTAACAGTGTTTAGCCTGAATCTAGTTAACAGGAAACAGAAAAAGAAATTACAGACCCAAACTGAATAAGGCTCAGTGAAATGGCTGGTACAACACATTTTGAATGGCATTTCATCTGAGCATTTTTTTAAAAACATTTCCCTCAACGGTTTGAAAAAGGTAGCTGAAAAAATACCTGGATTTTCAAAAAGATCAAATAAGTTAAGTTTAATAAAGGTATTGAATATGTATGCAAACCAAGGTATTTTTAATCTTCAGTCAAGTTGAAGACAATCAGCAAGGACTGTCCGGTTGAACAAAGTCTCAAATCCTCAGCCATAATAACAATGACTGAAGCTTAACAAGCTCATTTATATAGTCCTGCCCCACTTCAGTATGACAAATATTAGTACAGATAGTTTTCGGTATAGTGAAGAGTCTTTTAATGAAGCCAATCTCAACCTTCCTCAGTTCAGGTTGATTGCTGATTCCCCATAGACCATTTGAGCAGCATTTGGCCTTATAAATTGTCATCAGTTGTGTGATGGGTTTATTGCCTCTCCTTCTCACAAAACTAAGGACCGCCTCAGAGCTTCTTGCTAATGCGGCTGTTCCAGCAATTGTAATAGGGTCCCAGGTAAGTTTATCACCGAAAAAGATATCCAAATTCAGAGATGATGGAACCATGCTGGCTTTCATATTATTCACTGTAACGGCCATATCTTTTTTTAACCCATAGACCTTCACGTGTTTTCTCTTGATCTAGCTTAAAATCCAAATTCGCCATGAAGATGCAGAACTGATCTAACAATTGTTGTAACCCAAACGCAGTTTACTAGATAATAGTACTGTCATCGTACTGTCATCAGCATATGTCAGTGCTGGAACACTGCAATTTTCTACCCTAGGGTAATCCGCATTAATATCTAAAAGCTCTTTTCAAGCCCGTTCACGTGCAGCGACAAAAGAAAGGGGCTAGGAAGTAGCCCTGCCATACACTTCTAGCAAGCTTAAAAGCTTCTGTTGTTTCCCCACCCAGCCTGAACCTCACTCCGGCAGTCACTTCTGAGTGTAGCTTCCTCAAGAAATTGACAATACTCTTCTCTGCCCTAATTTTGATTATAGTGGCCCAGAGTTTAAAGCCGACCTCTGGTCCATAAATGCTAAATGAATCTTTCCCTCCTTGGCCATCAGATATTTATATATTAACAGATAAAGGTTGAGACATTGCTCATACTCCAGAGACCAGAACGAAAGCCAAATTGTAGCTCTGAGAAAATATTGTTCTTGTCCGCCCAAATTTGCAATTGTTCCAAAAGAATTTTACCCATTAAGTTGACAGTATAGTTGATTAAAGATAATAGCATTGTGGATTTCCCTTGGAGCCTTTCTTAAATATTGGCACAATAGTTGAGCGTGACCATGTTTCAGGGGGACCGTACTTATAGATACTTTCAAAACATTGGTCTAAAGAGGAGCCCACAAAGGCATATTTACTTTGAAAAGGTCAGCCGGTATCCCATCTGGCCCAGGAGCTTTTCCTGCTGGACATCTATTAATACCATGTATGACATCACTCAGCTCAATTTCTAGTCCAATAGATGGTAGATGCTGGGAGAGAATCTGCCTCTGTCTCAATGGGCAGGGACCCCCTGTAGTGACTGGGCCTGAATATACTTGTGTTAAGTGTTTAACCCAAACATCAGAAGAAATGACTGTATTAAGGCCAGTTTCATGAGTGTTTTTAAAATAATTATGATTTACAGTCTGGCATAAGAGTTTTATCTCTTTGAGTTCACTAGCCATAATTACAGAGTGATACTCTTCCTCTCCTACTGCCTTTTTATGAACAATTAGCACCTGTCTTTATGCCTTCCTGCAATTGCACATGCATTCAGGATCTCTAGGGACAGCTTTAAGTGCTACCAATATCTGATCATGGTCCTTTGTGCAATTAGAATCTAACCATTTTGCTTTCTCTTTAGATCTGCCATTAGTAACCGTGAGCATTTCACGCGCATTATCACAACTTTTAAAAAAAACTATTTAATGTGATAGCCTCCCCCACCCCATCATTATGCTCGTCTAGACACACCATAAAACTGGAATGTGCGGCCCCCACAAAGTACCAGATAAATTGATCCTTATCAATTTTGGGCCTGCTCATGATCACCCCTTTATTGCTAGAATGAGCTAGTGAGAGTGGATACTTAATTACATGACTCTTTTTTAAACTAGGAATTACTAATCATGATAGCAAGTATTTTATGACCACTGAGAGGGAAATCTACTAAGACACAGGGCAACATTACGATGCTGGCCTGACGAGCATCCCACCGTCATTGTATCAGAAACAGTAACGCACGACAAGGAGTCATAGGTCTCGCTACCCAAATTACAATGCCACCACCTTCACGGCAGTCTGAAAGTGTATAATTTCCTTTGTCGCTTGTGCTGTGGGCCATTGCACAAGAAAAATACACTTTTTAAACATCCATGCACCGTGTGATGCATGGATGTTTGGCGGGGCACCTCAGGTGCCGTTCAGGCCTCATAGCAGAGGCCGCGGGGTGACGGGGGCCCTGCTAGGGGCTTCCAAAGTCAGCTTTCAACAAGTCCCAACGGTCGGACCACCATAGAAAGACTTGTTGAAAGGGACATCATAATCCCTACGGTAGTGCCTGAGCAGGCCCCGCCTCATTGTAGGGAATTACTTTCCGACCAACGGTCCGCTGGGCTCCTTGAGCCAGTCGGAATCATCGGTCGGTCACGCCACACAGCCTCCGACTGGTGCACATCATAATGAGGTGAGTGGACCTCAACCGACAAGCCATCGGTTGTGGTCTGAACAACATCATAATGAGTGCCATTATCTCTAACCCAGCTCCTAAAATTTTGGGAGTACAAAATGAAATCTATTAACCCAGAACATCCCCTTCCAAAATACGTAGGGCTTACAGAGTATTGAAGGCAAATACCAGGCTGTATTTCATAAAAAGCAGATTGATTTACTCTCCATACAGGCTATGGCAAAATGGGTAATCAGCTCCCCTCTACATCCTTTAAGCCACAGGCCATGCATTAGACTCTAAAGAATGCCTTGTATTAAAATCACCCATCCATAAAATCAGATAGTCACCATACTACTTAAACTTCACTCCACATCCTTATGTAGCAATTTGATTAGTATTGCTGCTATTGAAAACATTGTTATAGAAATGTATCAGTAATAAGTGATGCAATTTGCAGTTTGTCAATATAAATTGATAATGGGTTGAAGCAAGATTTGCCCATATAACTCGTCCAAGGAAAGCAAGGGAAATCAATGTAATTACGCCTCCCTTAGCCAGTCCCACATACCCAAGTATGGCAGGATTATAATAGGAAACAAAACCATATACAAATATAATTTCTGTCAACCTTGCTTCTTGCATACACACTCCTCGATAACATTTGATAAGGCTTAGCCAATTTTCATTTGTCAGTTTTGCAGTGTTTCATATGATGTATTAGGTGGACTGAACCTCATGAGGGGAGTGATTCTGGCTTAGTATACTGACTGAATGTGCTTGATGTTGATGATATATTTTTCACCCAAAGGGATAAAATTCTTTTTTACTTTTTAGTAACTTGGTGCTCTATTCCCTTTTGGTTGTAATAGAGCCCCTCTCATTTGTTTAAGAGTTTTGCAGCTATTCCTGCCACATTCCATGAGGCTATACCTATAGGTTTATCAGTCTGAGTACAAGGACAATTCCTAGGAGCAATCTCCTCTGTAATAGGATGTATCAGGTTCAACCCCGAATCTTAAACAATATTAGTCAGGTGGCCCTGAGCTGGTTGTTTAGATTGCCTAGGGGCTTTAATTTACTATTAATATATTCTGGACAACATATTTAATAATTATTACTTCATAATTAGCTTTCTTACTTTAGGTGGCAATATATTTTTTAATTTACACTTAATCAACATTATTTTATTTAAGTTAATATATTTGAATGAAATAAATATTAACTTTAACATTAAATTAATAGGGCTGTGTTCTACATTAATAGTGTTTCTTTTGTGTTTCTTTTGTTCTACATTTAAAATAATATTTAACATTAATATATGTATGCTACTTTTTTGTAAGTTTAACAAACTGTTGATATTTTTCCTATACTTTACCGTATAGACATCTCTGCCATCAAGGTAGAGATCTCCCTATAGTAAAGTATAGAGAAAAGTAGAACATTTCAATACATTTGTTAAAAAAATAGTTGAAATATGTTTGTTATGCATCAGTGTAAACTATTTTTATATATCTATTTTAAAGGCATAACTTAATATAAAATGCTACAGCAACATTAACCTACTTTTATTTGAAAATGTAATTATTTCGAATATATTACATTAAATTTAAATTGTTTCTCTAAAGATTAACATAAACAAATTACCACCTACATTTTAAACATTACTTTTTATTAGGTATCACAAATAATTAGAAAATGATGTATAGAAAAAGTAAGGTAATTATATTTTAATTAAATTAATGCTGCATTCAATTTTCAATTAATAAAGGTTACTAAACTATTTAAAAAATAAAACATTTAATTTGTTTTATTTTGTAATGTTTATTAACATTAAATTGTATTTATTCATATTTCTAACTAGTTTAAATATGTACACTCTAGCAGGATTTCTTATGTTGTTTTAATATAAGTCCCTACCCTCATTATTTTTTAATGGAGGGTATTGCAGTATCTGTTGTTGGCAGTATGAGGTATGAGACTAACCTAACTCTGAGCTTGAGTATATTTACTATTATTTTTGGTCTGTTTTGACTGTATTGACCTTAGAAGTTCAGTTTGTGAACAGCAAGTGGCTTACTCCTTTGTCTATGTATGTTTGTTCCTTCCTAACGCCCTTCCTAACCCTTCCTATTCCCCTCCTTAATCCTCCCTTTTAGTAGCAAGTGTGCTCTTTTTACATTCAATCCCACGTCCTTCCTACATTTACTACTAATTACCAAACTTACAAGTGTGAGGTTCTCCACATTGAAAAATATAGGAGAGGTGGAGATTTGGATCCTGTTTGTGACTTTTGGTGGTGCAGGAGTGAGCGCTCGTAACGCTGTGCCCCTGCACTGCCAAGAGTCGCTGTCGCCCGCCAGATTACAAGTAATTTTATGGTCTGGCAGCGGGTGCTGTGGTTGCCTTACGAGGGTGCTGTTTAAAAGCCAGGGGCGTAGCTAGAGCTTGTGGCGCCCGGGGCTATCCCTCGGATTGCCGCCCCTGGGGTGTCGGTGGGGTGGCTGGGAAAAAGGACAGCGAGTACTTGAAAGAGGGCAGAGGGACACGTAGTTTCGCCGCTAATAGTTACCTCGATCATGCAAGTTACATACATAACACGGTCCAGGCTAGACAGTTGAAATCACCAGTGACCGGCAGTACAAAGGAAAAAACACAGGCTGCATGATCTATCTAGGGACTCAGAAAAACTGCATGTGACATCCATCAGAGAGCTGCGTGAATTAAATACCTGGTAATCCCCTCAGCACAATGCAAACATGCACATACATGACACTGTTCAGGGATCCATCCATCATCTACAGCTGACATTAAATGACCAATTAACTGACTCCATTTTAGCTTTCTGTATCTATTAGTTAATAGAAAGCTTTTCAATTGCATGAAAGAAAACAACGAGTAAACACAATATATCTATCTATCTAGCCAACTATCGATCTACCTATGGGCAAAGTGTAATCTATTGTTTGTCAGCAATGTTTTGGATGGGAGGGGAAGTGATTTACAAGAAGCAAAACCTCAAGTGTGTCATGAGGACTATTCCCTAACTCAAAATTGGCAGTATATAACACATTACCCTTTGCATACTTTATGTATGGCTTGTTTAGTAGTTATAAACAAATACATTTTATATATAATAACAATTTAAGAGGAGATAGTGGATTAAATCCGTACAGTGAGATGCACTGAATAGGCCTTGTGAGCATCAGCAGAGATAGTATACTCTAAATGAATAGAAGAGTGTTTTTTCCACATTAGATGGGTTGCTCTACAGCAATAATATAAATCTTGACATTTTCTGTGGTATACAATGGAAGTGGTGGGAGGGCATACATGTATTAATATACATTCTCCTCAATAGCATATTTAATTTAGCCCCATTAATTTTCACTGTCAGAGCATAGATCTATATATTGTTTCAGTAACATAGACACCCATAGATATATACTTAAATACCCTTTCTCTTTACTTATACACATACATATGTACACATCACAAGCGCAAATGCGCTTTAATATACTGCTATTGATTGGTATTTATATCTAATCTGTTGCCTATTGTGAATACGCACTTAGGCAACCTTTCTCTTCTGCCCTAGAGTCCAAACTAATTCTACTTCAGACTCAGCACAAAATGGCTTCCGTTTCTGCTAAATTATATAAACAAGCATTTGCAATGCAATAGGTCTCGTAATTATGCAAGTTTAAGCTACTGGCATTGTAAATGACAATGCCTTTTATCTCTGTTTTAAAAACTAAAACACAAATAAAAGGCTTTGTTATTTGCAATGTCAATAGCTCAAACTCGCGTAAATGCAAGACCTATTGCATTGCAAACACTTGTTTTATAGGACTTGTCTGTGAACTGTTTGCCATTCTGCCACTCACTAAAGATCCTTTCCTCTCCTCTGAAAACCATTTAGCTCATACCTCACTCGTCCTCCTGTACTCCAGCATCCAGGGTATCTATGGTAGGGGTTGGCCAGCACTGATAAAGTCAAAAGCTGATAGCCAGCTACAGACCTAATGGTTTTGCCAGTGCTTGTTTTTAATAAAGCATTTTACACCTGTTTTTTAGGTTAAAAATAACGTTTACATGACCAATGTATCCTGTTATGTGGCAAGTAATGTTACTGAATGACAATCGATTACTTTAAGTCTCCAGCCTTACACAAAGGAAAATATTTCGCGAATTTCTTTCTTATGATAGTGTGTTAGATTCAGTGATAAAACAGACAAGTTCCTTTTTTGTGTTTTAGAACCCCCTGTTCCTTTTTTCACGGTGTGCTCTATCAATTTGTTTAAATCTTTCCATATTTTTTTTTATTTATGTAGTTGATTGGATTTTAGTAAACATAAATCATTTTGCCATGGACATTATCATATGGTCAGTAGAATAGGAACAGCTACACATACGTTTGAGAAAGCACAGGCATTGTGGGTTCCGCGATGAGCCATGGACAGGACATGAATTCATAGTGTTATAAATCACAGATGGATTGAATAAGGGAAAAGCAAAAGTAGAGTACCAAGTAACCTCCCCTCACCCATCATCAACCATATTAGTTCCTTTTCCGTCTGCCATTCAAACAACATAAAGTAATTAAAGTGCGAGTTACCTTGTCCCTCCACACCACATCACAGGAGTCAATGTACAACATGGGTAACGGGTAGCAGAAGAACTCACAACAGGCTGAGAGATGCTGGTGCGTGTCACAACGCGGGTGGCAGGATCAGGCAGTAGTATCCTGTTCTTGGACTTTAAATTGTTCCAACATGGGCAATACTGTACGTCGCGGCGGGGCTCATCGGCTGGATTCCGGACCCTGAGCTCAGAGAGCTCATTAGATTTTCCCCTCTGACCTCGGTCGCTGCGCGCTCACCATCACGTGGTGCGTGCGCTGAGTTGTAGAAAGCAGTTGCGACTGTGCACTTGAACTTAAAAAAAAAATGGGGACGCATGCGCACCGCGCGGCACTGAAGGCCTGTTGCTGCGGCCTGAATAATTTATTTATTATTTGTCAGTATATCCCCAAATAAATTATAAAGCCCATCGCGACAAGCCTCCAGTGCCGCGCGGCCGCCCTCTAAATAGTGCCGCCTGGGGCGGTCCGTAGCCCCGCACCTCCCTAGCTACGCCGCTGTTAAAAGCTCATTGTGAAACTTAAACAGCACCACCGTGGTAACACCAGTGCACATTCCTGCACGGGAAGGAATGCTGGCATTCCTTCCACTGCTGGACTGGGGGTTCAAAACTACAGGGGGTGCACAACATGTCTTCCTCTGCATACACCCCCGTGCACTGGGGCAAGAGGGGGCTCTGTATGGCCCCCTTTTTTTTACTCACCGCCAGCAGTTACATGGAGGAAGAACCTCCATGACAATGCTGGTGGTGAGGAAAGTCGTAATATGCTTCGCGGTGCCTCAGGGCACCACCAAGCATATTGCATCCCTCAGACGGCTGTGGGACTGTCACGGAATGAGGCTCATTGGCAGTTGTGGCACTGCAATGGTGGTCCGACTACCAAAGTCCTAATAGCGCGGTTGGACCGCCGGTGCGGTGGTGAATGGTCTGCCACCACCGCGCACTCGCGAGTCTGGTGTTTCTTGAACTTCCAGACTGGTAATCAGGCCCATACACTCGTAGGCTTGTGAATTGAACCTTGTAGTAAGTAAGAAGTGCCACTGTAGCACTACTTTACATGCTGCAATGAACAGTTTGTGAATCAGACCCAAAGATGTTTATGTCTCCCTAGCAATCAGTCAATCTATGCACATTTTACAAGGAAACCTATAATATTTAGATTTCTGACTATTATACTGTTTTCCTCATTCCACTCCTGTGTCTTGTCTAGTACTAATAGCACCCTTAGACCAGTTCTGTGCCGATAGATTGACATTCACATCTGAGCTGCCTTCAGCCAGGCATTTATGTAATAAGGACAGCTGAAAATGACACACTCTGCTAGCAGGGTGCTTCAGCTTGTGATTAGATAAACCAGGCCAAACATGAGCAGGCGGGAGCTGTCTGAAGATCTGGTTAAGGCTGAAGTTGGAGAGTATTACAGTCATTGTGCATTGAATTGCTCTCTGCTTTCAGACCACTGTCCAAGCCTGCTGAGTCCTCGGCAGCATTGTAATATTTTGTTACTGACTGGCTTTACTTAAATCGCCTCAATCCTCCCGGAGCCATAAATGACAGAAACAGTCATATCTTTATGTTTGTGCACAGCGTGCTGTGGCTGGGAATCCATTTGCTTTCTATGAAAACAGAATTCTAAATTATGTCTGGACAATTAAATTCGAATTTGAAAGTAAAACACAGTGAAGGTTTTAACCATTTAAGTGTGCGAATTATATTAAGAGCAGCAACATATTGAAAATTATATATTTCTAGACATTTTTTCCGTTCCTTCTTGCTTTAATTCCCCGAACAGGAATCAGAAAGTTGTAGGTAAATTTGCTAGACGCTCTGTCCCATCACATGCCACTCAAGGTTAGACTTTGTTGCATAAACACTTTTCTGATACATGTGGGGGCGCTAACCAAGCATCTTTCTTCGTTCCAGATATCAACGAATGCGAAAGCAACCCATGTGTCAACGGCGCGTGCAGGAACAATCTGGGCTCTTTCATCTGCGAGTGCTCACTGGGCAGCAAACTGGACCCTACTAAACTCATCTGCATTGGTGAGACTTACTTTATCTATACAAATGTAATCTCTTTCCAATGATAATATTAGTACCACGTACACCTATCACGAGTAGATACTGCCAGGATTCTCATCTATTCGTGACTGTAACTTGTATTCAGAAAATACAGCAACCTTACAGCAATGTACAAAGAGGAAGTTTAGTGCAAAGTTTTAAAATAACAACGTAAAAGTCCCATCCTTGGGCTGAGTTTTCTCTGTCCATGTGGAGCAAACGGTGATTGAGTGCCAACAGCGGAGCTGAATGTGTGCGCAGTGGAAAATGGCTGGGCATTCTTGTTTCCAAATAAAAATGTGCTGTAACCCTCTCAACTATGTGTTTTTAACCTGTAAAACCATTTATGCGCACAGTATGTAATACTAAAAGAGCACTCTTTTAAGTACTCTTACACACCTGTGAGAATTCAAGTCGAAAAATGCAACTCCCTAATAGTAAAAGTGCAAAGGTGGCACAGTCCTTTCGAGTTTACCTAATTGTATACACATATTCCCTAAATATTCCCATTGTATTCCCTTTGTAGGTGTATTGGTGCCTATTGTTAAATGCACGTAAGAGAACGTAAAAGAGCATAACAACTTTATTGGTTTACATACTCCAAAATGCCTTTGTGAATAGACACCATGGGGCCTCATTTGCTACTCTTTTCCGTACCGATGACAGTCTGGAGACTTTCCTATGTCTGGAAAGAAAGTGATAAAATGAAAGACTTCCTTTTCTGGAGCAAAACACAATAAAACTGTCATTTCTGGATTAAGACAGTTTAAAGAATATCATAAACTAGGTGGAAGTTTTATCAAAACAATTCAACGTTTAATAGCTCATGACAGACAGAAAAATAAATAAAGGACTTTTAAAATCAAACAATAATTCTGTGATCATTTAATTTTTTAAAGTTTGATTTATTAAGGAGGAAAAAAGCAGGATGAAAGGGGGAAGGGGATGAAGGAGAAGAGTTACAATAAGTGGATAAAAGAAATAAACAATATAATAATAATTTCATAAAAAGTAAGCATTACAAGCATGGAGAATTATGAACACATCGTGGGAATATAAATACAATGAATAAAACACAGTATAAGAAACGCAATAATCATAATAATCAATTAAAGAGAGAAAACAGGTAATAAGAAAATCACAGAGGTTTGCGAACTTCAACTGTTTCAGGAGTAGGAGAGGGATGAACAGGGGCAGAGGAAGAGAGGTATGTTACCAAAGGAAGCCAAATCAGGTCACGTTTGATAGTTAGGGAGATGGGAGATACATAATTGGTGTCTAAACGATGGTTAAAACAAACTGCATTCCACCAAGACTGATATGAAATATTTGCAGCCTGTTTCCAATTAGAAGTGACAATATGAAAGGCTACAGCAATGAAAAGGTCAAGTAGAGGGTAGTGATTGGGGGAATGAGGGAGATCTGATGAGAGGGAGCCAAGAAAAACTAATGAGGGTGAAAAGGGGACCTGAAATTGGAAAATCTTTGGTATTTGCCCCCAAACCAATTGCCAGAACTGGGAAGAGGGAGGGCATTCAAACAACATATGTTTAATATCAGCAGAAGGGCAAGGACAAGACCAACAAGTAGAGGGAGTGTCTGGTGAAAAACGGGATAAGGCAAGTGGAGTAAATAAAGTTCTGTGATAAATGAAAAATAAAGTTTGGGTAGTGTTAGCAGCTCTAGAGGTCTTATGAAGTTTAGTCAAAATTTTATCCCAAAAAAGTACAGGCCAGTTCTGAGAAAAATCCAACTCCTACGCAAGTTCAATGTGAGATTTTAATCTATCATTAGTAAAATGGAAAGAATTATATAGAGCGGATGCAGAAGGAGAGGTCTCTAGTAAAAGGGAAGTGGATCTACGATCTAAAGGAACATCATTGGAAGGTGGAAGAGATTGAAGATAGGAAAGCAAGACTGGATAATGGGTATTGTATTGCGCTCGGGCAGAAGCAGGCAAAGAGAAAAGAGATTGAAGATCTTGGAAGGAGAGAGGGGTAGCCTGAGAAAGTAATTTAGAAATCCAACATATTCCCAGAGAGTGCCAAGATTTCCAAAAAATGGTACGGTTACGAATTTTGAGAAGAGAATTATTCCAAACCGGTTGTTCGTGAATGGAGAGGATGGATGGATAAGATGAAGTTAAGTAGGGAGAAAGAAGATTACGAGAGTGTGAAAGAATAGGCGAGCGAAGACGAGTTAAAGAAGATGTAAAGGATAGGAATTCACGGAAGGTAAAAGGAGAAATGAAAGAGGATTCCATACTTAGCCAGACAGGGGGATAATGAGGCAGCTTAGATGAAAACCAGCGAGCCGATTGCTTCAGGGAAAAAGCGCGGTGATACTGTTTGAAATCAGGAAAACGGACTCCAGATTGAGCTTTGTCCTTACGCAAAGAGGCAAGAGCTATTCGAGGACGTTTACCGTTCCATAAGAATTTTAGTAATAAAGAGTCAATCTTCTTAAAGAAAGAAAGAGGAATGTGTAAAGGAAGCATAGAGATAGTATAAAGAAGCAAAGGGGATAGCATCATCTTTATAGAATTGAGTCGACCCCACCAGGACAAAAAGAGCGGATGCCAACGAGTGATAGCCGTATCCATTTTCTTATAAATATAATCAAGATTTAGTTTAAGAGTGTCAGATAATAAAGGAGCAAACCATAATCCCAGGTATTTGATTTTGGATGGTTGCCAAGAGAAACCTGTATAAGAAAAGAGATGTTTCTGACAAAGAGGATTCAGAGGCAAAATTTCACACTTGTCAGCGTTCAAGCGGTATCCAGAAACTGCAGAGAAGGAAGAGACCTGCTGAAGAAAAGAGGGAATAGAAGTAACAGGGTCGGAGCAAGAAAAAAGAATATCATCGGCATAAACTGACAATTTGACTTGTTGGAAACAAAAAGGAAAACCAGAGATATTGTCATCTAAACGAATTTAGTAAGGAAGGGTTCTAAGGCTAAAACAAAAAGTAAGGGAGATAAGGGGCAACCTTGTCGAACCCCTCTATGTAAAGAAAAATAATCAGAGGACATCCCATTAACAAAAATAGAAGCTTGGGGATTAGAGTAAAGTAAAGAGATAATAGAAATAAATTTAGGAGGGATACCGATCCAACGTAAAGCCTGAAACATGAAGTCCCACCCAATCCTATCAAATGCCTTCTCCGCATCTAGGGAAATAGCTGCGAAAGGAAGAGTGAGGGAAGAAGATTTGCTAAGAATGTTAGGAAAAACCTGGGAATTATCAGAGGAGAGACGCCCCTTGACAAAACCAGATTGTTCTGGACCAATTATATCCGGTAAAAGGGGATCCATGCGTAATGCTAATATCTTCGCTAGAATTTTGTAATCAGTGTTGACCAAAGATATTGGTCTATAATTCTTGCATAAGGAGTAATCCTTATCCTCCTTTGGAATTAAGCAAATTAAGGCTTGTTGAAAGGAACCGCTAGAGGAACCGGCGTCAGAAAAAGATTGAAATAAAAGTAAGAGTTTAGGAAGAAGGAGAGAGGCAAAGTGGCTGTAAAATTCAATTGTAAAACCATCAGGGCCCGGAGATTTACCATGATGAAGTTTAGATACAGCATGGGATATTTCAGAAAGTGAAATGTCCTGTTCCAAAGTGTGAAAATCAACATGTGAAATCAAGGGAGATGGAAGAGATTGAAAATAAGAATGGAGATCATCAGGTCCTGGAACCTGTTCTGGGGTATAAAGCGTATCGTAAAATTTGGCGAATTCATTGAGAATTTCTTTATCCTTAAACGTGGATTCACCGGAAGAAGTTTTAATAGATTGGATTTTTGTGCGTTCTTTATGGATCTTTAAGTAGTTGGCTAGAAGCTTCCCCATTTTATTCTTACCTCCATAGTATCTAGAATTACATTTTAGCAGAATATTAGAAGCGGCGTCTGTTGTGAATTTATTAAAAGAGATTTTTGCTTCAATAAGAGCCTTAAGGGAGGAATCAGATTTAGAAGCGTAATAAGCATGTTCTAAAGTTTTAATGTCAGACAAAATTTTCTCCGACTTGGCCTCTCGTAATTTCTTCCGCCGAGACACGAAGTTAATAATAAAACCCCTAGAGGCTGCTTTGAATGAATCCCAAACCATAACAAAGGGGGAGTCAGGGATTTGATTTATAAGAAAAAATTCCTTGGCAAAAGCAGTAAATTCGGTACAAAAGGTGGGTTCCAAAAGTAAAGCATTATTAAATCGCCATCTGCTAGAGTGGCAGTGCTTGATCACAGTCTCAGAGTAGCGGCAACGTTAAAATTTCACTTCATTGTATTTTATTCTGTGCACTGCGACGCTTGATGATTTTAAACTTCACTTTCATTGTGTGAATCATATTTTACCTTGTTCCTCTGCATTCCCGATCCACCGCAAGCACTCGGCTTGTTAGCTGTGGCGGGTGCAGGGCGGTACTCACTTCCGGATTCCACCTCAGCGAGGCTCTCATTGGGCGAGTATGTAGAGGCGGTGCTGAGCACTAGCCCGTACTCTATTTAAGCCAAATGGCAGCTATGACGCGCAGCGAATACGCGCTGCGACCGCGCCGCGACCACGCCAAAGACATGCCTAAGACCTGCCCGTCTGGGCCCGTCCGGGCCAGACCGGGGCCGGGGGCAGGAACCTATGCCTCTCCATCCCTTCGACGTCCAGGTATGACCTCCCAGTTCCTTATGTCCCTGCGACCAAAGATAAACACAAATTGTAGCATATTGGCGCCATCGCTATATGAAGGAAGCTGTTGCCCAAATTGTCACTTTGCTCTTATGAATTATCAACCACATCCCGACCCTGAGAGTATGAATATTCGCTATGGAAGGCAAAGAAAGCAGGCAGACACTGCTTTCACCTTCCATGGTATAAATTGCAGATCGCTCCCCCAGCATAAATTAGATATTCTGAATCTTCTGCTAGATAACAAACCCAGCGCCATGTTTCTGACAGAAACCTGGCTGACCATTTTATAATCAAATTTTATACCCCTGAGTCCTCCTCATATGTAATCGGAAAAACTACCCTAGCACATAAAAGGAGACCTTGGCACAAACTGACTCAACAAAACTTTAACAAAAAGTTTGTAGCACCCATATTGAATACTAATGAGAGCATTGACGATGCCCGACACAAATATGAAAAATCCCTACTCCTAACCATAGATAGCATTATTCCACTAAAATCTTTTAAAGTAAGACCTGCACAAAAACAAGAAATCTGGTTTTCAGAGGAGCTTAGACTACTGAAACAGGCCACCAGAAAATTGGAGAAGAAATGGAGGGCTTCCCGCCAAGATAAGGACAGACAACTTTTTAAAAATTCCATGAAAATATACCATAAAGCTATACGAGCTGCAAGGAAAAATCATATTGCTTCTCAATTACTGGCAGCCGGTAATAATCCCCGGATACTTTACCAGATTTTACAGTCCTTTATCAAACCTACAGCTTGTGAAAGCGCAGAAGTAGCCTCCCAACTACTTTGTGATAACATTTCTCAGTTTTTTAATCAAAAAATAGACGCTATCTATAACAAAATAACACTATCTAACCAAAACAATCTAAATGACAATGACTTCATTCTAGAACAGGACATCGAAAGCCCGAGTACGCTCTCCCTTTCAGTCTTCCCTCTCGTCTCTATCGAGGAGGTAGTGGGAAGCATCTCTCAGATAAAGAGTGGCTCCCCGACAGATACCATTCCTGCTAGAATTATGCCTATTCTAGCCACGGTCCTGGGACCTATGATCCAAAAACTAATTAATCTCTCACTGAGCACAGGCCAGGTCCCAAAAGAATGGAAAAAGGCTCTGGTAAAACCTCTTAGGAAAAACACTGGTATTCCTTGGGAAGAGCTAGCCAACCTTAGACCCATATCCCTGCTCCCGTTTCTGGGCAAAATTGCAGAAAAACATGTAAATAACAAATTGTCCAAATACATCGAGTCAGCTGGAGTGTTGGATCCATCTCAGTCTGGTTTCAGGCCCAGACATAGCACGGAGACCGCTCTGATGTCAGTCGCAGACGATCTTCACATGTACCAGGATAGGGGTTTTTCTGTTATCCTGGTACTGTTGGATCTGTCTGCGGCATTCGACACCGTCTCCCACTCCACCTTGATAGCCAGGCTAGACAAAATTGGCCTGAAGCAGGAAGCCCTAGCATGGCTAAAGAGTTTTCTGACTGACCGTACCCAGCAAGTTGCCATGGGCACCTACAGGTCAGAGGAGGTCGGAATCTCTAAAGGGGTGCCACAGGGCTCTTGCCTGAGCCCCACCCTTTTCAACATATATGTGGCACCCCTGGCCAACATCATGAGAAGATATGGATTTACCCCCATATCTTATGCGGATGACACGCAGCTCCTCTTTCCTTTTAAGATCTTTACTCCTGAGGTCAGAAACTCCTTCGCCCAGGGCATGAAAGCAGTGGCACGATGGATGTCTTCAAACTATCTGCAATGTAACGTTGGGAAGACTGAAGTAATGCTGTTTGGGGAGGCAAAACTGCTCTGGACCCCAGACTGGTGGCCACAAGACCTCGGACCAGTACCCAACCCCAAACAAACTGTTAAAAACCTAGGGGTCCGGTTAGACCATGAGCTTAATTTTAAACAACATGGCAACCAGGTAGAAGGAGCCTGCTTTCACGTAATCGGCATGATGCGGAAAATATTCCCACTATTACCTGACAATACCAGGAAGACACTAGTCCAGGCGCTTGTTTTAAGTCGCCTGGACTATTGTAATGGCTTGCTCCTGTCTGCCAACGAGGGAGTTATGAACAGACTTCAGGTGGCACAGAACACGGCTGCCCGTCTGGTTCTGAATGCCCCTCCCCGTACGCCATCGAAACCTCTGCTGACAAAACTCCATTGGCTGTCGGTCAAACAGAGAGCAAAGTTCAAGGTATGCTGTACCATCCACAAAAGCCTGAATGGAATGGGTCCTGCATACCTGAATACTAAATTTATACCCTATATACCATCTCGGACACTCAGATCTAGTGAACAGGGCTTCCTGTGTGTTCCTAGAGCAAAGAAGACAAGACACGGAACGAGAGCACTATCCATAGCTGGACCCTCTCTTTGGAACAGTCTCCCGATATCCCTTAGGCTATGTGCAGACCATCTTTCTTTCAGGAAAATGCTAAAAACCTTCCTGTTCAAACAGTAGCGCACATAATTTTCATGGCACCCTCCCCTCTCAATATGTACGTAGAAGCCAAAAGCGCGGAGATACTCCTTCGGGAGTGAAGCCAGCGCGATACAAACTCGCAAATAAATAAATAACAGAGAGCTCAGGGCCAGATATTGCTTTTGCCCTCCCTCCTGACTATGCCATGGTCAGAAGGGACAGAGAGGGAAAAATCGGGGGTGGCATAGCGGTAATTTTTCAGAGACAGTTTACCTGCAATCTGGAGCCCATTAGTATACCTGACAGTGAAGCTGCCTTCTTCAAGATCTCACTGAATCCCAATTTCACATTCTCCGGTGTCTTGATATATAGGCCCCCCTCCGGCCACCTAAAAAATTGGGCTGCCAATTTGGCCAGTTTTATAACCCCCCTTTTTTTAAGTTCGAAAAAACTCACCCTGCTTGGTGATTTTAATATGCACTTCGACGACCCTAACAACGTGACCTGCTCCAACTTACTGTAGGACCTTGCAGTATTACAACTTAGACTATTAAACTCTGGCCCCACTCATAAGGCGGGACACTTACTTGATCCCATCATTACAAACATCCCTGAACTTAGTTGGACGTCGACGTCCCCTGTCTGTTGGTCTGATCATCTCCTCCTACTCTTCGGCCTAAAATTACCTACATCTACTCTAAAAAATGCTGTATGGCCGGTCTCGTCCATGAGAAACTGGAAACAGCTCGACACCAGTAAACTCAGTGAATCTCTAGCAAACAGCCCACCAGCTCAGGCCTCAGACATGGAAGGTATTGCCAATGCGATGCACACTTGGCTGGAAAAAGCTGTTGACAGCTGTCTCCCTCTTTCTCAAACCAAAAGAAATATACACCGACCCCCAGCCCCATGGTTTACTGAATGCTTGAAATCGAAAAAATCACACTGCAAACACCTTGAGAGGCAATGGAGAAAAGACTATTCCATTGAAAAAAAGAGGGTTTACCAAAACGCCAGAAATAAGTACCACTCCGCTTGTACCAAAGCATGCGCCCTTTTTGTTGCAAATAACATCAATCTCGCTTCTAACAAAGCTAAAACTCTTTTCAACACAGTTAAGGAACTTGCAGGTGTTAACACGGTTGCAAACGCCCCCCCTCTGAGCACCACACAATGTCAAAACCTAGCATCTTTCTTTACTGATAAAATTGAGAACATCATCCATGCCATAAACTCTCAACCTCTCACTAATAACCTTCCAGTCGCTCCACCACTAAACCTTCCTGCCTCTAAGATCCTTACCCACTGGCCTGAAATTACCCTGGACTCACTTAAATCTTCCCTGAAATCCATCAAATCTGGCTCTCCTCGAGACCCCCTCCCCGTCAGTGTTCTAAAAACCCTCGACGACCGAGCTCTGACTTTTGTTGCTAACACCCTTAACGCCGCTCTCATCCTTTCCACTGTGCCTTCTTTGTGGAAGCATGCGATGGTTAGTCCCCTGCTGAAGAAGCCCTCTGCCAACCCTGAAGTTCTGGCTAATTATCGGCCTATATCACTTCTACCTGCTTGCTCTAAACTTCTGGAGAGACATATTCAATCTGCTCTTACTCTCTTCACCGAGAATAATGCCCTCCTTTATCCATCCCAATCAGGTTTCCGTGCCGGTTTCTCTACTGAAACCGCCTTGCTGGGCGTCACGGAAGCCATTAGGAAGCTCCTGGATGAGGGCCAAACTGTCGCACTCATACTGTTAGATTTGAGTGCGGCGTTTGATACCATCTCGCACTCCAAACTACTGACCACATTAGATAACAACGGCATTAGAGGTGCAGCTCTTGACTGGATCAGATCTTTTCTGTTGCACAGGACCTTTCAAATTACCTCGTCCATTGCTTGCTCGGACACCTTCAGTGCCCCACACGGTGTCCCACAGGGCTCCATTCTAAGCCCCCTGTTCCTAAATATTAACCTTCGACCTCTGGCCGATCTAGCAGAAAGTTCTGGTCTCACCCTAATGACCTATGCTGACGATTCCCAAATCATCTTTTCCCTGACAAAGCCAAAATCCTCTGATCCCTCTCTTCTTAGACAGGGACTCCTGAACATCTTCAGTTGGATGTCCATCAACCAACTGAAATTGAATGGCGAAAAAACGGAGGTTATACTCCTAGGTAAAGATAAACATCTGTGGAATCCTTCCCATTGGCCATCTGAACTAGGGACCATTCCAACTCCTGTTGACCATGCAAGAAATTTGGGCGTCTGCCTCGATGACACTCTATCTATGAGGCAACAGGCTAACAAAGTAGTCGGTCTTTGTTTCATTATAATGAAATGGCTGAGAAAGATCCTCTGGATGCTGCCCCTTGCAACTCAAAAGACCGTAGTCAACGCATTGATAACATCACGTCTTGACTACGGGAATATCCTGTACTTAGGATCAAATCAGGCTGTGATCAAAAGGTTGCAGCTCGTCCAGAACTCAGCAGCAAGACTACTCTGTAACATCCCCAATTTCTCCAGTGTATCCAAACATTTGAGGGACTTACACTGGCTCAGGATTGATCAACGCATCAAATTCAAAGCCCTCACCTACATGTTCAGAATTAAAAATTCAACAGCCCCCAAATACCTGCAATCATTGGTTACCCCTTACATTCCTGGTAGGATGCTGCGCTCCCATTCAGGAGCATTCTTTGTGATCCCCAGATACAAATTGTCAAGAATTGGTGGTAGATCTTCCTCTGTCCTGGGACCCACTCTTTGGAACTCCCTCCCAGTTAACATCAGGACTGAGGTAAATTATGCTAGTTTCAGAAAGAGCATCAAGACCTGGCTCTTTAACAAATAACTCTTCGTAACCCTCAAGCGAAACTTTGTGATCAGCAAACCTCTTGTCGGCGCCGGGAAACCCTTCTTGGGTAGCTGTGCGCCATACAAATGGAAAAAATAAATAAAATAAATAAAATAAAAGGGAGTAGGTCAAGATCTACAAAAACTGGGGTATGGTCGGAAAGTAGGATGGAGCCAATTTCAGAACGAATAGCGTGTTGGGACAAGGATTTACTGAGAAAGATATGGTCAATGCGGGATTGGGATTTATGAGGAGGGGAGAAAAAACTATATTCTCTAACATCAGGATTGCATAATCTCCAAACATCTACTAAGGCATTGTTTTGAAAGGAGTTCACAATCTGCGTGTGCATTCTAGAGGGAACAAAAGTGACTTTCGAGTGTCTGTCAAGGAAGGGATCAACAATCTGATTACAGTCTCCACCAAGGAGTATGTAATCTCCAGAAAGGGAAGACAACTTGGAATTCCAGTAGGAGCATATACATTAAAGAGAGTGAGTGGAATGTTATCAATGAGTAAATTAACAATGAGCCAACGACCATCAACTTCACGTTCATGAGTAATCGAGGAAACATTTAACTTTTTATGTAACAAAAGTACAACCCCATTATTCCTAGATGTCGAAGGAGAAACAAGAACATGACCCACCCAACAACGTTTAAGTTTTAAAGCCTCCGGTTCAGCAAGGTGAGTCTCTTGAAGGAGGGCAATGTCAGTTTTAAGTCTTGCTAAATGAGAGAGAACCCTCTGTCTTTTGATGGGAACCCTCTGTCTTTTGATGGGATTATTTAATCGTTACACGGAATAAAACAATTTAGAAAAACAACTGAGCGTAACATGCTTAATAATGCATAAGAAATACAATAGAGATAAAACGAGAATTAATGCATTAATAATAGAATGGAAAAATTGATAAAAGTGGAAACATAGTGATAAAGAGAGAGTAAAAAGAGGAAAGGAGAAGAAGAAATAAACGTGTGATGAGAAAGTAGAGAAACTGTTATAGAAAAAGGAGTGAAAGTGGGAAGAAAGAAAAGAAGAGGAGGGAAGAAGAGACCAGGAAGAAGGAAAAAAAGAAGAAAGAAGGAGAAGCGAGGAAAATTGCAAGAAAAAGTTGAAGAATAAAAGGGAGAGAAAGAGGACAGAAACAAAGACAAATAAAGAGACAGTACAAGTCCGAAACGAATGACTGAAAGACATACTTACGAAAACGAAAATTCCAGAACAGGGATGAGGGTGGTGGTGGCGGGAGATGACGACGATAACAACCAGAGCCGACAACGAACCTTTAGTACCATAAATCCGATGAATAAGGTAAGAAAACAATAGGAAACATCAGGATGTAGATGCAGAGGGACAAATCTGAGGAAATGAGAGAGACATTAGGAATGATAGGTACAAGGGTGTACAACAAAAAACACAAGCAAAGAAATAATGCGCAAAATTTAAAGCAACAAAGTGATAAACACATGTTTAACAAAAACGTAAAGGGAACAGAACAAGTAACGTCACAACAGAAAAGCAGAACTACAATGTTGGAAAATCAATAAGGCAATGAAATAGTAAAGCCTGTCATCCAGGTTTGGAGGTGTCCATGACATCAGAACTCTGTTGGCGAAGGAAAGCTTGCAAGGCCGCAGGATCTTCGTATGTGGTTGTTCTGTCTTTGTAGGTGACCTTGAAAAGACAAGGATGTAAGAGACCATATCTGGCATTGAGAGCTCTTAATTGCGTCCAAGAACTTTTTCCTCCGATCTGCGGTGGCCTTGGAGACATCTTGCGAGAGATAAAGGCGATGACCTTCCCAAATGATTTGCTTTTTGAGCTTGGTGGCTGAAAGGACCTGCAAGAGGTCAGTGTATTGCAGGAAGAGCATAATAACACCCCTTGGCTTAGAGGCCACCTTAGGACCGAGTCGGTGGGCTCTTTGAATGTTAATGGAGGATAAGGCCGGTGAGTCTAGGATCTTCGCCAGGAAAGATTGGAAGAAGATGGTAGGGTTAGACCCTTCTGGGAGTTCCGGAAGGCCATATAAGCGTAGGTTGTTCCTGCGATTTCTATTTTCCAAATCTTCTGTCTGACGTCTGAGGAGAAGAATCTCAGCTTCTATTGAAGGAATGCGGGAACATGCAGAGTGTAAAGAATCCGAGGATTGTTCCAAGGTCGTGACACGAGAGTCTAGAGATGTCCATTTTTCTTGCATGGCCTGCATATTTTTTGTGGTGGCCTCCATAAAAGGCTTGAAGGCCCGTAACTCTTCTAGGATGAGATCCATAGAAGAAGATGAAGCGTTGCTCCCGGGAGACGGTGGGTCTTTCTTCAGGCGTTTGGTGGAAGTCAATGAAGACTGGGAAGACTGCGCTTTTCCTCCAGTTTGAGCCTTCGGAATAGCACCATGTGTAGATTCAGACTTCGAGGATTTACCTTCCTCCATTTCTTGTGTAGGTGAGTCGGAGTCAGAGCCAACAGGTAGCTTCGGAAAGTTGAGTTTCAAGGTGCGGAGTTTCCCCATGTAGGGCAGTCAGATTGATGAAAGTATAGACCACAAGTCAATATAAAATATGAAAATCTCCTGATACAGAAAAAAGCGTGGAGAGCGATGAAAGAAGGTCTCAACACGAAGCCGTGGTCAGAAGCAGGAGACGCACTTAGCACAGCAGCAGGTGTTAGGCTGGGAAGGAAATCAGGAATAATTGAATAAGCTATTCAAATGAGCCATGCGCCAAACTTCATGAGTGATGATGACAATGTGGAGGAGGGAAAACAGCAGGAGTAAATATAGGCACACCCAGCGTTGTAAAAAGTTCATGAGGGTACACTGTCAATCTTCCAGGTAAGAACAGGCATGAGGAAGCTTGTAGGAAAGTACGCCATGAATGTGGTTGATTCTCTGAAAGCAATCATGAACTAGAGCCTCCTGACGCAGTACTTTAAAGCGTGGCATAGCAAAAGGGCAAATTCAAATGTTGAAAGGCGTTGCTCGAGTTCAATGTAGCTAATACATAGCTGCATGCAGGAAGAAAGAGAAGTGGGGCAGGTGAGCGATGAGGAGAAACGCAAAAAGCTCAAAATGGCGCCCGAAATCAGCAATGAAAAGAGCGCGATATGAGAAGCGCTTTAAAGCAAAATCAGAGTTGATATAAGCTCACCAGGAGTGGTCCATGTAATGAATATCCTCTGTTGAGTGGAGAAGAGGAAAATGAGTTAGAAACTGAGAAGCCGGCCGCCACCGAAACTCGCGGCCGGTTCACAAAATGGCGGCCGTTGCCGCGAAAAACGGACTGTTGTTATGGAGCCTCACAAAGCTGCAGAACCGAGAAACAATGAGGGCGCTAGGCTCTACTCATGTTCTGGTTCGCGGGACATGCTGCATTGTGGCTGGAGACGTGTAGAAACTGCCCCAAATCCAATTCGAGCGACGAACGTTGCCGGAGCTCCCGGTCTACGCCGCCATCTTGGCCGGCGTCCAAGCCACACCCCCGTGATCATTTAATTTAACATTCAATATTCTTTTGAATATATGACATGCATATACTGTTATTCCCCCAACAATTACAAAAGTTAAACTGAAAAATACACTTGATACTCCAGCTTAAAACATACTTTCAAATGCTTTATATATTCTACAGTAAATTTATGTTGGAGTTATAATTCTCTTATAACATTTATTTCAGGCTTCATTTTAGTTTTCCCCTTGCATCACACTAATTTAAAAGGATAGTATTTCTCAAAGCAGTTTAAGACATTATATCAGGAATTTGCAGTATTGCAGCAAATCTTAAAACAAAAAAAGCAAAAAACATAGCCATTATGAATAGTATGTGTCCCTCTTGCAACATTGCTTAAACCATCAACTATTAATGAGATCTGTCAATAGTAGTCACTGTAGGGCTATATGGTGAATTGTGTAGTCCATCACCATCACAACTACTTCTTACCATTTTACTCAGCTTTTAAAAATTCATAAGAATTCCGCTAGCCTGTCTTTTATTGTTTGTAGTGCAATATTGCTTTTGCTTACAGTTAACGACCTAAGTTCTACCTCTAATTTAACCAGTGGAGGAGGCAATACTTTTAACTGACCTATCAGGCCCTTCTCTTGAAATAACCTTCTACTTGTGTCTTGTCTTTCCAATGCATGTATTGCCTGTATTACAAGAAACCATAACTGATTATGGGTAATGAGTCTCATGGCAGTGTCTTGCCTCTGTTGATTTTTTGTTGTAGCACTATAATCTCAGAAGGTTGCCTTTTTCTTTTTCATTCTGATTTCAATATATGCAATTGTCTACGTGAGTATTTCAATGCATACACACAGAAAGTCGTATCAAAAGCTGTGTAGCCTTTTTAGGAGTGTTTTTGTAACTAGTTCCTGGATGTTTCACTTGCTCTCTTCTTATAACACTGGTACCCTGGGCATATGCTAAGCACAGGAATGCTTATTTCTGTGAAATGTTCAGAAAGACTGGAGTCTCTTTCATGAAGTGGTGGATTGCATCAGTGCATCTTTCAAGTTCCTGCTTTGTTGATGATCAAATAAAGGATTTTCTCTAAAGATTTGTTTCTATGTTAAATAACCTCTAGTGTTCGATATTTGCTTTCTTTCAACAATAGCCATCATCTTGATGTATTTCAAATCTTAATGTTTTTAATTTTAGTTCTTTTTTTATAACCTTCATGTCTAAACTTCTGTGCTATATGTATGTTTTTTAATCCAGAGTGTTAATGTCAGAGGCTAAACGTTGTACTCTATGATGGTGCAAGGTTGCCTGCATTGGCACAAGGCAGCTGATTTTAATGCCAGCGCAGGGAGAAATGCAGAGGTGAGCTGTATTATTGTAAATACGGCGCATCCCTACTTTTGTAAAGTGACAGAGCTTGGCCTTAGCAATTTTGGAGCTAACCCGTTCTCCGCCACTTGCTTGTAAATGTCCCCCTTGGCTGCATCAAATATCACTCTTTGTCTCATTGCCTGCCTTTAGAAAGACCGTCAGTACTCTCTAGCTCCTCTATAGTGACTATTGCACCTAGATGTCATTCAACCCTCCTACTACATATTGTAAATGAATCACTTGATAAAAATGGAAACAAATATTATGTTTTTACTGCACCAGACTGGCAGATGAATGCGCTCAAGCAATGTCCATTTTCTTTCATGAAATAGTGATGTTGAGTTGTTTATACATAACTGCCTGCCAGCAGCTGTGGCATAGATAGGATTGGAACTGAATTATACATCTGCTGCAAACACCGCGGATGACAGCATAGGGTAAGAAAACAACAATAACAGAGACCTGCTAGCTTTGTTGAATACGAGTGGGAAAGAGGCGAATTACAAACACTTGCTGATTACTACTACGTTCTTGCTGTTTTCTCGGCCACACTCCCATATCAGAAAAGAAACAGTTAAGATGCATTATCTGTCCAGCTTCATACATTTCTTGAAAGGACGATTGGGGATGCTAAGCCCTCTGTAAATAGTGCTGTTTATAGGCCATTTGTCAGCCTGCTTCGCTGCTAAATCAATTTGTTAGTGAAATGTGAGCTTCATTAAACTGCACACTTGAAACAAAAAGGAACCATCTGTTATTTACTTTTGTTATTTTTTTTTTTTATTGCAGGTCATAATCAAAGCAATTCATGAGTTAGTAAGAATGCTTTGAAGCCTGACATTGAGTAACATGCTGTTCATTGTGAAAGGCTCCTTCTTGAATGGTTGTTTTACTCTTTTACAACAAACCATCATTTCCTCTACCAAAAATGCCATCAATCTGCTTTTATTTGCACAACAAGTGCAAGAACATCTCTTTTTTTCTTATCCTAAGCCAAGTGAAACTGCTTTATGTAATGCTCACCCCGAGTATGGAGCTTTTTTACGGTAAAGATATTGTTTGGGATTGATCATTTGGAAAGTGACCGGAGGGGTAAACTACAAGGTGGAAAAAATAAACACACAGGCCATTGGCGTATTGCTGCATGCAAAGTTCCTATTCTTATGCTGTAAAGCGATTGGCTATTTTCAGTACATTTCATTGAAAATGTTCGCTTTGAAGAAATAGTCGGTAGCACCACGGTAATGAATTGCATCAGCCCTAAAGAAATCCTCAATTTTCCTTCTCCTCCTGTGCAGCCCCTGCAATTACAGACCTCTTATGACATCAACATACTAAGCTCCCAGTGACTGCTTCAGGAATTGCAACTTGCCTGACCAGATTAGCAGCCCAGGAACCACATTTAGTGACTCTTGGATTCCCTCAGAATTTAGAGCTCTGGCCTCACAGCTTTGAATTGAAGAACCTTTGTAAAATGGCTCCACTGGAAAGATAATGGTCTTGAAGCAGCAGCTCCTGCTGTGGGATCACTATAAGAAGGGCAATTAGTGCATGGTTATGAGATGCCCCATTGGCAGGAGCCACCTTTCCTTGACATATGACCCTGTACAGAGGGTAATATTTGGGCATTTGACAAACAAATTGAAGCAGGATGGCTTGGCATTCTCCTACACGTTCCGAGGCCCAGTAGAAAATATTATTGGTGTAGGTCTTTCCCCAGTCATTTTGGGTCCTTGCACCTGGGGTGCATCTGATGTGGCACTGGCTTGAAGTGGTTTCCATTTGAAGTGAAGAGCGTGTCTGTTGGTTAGAATGGGCCAGTCCAGAGGTGTCCTTAGGGAGCCCAGAGTGCTGAGTAGGCTGAAGGCTTCCTTACACAATTTTGAAATTGTGCTTTTAGGAACAGTTTTAGCGATAACGGGAAGGAAGTGCTGAAAAGTGAGGATGTGGACATTGCAAGAGCTTGGTAGCGATAAGACCAAAACATGCTAGCAATCACTTTTGGATTACTACTACTTTTATGTATGGTAGGTTGCCCACCACCTGGGAATGGGAACGCCCTAGAACCAGGAGAAGTCCAGGATAGACTCTGGAAGACATACTTCTGTCACCTGCAGAAGTCCTAAGGGGAACCTGCATACTCCTGAATCTGTCCAGCTGAAAGGCAGTTTCAAAGCACAGGGAAGCTGATCTTCCAAAGCTCCACAAGGAGATAAAGGCATATGGGAAAAAGGATCAACAGGCCAGTGTGACATTACTTCGGCAGCAGCCATTGCTGATGACAATGTTTGAGAAACCTGTCTCACACTTCTGTCTGTGGTGTGGTACTGTGAGCGTTTTGAAACTTTTAGAAAGTCCAGGATAAGATGCAGAGCTTTCTGTGATGTGGAGACTTTGAAATATTTCAACTGCTGGAGGAATGGTCAATGAACATTCACCTCACACCGAACATGATTTCCTAGTTTGTCATAAGGTTTTCTGCAGCAAAGGTCAAGGCTCCTGTAGGACCACAGAAACCATGTATCTGACATTTGGAGACTTGTCCTGCAGTAGCTCCCACCTTTGCCTGTTAAGGGATTTGAGACCTAAAAAGGGTGCAAGAGTAAGGGGAAAGTGTCAAACTGACCCCAACCGAAAACTGCCCTTGGTATCTACAATTTTCAAGTTTGCCGTACTTGTGGCTCTTCATGACAAACTTCAAGCCAATTCAGCCTTTCTGACCTAAGGGACCGCATATTGATCACGGCGACTTGCCTTGCCCTGCTGTAAGTTTCCAGCTTCTGAAAAAAAGTCTAAGAGGCCTATTCACAAACTGCATTTTGTAGTACGTATGTAGTTACCACAATAGTACTACAAAAATGCTATTCACCAATTTACATACGGAGGTTCCGCCAGTGATAGATAAAAATAGAACTTGTAGAGTACAGACTTACATGCATCGTGAAATGTATATTTCTCTAGCAATATGACCTCTTAGACCCTCATTATGAATAGCCTCACAATTCAGACAGGGAGAGAAACCGACTTTCCCTGCCTGAGGACTTGCCTGAGGACTTACTGGTACCCATGTTAATAGCATTTCTGGAGAAGGAGGAATAACGACCCATTTCCAAGGCCACTGGTAATGAGGGCCATAATGGTTTGTGAGATATGAATTTTTGTAGTTGCAATCCACACATATGCCTCTGCGACGTAGAGTTTCCTACTGCAAGCTTGTCAATTTACAATAATTTACTTCTATATATCAGATGCTCAATGAAAGTCTACACCCATAAACATTTAAAGATGGCAGCTTTTGATGAACTGTTTCTCTTTTTAAGCTGCTTCAATTAAATGCTCAGATCTGGAATATGTGAAGTTTGAAGAAATCCTATCTATTCATACAGGTATGGATCACTGAAATACATGCATTGCCTGTTACAGCATTCAAAAGCATAGCTGAACAAAGGGCCAGAAGAAGGGATGAAACTCTTAAGCTATTGCTTCTACTAGGACCCTGTGAGTGAGCCTTTATTTCCAAAACGTGTTTGCCCTTATACTGCTTTCCCTGGAAAACAAATATTGGCTTTGCCCCTGTAGTGGGGCTGTGTGATTCCTTCTGGGTGTAGTGAGGCCAGGTTAAAGCCTTGGAAGAGCCATTTCTCGAGAAATTATACCTTTCATCATATTTAATCATTACAGATTCAATATGTGAAACCTACTGTACCATAAAGTAAATGTAATACTATTTCATTGACATCGAACTGTGGAAATGATGGGAGTATAATTGATGGGAACTACAAAAGTAAAGGAAAGAATAATCAACCCAATGGGTTGCCAGGATTTGTCCATAAGTGCGCCAGCATAGCAACTTTATTTTGGAGCTCAAGACTTGGAAGGGTACCAAAAAGGAGAACATCCCTAGCTGTGTTCTCAATGTCTGATAAGAGAGAAGTATTGCAAGGGCACGTTCTTCATTCTTGATTTTATTCATGCTCCGAGCGGCTGATTTGGGAACTGAAGAAGCTAGATTCTTCATTTGGCCTCCAGGTACATCTAGAGCTGAGCCTGCTGTCAACAATCCATTTGACTTTCTGTAAAATAAGTCCTTGACAGCTGTTCTGCTAGGTGAGGACCTCCAAACAGAGAGGGAGCTACTACCAATTAAGTGACTACCTCCAGTTAATGGAAAATGTTTCAGGTTTTGAGAGGAGAACTAGCTTTCTGCGTACTGCTAATACAGCTTTAGGGATCATTTCTTAGGCCAAGAGTGCAGTTGATCAGAGGAGACCCTGAAACAAAAGAAATATAGAGCCCCTGGGAAGAATTCCCAATTACTCGGTGCATTAGAAGAGGTTATTCGACTTGTTTGCTATGAAAAAACAGCTTAACAACTGAATCCTGGAGGCCCAGTCCTACATTTCCTAACGTTTTGGTTATGATAAGAGTAATGTACCATTTAGGAAATTTCAAGAACCATCTTTTAAAATGGGATATGGCTTGACTTTAAAGCCATCAATCTTGCTTCAAGCTGCAGAAACTTGAAGTGTTATCATCCATCCTATGCTTTTCGAAGCCTGCACAAGTTATTTTCTGAGATTTCCCACAAAGTCATCTCATCCTGGTCGAGCTCTTGTTTGGATAATACTTGTGATTTCACCCTACTGAAGCACTGGAGCAACAAAAAATGCCATAGTCTCCAAGCGAAAGAATTGTCTGAAGCAGCCTGCATCATCAAGACAGCTGTGTGCATTGAAGGGTTGGCTTTAGATATCACCAGGTCCAGCTGTTTATTTTGGATTGTGGTATCTGTGCTGACCAAGGGATGCCTACTAGCCAAAAAAGAAATGTTCACTGAATCAACCCTCAGTTCGTATCTAAGCACATGCACTCATTATTTGCCATCAAATGTCGCCTAGGTCTCAGTCAGCTCTCCGAAGGACAGCATTTCATTATGATTTTGTTTTCGATGGACTCTACTATGACACTTTTCCCTTTAGATTTTTATCGCCTATGGGGATATTTATTCTTTTGATACAACTGTGATGCTCATTTCTTTTTCTTTTAAGACCCTTTTAATGTATCTAAACCGGATGTGGACACACAAGGTTTTGTATTATTTAACACATTTTTTAGGTGGTTGGCATTCATTAAGGCTTACTTTGTCTCTCCTATCAATCTACCAAAGATGAGCCAAGGCTGAACTCACCCAAAACTTTGATCCTTTACTGGTTCCCCTGTGGAACAGTGTGGGAGTTCATTAACAGGTCACATTACCACTGTAGTTTCTCTCATCACACCCACCAGGCCAGTAACTACAAAAACCATGAGACATCATGCTTCTGAATGATAAAATAAGACTCAATTAAGTTATCCTCCATTAGAACATGATCCTGGAAGTCAGGTGTGGCCGGTCAGGGAGATCCAGGCACCCAACAGCATCTTTCTCTGCCTTTTATTGATACTTCCCTGACAGAGAATCCAATTCACATAGCTGTCTCTTCAATTTTTTATCCATGAGAAAATATTTGTCCTTCCCTTTTATCCCACATACTCTTGGTTTATCTGCCCATTTCCACAAATACAAATGAAAGAAAGCAGATGTGGAGCATTTTGGACATGTAATAGAATCGTTGAAATTGTACCTTGCTTCTCTGCATGCACCATGTATGAACTAAACTTATAGTGCACAATTGCCTTAATCAGAAAAGGGTCATCAATGTGAATATTACAGAGTAGCACATTTTCACATTTTCTGTTTGTGTCCTCTATGAGGGTCTGATTCTCATCAAAATCTAAAATGTGCTCCCATAGACTATCACCTGCATTTGGATTAAAGCTTTGCCGTTTTTGGTACTCTCCTAGGCAAGAGTACTCATGGGAAGCTACAACAGTAACAAGTTCCTAGCAGTAATTCCAGAATTCCTTTGCTAATTATTCAAATGTGAAAGTGTTTTGGCAGCAGTAAAGGTAAAAGATTTAAATTAATTTATAAATAAATGTACCACCCTACTCCAGGTGCGCTCAAGACAGCTGAAATTATGACATGGGAGATTTTTCACTATTGTCCATGCACTTTTATGGTTTTTAAATTCCACTTGTTCTGATTTAATCAGGAACTGGTTCAGTCAGGAAGTGAAATTTGCAATTGTCTATTTTCAGCACTAAAGGTACACATGACAGAATAGAACATGTGTGAATCTAGTTCACTTTTATGGTAAGGGAGTAAAACGAGCGGAGGCAGCACTTCTGCAACCTGTTGCAGCCCTCTCCGTGTTTTGGTACAAACAGCAGTCTTACCACCAGCTCCTCTCTGTTTTGTCATCCGCTACAGATAGTATGAAAGGAACGTGCTGGCTGAACATCCAGGACGATCGATGTGAGGTGAACATTAATGGAGCAACCTTGAAATCAGAGTGCTGTGCGACTCTGGGCGCTGCCTGGGGAAGTCCCTGCGAACGATGTGAACTGGGTAAAGTATATTAAGTGACTAATATCCCACTGTGTGAAACACACCTTGACCGGGCCCAATCTTACTTTCTAATCAACCATTTTGTAACTGTTCTTCAGTGATACTTCCAAATTGTTATCCATTGATAAAACAGACTGAAACTGCAAAAGAAAATTGATGGAAGGGTTGTAGATCCACAACGTTTAGAAACATATTAATTCCAACGGGGTGGTATTGTTGTAAACAATATATAGCACATACATTTCTGATATTCAATATTTTTGTTTATGATGTCTATAAAGTGTATGATATGAAGCCATACTGCTGGTATTACTGAAGAAGACACCAGATATATATATATATATATATATATATATATATATATATATATATATATATATATATATATATATATCAAACGACCTTCAAAAATACTCGGGCCTCATTTATGAGGTTTTGCCGTAGGGAAGCGCAGCGGGCCTGCCTGCTACACTTCCCTACGGCAAAAGAAAAGGGCAGGAATGCGCCGTATCTTAACGATACGGCACATTTCTGTCCTTTTCCCCTGCGCTGCACACAATGGGCTGCCTGCGCCAACGCAGACACCTTTGCACAATGGTACATGGGTGCCTGCGTTGCGGGGATGATTATTTTTGTACAGTAAGGGAAACCTTTCTGTACAAAAACAATCACAAGAGGCATAATGCAGCAGGCGTAGAAAAAGGAAACATTTGGAAAAATAAAGATATTTCTCCCTGTTGTGCCTCCCTTACGCCTCTCCTGGGGAGGTGTAAGCTTTTGGGACAGCCTCACATTTACAATGTCTCATAAATCTGGGGCAGTGTCAACATGGATGTTGCTGGGAACGCCCCCAGCAACACCCATTGCATGCCCCTTTAATGCAGAACACTGCGTTAAAGGGACTGATATTTATCAGGCAGCATTAAGCCAAAAAAAGTGGCTTAGTGCTGCCTGATAAATATCACAGAGGGTTCTGCGCCATGAAACGTCACAAAAAGTGACGTTCCAATGGCGCAATGAGGCCCTCGGTCTTCTGTCAATGAATACCAAGATTTTGTCAATGTAGGGATTGTACTGCCTGAGTTTTCTTAGAACTTCTTTTCTTTCTTTGCCACTGAAGTCTGAGTCTTGCATATATGATATTTTTGCCATTCACAGACCTTCATGACTTTTATAGGTTATGTGGGTGACTTAGGTAAGTGTTCCCACCCGCCTCATATGCAAATGCTAAAAGCTCAATTTCCATTAAAACCTCACAGAAAAAAGTAGTTAAAAACAATGTAGGGCACATAGGAGTGAGTGTGCTAAGTCTAAATACAATCCACCGTTTTACAGCTTTGGACAGGAACATTATTCAGGTCGAGTTCAGGCTCGGAATTCCTTGGGTTTATGTTTTTCACCATTTTTAATCTAGTCTCCGATGAATTTGTAATCAATACAAAATTCCACTAGGTACTTGTGCCAGTTTGGGAAACTTTCATTCCTGGTCAGTGCCCAGTACTGGAATAATTGGTGTTTCTCTGGTGCAGAGGCAGGTCAGTCACACCAGGTTCCAGGCCCTGCACCTTTTAGTCATCATCACAAAACCTTTGATATTTTATTCACTCTTATGATGTCACAGAGATTTGAGACCCAGCTCTGAAGATCTCTGAATAAGCTACAGGCTAAAAGATTTACAGCAGCAGGCTACTGGCCAAGCTCTATTCCAGGTTAAAGTTTCAGAATAATTAGCTAATGTTGAGTAGAAACATGGAGAAAAACGGTAGAAGAAACCTTTGAAGACTTAGAAAGGGGCCTATTCACAAAGGTAAATTTATAAATGAGAAACTCTACATGTGTAAATTTACACTTACGCTTTGTGCTTAATTTACTACTTCTCGCTATTCCACATTTACGAGTGTAAATTTACTGGGTGGGGCCCAATTTACCAGTGTAGTGATCCTACTAGTAGCTTTTCATACGTAGGCAGACATCCCCACCTAGTAAGGTATGGGGAAAACTAGAAATGTTTATTATACTTAAAAATATATTTATGCTAAATATGAATATAAATTTTTTGTATACCGTTCTTTTAAATATATAACACAATAAAAACGCTATAGCACTATGAACATCGTTTGGAATTGAATATTTAGTTAATTTAAATATATTACATTAAAATATTTTTTTAAAGCTTTATTTAAAAAAAAAAAACACCTGAAGTAAAATGTTTATATTTCTTTATTATGTAGTACAAATGACTTTTTTTAAATAAACTAGCATTAAAATATTGTATAATAAAACAATAAATATGTTTATTTAAACGTTTTTTTAACATATAATTCAATTTATATATGTATTTGAAATTGAAAAGTAATTATTTATTGTAACATTATTGCCTACAGTGGGCAATTTTAGGTCCCAGTCACCATTATGTTCTATGGGCGGGTGTTGCATCATGTGATGTGCTGGAATTACCCAGGCTGGACTACATTTACTACTGTTTTGGGTGCTTATTGCCAGGAGTAACTATAGAAGTGCAGTTTTTGTGGCTGGGTGCATACCCCTTCCTAAACCCCTCCCTATCACTCTCTTAACCCTTCCTTACTTCTCTCTAAATCCCTCCCATTTAACAGTGAGTATTCATTATTTTTCATCCACTATCCCATCCCTTCCGTATTTACTACTAAAATGTAGGTGGAAATCACTGCAGTCGGGCAGAGATATCCTCACATAAAAGATGGAAGAGGCAGAGGAGAAGACCTACACATGTAGGTTTGTGAGTAGCATGTTGTAGTATGTGAATAGTACTGTTTTAGTACTACTAAGCATACTTAATGCAATTTGCTAAGAGGCCCCAAATTGAGATAAAAACATGAAATGTGATATACTCAATATGACCAGTAAATCTAAGCAGCTTTCGTAGTGCTTTAGATGGTGCAGCGAGTTTCCCTAGAGGTGGAGAATAGCCCTGTTACTCAACCACAGAGGAATTAAGCGTCCTGCTTACATTACTATTTCCATCAATAGTTATTTATTCTTCCAACTAGTTTTAAATTGGTTATATGCATAATAATAAAGGGTTTAGTGACCATAATCAGTCTATCCTGTAGTGCACCTGAGCTTTGCTTTATTCCTGACCAGGTTAGTGCTAGGGATATGGACTCTTCAAGAAGGTAGTCCTGATGAATTCAAAACCCAGGGCAATTGTTTGATGTCTTTAAACCATCTCTTTGTTTTCAGAGTTTTTCAAATGACAGCTTCCCCACTAACCTGTACACTACTTCATATGCTTTTGCCTTTTCAGATGCAGCTTGTCCTAGAGGGTTTGCCAGAGTTAAAGGTGTTACCTGTGAAGGTGATATTTTATTTTTTGTACATCTTTCCAACACCAAAATTGATATACTCCTTAATGGAGCCTCGATTTCTTTAACATGGTTCTTGCAATTCTAATGCTATTTGTGCACATCAGAAACTAAGATAACGGGTGAATCTAGTTGGATGTCATTCAAATGTAGTTAAATTGAATTTGTTTCAGCCTCACTTTGGGTGCCATGTACGGTGTGGATGTTAAAATGTATTTGTAAGTCCCACACTGATCCTAAGAGAAATTCGCAGCACCACATATTGGAATCGTCCAATTGCTATCCAAGGCATGCACAGAAGTATGAGACCTTCCCAGCAGTTAGCTACCCAAGACATTCACAGGGTATGAGACCTTTCACCGTCTAGCTTTCCAAGGCATACACAACAGTATGAGACCTTTCACCGTCTAGCTATCCAAGGCATACACAAAGGTATGAGACCTTACACCTGCTAGCTATCCAAGCCCTGCACAATGGTATGAGACCTTTCACCGTCTAGCTATCCAAGCTATGCACAATGGTATGAGACATTTCACCGTCTAGCTATCCAAGCCATGCACAATGGTATGAGACCTTTCACCGTCTAGCTATCCAAGCCATGCACAATGGTATGAGACCTTTCACCGTCTAGCTATCCAAGGCATACACAAAGGTGTGAGGCCTTTCATTGGCCAACTATCTAAGGCATACACAAAGGTATCAGACCTTTCAATGGCTAGCTAACCAAGACATTCACAGATGCATGATACCTTTCAATGGCTAGCTACCCAAGGCATACACAGAGGTATGAGACCTTTCACTAGTTAGCTATCTAAGGTATACACAAAGCTATTAGCCCTACCACTGGCTAGCTATCTAAGATATACACAAAGGTATGCAGTTCAAGGTTGTGGACAGAAAAGGACAAGCTGAGGCCATGTTTGGCTCGGTTGGACAGTCGTGTCGGATCAGTTCCTCTGAATCGGATAGACACTGTTACATGCTGGGCTCATCTCTAAATCGCACATGCCAAGAGCATTTGGAGTGTTGTTAATTGCTTGTCAGGATGATGCTCCTGGTATCATTTGGTTTTACATCAGTTCTGTACTTCTTGGTGAACAGCATGTATTTGTTTCATCACCCTAAGTAGCAAGAGGTGTGCTTGATGTATCTTGAAGCTATAAATTATCAAAAAAGTATCATACATGGTTAAAGTCCCATTGTACATTAACTCAGGCAGTACGGAGCAACAGACGATACACTGAAGGTAGCATGTCTGCTGAGGATTGTGAAATAGCCTTTAGAAAATTGCAGAAAATGACTTTTTATTATTAAGAAGATGAAAACATCAGATATATGCTATTATATAGATTTTCGAGTAACCAAATTATTGCATTGTACTTACTATGCTAAAAAGCAGCATTGGTGGGCAGACAGCTCCTACAAGAACAAGGAGGCTGGTGTATATGGAAGACGAAATGGTGGTGGGACAAGATCCTCTGTCCCAACCAATAACTTTGAGGGTCATGCCCTGCAGTCCCAATCCAGCGTTAATGTTGTCAGGGCTTGAGAATTGATTTCATGTCTGAGGCTTGATATCGGTCCTTTCTATGCCCCTACTTTATCAACAAGAATTTAGCCTACCATTAAAAAATATAACTAAAAGGTTTGCTAGACCCTACAGACTATTTTGTTTATAATCGGGCCACAAATTATTCATTCGATCCCATAAAAAGGTAAGACCTGGCCCTCCGGAGTCACCAATGGATTTAGACTTACACAAAGAAAATAGAGTGTGCTTTTATACATGCAATGGGAGTAAATTAAACTATTGAAGTGAGTTTAGTGGTATTTTCCTGAGATAAAATGGTGTGCAGTAGAAAAACGTACGCTTTGCCAACCATATTAATCTTAGAAAATTCGACCGCTAATGTAGTTTAAACTGGGCCAAACATATTTGCACCTTGGTCTTCATGAAACAATGCAATGAATTAACATTTAACCATGTGTTTTCTTTGCGTCTCGTCTAGATGTGAATGAGTGTGAGGTCTTCCCAGGAGTTTGCCCCAATGGACGCTGCATCAACACCAAGGGATCATTTCACTGCGAGTGTCCTGTTGGACTGACGCTAGATGCCTCAAGCCGCATATGCATCGGTAAGACAAGCTCAGCCTTGTTTATTCGCTTTTTCTCACCTCCATTATTATGTCATGCATGATTCACGTGTTTGAATTCACCATTCTATAGTGATTCATTCAAATTGAGCTGCAGCATAGAGAAAACAGATCCAAGCCTTATCAAGCCTGAAACCTCTTATTAATAGAGAGTATGATTCAAAGCCCTAGAAATATTTTTTTCGTCGAGCAAGCAGTAGCACAACACCCACATAAAAGGGACATTTTCTGACTTTAACAAAAGCATATTTCCGTGCATTTCAGGGAAGGAAACGGCCTCTGCCTGCTTTGTTAATATCAACAAACTTCCTATGCATTTTTGTGGATCTTAATTTACTTATGCTGACTTCCTAACCCAAAATCACCCGCAATCCCGTGCTTCTGTTGCAGCAGTTCTGCTATTCCACCAATCCTGACTCTGAATCAGGTTGTGGAAATTACATTTGCCAAGTGTTTCATTCTACAGCTAAATACCTATTGCGTGTGTAGAAATGTTTTCATATGAAGCCCACATAAACTGGTATTGTCAGATACATTGAACCCTATTCATGAAAAATGTTGTGAAAGCAAAGAGCGAGATTTACATCTTTGCCTGAACATACTGTTCCAACTTGTTTTCACTCACAGTCATTCACATTCATAGACTTACACATGGAATGCTGTGCCAGGAGCAGGTTTCCAGGTGTAGTTAAGTGAATGTCACTTTTTTAAGTATCCTATTCCCCGTGCAGAGTGCGCACTAGAAGAGACACTTGCTCAGGAGTGCAACTTGTGCACCAGCGCTATCAGTATTATAGAAGGGTACGCTAAAGTTTCTGGGGCCCCTTCTGTCATACCATTGCACTCTGGCGGCGCACAAAGCAGGTGCACGTGCCTGTTGCCCCTCCCCCTTCCTCCCGCACCGGGCACTATTTATAATCAATCGCACCGCAGCTTTCTAGAAACTACTCAACATGTCATGTCACTTATTAGAATATTGCTATTTCTCCAATGCAGAATTGAGGGCCATGTACAAATATACACTGTGAAAGGCAGCCCCACTCTGCAGTTTTTTCTCCATCGAGAAGCATTTTCCCATTTAGAGCCCCTTTCTTCGAGTCCCTACGAAGTGTATGGGTTTTCATCTCCCTTCCCGTCCCTTCCCTTCCCTTGATAACATTTCCTCAATCCATTTACCCGAGAAAATCACTGATTATTCTCATAATGCAAAAGTGTCATAAAGTAGATTGTGAATCTTTATATAATTATGCGTTTGTGGGTATTCACAAAATATCAAGGAAACCCGTGCCTGGACCTGCCCACTGTCACCACTTGCATGGGTGTGTTACTGAGCACTTTGTGTGCAGACGTGTTCACGTTCGTGAAAGTGGATTTAGAGCCAGGCCCGTGAGACAGTTACCACTCTGCAAACTCTCCCCACACATGTTTACTTACTGCTCAGGTTTGAATAGTGTTGGCCGGTCCTCATCAGTCGTTTGGTTGTTTTAAGAGCTAAAGGTGTTTAAGCAAAGCTTTGCCCAGTTCACCTCATGTTTTCTTTTCACAAAAGGAAATATTTTTTTTCTTTTTATATAAACTCCTTTCCCTTTAAAATTCAAGTCTTTTTTACAGCGGTTGCACGTTTTCATTGTTTCTTTGTGGGAAACAGATTATGGTGTCAAAGAGGGATCTCGGTTCTGTCAGCCGGTGGGCGACCTCATGTGAACCTGCGGTTGTGCTGCTGACGCTTCCAGCCCTGTGATGTGGCAGGCAGAGTCTGAAGAGGTGTTGTGGCCTGGTTTACTGTTCACGAGCTGGAAGAACACCGGACAGGCACGTCCAACACACTAAACCACTGAAGGGTTTGGATGACTCTTACAGTGGAACAGAATGGAACTCTCTTGGCACCGTTTATTCCAGGAGAGTGATGCTCAGACCGATATTTATCAAGGTTTTGCATCGGCCTTAGGTCATGCAAGGGGACGTCAGTGTAATGCAAAACCTAAATGAGATTTAGCATGCCTCACAAGGCCCTTCATGGCTTGCTAAATTTAGAGGAGCGAAATGCAACGCAAATCACTGTCGTGCGTTATTCTGCGACTGGCAGGCGTGCCACTGGTGGAGCTTGGGTGTTCCAACGCACCCACCCATGCATTCTGACACATTCCCAAATTTACCAACACTGGTAGACACCTAGGTATGCATCCGAATGTTATGCCTCCCCACCGGAGGTGCAATGAGGAGAAATATCTTTAATTCTTCTCGTTGTTCCTTCTCTCTAAGTGTGCTGCATTGTGCAGTATTGTGCAGCACATGTAGAAAAAAGAAAAGGCCTCTGAGGATTGTTTTTGTGAAGCAAGGTGACTTTCTCCTTTGCGTTTCGTGCAATGTTGATAAACATGGCCCTTTGTGTGATCTTGCAAAGCTAGCGAGATAAAAGCGCATTTTCCTTCATATCGAAAATGCTTTACGGTATTGTCCTAGTAATTGAAAAGTATCCTCATTCTTCCCACTCCCCAAAGGTAGACATTTCAAAAAAATATATGTATACATTGATGGGCAAACATTTCACTAGGAAATTCTGTAAGTAACACTGAAAAACAAAGAATGAACATTAATACTGACACTTAGAGGTACTCTAGCCTGTAGGAGAATCAGCAAAGACATACAATGGTCTGAGATACCTCAATCTCCCATGATCAGAGCCACTGGAAATATGCGATTTTGTAGCTGTGGCGCGTCTTCCTCATAGTTATAGATCTGCTGCATTTGTCTCATAATCTATCAAATTGTGAATATTCTGCAGATCTCAGTAAGAAATGTATTTCTAGAGAAAATTGAATAAAGGTTACTAAGAATGCAGCACCACATGTTGGTGAGCGGTGCAAGGCCCTTTGCAAAGGTTGACTGGTTGTCTTTCTATTGCTTATTTCTATATTTTGGTGTGAAAGTGGTATGAATGAAGTGAAACCTTTGCCCAGAAAGCGTTAATGTGTAAAAAAGTTTAAATAATATGGTAATACTAACAAAAAATGTACCCCATTATGCTGCATACTTTTCCTTTTATTGATGTATAATTTACACAGGCAGCAATATACATATTTCCAATTAGCTACAACAGTGTTGGGGGTGGGGGGAGTAGTGGTCAGTTTTCTTCCTGTGGTTGCACAAGATTACTTTTTTCTGGACCCCTTTGAAGTCCTGGTTTGGAGCAGTACAGCTCTAGACTCTCCTAAACTATGCAACAATTATAAAGCTGGTGGTGTGTCTTAAAAAAGTACCTGCCTCGATGACATAAGGAAGAACAAACGCTACGCTACAATGATATAGTTCAAGTATGCAAGAAAGTGTGTACTACACTGTTAGAACTGGCTATTTCTGGTTGGCAGAGGCTGACGCCAAAACCAGGCATAAACCACCATTCTAGTCAGGGCAAGGGAGTCACACGCCAAGATAACCCCAGCTCACCCCTTTGGTAGCTTGGCACGAGCAGACAGGCTTATCCCGGAGGCAATGTGTAAAGCTTTTGCGCACGCACACAACAGCAACAACATCCTAGGCACACCACAAAAGGAACTCCACACAAGGTTATATAAAAATAACTTTTGTATTGTCAAAACACATCAGATTGTAATCACACAATATACATTGTTGCAAACTGGCACAGGCAATATTCACAAGGGATTATTTACTGGACAAGGCCACATGGGCCACTGTCAGAATCAACACTTTTAGAACTAGAAATACTGTTAGTAATCAATCAATCAATCAATCAATCAATGACATTTATAGAGCGCACTACATACCCGTAGGGTCTCAAGGCGCTGGGGGTGGGGGGGGGTGCCGCTACTGCTCGAACAGCCAGGTCTTCAGCTTCTTCCTGAAGGAGAGGTTGTCTTGGGTCAGGCGCAGGTCGGTCGGGAGGGAGTTCCAGGTCTTGGCGGCCAGGTAGGAGAAGGACCTTCCTCCTGTAGTCGCTATTCGGATGCGGGGGACGGCGGCGAGGGCGTGGTTGGCTGATCGGAGGTGGCGTTTGGGAGCGTAGAAGTTGATTCGGCTGTTGAGGTAGCTCGGGCCTTGGTCGTGTAGGGCTTTGTGTGCGTGGGTGAGGAGGCGGAAGGTGATTCTTTTGTTGATGGGGAGCCAGTGAAGGTCTCTCAGATGTCCGGAGATGTGGCTGGTTCGTGGGATGTCGAGGATGAGTCTGGCTGAGGCGTTCTGGATCCGCTGGAGTCTCTTCTGGAGCTTGGCGGTGGTACCGGCGTAGAGGGCGTTGCCGTAGTCCAGTCGGCTAGTGACGAGGGCCTGGGTGACGGTCTTCCTGGTCTCGGTGGGGATCCACCAGAAGATCTTCCGTAGCATGCGTGGGATGTTGAAGCACGCAGAGGAGACGTTGTTGACTTGCCTGGTCATGGAGAGGGAGGAGTCCAGGATGAAGCCCAGGTTGCGTGCATGGTCTGTCGGTTTGGGTGCGGTGCCCAGGGCGGGAGGCCACCAGGAGTCGTCCCAGGCGGAGGGTGAAGAGCCCAGGAGGAGGACCTCCGTCTTGTCTGAGTTCAGTTTCAGGCGGCTGGTCATCATCCACTCGGCTACCTCTTTCATCCCTTCGTGCAGGTTGGCTCTGGCGGCGGCGGGGTCGTTGGTCAGGGAGAGGATCAGCTGGGTGTCGTCGGCATAGGAGATTATGCTGAGGTTGTGTTGGCGTGCGATGGCCGCGAGGGGGCTAATGTAGACGTTGAAGAGGGTGGGGCTCAGTGAGGATCCTTGAGGGACGCCGCAGATGACTTCGGTGGCCTCTGACTTGTACGGTGGTAGGCGGACTCTCTGTGTTCTTCCGTCGAGGAAGGAGATGATCCATTCCAGCGCCTTGTCCTGGATTCCGACGTTGCTGAGGCGCTGTACTAGGGTGCGGTGGCAGACAGTGTCGAATGCCGCGGAGAGGTCTAGGAGGATGAGGGCCGCTGTTTCTCCGTTGTCCATCAGGGCTCGGATGTCATCGGTGGCGGCGATGAGGGCGGTCTCGGTGCTGTGGTTGGCTCGGAAGCCAGACTGTGAGGGGTCGAGGGATCCATTAGTCTCGAGGAAGGCGGCCATCTGCTTGTTGACGGTCTTCTCGATGACTTTGGCTGGAAACGGGAGGAGCGAGATGGGGCGGTAATTCTTGAGTTCGGTGGGGTCCGCTGTGGGTTTCTTGAGTAGAGCGCTGAGTTCGGCGTGCTTCCAGCTCTCAGGGAAGGTGGCGGTGTCGAAGGATGTGTTGATGATGTCTCGCAGGTGGGGTGCAATGACAGCGTCGGCCTTGTTGAAGACGTGGTGAGGGCAGGGGTCGGTCGGTGATCCGGAGTGGATGGAGTTCATTGTGCGGATGGTGTCTTCGGTGCTGATCGGGGTCCAGGCGTGGAGGGTGGTGGTGGGGGGTGGTTGTTCGGTCTTGGTGTGCGTTGGTTGTTGAAGCTGTTGTGTATGTCCGCGATCTTGTTGTGGAAGTATGAGGCGAGGGAGTTGCAGAGGTCTTGCGAAGGGGTGATGTCGTTGTTTCCTGCGCTGGGGTTGGATAGCTCTTTCACGATGTTGAAGAGTTCCTTGCAGTTGTGTGCGTTGTTGTCCAGCCGGTCCTTGAATGCAGTTTTCTTGGCGGCGCGGATCAGCTGGTGGTGCTTCCAGGTGGCCAGCTTGAAGGTGGTCCTGTTGTCCGGTGTAGGTTCCCTTCTCCAGACTTTCTCGAGGGCTCGGCAGTTCTTCTTGGAGCTCTTGAGTTCGTCGGTGAACCACGGGGCTTTCTTGCTGCCGGGTCTGCTGGGCGGGGTCCTCAGCGGGGCGAGCTCGTCCGCGCAGTTGCTGATCCACTTCGTGAGGTTGTCGGCGGCCTGGCTGGGGTTCGCTGAGCTGGCAGGAGGGTGCTGGCTCAGGGAGGTGGCGAGCTGGTCTGCTGTGATCTTGTTCCAGCTTCTGCGGGCAGCCTGTTGCTGGTGGTGGTGGGTCGTCGTTCTCTTGAAGGTGAAGTGGACGCAGCTGTTGTCTGTCCATTGAAGCTCTGTGGCGTGGCTGAAGTCGATGTCTGTGCTGGAAGAGAAGACTGCGTCGAGTGTGTGTCCGGCGAGGTGGGTGGGGGTGGACACCAGCTGCTTGAGTCCAAGATTGGCGAGGTTGTTGAGCAGGGTGCTGGTGTTGCGGTACCCTGCTCGACAACCTCGCAAATAGCACTTTGTAGATCATAGAACAATCAGAAGTTTCACACATGATGCATAGAACATTCAGAGGTGTAGGAAAGACACATGATGTATAAACATACATTCAGCGGTGTAAGGAACAAGGCACATGACGCATCAAAACACATTCAGAGGTGCCGGAGAAACACATGATGCCTAAAACATTCAGAGGTGTAAGGGAAGGAAAACACATGATGCATAAAAGCATTCAGAGGTGTAGGTAAGATACATAATGCATAAAACACATTCAGAGGTGTCACAGGCATAATGGCATAGCACATTACGCATAACTCACATTTGGGCCTAACCAGTAAAAACTACAGTAGGCAATCTCTCACTAGTCTAAACACATTAGACTCTCCCCCTAAGCACAACTCACATTTAGGGGGTTAACACACATAGTGAAATAAACTCTCACTAGCATAAACCTACATAGGTAAAATAACCTCATAATCACATTGCGCAAACATCACCTTAGGCAATTACTATCATAAACATAGCAAAATCACATTGTTTAAAAATCACATACCAGTCCCCTGGCCAACTGGCCATCCAACAAGGGGACTCAAAAAGCCCTGTGTCCAGAATGTCATGGCGTGCTGCCAATGCAGTGCCAGTCAGGGGTGCGCCACCGGCGCAAATCTAAGCGTTGCAGCTGCCCACTAATTGCTGGGCAGCTGTGAACAGTCACAAGGGCCTAAACGTTGCAGCTGGCAGTAAGTGCTGCGCAGCTGTAGAAGGCCTGGCACCACTGTGCCATCTCTGTCCCACACAGGGACTCTCTCTCCCTTGGTGCCTAAATGGTGCAGCTGCCTACTAATTGCTGGGCAGCTGGAGACAAAACTGTGACAGGGCTCTCACTAGCCCTTAGGACATTGCGCCCACTGAGCCACCTGGCTCTGGAACAGAACCGGGCCAAGCTGAAGCCACACAAGCTCTTAAACTGAATGTACCCACAACAGGGGCAAGAACACAGGCCCCTCTGGCCCTCTGGACCCCCATGGGCCCTGCAAACACATATGGCCCAGGTCAGAGCCACGCAGGCTTTCTAAACAGTTGAAGTAGCCTAAAAATAATTATGTCCCAATGTGGAGCGCACTGGCGCTAAATCAACCTAGGCTCTTAAATCAGTAATGTGCCCCACTCAGAGCCACACAGGCTCTCTAAACAAATACCAAGTGCCCCCATAGGCTGAAGCGGCCCGCTGCCATCGGGGCCGCTCTGAAGATGGGTGCCGCACAGGTATGGGCACAGGGGGAGGGGGCGGGCACTGACAACGTGTCCCGACACCACCCTCCCCTAAATAACAAAGCGTGGGCCCCTCTAGGCCCGAGCAACCATCCTCCTCGTTGGAGCGGCCCACTGACACACGGGGCCGCACTGACACAGTGCCTCCACCGGCACCACAGAAAACCATCTGCTCCCTCGCGGAGCAGCAACAGAACTGCCCCCGCATCACCTGGCCCAGCCCCGACTCACCGGACCTCGGCGGCGCTTCTCTGGGCAGGCGGCGTGGGACTTCTCTGTCGGGGCTCCCTCCAGGACACGGGAACCCCGAAACACCTCTCCTCTTCTCTTCCGGCGGGCGCTTCAGGCGAGCAGCGCGGAGGGGCAGGCACCCGCATTGTGCCTCCCGCCACCCTCCGCAAGATGACGGGCTGCACGTCTTCTCCCGGGGCTCCCTCCAGCACATGGGAGCCCCGACGACCAGCCGCCATGCTCCTCTTCTTTTCTCCGGAGCCCCGCAACAGCCCACGCTTCCTCTTCCTCCGGGCAGCGGCGGCAGGCGGGACTTCCTGCCGGATTGCAGGCCCCGTCCCGGCAGAAGATGCCTGACTTACGGTTTCGCGGAGGGCCGCGGCGGTGATTTCTCCGGCATAATGAGGGGTGGGCACCCTCGGTAGATAAAATAATAGGAGAAACGGGGTGGGCACCCGATATTTTTTTTAATAAACGGGGTGGCACCCTTAATCAAAACTAATAAAAATGCGGGAAATATGCAGGGTTGGCTCCTGCCATCCCGGCGCAAGCCAACAAAGCTCTTCCATAGGCGCTAAGTCCATCAAGCCCCCAAGGCAAAGACTCCCATAGCAAAGGGGTCCCAGCATAAGGTCTCCAGAGTCCAGGACAAGTCCATCAGGAATCCAGGGGCTGGGCAGGGCCCAGGGAGGCAAGCCTTTCCCTGGGCCCAAGCAGCAGCACGCCCCTGGCAGGATTCAAGTCAGAAACAAGAACATTTTGTAAGGGGACACAGCCCCTTTTTATACAGAGAAATCCTTTGTCTAGCAGGGTGCAGGCAGTGTGAGAACCAGCTACAACTGGTTATAGGGAACTCCTTTCACAGGCCAGGTTAGGGACATCAGACGCACCACAGGGGGTGGAGCCAGCATTGTGTGGGGAAAGCCCAGCCCTATTCAGGCCCAGGTGCATCCCTCCCCTCACATCAGCATGCTAAACACTCTATTCACCACCGGGGCAGACCCTCCCAGACTCTTGGAGCCAGGGTCACCAGCCAATCACACGCCAGACACAAATTACACAAATTTGCCAACTTCTAAAAGTGGCACTTCTAGACTAGACACAATCATGCCGCCTATATCATTGTGCAGCATTCAAGCTCACGAGTTCGCACATACCAAACTCGACCCTGCACTCCCCACACATCAGGAATTACCATCGGCATACATTTTATTTATTTATTTGAAAAGTTTTATATAGCGATGGCTAGACCCGGAGGTATCAGAGCGCTTTACATGAGGTAGAACATTATTTCATAACATTGTTACATAGTTACATCAGTTGCTGGAGCGTCGCATAACATAGAAAGGTAAACAGTATAACATAGTTACATTAGTTACTAAAGCATGGCATAACATAGAAAAAACCAACAAGGGGGAAGGTACTTCAGGGGACACAAAAAAAGCAGGCTGGAAAAGGGGAGGCAGTCAAAGAATCTCAGAGGGAGGAGGGGAAAAGAAACACAACGGGGAGACGAGGAAAGCCATGTCTGATGTCCGTCTGGGTAAGTGGCAGCCGAGGGGTGAACCAGAGCCAAACTCCTCTATAGCTGCATAGGACAGCTCCACCGGGCATTGGCCAAGGTTGCTCGGGCACCGCCGTAAGTACAGACAGTTATGGTTTCCGCGGTTGCACGTCAAAAGTTCCATCAAGAGCACCAGTTACGGTGTTACTGGGAGGCACCATCTGCCTTATTCCCCATTCATTCCTATGGGAGGGCAGGTCACTCTCACCACACACACAGAGAGCTCACGCACTTTACACTGTACCACAGTGAAAAAGTGCGCAGAGACCTAAAATCACCAACACCAGGTCACAGAAACAGGCTAGGAAAAAGCAAAAAGTCTCGAGGGGGAACCTGCCAAAAGGGCCGGGTCCAACATACACCCAAGGGGACAGTGGTATTCTGATTCAAATTCAAGTAAAGGCGGAGCATCTTATTTGCTCTAACACTGAGTTGCGTGCACTCATCATCACAAAACTTTTTTGGGCCCACACCTTCGAAAGGGGCACCTGGGGAAGGGGATTTTCTCTCTATCACACTTTTGTCTATTTCTCTTTCTCAACTTTCTACGTACAATTCAAAATTATTTGGGTTCATAAGGCTTGAATTAGCAGAAAATGGGTGAAAAAAATCGAAGTTGTAAAAAAAAAAGGCCCAAAATATATCTTTCCCAGAGCCCCAAAAATCCGTAGGATGACACTGGTCTCCTTGTAGCTGTACCCTGAGAGTTTGTGTGATGGGCTGTAAAGCTAAACTGTATCATGCTGCACAGGCTTATAGTAGTCACTGGTGCATGCTAGTGCATGCTGGACCATGGTGAAAGACCAAGCTCCTGGGGCAACATTCTAATCATGACGTTTAAACAAAAAGCTATGTATATGTACACAGTACATACATGGTATGCTCGTGCTACAGTGGCAAGCTCTTCTTTGATTTTCATTAGGTTATTAACGTTCACACTCAAGTTTGGCCCTCTTTTATTTTATTTACTTGTGCATCGTCACTACCCTTGTTCTTATCCACGCATACATTTTCCAAAATCTAAATACACTTTCTTACAATTTTTTTTTGTCCTTCTTTTTTCGCACTTTCCAAACACAAACTCTGCTGCAAGCTATCTGGATTTCATGATATTTACTTGACTCGGGCAACCGCTAGAACAATACTTCTCAGGCAAAATGGGGGCTTACTTTCAAACTTGCTTTGAATTCAGCTAAGGCGGTCATTCATCCATGTGGACGCTCTGGTCCGAAAGCCCATAATTACAGGCAGGACTGAGCTAACTGACCCCAAGGGATCTCCTTTAATGCTGTCCGCAGTGCGTAGTTGTGATCACGGTTTCAGCAGGGCGGCTGTGGTGAAGTGCAGTCATTTAGACCTAAGAGCCATTTACATAGCAGCTTCAACCAGTATGGAATTGTGACGTGGCCTGTTGCCATCCATTGCCTGACTGTTTCCATGGGGGTGATGGTGAGCCATTTATGCAAAAGATGCTGACAGGGGAAGTCCCTTAGAGAATGATCTCCACTTAGAAAGCCATTATTCCGGAGATTATCCTCTTATGTTTTCTAATTTTCTATTATATGATGGATTGTCATAGAAGCTGCTGATGGGTTGATTATAGCTATGAGAATAAGGTAGCGCAAAAAGATGTTTTTTGTGAAAGGAGACAGTACTAACATTCATAAGTGGGGTATTCAAATTCAGGTGTACATCAGTGTCACTTTATGTCTGATGTTAATGGTGCAGTGATCACTATTTCTGTGGTTTCTTCCCATCTGAATTTGTCAAAATGCAGATTCTGTGGTATGGGTTATCGGTTATGCTTATACCAATGCATCTGTAGCTGGTCCACATACCATCCACAAAACCCATGTGTTGGTGAGCAGTGGGGGGAGGGCAATGTCTTTCCTGCTACCTCCCCCTAACTAGGTTGATGGTCAGCATCATGCCTTAAATGTCGGGTCATAGTCCACATCAAGCTCAGTTTTCCTCACCAGTGGAAGTGCTATCACCCCTCCCATAAGATACTTGGAGACCACATCAAATACCAGTCATAGGGCATTTCCTGAGGACGCCAGATGGGGCAGCACTTAGGGGGGCACCTGGATGCAGTAGTTATTCAAAACCTATGAATGGTAATTAATGGGTGGGCTAAAAATCCCTTTTTATAATTATTTATTTAGACACAATATGTCACCAAGTGACAGTGCAGTAGTTTTTCAATGCTTTTGTCAAGACTCGTGTACGAGGCAGACCTTTATAAGTCTACCTGATTGTATTTAACTTGACAATAATGTCTCAGTTCAGAACACCAGCCTGAGCCCTGAAGCTTCTTTTCAATAACCCGCCTGCTCTCAGCCTTGTAATGCTCAAAGTCGTTAATGCATTTTGAACACAATTACTCCATGCCCTACTACCAATATTTAAATATCATAAGTGCATTCGTCACCCAAAGAATGGCTGGCAGAGTGCATCTTGAACGTTATTTCTGAGCCAAGCTGACTTACTTAAAGACTGCACACTGAGCAAGAAGGAGCTGATGATCAGACACTCTTTACAAGAGTCAGATAAAGTGAAGCATGCACAGTGTATTTGTTTAAAGCATGTAACCTGGTATCATCGATGAAGTCACGTGCACAGTAGTCACCCCTCCTGCCCCCTCACCTCCTTTTCTTATCTTTGCACAGGGTGCAGTGCAGTCAGCGATTCTTTCTGAATCACCGCACCCAATGGCGAGAAGGGAAAGGTGCACCCTCATATTCATTCATTCTTATATTATGCCTCCATTGTCTTATATTATGCATGGGTAAAATCCATTCAAGTGGTAAAATGTAAATGTTCCAAGGTGGAGCTTCAGTGCTAAGTTTTTGAGAAACCGACAAACTAAATGAGCTGGAGAGAGCACATGGAGGAAGACGTGATCACCCTTGGTGTGATGCCCCAAAAATGAGGTTTTAACATGAACGTGCACTTACATCAACTCCTCAATATTGACTAGCTCTGTACCGTTATAAGAAGTGGCTGTGGAGTTAGAATAGTAATTCTATACTTCCCTTTGCATGCTTATCTTGATGATACAGTTGTAGCCAATATGTTGGATTTGATATTGGTACAGGCTGATATTTTTCACTATTTGTACATACAATCGTTAAACATGTGCACCATTAAGACTCTGGAGCCTAGTTGTAGAGACCCTCTTTTCGTTCATTTGAGGTGAAGCCAGTTTTGCCTCATGCATTTTTGTGCCCATAAAAAGCAGTCAGTGATGATTCAATTATTTTCTAAATTATTGGGAATCTCATGGCATTAGTCAGAGTATGGTGGGAAGGATACTCTGTCACAAATTTAGCGGTTGTCTCGTTCACTGTATCACCCTGTTATAGCCTAAGGCATATGTAATATGGCGGACAGGATATCTTCCATGTTTTGATGGAGTATCCCGTCTGTCAAACTCTGAATAAGATCCTTAATCTGAATCTGTGTGTCATGGGCATATAGATGATAGTAAATGCAGCAGCTGCTGCAGATGGTGGTGATTGGAACCATATAGATGATAGTAAATGCAGCAACTGCTGCAGATGATGGTGATTGGAACCATATAGATGATACTAAATGCAGCAAGTGCTGCAGATGGTGGTGATTGGAACTATATAGATGATAGTAAATGCAGCAACTGCTGCAGATGGTGGTGATTGGAACCATATAGATGATAGTAAATGCAGCAAGTGCTGCTGATGGTGGTGATTGGAACCGTATAGATGATGGTAAATGCAGCAAGTGCTGCAGATGGTGGTGATTGGAACCATATAGATGATAGTAAATGCAGCAAGTGCTGCTGATGGTGGTGATTGGAACCATATAGATGATAGTAAATGCAGCAAGTGCTGCAGATGGTGGTGATTGGAACCGTTTAGGCAATACCATAACCTGACAGTTGGAGGAAAAGAAAAGAACAAGCTTTTTAAGCAAGAGATGTCATGCATGCTAGCAATATATTTTGATTAATTACAGAACAAAATATTTATGGCATCTTTTAGTAATTTTAGACATCCATAATGAGCTTCAATTGTGGTGTATATTATGGTATATCTGTTACACAGATTGCTTATCTCCCAATCATTGTTGAATGGCCGGCCACACAGTAACTGTTCTACTTTACACCGCTTAAAAACACCTATTATTCATTTCATTAAATTTTGATTTCTATGTCCACTTTAATGATTCTGTGATATTCAAAGTCACTTTCAAATATCCTCCCATCACGTTCTTTTTTATAGCAGCTTAAGCCAAATTATTCACTTGTTGTTCAAAAAATAGAGAATAAAGACCTGATTTAATTGTCGCAAAGAGCAGAACATTTGTGCTAGACAGTGTCTGACTTATATTTCATCAGCTAAGGGTTGAGAATCGTAAATCAGAATGTAGATTTTCTGATGAATGTTGCTTGATTCTGCGGGTTTGTTTTTCAGATATCCGCATGGAGACGTGCTACTACAAGTGGGATGAAGACGAGTGCGTCCACCCTGTGCCCGGGCGCTTCCGCATGGATGCCTGCTGCTGCGCTGTGGGCGCTGCCTGGGGCTCAGACTGTGAGGAGTGCCCTGTACCTGGCGACAAAGAGTATGAAATCCTCTGCCCCCGTGGTCCCGGCTTTTCCAACAGAGGTGACATTCTCACTGGCCGCCCCTTCTATAAAGGTAACGTTGGGGAAATTAGGATTGACAAGTTATTGAAATATACAGTCAGTTATTGTTTTTACTCAGTATTATTACAGGGCCACTGGAATTTTATGGCTGTGGCGTTTTCCACACACTTATAGATTTGTCTCATTTGCAACATAAGCCATCCTCCCTTGCATAATATGCAGATGTCAATTTGTAGCTGAAAATAGATCAAAAGTTACTAAAAAGCAGCGAGACGTGTTGCTCTGCTGTGGAAGGCCCTTTGCAAAGGTTGACTGCTTCCCTTCCTGATGCTTATTGGTGTATTTGGGTATTAAACTGGTACTAATAATGTGAACGCTTTGCCCAGACAGTGTTAACCTGTGTAAAAATGTAATGTAATGTAAAAAAAAAAAATTAAGTAATGCTATCTCAGAATGTGCCACATTACGCTGCAAAATGTTCTTTTTCATACCTCGTAATTTAGTTAACCCTGTCATATAATTTGGTACTCCCCTGCAGCATAATACTTTCAGAGTATACTCTTTCCTATAAAAGAGAGCAGCGCATGCAGTGAATACGAGTATGAGGCCTTGCGTCAGTTTTGCGCCGCCGGTGCGTCACTTTTTGTGACGCACCAGTGGCGTAAAAAATGCGCCGTGTTGCGCCATATTTAAAAAGTGACGCATCTAGGTAGATGCGTCACTTTTTAAACCCCTGCGCCACATTATACCTGCGTCAGGTATAATGTATGCAGAGGGGGCTTCCCCAGCAAAAAGCCTCGTAATAGTGACGCAGTGAAATCTATGAGATTTCACTGCGCCACTTTTAAGATGCTGTTGCGTCAAAATCTTGCGCCTGCCTCACAGCAGGCGTAAGACTGATGCAAGCCCTTTCACATGGGGCTTTCCCCACGTGAAAGGACGCATTGCTGGAGTTGCGTCACTTTTGTGACACACTCCAGCAATGCGTCACTTTTGCGCTTACAGATACGTCAGAAATACTGACGTATCTGTAAGTCCTTGCGACATGATGCGTCATACATTAAATATGACGCATCATTGGTGTCGCAAGGAGTGCGCAGTGAAAAGTGACGCATCGCTGTTTTCACGCAGCGATGCGTCACTTTTCATAAATGAGGCCCGAGGCTTGATGCAGTGAATATTAGAATCGGATATGTGCACCATACGCACATGCATGAAGCAGCTCCATGTAAAGAGTTAAGGCATTTCTTCTTTCATGCCCTGTGGTAGTGAACTATATCCAGGTTTGGTAAAACGTTGCTCTCGTGTTTGGGTGAAAGACTGACTTTCATTAACTGTTGTTTTTGACTTAACATACTTTCCCGGGCACCATAAGCAATGAGGTGGGGATAGTTAATGAATTCTGTACTCTCTCTCTTCCCCTGCAGACATCAATGAATGTAAAGTGTTCCCTGGTATCTGCACCTATGGCAAATGCAGGAATACCATTGGAAGCTTCAAGTGCCGGTGCAACAATGGTTTCGCATTGGATATGGAAGAAAGGAACTGCACGGGTGAGTGCAGATGGGCAGAGTGTAATATGTTATTTATTACTGTTGTATATGTGGGGAGCATGCATGATTCAATAGAGGCAAAGCCAAGTGATTCATGATGCCCCTCGCCTCCATCAACGACTGTGATAAACTGTTGCAAGGAATCTGTAGCGCAGTAAGCTGATATTTCTCATGTTAGTTACAAGATACGATGGACATAGCATGCACTTTTATATCTTCACTGTTATGTTATGTTTACTGAATTTGATATGGCGCGGGTGATTCACTCCTGAAGGAGTATCACAGTCAATAATATATTTCATTTACAGTTTACCAGTTAGACATAGAGAGTATGAAGGCATTATGATAGAGTCTGTGTTGTACACAAGAACAGAGCCCAGGGGGGCCTGAGACAATAAAGTACAAAGACTATGAGGTCTGCAGCTTTGTATTTTATTGATGTTCACATATTTGCAGTGCAAGGTCTGTGTTGATTAATATTAAGTGAAGAGTAGCTAAAATCATAGATGGTATGAAGAGATCTCTTCCAATGGAGCTTCATCAACAGTAATAAACATTGAATAGTCCCGCCCACTCGCAGGGACCCCGTGGTAAATATTAAATATAATATATAGCCCAGTTGAAGGTGGAAGCCGAAATGCTTTGAAGCCCTGTGTCGGGTGTTATAACGGAAAAGAAAGAACTTTTGACCAGTATATAAGCGCTGTTGATTTGGACTTCAAAGCAGGAGTTTTACTATTTGGGGGGGTGTTTGAAGAACCTGTTTGTCACAGCCAGGCTCCGCTCCTCCGCAACGCGCAGCACCAACAGATAAGGGTCGGGCCTTGCTCCGCCTGCATCCCGGCCGGGCTTGGCTCCGCCGGGACCCTCCCACCAGAGACACAGCAACAGCGCCAGGAGGCACATAAAGGCAGCGCCAGCTCCGAGGCTTGTGGGGGTGTTTGAAGAACCTGTTTGTCACGGCCGGGCTCCGCTCCGCCGCAACGCGCAGCACCAACAGCTAACGGCCGGGCCTTGCTCCGCCTGCATCCCGGCCGGGCTTGGCTCCGCCGGGACCCTCCCACCAGTGACGCAGCAACAGCGACAGGAGGCGCATGAAGGCAACGTCAGCCCCTCGTCCCGCGGGACGCGCCGGGCTAAGCCGGGCAAAGGGCGGGCCCTCTGTGGCCCTCAGAGGCCTGAGGAGACTGGACTGTGCCAGGGACCCTATATCATTTTAACTGGACCTCTACTGTGTATTAATCACGTGAGACTTTATTTTATATTTTGTTATATTTCATATGAGTAAGTAGTGGTTTCACCTGAGTCTATACTTTGCTTCACAGTTGTCTAATATGTCTAAATCCAAAAGCGATAAACCTGTATTGGGTCTGGCTACTTTAGATAACTATCTGGTTAAGAAAGTTAATCAGATAAATAATGAAAGACGCGCCTCTTTAGGGAAGGGCACTCCGATAGTGGACCTGCCAGAACTGTCTCCCATTAGAATGACTATAGACGATGAGGCTAATATGAGTGGTGTTACTATAGCAGAACCACCAATGCCCATTACAGTGAGTGTCGAGGTTCACTCAGACCAACACGCCCCGTTAAGCGAGGAAATAGGTGTAATAAATGAAGCTCCACCTGTTATCAGGCCGATGCGAACATGTAGGACAGCACATCAAAAACGGGGGGGAGGCACAATGCTAACGGTAACGCTAAAAAAAAGGATGGGAAAGAAGCTCACAGCCCTGCCATAACCCCTTTTGTGTTTACAGGAAATAATGACATTGGTCTTAATCTGAATTCTGATCAGTTTGCTTCTCTCATTAAAAAACTAGAAGCAAAACTAATAATGAAGATAGAGGAGTTAATTAAACCACTAACTAACAAGATTGAGACCCTGGTCACGGAAGTGGCCAGGCTGGGCGGCCTGTTATCTACACACCTGACTGCACCAATTAATGGTAGCGCTAAGGCGGGTGGAAAAGGGCAGGATAAGGTGAAAGCTAAAGACCATTTGAACACGGGGAATACTGTTGCAGCAGCTACCACTGGGAATGAGGCATTAAATATACCAGTCGCCCCAGTGGCAGCTGTTCCATTGACACAACCCAACATAGCCCCACGAAGTGGTACAGCCCCTAGACCCCCCAGGTATAATCGATACCTGAATCTACCACCTGACTGTGCACCGTTTGTGGCAGTATTGACCAATGTTCCACCTTGTGGTACCCACCCTGCCTCACCTTACGATGAATCTCATGCATCATTGAAAAATAAGACAGTGGCGTGGCTTAATAAAAATTGTGGTTTTCCCATTTCCTATTCAGAACAGATAATGGCAGTAAGGCGGGTAAACTGGGTAGGACCTTCTAAAAAAATGGGCAGTGGGGATTGCATTGTTGTAAATTTTAAACATCCCCAGCATGTGGCAACTGTCCTTTTGAGAGCTTCCTCACTAGTTTATAACGAGAATAGTATTTGTGTGCGCCCACTGGGATACTTCTACGCACATTTGTGCAAACCCACACCCCAACAAAGGCTAACTAGGCGGGTGTTTGAACCACAGACACCAGTTAGGGACGCACAATTCATATATAACATCACCAATCACTGTGGCTCTGGTAGTATGAATGATACTTATAACAGGATTAATAGTGTTGGACGCTATCAGCATAGGTCTAATGTTAACACACATAACAGGTACGAAGTTCTGTCTGGACTTGAGATGTGTGATTGACGGGAGACCCCTGCAGCTCAGGGCACTGTGGCTTCAGGTGAACCTATACACACATAGAACCCACAGGTCATAGCATCTGGTTGTTATGTTGTTTGTTGGAATATTGCAGGCCTGGCTGCCAAAATGATTGATGAAAATTGGGTTAACTATATAAAGCAATTTAAGATCATCTGCCTACAAGAAACGTGGGTGGTGGGGTGTGATCTCTTTCTGGAAGGGTACAAGGCCTTCTATGTGCCAGCCACACCATCGATAAGGGGCAGGCCAAAGGGGGGACTTGTAATTTTTGTTTCCATTTTAATATCATGTAAGGTACGTAGAATTGAATCACAGCATAGAGGCGTGATGGGCCTAGTTCTATCTGGAGAAAATTGTCGGGTTGGCTTGGTGAATTTTCGTAATGCTATTCATGATAATGCAGGCACTAATCAAATTTCTATACTAAATTCTTTTGTTACTACTTTCTCGAAAGATCTTGGCCATAACCTCATGATCATGGGGGATTTTAATGTGCACCTTTGTGGTGATCCACTGAAGAAATGCTTAACAGAGTTGCATTGTGAACGTATGGGAGGTCTCCACATGGAACATACTGAGGAGGGGGAACTATGTAATGACCTGTTGAATAACTTTGACCTCTCATTGGCTATGACACTCAGGGACTCGTTAAAATGTTTTGACATTCCTACTTTCAAAGGGCATGGTAGGGGCACCTTCATAGATCATATGCTAGTCTCTCTGACGATACAGACCTTCGTAGATTCGTTCAGCATTGTCTTAAGTGAATTCAGTGACCATAATCCTCTAACAATCTGCTTAAAAGGGTCCTGGGTAAAAAAGGCAAACCAGTGCAGCAGCATAGGTAGGCTGGGAACAACAGATGGGAGGAGGCGACTCAAATGGTCAATGGTCTCCCCGGATATTCTCTATAAAAACATTGCGGGAGGAGCCTAGCCTGCAACCATGATGGCCGCCTAATCCCTCGGCTCCACCGACCCTCTCGTTCTCCTTCCAAAACGCTGCTGATCCTGCAAGCTATCCTGTGAATGCGTCGGCGTTCTGGAACCGGGTGGCGCTCCTGATTCTGACGGTGTACTCCCCGGTGTGCTCCCTGCGGCAGACGCGGCAAGGCGTCCCTGTTTTCGTTTCAGCGCTGCATGGCGGCGACCGGGTCTTTGTTCTCTGGAGACGGCCGTCCCGGATCGCAACAACAGCGGACACTTGCAGCAGGGTGGGGTTGGCTAACAGAGAGCGGCTGTCGCATTGACTTCCCTGCTACAGCGAGCCGCCCTGCCCTGTAAACCTCCACGCTCGCATAATTTCACCGCTGCCAGTGATACATTGTATCCTCTTTCCGGCTTGTGGACGGCTTTGAGAGCCTTCTTGTCCTCCAGCGCTGCGGTGGGTGCCATCTTGAACCGAGCGCTCTGCACTTGGAACTGCCGACCCCAGGCGACTATTTGGGGTGTTTATTACGGTTGACGCTGCACTGCAACCGTGTGTCAGTCGGCAGGGACCGTGCTGCTACTGTGCCCCCCGAAGTGGCTGTGCATCGTGGACCGGCTACTGGTGATCTGTTTTTAACGATGGATATCGGCGGACAGTCTTGAGGGCTACTTTATGACTGTGCGCCCCGGGTGCGGGAGACTGCAGCGTCCTCTTCTCCTGAGGCGTCCCTTAGGATTACTGATTTTCTGGGCGCCCTGAGTGATTTTCGAGTTGCTATACGTGACAATGCCCAGGACCTCGGGGGCCGACTGGATGTCACTGTGCCCGCAGTGCCCTCGACTGGCCGTGCTGCTCATCGTGTGCTGTGCACCTCGCCACACCCTGTGCTCGACTGCGGTTACCTGCCTACCCAGATGTACGTGGAGGCGCTGGAGGTACGAGATATGGATGCCGCCGCGATACCCATTAAGGTTGTGAAGAGGTATGGGACGCTTGGACCTGTGCAACGGCTGGGGGTTTGTTTTTGGACGCCACACCTTACAACTACTTCGTGGCCTCCTGGCGGATCTTTTTGTTTTATCCTGGAGTTGCTGCTACTGTTTTGGCTGGTTGACTTTCGAGGATTGCTGTCGTGTATTGCCCTTTCTTGTGTAGCCGCTGACCATTTGGCTTTGAGTTAGACATACCTTTGTGGATGGCACCCTGTTCTGCTGTGGTCCTTATATTTGCTTTTCCCGTCCAAGATGGCTGCTATACATCTGGACCTTGTCGACATGCTAGATCGAAAGGGACAAGGCTGAGGATGTTTTTTCCTTTTTTGCATCCTGTTGCTTGCATTGCTGGTACTGTAATGGACAGATAGGGGAGGTAAACGTTGGTTCAGTATCGGGTTGGGGTCCGGGGAGGGGCGGCCGAGGGTAAACATGCTGGTTGTTTTGTTCATTTACATCTGGCCCTCCTCCGGTCTTATGTGATTCTTCTTTTCCTTCTTTCTTCTACTTCTGTATTTCGGGTATTCTTTCTGGGCGACAGACACACTGCTAGGGGGGGGTAGGCCATAGCCTCTGCATGCGTGTAGGGTGGGGGGTGGTGGGGGGGATTTTATTTTGTCCGTTTTAGTTCCTATGGGCCTTTTTTTTTCTTATTCTTCTATTCTTTTCTTCTCTTATTTCCTTGGGTCATTGGGTGGATCGATGTGATGTAGGTAGTGGCTGGCGCGTAACATAATGTCTGCTCGTTATCTCTCCTGTGCTATTCATCTGCCGCCATTTGATTAGTTGATACTGTTTGCTGACTTTTTCTGATGAACGTCGCCCACTTATGTCCTAAACGGATTGTTTGGACTCTGATCCTTCCTAGTTCCTACTATTTTGGACATACTTTAAAAACTTTAAAACTAAACCTTAACTTCTCCTACTTCTCGGTAGCGCAACTACTTCCAGTGTAACTCAGATTGATTGTGCTTTGCTCCGATATGCTACTGAGTCGCCCAACAGCTTGCTATTGTGCTTCAAATGATGTCGAGGCTGGCCGGATGGTTGTAGGCCCGTATTTGTTTGACTATACTGTGCAATAAAGGTTAAAAAAAAAAAACATTGCTGAAAGTTCCACTGAGGATATCAAAAACTGTACTCTTGAGGGGGGAGATCCCAGGCAGGTTCTAGTTGCTTATCAAAACTTATCGGAGAAGGTGTCAGAATTACTATCTGTCCCCAACAAGAACCGGGTGAAAGTGGGTCCGAGGTGGTTTAGCCACGATTGTACTAAAGCTGCACGCAAACTTAGGTCTGCTTTGTCAGCTACCCCGAGGAATCGGGAGGATGTAAAACTGTGCAGAAAGGAATATAAGGTTGTCATTGCATCCCACAAGGAGTTCTTAAGAAGAGAGGCCTGGGATAAAATACTTGAACCATCCACCTTGAATTGCAGCACCAAATTTTGGGCACTAGTTAAAAAACCTTTCCTGGCAGAAGATCCAGGTGACGGACTTGACTGCTGCATAACTAAGGAGGAGTGGGAACTTCATTTTAAAAAACTGTACTATTCAGCGGATCCTGTAACAGTTGACGCTGTTCCCTATGCTAGGGGAGGCAATATTAAATTTGATAAAAGCGAGGTATTGGATGCCATAGAGGGTCTTACAGCAAAGAAAGCCCCCGGACCTGATGGAATTCCACCGGATCTTTATAAATCAGATCCAGATTTTTGGGCACCCATTCTGGTAGCTGTATTTAATGCTGCCGCTATATTGGGTTGTCCCGTGTCCTGGGGTTTGTCAACTATTGTCCCTGTCTTCAAGAAAGGAGACAAGGGCAGTGCTCTCTACTATCGTCCAATATCACTAATAGACTCTATGGTCAAGATTATGGGGAGAATCTTACTGCAGCGTTTAACAAGTTGGACTGCGGATAATAACATTATGTCAAATTCCCAATACGGCTTCTGTGAAGGCCGTTCTACTATAACACAGTGCCTCAACCTGTTTCTCATATTGAGTAAATATACTGTTGTACAGAAGGGAGCCGTCCACCTCGCCTTCATGGATCAGTCATCGGCCTTCGACTGTGTTAACAGAGGAAGGCTGTGGCAGACCATGAGGGAGAAAGGTGTAGACAGAGGGATTGTGGACTTTTTGGCGGATTTGCACAGTGATACCAGAGCTAATGTTAGGTTCTCGTCCAATGGGGAAACCACTGGAAATTTTAACATTAAAAAGGGAGTGCGTCAGGGCTGCATCCTGGCCCCATTTCTTTAAAATTTTTACATTAAGGATTTAGATGCCGTACTTCAGGAGGTAAAATCAGATTGTCCTAGAGTCGGCAGGCGGGGTATTCCTGTACTTTTATACGCAGATGATGCGGTTTTAATCTCAAGAACGGAAAAGGGTCTCCAGGCACTTTTGAATGCTTTCAATAACTTTATGACTAATAGGGACCTTCTGGTCAACAAATCCAAATCTTATATAATGCATGTTGGCCGTCAATCAAAAAAGAATTTTATTTTTAAACTAGATGATGTCCTGATCCCCATCACTCATACATTTTCATATATTGGTGTTTTATTTGACACAAAGCTCAGTTGGGCCCCACATGTGGCAAGAAAGAAGGGGGAAATGACAAGGGTAAATGCCTCTATCTTTAATTTTGCCACCAAACTGGGGAAAAAGCCAAACACCGCCATGATGAAACTCTATAATGCTAAATCGATAGCTACCGCAGTTTATGGCAGTGAGATATAGGGCTATGTTTTTGGCGAACAGTTACAGGTTACTGAAAATAACTTTTTAAAGCGCCTGCTCTGTGTCCCAGCCAGTACATCGAATCTGGCGGTACACGAAGAGCTGGGAAGTCAGTACCTATCCGATATAGTTGGGTTACAACCACTGACATGTTGGGTAAAGTTATGGTTAAATCATGACATTCCGTTAACCCACTTGATAGTGGAAGACCTTGTATCTCATGATAACTCAATGTGTGTGCCCTGGCTTAAATATCTGAAGTCTCATTTACTGAAGCTTGGACGTTTGAATTTGTTTGAAAACTCGAGTGAGATAGTAAAGGGTGATGTGGCAGCAATTAAGCGGGCTTTTTATATGGACAGAAGGGCCCAAAGAGAAGAGGTTGAGCTCATGAAACCTAATGTTAGGAAATATGCCATGTTAAGAACTTGTGATACTATGGAATTATACCTAACATGCTCCTTTACTTCTCATGAAAAATTTCTGCTGACGAGGTTCAGGTTTAATATCTTTCATCACCTTTTAATCAGACCAAAGTCGGACATTTTTAACAAAACTGCTGCTCCCTGTGGCTGCGACGGGAAGTCTCCACAGGATATGCTGTATTTTATATTTTTATGTAGGTTTTATGAATACCCTTGAAAACGCTATCTTGTCACCCTTTTGAAGAAACTAAATTTTAATCAAATAAGACCTGCACTCATGTATTTACAGCTTTTGCACAGTGACAGTGTTCTTCAGGTGATAGAATTAAAAAAATTAACTGTGAAAATAAGAAAGTGCCTAGACGAGTGACTATATATCTCTGAAGGATGACGAACTTACGCACCTTGTTGTAAATTCGGTACTATTTGCACTTTAATTATGATTTCGCCTACTTACTCACTAATGAAATTTGTACTATCTGTTTTTTAATGAAATTTGTACTATTTGTCCCCAAGAAACTGTGATTTTAACTATGAAATGTTTATTGAATTTTTGTGCTTTTATGGATTGAAATATATCCGAAATAAAGTCTTATTGAATTGAATTGAATTACTATTTCTTTTGGGCACATGCTGATCCCTGCACCCCCACATCCCCACACTACCATTGGGTTTGATATATTCTTTTCCCCCTTGCACCACCGTCGAGGATCCATCATGGAGGATTCTGGGACATGTAGTTTTCCATTATTCACGGGACTCTACACAGGTGTGCAATCTATCGGCAGGGGGCGGAGCGGGCTTGTAACAACAAGGTAAAAGGAGGCAGGGCTTACTTTCACCTGTTCTCATCATTTCCTGGATGCTTTGGGCGCTGAAGAAGGCTACACGATGCCGAAATACATTCGCCAATGCCACATCATAAAGCTTCCAACTGTTTCCCCTTGGGGCTCTGCCCTCTTCTTTTTTCGGAAGGAGTTCTTGTGCATATTTCGTTGCGTCAACCAGAGACGCACCTACAGAGAACCCACGCTTCACTTTGGGGACAGACATCACTGGTTTTGAACTGTTGCAGTTCCTTTCTGTCTTTCCAATGTAGTTGGATGGTCTGGAGCCCGCCGCGGATTTCGGGACAAAGAGTGGGCAGTTGTGGGGTATACTACCTCACGCTGGGCAGTGTGCACTTTCACAATAGCCCCTGCCGCATGGATTCCTGATCTCTGGGGCAGAAGCGGTACAGGGGACCGGAGGAAGCGCTGTTGATTTGGACTTCAAAGCAGGAGTTTTACTATTTCTTTTGGGCACATGCTGATCCCTGCACCCCCACACCCCTGCACTACCATTGGGTTTGATATATTCTTTTCCCCCTTGCACCACCGTCGAGGATCCATCATGGAGGATTCTGGGACATGTAGTTTTCCATTATTCACGGGACTCTACACGGGTGTGCAATCAATCGGCAGAGGGCGGAGTGGGCTTGTAACAACAAGGTAAAAGGAGGCAGGACTTACTTTCAGCTGTTCTCATCATTTCCTGGATGCTTTGGGTGCTGAAGAAGGCTACACGATGCCGAAATTTATTCGCCAATGCCACATCAATAAAGCTTCCAACTGTTTCCCCTTGGGTCTCTGCCCTCTTCTTTTTTCGGAAGGAGTTCTTATCGTCCTATATCGGGCTGTCTCCCGATATAGCAGGGCCCGCCTTGACAGCGGTTGCTTGTTTGGACATTGAATTAGGGGGGCATGACCCGCTCACCCCGTTACAAGCCTACGGTATGCCGGCGATTATTGTAACATGGTTGGCGAGAAAGGGAGCCGGAGGAGGCTTACACCTTCATGAGGCAAGTTTCTGACAAGGGCGCAATATTTTGATTGAAGGGGCTACAAGCAGCAAGTTTGTGCGCACCAGCAGAGCCTCACTGACTGTATTTACCTGCAACATTTACTCTGTGCCTACGGTGGAGAAAGCATCACTTTGATTAAACCGCGATGTCATCAGGGCTGGAGGTGAATTATGGGAGATGAAGTGCAGCAAGAGTGGGACAATTCCTTAATCCACCTGGGACACTGTGCACCCGTGATGGTAAATCCTTTGAGAAAGGCAGAATGCTGAAACGCGTCAGGAGAGTCATGTGATGCTTGTGCCTACGCCAATGAAATAAAAGTGTGTTCGTTAGAAACTGGGCTTGGCGCATTTTTTGTTGGATGTTTATGTTCGGGAAGCGCTGTCCCCCGATATAGCCAGGCCCGCCCTGCAGGGTTGGGGGCCCGCCATGACAGCGGTTTCTTGTTTGGACATTGAATTAGGGGGGCATGACCCGCTCGCCCCGTTACAAGCCTACGTAATGCCGGCTATTATTGTAACATGGTTGGCGAGAAAGGGAGCCGGAGGAGGCTTACACCTTCGTGAGGCAGGTTTCTGACAAGGGCGCAATATTTTGATTGAAGGGGCTACAAGCAGCAAGTTTGTGCGCACCAGCAGAGCCTCACTGACTGTACTAACCTGCAACATTTACTCTGTGACTACGGTGGAGAAAACATCACTTTGATTAAACCGCGATGTCATCAGGGCTGGAGGTGAATTATGGGAGATGAAGTGCAGTAGGAGTGGGACAATTCCTTAATGCACCTGGGACACTGCGCACACGTGATGGTAATCCTTTGAGAAAGGCAAAATGCTGAATCACGTCAGGAAAGTCATGTGATGCATGTGCCTACACCAATGAAATAAGTGTGTTTGTCAGAAACTGGCCATGGCGCATTTTTTGTTGGATATATATATATATATATATATATATATATATATATATATATATATATATATATATATATATATATATATATATATACTCAAAACTCCATTTTGCCGGGGGCCCCCAATCCTGCAGGGCGGGCTCAAAACCAGGAATGGAGATCCTGGAAACTTGCGTTTAGCCACAGAAATAAATGAGCCCAACACCGTCTTCTAGAAAAGCTGACTTTATTCGTCTGCATCACGGGTCAAACGAACACTCATTAGTCCTTACGCATTTTGGCAGTAGTCTCCGCCTTGTTCACAGGTGAGTGCTTTGTAGTCTCCAAGTGGTCATATATATATATATATATGTGTGTGTGTGTGTGTGTGTGACTGGATTCTACATGACAAATTCGTGCAAGACATCTTTCGAGAATGTGGGCACCCTCAAATCGACTTGTTTGCAAACAAAAATAACAAGATATGCCTAGACTGCGCGTCCCGATTATCCTGACCAGGCTTGAAGGGGAATGCCATATTGCTAGACTGGCCAGGGAAATTTCTTTATGCGTTTCCCCAAACTACACTGATTCCTGCAGTGATCAACAAACTCTACGAGTCCAGGACCAGAATGTTCCTCATATCACCCGAATTGCCTCATTAATGGTGGTTCATGGACCTTCTATACCTATCAGAAAGATCACACAAGAAGTTGCCATGCAGACAAGATCTACTGTACAAGCTTGTAAGGGCAGATTTTCCATCCCAACCTGCCCTCTCTGAGCTTCACAGCATGGCTCCTGAATTCCTCCAGTATTGGCATTTAGGCTTCCTATAGGATTGTATGGACATTCTCAGAAAGCCCAAAAGCCCTTCTAAGAGAAAATTCTATGCCTTCCAATGGATACGGTTTAACATGATGTGCCCAAAACGATCATCATTCAATTTTGGCTCAAGAGAATGTGATTTTATCATAAAGCCTCCATTTATCGAAGTCTGGCTGCGAGGTACATCTCGCAGCCATTACCGCTTACAGAAAGTCTCCCACACAGACTGCTCTGCGTGTTCTCTTGAAGCTTATGGGCCTTATTTCCTAGCATATACACAAAGCCTCTTAGCACAGAAAGCAGCTTTTGTAGTTGATATTACTTCAGCACGTGGAGTCTGTGAGATTCACTCTCTACGTGCAAAAGAACGCTATATAGTTTTTCATGCTAATAGGGTTGTCATGAGAACACATCCTAGTTTTCTTCCCAAGGTAGTTTCCGACTTTCACATTACCCAAACTATTTCTCTAACAGTGTTCTTTCCTAATCCCTCCACCCCAGCAGACAGGGCTTAACATTCCTTAAATATAAAACGAGCACTAAAGTTTTCTTAGATAAATCAAAAGATATAAGGCTATCTGACCATCTATTCATGGTCCAATGCGGACAGGCATAGCTTCTTGCAAGTAGACCATCTCTAGATGGATAGTATCCTGTATAGTGTTTTCCTACCAGTTAGCTAACACACACTTACCTGCCAAATCCAAGGCCCAATTTACTGGGGGAAAGGCAGCAACAGCTGCTCTACTGAAAAATTTACAATTTCCAAGATTTGTAAAGCTGCAACATGGAGATCAGTGCACACTTTTACCAGGCTCTACTGTCTAGTCTCAGACAGATACTGAAGTAGGGCATATTTAAGGAATATTTTCGATAATTGTTATAGCTGCTAGTAAAGGTTCTGGATTTGACTGCAGGTGTGGGGGATGGGCTAGCTATTCTATTCAATGCTTATGACTAGTGATGAGGATCCCCTGGAAGAGAAGGATAAGTTGCTTACCTGGAATTATTGTTCTCTGCTAGGGGAATCCTCATCAAAGTCATAAGCAACCCTTCCTCTTCCTCGGACGAATCTTTAATATCCATTGTGCTCTGATTATTCATGTCCCCGTAAAAAAGACCAGACTTAACTGTCACCTATGGGGCATGATGGGATACACGTCATCCTGTGAGTTCTTAAAGGCACATGCTAGTTTTCTCTGTTATGCTTTAAATGCAGTTTTTTTTACCAACAAAGCTGTGGTTAAACTTTATGGTCTCTTTTCCATTTTATGGAAATGTTTAATAATTGTGGTATGTTTTTTAATGAAAACTCAATATGATTTGGGCATTTTTTTGCCTCAACTGTAGGATGCATATATATGTAAATATATACATTCATAGTGTTATATATATGGGCGGGACAATTCACTGCTTATGACTTTGATGAGGATTCCCTTGAAGAGAACTAGGATTAAAGGTAACAAATGTATCCTTATTTAAAATCTACTCGTAAAACTTTCCAATATTGTCAATTGGCCTCGTGGGAACATGGCAGTGGATGCAATGTACACAAATGAGAAATTAAAGTGGTCATCACGATGCAGATCATGCAATAATGTTAGCGCATGTGAAAAAGGTGGTATGGTTCTGCTAGGTATTTTAAGTTATTTCTAGTGCATAAGTCAATAAGACTACCTTTTGAGTGGTTGCATCTGCTGTAGCACTCTGTTCACAGCCAGCGGGCACAAATTCTGGCAAGGTGTGTTAAGCACGTTGCACTGAAGGCAATAAAATCATGTTCTATACAGTGCTGCCAATCTACATAAGTGGGGTAGCAAGTGATGTATAAACACGTTCATAGTGTCATTGCTGTATAGTTGTGTTGCAGTAGTATTGGGTTATATGTATGTATATGCTTCCCTTTCCAGCACTGTGGTAATTCAATCTTGAAAATAAAGCTCACTGTAAGGTACATTGATATGGTATTTTCTTCTGTTCTTTCGATACTTTCAGTGGTACATTTGTGATGCAATGCCTGTGCACTGAGTACATCGAGCTCTATGTGACTTGTATTTCTCTTTATTGATGTAGACATTGATGAATGCCGTATTTCACCTGACCTCTGCGGGAGTGGTACTTGCGTCAATACCCCGGGCAGCTTCGAATGTGAGTGCTTCGAGGGCTATGAGAGTGGCTTCATGATGATGAAGAACTGTATGGGTAAGTGCCTTTGGTTACTATGTGCACCTCAAAGTAAAAATATATGACATAAGGCACCTATGAGACTTTTCTTGTTTTTCATAAGGCCTATGCTTTGGCACACATTAGGATCACTGGACGTTGATGTTTGCCCAATTAAACTTGTTCTTGCCAGTGACTAGTGGTCGTGGCAATTGAAATGTCTGGAGTAATATTATAAAAAGCTGGTAAATTATTTTGTAGAAGAGAGAAGGAAAGCACTGTGACAGTCAAAACCATATTAAAAAGCAAGATTCACTAAATACCTGCAGAGCACAATCACCTGCATTTGACTCTGGGTCGTTTCTACTTTGGGACGACTAGAGCGCAGTTGTTCTGCATCAATACTGGCTGAAGAATAGTTATCCAAACACAGAGCATCAGCTAAAATGTCTGTGCCTTTCAATGTGTCCCTTCTCAGGACCGGCTCTACAGTTGCATTACTTATTCAGTTATCATCCTTACATGGCCTCTAAAGATAGGTCTCCCACATGAAGGACAAGAAATAGTCAAACATATTTACAACAGAATACTCTTCAGTAAAGCAAGACCTCTGTTTTATGAATCCAAATAACCACAGCAATAACACTTTACATATTTAGCATGTGAGGTTTATTATTTAAATAAATTATTAAGTGTGAGAAAATAGAGAATAGTGGTGTTTAGGGGACTCATAGGTGAAGTTATGTAAAATGGTAGCAATGACGGCTTAACAAAAGTTTATGGTGCAACACGGTATCTTACATTAACTGAAAAGATACATTTGCTACCATGCAGACATTCACTTTGCAATGATTTTCATTGATGGGTGTCCTAGAGGTAGGGCTAGCACAGGGTAGGGGGCAGCCAGCATGATGGCACTGTGCACGCGACAGAGCACCAGCAGAGCCGTACGGCAAGTGGCACACACGCATCTCATACGTTTGAAATGCAATGCACAGGCCTCAGAAGACTGCATTCAGGCAAAGAGGGGTCCTCATAGAAGTACATGCCACTGAACCGAGGCCTCAAAGCATTCTATACCTTGGAAAGAGGGGTGAGGTGTGGAAAACAACTGAGGATTTGACTCTCAAGCAAGAGCAAGGATGACAGGAAGCTTGAGATATGGATGTGGTCCCAAGAGAAATGTGTCCTTGAGGGAGGTCAACATAAGGAAGGTAACTGTGAAGGAGAGGGAAGACCATTATGTATTCATAATAAGGACTTTGGCCCTGGGATATCTAGGAATATCACTCCAAGTAATGGGGCAACCCAGAGGAAGGAATGCGACCCTGAGGATGGGAGGGGGATCATAAGGAAAGGAGGTGACGTTAAGGAATGGGGTAAGAGTGACCGATATTTGAACAGCTTTTTCCTGGGGGTGCAAAATAGCTGAAAAGTTGGAAATTGTATCAAGGAGACAGGTGTGAACTGTTTCAATTTCTGAAGGTACCCTCTGGTGAAAATCAGAATCTTGTATCCAAGAATTATACATAAACCTGGTACTGGTAATTCTGGGTGTATAAATAATTCATCTGTAGTCCTGGACACCTAAGAATAAAGGCTAATGTGGTGTCTTCATAATAAAATTATGAATATGGGTGCATTCTCATATTCAAGAACCTGTAGGTGGAGCAAAAGTCTCTTACCATGCTCGGACAAGAAGTGCACCATTAGTAGAAGAATCAAAGGAGAGTCATCTAGAAAATCGCATCAGATCCCAGTCCCATGCTCAGCAAATGAAAAACAACACATGCACAGGGCGCCACTCACTGCCCATCTCTCCTCTTCACAGGCAATTGCAAAAAAATACATGGCATCCTGCCAGCTTCCCACACCACCCTCATTTTTCAATTTCCTCTCCCAAATATTCAAATATAAAGTTCCTGGTGTTCTGCGTCCCACCCGCATCACCCTTGGCATGACCCTCTCCTCCATTCCTCAAATATAAATAAAACACCTGGTGTTCAGCCACAACCACTCTCTTCTTCCCACCCACCCCCCCAAAAAATGAAAAAAGTAATACATGGTGTGCTACAGCCATCCCTCACTATCCACAATGCCTCATTGTCCTCTGTGCTTATCAGCAGCGGCTACCTCAGAGCTGCATCAGCATTGTCTGTTAGTCCCCTGCTAGCCACAGAGTCAAGATGCATGAAGCAGATGGTGGTTGGCAGTGGCAGAGCACCACCCATGCCCCCCTGCCTCCCTTGGATCTGCAGAGACCTGAGAGAAGTAGGAGAAACCATGTGAGACTGCAGACCATCAGGCACCATTGTGCCTCTTTGCTTTGCTAGCTGAAGTCTCAGGGGAGGCCAGGGAACACTGAGTCTGTAAGCGATTCCCATGGTGAGTTAGCAGAAAATAACACAACTCTTTCCACTGCTGTCATGTAGCAGCAATGACTACCCATATTTAGAATATGGGGCGTATTATACTTTGGGTGCATTGTACCTATTTGTGCCACATTACACCTTTAACTAGGTAGTCCAATCCCAAACAGGAACACTTTACCATATTGCATATAATGTGCTGACTTCAGGGCAGCCGCAAACGCATGCCTACCCTGGAACAGCATGTTAGTGAAAGGTGGAGCCGCTGTTTGGAGTATGCTCTCTATCTTTCACAGTGTACGTGGCACCCAGCCAAGACATGTGGGGGGAACAGAGATCCCTTTGCAAGTGGGTACAGTGGCTGACTGCACCCATCTGCAGGGTATTGCCTAGGGGGAACAACAGGACCCCATTTTCCCTATTTCAAGGAACATCCTGAGGGGTGCAGTGACTGTGCACCACCTCTGCGCATAACACAGTCAGGGCACCTCCTAATGGCCTCTGTGCCTGCATCCATAGTTCAATTATTTTTTTTTAGGTTTAAAAAAAAATATTCAATGCAGTATTATAATGCAACAAGCTTTTTTGCACTGCATACATTAAGAGAGATTGAGTCATCATTTTTAAACCAAAAAAATTAAAACATTTGGTATTAACTAGTTGGGTTCATCTTGTTGAAATCCAACTTGGAAGGGGTACAGGAAAGAGGAATATGCGAGCGGAAACATAACTGTGTCTGCATCCTTAGTATGACACGAGTACAGGCAAAGTATTTCACTCATTTGCATGGAGCGATTCCTACAAGCAGATGAATGAACACCCCCTTAAGATAGTTCTGGTGATGTATGAATTACAGAAGTGTCCACACAAAAGTCTGCAGCAACAACTATAATAGTAAAGAGCCTTGGGGGGGCTCAGAAAGTGGATGCTCACTATTTGCGCTGCCTGGGCTAATAACTAATACAGCCCTAGTTACTCCATATGTAACATATGTGGGTTGTGATAAATAATAGGCGCTTGAAGAAGGGGTGCTAAAACAGAAAGCCATGCTATAGCTCACAAGGTGAATGAGCAATAGAGATGTCTTTAAATTTTATTTTTATCTGGTAACATTTACTGTACTTCAAAGAAAGAGGTCAAATGACAGGCAATACATTCTGGCAAATGGCTATTTATTCTTTTAAACATGGAGTTTATGTGTTTTTCTTTAGGAGCAAAGCAAGATGATTTTGTAAACTGAACTATTTGGCAATCTTGCAAGGGTACAATAAATGACTTCATTTATTCTAATACATAAAAAAATGTTAATACTTGTAAATGAACTTTTCAAATGTTTTCGCCTATATCAGCAGTTGTGATGAAAACAATGATTTCAGTAGGATCAAAATAAATCAAGATATATTTCCTGAAACCTGATTTCCATGCATTATCACTGGTGCTCTCTTAGTTAAAAACTGTGGGGCATATTATCAAGAACAGGCGATAAAATTACCGCCGCTTTATCAGCAGGAAACTGCCGCTAAAGCTTCGATAATGGGCTTGATAATATGTCCTTGTGAATTCCCATAGCAGCCCAGGTTCTGATGTTAATCTGGGCTGCTATGGGAATTCACAAGGGCATATTATCAAGCCCATTATCGCCGCTTTAGCGGCAGTTTCCTGTCGATAAAGCAGCGATAACTTTATTGCCTGTTCTTGATAATATGCCCCTGTATGAGCAAATTTAGTGGCCATTTCAATGGAAAGTGTGCGCTACCCCACCCTGCTTTAGTAATATATTTCAGACTGTGCTCACCAAAAATCCTCACCTGCAACATACTACACCCTTACCACTGTCCTGCCGAATACATTTTCTACACTTGTTTTGTACATGACACTTGGAATTTTCACAACCCCTACGACTTTAGTTATGTAACATTGACGAAATCACCCCCTCTCTGAAATCTGTTCCAGCACTACTGACAGTACTTCACACAGTTAATTCACTCAAGTCTCCTAGCACCAAATTATCGCAATAATAAAGTGCTATTAAGTTTGAGCAATAACTTAAATCTTTCCATGGATTGCCTTTGTGGTTCGTAGTATGATAGCTCACAGAGTTTACCTGCACTCTGCGGAGACATGTTAAACTTGAAACTCACATGTGAGACTCCTGCGTTGTTTTTTCTACTGTTCATTATTCTCACATCCAGAAAGCTAGTGACATTAAGGACAAAAGTAGCACCTGTTATTTATGGTGATATTTATGGTGATACAGAGCTGGACAGTCTGACTATACTTTATATATACTCTGAATACTGCAGTGCCTTACATCACTTTACTAATACCTGAAATGACAGAAAATGTAAGATCCATACTAATTTCTATTATCAACTGATTACATTTTTTCTACGTTTCCAGATATTGACGAGTGTGAACGGAACCCGTTGCTCTGCAGGGGTGGAGAATGCTTGAACACAGAAGGAAGCTTTCAGTGCGAGTGCCCACCCGGACATGAGCTGTCAACTTCAGGAGATGCTTGCATTGGTGAGTCTCAATGACACTGCATTGGATTTAATTGAAATATTTGACTTATGAATGGCACCAGGAAGATTACACAGAACTTAGATTTTTTCTTTTAGAGTTCTATCACTTCAAATTTCAGAAGTATCACTCTTTAAGAAAAATGAAAATGTTAGACTACAAATCCATGAAGATGCACATACTCACTGGCAGGAACCATCTAGTCTTCTCATTCATCAGTCTCCTTGAAATTATAAACTGGTTTTGTATTTTCTCCAATATTTAGATTACTAAACAAGTTAATAGGTGGAAATGTATTCTACCCAATTGCTGATTGAAGGCAAGACGTGAAATCCATCCTTACTGTCTATACGGCAATGTTAATTCTATAACCCTGAGTTAACGATACCGGAGGTCCCATAAGAGGGATTCTGAGTTCAACGCTGACACTCCCCTGAGAAATGAGCAATTAGCTTGGAGAAATTCTGTTTAGATTCCTTTATAGTTCCTCATTCCCCCCTATTGTTTTACAAGGATATGTCAACTGCTTTCAGGAGGAGAAGTCTACAGGTGCAAATAACCAGATCTGCTGTAATCTCATGGATCTCACAATTCTTATGTGGCAAGTAACTTCTGTCAGCTACACCCTTAAGAATTAAGTGTCTACTCTTAACAATGGTGACATTCTTTATGAGTGTGACAATGTGCATGCATGTGATTGTGACACAAAAACAGCCTTTGCATATGTGGAGACAGGAAAAATTGTCTTGCATGCTGTAATGAAAACAGACAAAGAAGGCCTACTTTATTACTTGTGGACCTCTCCTAAGCTGTCTTTTTACATGTGTCTTGTTTCCTTCACAGATATCAATGAATGTTCCTTGAGTGATAATCTCTGCCGGAATGGAAAGTGTGTGAACATGATTGGAACCTACCAGTGTTCCTGTAACTCGGGGTACCAGGCCACACCAGACAGACAGGGTTGTATTGGTAGGTATTTCTTTGTTCCACACTCAAAATCTGTTCACAAAAGGTAACTTCAGGTGACATGGAAACTAATGATCCCTGATGTCCTGTTCTACTCATCTTCATAAGCATATGAGTAAACATACCAGTAGTTTTAAAACTCAAATGAAGATAAAAGATCTGGTCTAGATTATTTTGGAATTAGTATAAACGACAAGTGATTTATGCTTTGACAGATGTTTATCATGAATCAGAAACACTATTTCACTTTGACTTGTTGCAGAAACATATTGAAATATAAAAACGACTCCATTGTTTGCGAAGTTAGAAATTAGCTTTGACACAATGCAGAACACACCAAGCTGCATGGCAGAATAACCCTTTCTAATGTAATTCTTCTCATTCCTGCCCTTCAGCGCATTCTGTAATACCATTAGTGCAGTCTGTTCATGGACAATATTTAGGACTGTGGCCAAAGACAGAAAACCCAGATCAGATGCCCAGCATCTGATTAAACAAAGAAGTTACACAAGGTGAACTCAAAGTGTCTTTTACTTTCAGATATTGATGAGTGCAGCATAATGAATGGAGGCTGTGACAACGAATGTTCCAACTCAGAAGGAAGCTATGAATGTAGCTGCATTGAGGGATATGCACTGATGCCAGATATGAGGACATGTTCAGGTGAGATCTTAATAAACTAATATCAGTAATAAAATTAATGATTTTTTTCAGCATGTCTTTCTTTATTTGGGTCTTTGTGAAGTCTATAAACCATATATGCCAACTTATTACTGGCAGAATACTTTGTTGGAAAAGGTACAAAGACCAAGATATACATTAATGATGATGTAAAGTGTGAACTGAGCTAGATAATCAGTGGTGGAAGTGATGTGCATGCACAATCCTTGCATGGAGATGTGGGATAATCTGGATAGATGGAAAAGCGTTAATTGGGTCAAAGAGGAGTAAGACAGTCTTGGGTTTATGACTATGTCATTGCTAAGTGCATTAGGTAGCAGTGTGATTTCAAATTTATGATAGCAACCTCAACCCTTGACCTGATACAAATTGTCCACAGGCCATTTGGAGGAGGTTTCTTGAGACCTCCCTAAATCAAGTCAGTTTATGTCTCAGGCAAAGATGTGATTGTTCCAGTTAGTGGTTGATCTTAGATTTATGATTTGGATATTTGGCCAGATAGCATTGGTTAGGCCTCTTGGGGTACGCCAAGAAAGAAATTGTGGATCAGGCCCAATGGGCTTAGATGTACTGTTGCAAATCCAGTTATTCGCTAAATAACATGATTTACAACTTTTAGGTAGCTTTTTACTATATACTAAACCCAATTAGCTAGTCGGAAAACGATTAACTAATCCCAAAATCGTTTCGAAATGCTGAATGAATCACAATTTGGAAAAGGCATGTTTAGAGCGTCCCTACCAAGCTGTGATTTGCAATGGAATGTAGGAATGGTTTGCAACAGCAGTTTGGATTGCAAACCATTGAAAAGTTACTAACTCTTGAAAGGAGGTGGTAACCCATTCACAAAAGAGAAGAGACTCCTCCACCTTGTGAATGATAAACAAAAGTTTGATGGGGTGTGGGCAGTGGTCTAGTGGAACACTGCCAACTCGCAAACCATTTTTTTTTAAAGTAAACATTTTTATCTAAACACAGTCCTGTTTCCTATAAGGAAAATGGACTGTATTGAAAACTTTTGTTTTTTTTATGTAATCACTGAACATAGTAGGCCACCAACCTCGCTATGGCATCCAACTGAAGTAAGTTACAATTTGTGATTTAACCCATTAGGTTCATGAAGCAGGTTGGATTTTCCCCCACTCCAAATTGTGATTTTGCAAAACAAGATAACAATTTATTGGTCAGTCCCAAAATGTCAGTGGATTTGCAAAATGTCAACGTGCAATTCACAACCACTTTTTTGAAAATCCCATATTAGTGCATCTGGCACAATGTTCGGAAATTAATTCTTCTTCAACGTGAGCCAGTGAAGTGAATTGAGGGCAGGGGTGATTATGTTGCATAAACTTATCCTTCAAGGACAAACCATAATCTTTTGCATTTATCAACAAATAGCACATCACTTTCTCCTATTAAGGTGCTACATAGTCCTTGCACTGGTGCTGGAACTGCACTTGTCTGACTAGATTTTGTTAATGCTCTTGTGATCCAGAGGTAGTCTCTTCTTTGAGTTTTTTTTCTCCTTTGCTTCCTTTTGTTGAGAAATGTATTCCTGTATTTTCCCTTTAGATAAAGTGAAGCCTGTCAAATGGTATATAGTACACACACACACATATATATATATATATATATGAGGCTTTTACATAGATGTCATCTTAAAAGGATGAACCTAAAAAGAGCATTCCAGAATGCATAAAAAAACCTCATTGTCTATTACGATTTTCCCTAAAACAAACTCTTGGATTTCAGAGCTGTAGCCCATGTAAGAATCTTTTTATGTGTGCGTTTTGACTGTGGCACTAATTCTTACAGATATTGATGAGTGTGAGGACAGCCCTGAAATATGTGATGGCGGTCAATGCACCAACATTCCTGGGGAATATCGCTGTCTCTGCTACGATGGATTTATGTCTTCCATTGACATGAAAACATGCATTGGTGAGTGCTGAAAATTGAAACTTTTTATATTTTATTTAAATATGTTTATTGACTATTGGGTATTTAACAACAAACAAACCTAGATTTAACCCCTTGCATGCTGCCGCGATTCTGCACCTGTGCGGCACATTCCGATCGCGGGTGCGGTCATGACGGCCCCCAGCCGTCATCAGCACACGAGCACTGTAGTGCATGATGGATGGGGGCCGTCATCAGCATGCAAGGGGTTAAGGAGCAGTCTTTTTAACCCCATGCATGCTAATGACAAGGTGAACTCATCATGATGCACTGGTTGACCTGTGCTGATGACAAGGTCAACTCGTCATGTATAATGGGAAAATGAGAGAGCCAGCGCAGGACGGGAAAACCCCTTAGCATCCAAGGTGTTAAAGACTAGTCCTTCACAGCAGAAATTTCAACAAGATACTCAGTAAACAGAAATTTATAGTGTGTGCTCTAGTTAAAACCGAATTACAAAAAACAGGATTTGTACTGTACTAGGCAATAAACTGGACAGTTGTAGTTTTAACTTGCATTATTTTCAATACAAATTTACAGTTTCACTTACAGAATGATAATATGATTTACCCAGAATCACACATTGTCTTTTGCCTAAGCCAATACAGAAGCCAGGGTGTCTGGGTTCCATAGTCACCATCTTAGTCACAAGCCATCATCTCCTCCCAGTAATCACAATGCTTCTAAAATATATTAAAAGGTTCATGCACTGTACGTGTTTATATGTTACCTGCTTATAATTAATAAGCATCCTCTTGAACATTAATGATGGCTTCTGAATTATGAGTTTTGGCACTGACATTTGCAGTGATGCTAGCCAAGCAATGTTGGGTTCTCAATATCCTCAGAACACAGGTCCCATAGGTCTCAATGGTGAACTTAAGTATATGCTCACCTTCGCCGCTTAAAACGTCATTCCACTGTTTTAATTTCTTTTACATTTATATTGAGGAGGCTATGTATAACCTTGTAGTGGGAGACTTTGGACAGATATTAAATGAATGCATGTGAAGCACATGCCACTTGAAAAACTGTTAAAATTTCATTTCTTTCCACTTCACCATCTTGTATATTGGTGCGAATACTATCCCCCAGGAAATTAATAATTATCACGAGTCCTATGCCTACGAATGACTGTATCCTCCTCATGTAATTTCCCAGCAGCTTCACCAAGATGTTAATGATATAAGGACTTGGATTACTTTAAGTCCACATAATTGAAGAGAGTTATCCCAAATACATAGTTGATGATAATTTGTACATGCACAGAATCTCAAGTTGTTTCACCCCTTCACATAAATAAATCCAACCAGGATGACATTATTGGCACAACTAGCAATGAAGTATAGAGAATATAAAATATGTTCTGCACCTAGTCCCATACAGTCCATTTCTTTAATAACACGATGATCTGAATTTTTTATGATATAATCAAACATGTGCTCATATGTTGTATATTTCGAACTTCTTAATCAAAATCCCCAAAGAGTTATTTCTAGAGGCCGGCACTGCTTGGTCATATTAATACATGTGACTGATTATGCAGAACATTACTGGGTCAACGGGACAATCATGTCAACAGCATCAGTTTGCATTTTACTAAATGTAAGGCAGATTTTTGTCAATTCAATTCATAGATTCATTCTTCATAATCATAGACATGTATGCCTGATCCCCTGATGTTGAACTTCAAGCTGCACCTTCACCTACGTTTGAAAAAATGTAATAAAATAGGGTTATGTGACAAAAATATCATGTACAAAATGATTGTGACGCAATATTAAGTCAAATATATCATCAACTAAAATATCGGCTTTGTATGTAATATGTCAAAAATATCGTGCAATAGAACCTCATCAAAAAAGAGAACTATTTGGAAATATGCACACACACTCACACACACATATATATTTATATAATTATTTGTAATTTATTTAAAATAGTAAACAAAAAAATGTTCAATTATAAATAGTTGTAAATATTAATGTACATTATATATATGTTAAAACATATAAAGACAATATTTTAACAATGTATAGCAGTTACATAAAAATATCAATAATAATTAAGAAATTACATTTAACATATACTTATCAAAACCACATAGCATATTTAAGTGAAAGATTGTATTACAAAACTAAAAAATACAATTGAAATAAACACTAAATTTTATTTTAATTTAAACATTAAAACAAATAAGAAAATAACACTAAATAGCAGCAATACAAAATATACAAAACAATTTGTAGTGATTTGGTTTATTATTCCCTATCCAACATAAGCAACAGCAGGGAGAGTGCTGGACTTTAGAGGGGTTAGATTTTTCATTCTCACTCCAACTTGAGCAACGGTAGGGGGAGGTAAGGTCTGTTGAGGGGTTAAAGGTACTATTCCCACTTTCCCACTCCAATCTAAACAACAGTAGGGAAAGTGTTGGACATTGGAGGAGTTTCAGTTACTATTTCTACTCCAACGTAAGGGAAAGCAGGAAAGTGCTGCCCTTTGCTTAGATTGACTATTCCAACTCCAATCTTAGAAACAGTAGGGAAAGTGTTGGAGATTGAAGTGGGGGATTTAAATTGTATCATTCCAACATAAGCAAAAAGAGGGAAAGTGTTGGGGCGATTAGATTGACTATTTAGAATCCAATCTAAGTAAGAGTAGGGAAAGTGTTGGACTTTGGAGAATTTAGATTAATTATTCCCATTCCAATCTAAATAGCATTAGAGAAAGTGTTGGACTTTGGAAGGGTTAGATGTACTATTCCCAATCCCACATAAGAAAAAGCAGGGAAAATTTTGGAATTTTGGAGGGGCTAGGTTTACTATTCCCAACTAATCTTAGCAATAGTAGGTAAAATGTTTTACTCTGCAGGGGTTAGATATACCATTCCGTTTCCTAAACTTTAAAAGGAATCATTCAGATGTATAACTAAACAAAACTATTTAAACATGTTCAAACTAAAAAAAATGTTCATTATAAATAACCCGCAAGAATCATATTTCATATTAAAAAATTAATGAAAGAAATATAAAACAAGTTAAATTATTTAAAATAAATGCATTTCCCTCTCTACTAAAAATACATGCACTTCCATCTGTATTACCCAAACGAAAGCCATCAACAAAAAAGAAATTACATTTATAAATAAAACATTATTAGCATTAAATTGATCATTAAATTAAACAAATACAATTAAAACAATCACATACAAAACTTTTCAAAATATTGTTAGTAAATAAACTGATCAATTAATTAACAATAAATACTATAACAGTTATTTAATTTAATAATGTATGTAATCATCAACTAGTATACTAAAAGAGTTTTTTTAAGAATAAAAAAATTAACGTTTTCAATAAAATTCCACCCTAATATCCTACAAACCTTATAACCAGTAACTAAATTTAAAATTGCTAAGTAAATTTAAAGACATTTAAATACACGTTGAAAATTACAAACTATACTGAAATAATTAAAATAACTATTAATCCGTTAAGCAATTTCCATAATAATTTAGCAATGAATTTACTTTAAAAAAACAAACTCTAATGTATATTTTAAATAATGTCCTACCCTAAACCCTAACAAGCCCAACAGTGCACTACTAACATAAAAAGTACTAAATACATTTAAATTTTTTAAATTATGTGTTAAAGAAGGCAAACTGTACTAAGGTAAATAAAATAATTACATAATTACTAATTATTAAAATCCAGATAAAAACTAATTACAAATATAAGATGCTAGTTTATATTTAAATCACTTTTCATCCTAATTCCCTACTAACACAAAATCCACTAATAAATTGTGAATACAACGTATATCATAATACCAAAAGCTAAAAATGTATATTAACGAATAGATATTAAATTAATAAAATAAATATTTAATGAAACTATATTAAAGTCAACAACATGATATAACTATGTTTAAAAACTATGTTATATACCTGAAAACAATATTCTTACCTTCTCGTATTCTGCCCATGATATTTTTGATATAGAGTTCTTCTTTCATTATAGTTTTGCCATAATATTTTGCCATTTATCGAATTCGAAGGCAATTTCACCCCAAGGTGAGGGAAAATATATATTTTTTAAAGTAATTTTGCCTGCCTTCTATGTCCAGGATGTACTAAGTAATGGCCGTTCTGCTCACAGATTGCAACCTCACTGTACATCTGTATTTTGTAGCAAAGGCCTTATCGAAACTACTTTTAATCCATGAGGCCTAGAGTGCTTGGTAGACTAATTTTAGGAACTAGATAGACATCGAGCCATGCAGCCTAATAATAACAGCTTTAACATCAGGATATTACACCAACCGTACAAGATGGAACCATAACTGCTCTGGATATAACAAGCCTCATGTCCACCCAATTGTCAACCCTGCACCTGGCTGTCAGTTGTACGTGCACTGATAAACCAGGAACGTGTTTAAAGCAGAGAAATGGAAATGTGACTGTTTTATTTGCCCCTGTTTATGTCTGCACTCAGCCCATGTCTGGGATTCAGTTTTACCCTTGGGCCCTTAGAGCTGATCAAGTCCAACTGTGCCACTTTTTTGTGCTTTTGTATGAGAAGTCGTGATCTGCACAGAGAGAAACATTCTTTTTTTTGTTAAATCATTTTTATTGAGAGAATGACCACAGAATGAAAACATTACATAACTGGGAAAAGATGTAAAAAAGGGATAAGTAAAAACTACTAAAATACATTTAAAATAAATAAAATACATAATCACAATTGCAACTGAATAGAGCTATACATGGTGAAGAGTAGGAATGTTATACCATCATAATATCATAATAAAAGCGTGATGTTCCATAAGAGAAAAAGTTGTATCATTTGTATATTTTGTGAAAGAAAAGAGAGAAAAACAAGAAAAGGGGAGAAGAGAGGAAGAAAATAGGAAAGAATGGAGAGATATGAAAAGAAAAGACATGAAAGGAAAGAAGAGTTAATATTATGAGAAAGATGAGTGTGAGGACCGGAATGTAGTAAAAGGTAACCATAATAAATCGAACGTAATCTTTTGATAAATAGAAGAGTGGGAGACAGAGGCAATTCTATGCTCATCACAGAGAAAATTCCACCAAAGCATAAAAAATAATTTAGAATTGTCTTTCCAACATGTTAATATAACTTTAAATGCAACAGCAATAAAAAGGTAAAAAAAATAGTTTTTGACGGGATTTGGTGAAAATCAGCAGATATAGTACTTAAAAAGATATTATGAATAGCAAATGGAACATCACAGAAAAAAAATCAAGCGACATTTCAACCAAATAGCTTTCCAAATGTTATGAACCTTAGGACAGTAATAAAGCAAGTGCATGAATGATCCTTCAGAGGAAAGACATGACCAACATAACAGTAAAATAGAGTGGTCAATTTTATGAAGAAAGAGATGAGTAATAACAACTCTAATTAAAAATAAAATATAGTGATTGTGTAATGTTGGCAGCTTTGGAAGTTTTGCAAATCTTTTGCCACAAACGATCCCATTGGTGAATAGACAGCAGTTGAGATAAGTCTTGTTCCCAAGCTAATTCAATAGGGGATTTACTTCGAGAACGATATTTTTGAAGATAAGGTTTAGTATATAAAAGAAGTGCTGGGAAATAAATCATGAGGAACGTGAAATAATGGTGTACTAGGGGTTAACGAAATAGGAATAGGGTTGGAGTAACATTTTTGTAAACAGGTTTGGATAACAGGAGACAATTTATTATATTGCTGAAGACTACATTTCTCTTAGAGTTGGAGGAAAGGCATGGTAGAATTATTAAGTATCAATTGATGCACGTAGAAAATGCCCTTTTTCCCTCCAGTGCCTGTAGTAAACAGATTTGTGACGAAATTTGATGTGCTTATTAAACCATATGGAAGAGGATAGAAAGGATTCATAAAGGTCAAAACCTTTGAAAAATAGTGTATGTAATAAATGGAGAGAGTATTTTAATATAAGGTATCTGGAAATGAAAGTACAGTTGGTCATAAACATTATATCCTGCAAAGAAAAGTCATGTAACAATGATCGTTCAACAACAACCCATGTTGGTATAGGTAGATCTAGATCATCTTTGGATATGGCGTAAAATTGATGAATCAAAAAAGTACTGTGATACAGTTTAAAATCGGGAAAGCGCACCCCCCCTCTGATTTAGGACAAGTTAATATAGATAGGGTGATACAAGATTGTTTATTATTCCATAAAAATTTGGTACAAATAGAGTTAATCTGGGAAAAATAATAAATAGGAATTTTAAAAGGTAACATTTAGAGCATGAAAAGCACCTGGGGAACAATCATCATTTTAATCGTATCTAGTCTGCCCCACCAAGATAAAAATAATGGGGACCAGGAAGATAGCAAATTAGTGATTTTGAATTTTATGCAGAGAAATATTGGCTAAAGTATCATTATATTTGAGGAAAGCCATGTTCCTAAGTATTTAATCTTTTGGTGGCACAAGGTGAAATTGGTTGTATCAAACATGTATCGATAACATGATGAATTTGAAGGTAAAATCTCAGTTTTAGAAAAATTAAGTTTATAACCAGAGACCTTGGAAAATAAAGCAATCTCTTGTAAAAAAAAAAGGGGGAAGGGATTTGCAGGGATTCGACATCGAAAATAGGGATATCATCTGCATAAGAAGATAATTTAATTTGACGGGAATCAAAATTAAAGCCAGGAATATTAGGATTATGTCTAATATGTTCAAGAAAGGGTTCCAGACAAAGGAGAAAAAGCAATGGAGAGAGAGGACAACCCTGATGGGTACCTCGTTGCAGATGGAAATATGAGGGAAAAAGACCAGAGAGAAACATTCTGAGGGCACAGTCCGTGACCTTGGGAAGCATTGTGACCTAATGTGCGTGGCATTGCAGCCGGTCTATCACCGCAAGCATTATCTTTCGCCTGTGTGGTACACTCAGCAGTACAATGAAAACAAGCATATGCAGTAATGCAAAGAGTGCACAGTTGAAATACATTGTTAGAAATATGGGGCCAGCTGTGAGACGGAGGGCAATATTTGCATTTTATCAGAGGGAAGCCGAGGGTGGTGCCCACTTGCTATTCTGCCTCAGGCAGTAACTGCCCCATGTGTTCTTACAGATGTGAACGAGTGTGATTTGAACCCGAATATCTGCATGTTTGGAGAGTGTGAAAACACCAAAGGCTCCTTCATCTGCCACTGCCAGACCGGATATTCGGTCAAAAAGGGGACCACAGGATGCACAGGTATGTCGGTGATGTGTTGCATATTATTTTATCCTCCTTTGCGCTGCTCCCTGTTTAGGACATTTCATAGATACCTTTGTCGATCTGGTTCAGACGTTTACTAGTAATTATTTTACAATATCTCTTTATCTAATCACTTCTACCCTCTTTTCCCCCATTGATGCTTTGTTAACACAATCAATTCTAGTGCATGGTTGTATTTTTAATCCAGTCCATTCCATTAATAGCCTGGATTTGTGCAACTTTGAGGAATTTCCAGTCAGTTATATTTTCGCCCCCAAAAATCTGAATTTACAGTAGAATCGTTTTGCTAAATATCATACAAGTACAAAAAACGAACAATGGGCTTGAAGCTGATTGGCAGTCTTCTATAATCACTGACATGATGGAAGCCTTATCTTTGGACAAAATGTAACTATTTATCTACAGAACCTACCTTCGAACCATATAGAAGAGTCTATCAAAGTGATGCATAACATCCGTTGTACAAGATACACAAACAAAAGCAAAGAGTGAAAAAGTTTTTAAAATGTTTGTGTATAGAGATACCTTTTAGATAGATAGATGGATAGATAGATAGAGGATGGATGGATGGATAGAAAGATAGATGGATGGATGAATGGATGGATGGATAGAGGATGGATGGATGGATAGAAAGATGGACGGATAGATAGAACATATATATTATGGTATTCATAATTAAGCAACTCTTAGATCACATACATCAATGTTTCTACACTGTTTTATAATATACTATTCTGAGAGACTCTACACATGAAAACTTCTTAAAGATGTTCTTTAGGGCAACACCTATTCATACAGTAATTACTCTGCATTTCTAGTTGTTGTTTTTTTATTGCCTCAAGTTATCACAACTTATGTTTAGGCACGATTTTCACCTTACCCTAGTTGATCTTCCAAAGACTCATTTTTGTAATTTGTTTTCTTTTCTGATTCAACAGATGTGGACGAGTGCGAGATTGACGCCCACAATTGCAATGCGCATGCATCTTGCTTTAATATCCCGGGAAGCTTCAAGTGCAGCTGCAGAGAAGGCTGGGTTGGCAATGGCATCAAATGCATTGGTGAGCGCAATGAATCACTTCCTTTTGTAATGTGCTGAATCACTGTCTGGGTTTAGGAAATGACAAATTGAAACTTTCCTTTGGTTAAGACAACTTAGTTTTGCAAAGAAATTGAGTTGCTGTGGTTAAGACTATCTGCATTAAAGTGTATACGAAGTAATTTGAGATGTTCTAAAGTTTCTCTTGGGCAAAATATGCAAAGTAAAAAACCTTCTGCTAAGAACAACTTGTTAAAGTGTGCCCAGCCATTCCAGAGTTAGGTAGTCTGTGCATAGAAGAAAAGGCAGTTAATTATATTGTTAACGTATTTTGGAGATTTTAGACAGATGTTGACTTTGAAAGGCTAGTCATATGAAGTTAGAGTGACTCAAATACAATGTGTCTCCAGGCTACACCCTTAAGCACCTCGACCGCCAATCGGGGAGAGGCGGGGGCTTAGCTATTATATATAGGGACACCTTTAAGTGTCGGGTCACTTCTAATTCCTTGCTGACCTGTGAGAGCTTACACTTTGCACTTGATCTCTCCCCTACCATCACTTTTTCTGGTATTCTACTCTATCGACCACCAGGCTCCCTCAACAATTTTATCACTCAAATTACTGATCTCACCGCTAACGCAGCCGTGACCTCATCTAACCTCACTCTGCTTGGGGATTTTAATATCCATTCAGATGACCCCCAGGATACGGCAGCTAATAACTTGCGGGCCAACATGCAAGCGTTAGACCTCTGCCAGAGAGGCTATCAGGCGACCCATAAGAAGGGACATCTTCTCGATCACATATACAGTAATATCAACCTTAATGTAGAGTCCCCTGTTCCTCTGCCTTGGACCGATCATTTTTTGATACCGTTCACCTGGCTTTCTAACTCTTGTCCCCCTCCTGAAGCCTCTATAAAGTACATGGGCAGGAAATGGTCCTCACTTCCCCTCACCGATTGGACAACGGCCCTTACTCAAGACCCCCCGAGAAAGGCCTTGAACCCTGCCTCAGCTTCTAGCAACTTTGATCACTGGATCTCCAGCACTTTAGACCAAGTTCTTCCCAAACGCCCTTGTAATCTCATCAGAAGACCTAAAGTTGCACCCTGGTACACTCCTGCTCTGAGGTTATTAAAGCTAGACTGCCGCAAACTAGAGAGAGCGTGGAGGAAGGACCATTCTCAGTCTAGGAAAGACGAATACAGGTCCGCAATGAGGCTCTATAAATCAGAGATTAAAATGGCGCAAACCTCCTTCTATGAAGGTAAAATTAGTGCTGCAGCAAATGCACCTAGAGAAATCTTTAGGATAGCTAAGTCCCTCATTTCAGCTCCGGCTGAGCGTCCTTCTGTTGAAGGGGCACAAGACCGCTGTAATGAGCTAGCTGCCTTTTTTTCCAAGAAAATCTCGACCATATATTCATCTTTTAGTAATCCTACAGTCAATACCCCCTCCGTCCCTCCTAGGCCAGCTGACTCCTCGGCTCCCTGCAAACTGGACACAATTCCGCTTCTTGATGCCGCCAGCCTGGATAGATTAATCTCCAAAGTTTCTTCTGGCTCCCCCAATGACCCGGCACCCCCCCGGATCCTTGTCAAGGCACTGGACGTTATTCGTCCCGTGATCCTGGAAGCTTTAAACACCTCCATTGTGTCCAGGTCGGTCCCACTCGCTTGGAAGTGTGCCATGGTGAGGGTGCTTCTCAAGAAACCCTCCCTGGACCAGAACAACCTGTCCAACTACCGCCCCATTTCGTTGCTTCCCTGGTTGAGTAAACTGCTGGAGAGGCACACCAACAATATCTTAACAGACTATCTGGAGTCCAACTGTCTGTTGCGTGCCTCCCAGACAGGTTTTCGCCCCCAACATGGCCCAGAAACTGCCATGCTGGCGGTCACAGAGGAAGCAAGAACGACTTTGGATCGGGGAGGAAAGGTGGCCATTATCCTGTTAGACCTTAGTGCCGCGTTTGACACGGTGAACCATGCCACGCTAGTATACCGACTGGCGGGCATGGGCGTGTCGGGCGCGGCTCTGGACTGGCTCACCTCCTTTTTGAGTGAGCGCTTTTTCCGGGTCTTTGAGGGTGAGACAGTCTCTCCTAAACATCCTCTCAGGTGTGGGGTCCCTCAGGGCTCCTCCCTGAGCCCGACCCTCTTTAACGCCTACATGGAACCTCTGGACAGGATAGTCCATCCCTTTGGTGTGCGTATAGTCACCTACGCGGATGATACGCAGCTGGTGGTCTCGTTAGACCACGCAGATGGATCATCCAACACTTTAGGCCCCTGTCTAGAGGCTGTTGCCAGTTGGATGCAAGCCTCCTGTCTCAAGCTTAACGGGGAGAAGACAGACATCATTCTCCTTGGAAATCCCTCCCCGTCTGCTCTTGCACCCGTCTGGCCACCATGTCTTGGCGCTCCTCCTGCGCCCAAGTCCCAGATAAAGAGCCTCGGGATCTGGCTTGACTCTGCCCTTGATTTCTCTGTCCAGGCTACTAAGACTGCTGCTACTTGCTTCGGACTAATGAGGATGCTCCGGCGGGTGCTCCCTTTGCTCCCTTTCCAGGCGAGGAGGATCATGGTCCAGGCCCTCATTCTCTCTCGCCTGGATTACGGGAACGCTCTCTACCTGGGAGCACCGGCTTCGGTCCTTCAGAGGCTCCAGGTCACACAAAACAGTGCGGCCCGCCTATTGTTCAATCTGTCCCGTCGGCAGTCGGCGAGGAAGGTTTTGAAGGACCTTCATTGGCTCCCAATGGCTGCCAGAGTGCAGTTCAAAGCTCTGTGCATCATGCACAAATCCTTCCACCGTGTAGGCCCAGCGATTCTGCACTCTCTGGTTACGCCTTATGTTCCAACACGCCCCCTTCGGTCTGGTACCCTGCAGCTGGCCACCTCCTCTAAAATTAACAAAGCCCGTTGGGGTGGCCGCTCTTTTTCCCATTCGGCAACCAGACTCTGGAATGCCCTCCCCTTTGCCATCCGGGGTAACAGCAACCTCTTCTCGTTCAGAAAGGCCCTAAAAACGCATTTGTTTGCTAAATCTCTCTGATCGGCCCCGAGCCTGCGCTAAAACCATTTTATCTTCAAGCGCTGCAAGGCCCCAGGGCGGTTATGCGCTATACAAATGCAATTTTTCATTTCATTTCATTGTGTCTCCCAGTCTCTGCTCTGCCCTGGAGTTATATAACATTTCTATGTAACGTTGTCTTATACTGTAAGTTTGCTACTCGACGGTTCTATGGCAACAGCACAAGTCCAAAAGTACTGGGTCTGAGCTCTGCCAAACAGAAGTTCCTTGGACTAACCCACCTTGCTGAAGGACCGGCAGAAATGTAATACTCATCCAACTTTCAGTTACCCTCAGATTTCTTTTGATTCATATAAAATAGTTGACCATATTCACCAGTTTATCAGCCTTGCCCCTTTCTGGTAATATATTTTACCATCATTAAAGCATGCCTTTTAAAACAGTGGTCAGGGGGCCGCTTCACGGAAAGATGTACATGTGCGAAAAACACTTTTGTGCATGTCTTAAGGACACCTTGCTAGCCTTTCTTTGACGTGGAAAATCTGTTTTGAGATAGCCAAAAAGGCATTAGCACCACAAATAGTGAGGAATTGTGTTATTATAATGATTCAATTTACCAGTACCTTATTCGCATTAGTACTAATACTATTGGTGCACATGCACAATTTAAACGAATAGTGCAAACACAATGAAAGAGGCAGTGCAAAAAAAAAGCCTTTCTTTTCATAGAAATTTGGCAAAAGTGCTGCTAAGACATGCACATAACTGGCTCACACTAACACCCATTTTCAGGACCTGGGGCTATGTCTCTGTTGCTGTAGCATACATGTTCATCGGATTTGCTGTTGGTGCATTCATAGGGGTGTGTTCTGATGCTATTCATGGTGATGTGATTCACAACGCTCCATTTAAGGGAGCGTATACTAGAGGCATCTCAAGTGTAGGCTTCCCTTCTAGGTTTTACTATGATGGTTAGCGAAAAGAACCACCATACAGCTTGTAAAGGATGATGTATCCATTGAATGAATTTTAATTCACCAGCTAAAGAATTACGTTTGGTTGCATAGCAACGGAAAATAAATAAATGTGTACTACTGGAGTATCCAGTACACGTGTTATTAAAAATATCATGGCTCTCATGTTCTGGACATTGAAAATGTCCTTTACAATTAAAATGTGTTCATTCTTCAGTAGCAGTGCTAGAGGAACTGGTGACCAGCTCTCCCTTCTAATTCTGGTAGCCTGGCTGCCTTTAGCTATTGGCAGGGGGTTTAGAGATGGACTGAAGGCGCCAGCTATGCCTAGTCCAGCTCAAATGAGACCCTAGACCTTTCCACATTATGCATCCTGGCTGACAGGGTTATAGCTGGGGTGATGGAAACCATGTGCCGGATAAGGATTGCTTCCTTTGAAAACCAGGCTACTCCAGAAAGGTAAAGGAGTAGAAAGGAGGCTTTTGATCACCTAATATGGGAACCCTATGCTTACTTCAAAACAGGTGAAAGATGGGCTGGACACCCAGTGTCAGGTGCAGATGATGCACTTGAAAAGGTCGAGCATGGGTTTCAAGCCCTACTGGTGCAAGGGAAGGGAAGTCTGATGTTTCTCATCTTGGGTCACTGCTGGGCCCATCCACAAGCTCTGGAGATGGGAAAGGTACAAGATGATCTGAGAGGCTTGTGGCCTTTCCAACATTACTCTCGCTCTCAAAGTTCACATCTTTTTTTACCATAACAGTTATTTCTCTGACGCTTTCTTTGGAATTTGTAAGGCACTTTTCTTCTCTGCACCATTAATCAAATTTATGTCCATATACTATGCTTTACCTTTTGCAAAATGGTCTCTCAGATGAGACTCTGAGGCTATAGTCTTGAAAGGGCTCCACTGAAGGCACCTTACATAGAATGGGTTCTCTGCAGGAGCTAAGTACAGAGATTAGTGAAGAGCAAAAGATGGGGTAGAAGATCTTGTTTGTTGATTTGTCAAACACACAAGCCTGGTAATATTAGCATGTATAAGATGTCTAGCCCATTAGGAAGTTTACAAAATAAGTTTAAAACTATGGCAATTATTCTTCCAGGTAGAAGGGGGCATCCAAAAATATGTCACTCCAGCTTGCAGAACCCAAACCAAATCCCAGTATAATGCCACAAAATCACTTGAAGTGGAGACTGCACCCAGCTCTACCGTGTCAACCAGAATCCCACTCTGGCTTCAAATCTCAATATGATCATAATGAAGTATCACAGAGCAAATATGCTGCATGATTGTGCAGTATAAATACATCCAGCCTTCCTCAGTACGGATAGAAGTGTCAAGATTTCAGGATCCAGCGGCTCAATTGCGGGAATCAGACGCCAAGGTGACATCGCCTGGCATTAGTGTGCATGGAAGAAAATTGTACCTCAAAGCACTTAGAAGACGTCTCTGTGAAACTTTAGCAGTCCATGATGTTGCCCTTAGAGAAGAAAACGGATTGCTGGTCAAGAGCTGAAGCATTTGTGATATCCAACTTGAAGAAGCATCAATGGATGCCCTGCTCAACATATATCAGTTATGGGGAAAAGTTGGCTCAGGTCTTGCATTGACCAACAATCCGAAATTTGTCACGAACTGAACAGTTACTGAAAGGTCCTAAGACAGTAATTGAGTCCAGGTCAAAGGTCAAGGTCAAAATCATCTTTATTCGGTCATTGTAGGACCATAAAAGCATAAAATAAAACATTTTTTATCTTCAGAAATATAAATAACACTTTAAAAGCCTCATAAAACAAATGGTCATTAAAGTGCATAGATTCTTTTCAATCTGTTAGCAGCAATGATATAGCTAAGAACAGCAGTGCAAACATCACATGATTCTAAGCTTTGCAGATAGATCAGGCCCTCTTTCTAAGAATTAAGGTGCTTATGCAATAGGGCGGGGTGTACAAAGTGCAATCTAAAAAATCATTTAAAGTACAAAAGAACATAAAATGTACGGTGGATTGGGCAGTAACACAGTCACAGAAGCAACATGGGAGGGACGGAAACTAGGAACCCACGAGTGGAAAAGCCACATGGAAATGAACTGAGTTTAGTCTAAATCTAGTGGATAAATTGTATCCTAATAGAGAGTGTCCATAGCATTTTGGTAAAATTTTTGGAGACGTTGAAGGCCAAATAAATTCAATAATTATGCTGATTCTAGTCTATTGATTCTCCACTAAATGTTTCAGACGCCTACAGCAAAAGACTGATCTCAAACTTTCTGAAGACAAAGATCCTTTTTGTCCCCTTTTAGAAATGGGGTATCCTTCCTGAGAGGCGCAGATAATGCCTCCCTACAAAATTCCCCATGGATAGTTACCAACACCTCTATTTGTAACTCCCTGAACAATTATTTCGTGACCACTAAACCAGCATTAAGTCCTAATAAGGGAACCATCCCCAAAATCCCTGACACTTACACTCTAAGTTTGTAATCTCCCTGTATGCACAAACATCAGACTAAGCAACAATGGATGTCACTGCCTCCTAAATCCCAGTGCTTGATTCCTGGTAACCCGGGAATATGCACCCAGAAACACATCTCCATCTACATACTCTACAGTCTCTTAAGATTCCGCCCCCACTATACATGTCACTTGAATCTACAACTACTAGCTCTTCCTTTTTCCCCTTATTTTATCCTAACTAAAACATTATATCTCATCTTGTAATTCTCATGTTTTTTAAGTATACTATATGTTATTCTGCCCTCATTTGTTACATGTTGCCAGGTTTTGTACTATGTTTTAGACCATCCAGTCCCATCTGTCCATCCAGGGATTTATGTATCAGGCCTGGGCTTTTCGAAATGGAACCCACTTATTATATTTACTGTTCCTTTTTCCCTGTTTATTTGTATTTGAAAAATGCACAATAAAATATACCTGAACTAAAAAAGAAGAAATGGGGTTTCTAGTTGGCAGTGGTTTGCACCCTGTCCAAGTAGGGAACCTCACTCTAGTCAGGGTAATTGGTTTACACACCTAAGAAAACCCCTGCTCACTCCCTTGGTAACTTGGCACAGAGCAGTTAGGCTTATCCAACAGGCAATGTGTAAAGTTTGTGTACCCACACTCACACAGTAACACAGTGAAAACGCTACAAAAGGACTCCAAACATGTTTAGTAAAATAGCCAATATTTATCTGAATAAAACCAGAACAAAACATCGAAAATCCAACATTCGCAAGTCAAGGTATCAATTTTCAAATTGTAAATAAAGTCCAGTACTAAAAAAACAATTGTTGCACTTGATCCGGACAAAATACCTTAGATGTGTCAAAAATCTAAGACGAAGCCAGGTGCAGGGGGGTGAGGTGCTGAGAAAGCAGAAATATTTGTTGATTCCTTACTGCTACAGGGGAGGTAATGTCTCAGTGCCTTACTTATTGGCAGGGGAGGTGATGTGTCGGTCCCTTACTGCCGCAGGGGAGGTGATGGGTCGTTTTTAGACATGTGGCCTCGGTTCCCTACTCGGCACAGTCGATGAAGAAATCGGCACGATGCATCAAAAGTAAGGATGGGCTGCGTCAATTTCACAGTGATGAAGCAGGTGCTGCTTTGGAGCCAGGACAGTGTGTCAGGGACTTCAGTGATGAGGTGCTCAAAACTCATGCATCTGCAGTTCTTCTGACATGCTGTGATGGAAAGCTGGGGCCTGCAGTGTAGGCCATGGTCATTGTGTCAAGTGGAAACCACAATCCGGTGCCGGCAGTGGAAATGTGTCAAGTTTTGCAGAGATGCATCAGTTTGGAAAGATGCTGGGAATCGATGTGTGCGTTTTTCTTCTTGGTGCAACAGAACTCATTTCTGGATTTGGCGCCCCTTGGCAAGACAGGAGTCTCAGAAAGAGAGCCCAGCAGCTGGTAGGTGAAGTCTTTAATGGCCCTGAAACTTTTTAACAGATGGAAAGCTCAACTCAAGCTCTTGGATCACCTTGAAAGCAGGATGTGGAATGTAAAGGCCAGTCCTTTCACTCCCAGGACAGAAGCTGCAGCAGCAGACCAGCACAGCAAAGCAAAAAACGAAGTTGCTGTCGCTTCTGACAGCAATCCAGCTCTTCTTCCTGGCAGAATGTCCTCAACTCTTTATAGTGCCCAGGCCCCTGCCTTTCCCTGTCCTGGCCCCAGACACACTATAGGGGGTGGAGATTTCTTAGAGTGAGGACAGGCACAGCCCTATTCACGTGTCAGTGTCAAATCCTCCCTTCAATCTAGCTCAGGAAGACCCATCAGCCTGGCGATGGGCCATTAAGATATGCAGGGCACACCTCAACTCCCTTTGTCTGACTGTCTAGAGTAAATGCACAAACAGCGCAACTGTCATCCTGAACCAGCCGTGCATTCAGACACAGGCAGAGGCACAGAATGGTTAAATTAAGAAAATGCCAAATTTCTAAAAGTGCCATTTTCAGATTTGCAGTTTAAAAACCAACATCTCTTGAAGATGTATTTTTTAAATAGGGGGTCCTGAGACACCAAACTCTAATTTTCTTTCATCATCCAATTGGCAGATACACTTGTAAGACGTTACAAGGCAGCTCCAATGATAACCTAAGGAAGGGATAGGCCTTGCTGCCATGAAACACAAAATTAGCAGTATTTCACTACCAGGACATGTAACACACAACAGTACATGTCCTACCACTTAGATACACTGCACCCTGTCCATGGGGCTACCTTGGTTGTACCTTAGGGCTGCCTTACATGTAATAAAAAGGAAGGTTTGGGTCTTGGCAAGTGGCTACACTTGCCACGTGGACATGGTAGTGTAAAACTTCACACCCAGATACTGCAGTGGCAGACCTAAGACATGCTTGCAGGGCTTCTCATGTGGTGCAAAATCAGTGCTGCAGGACCATTAGTAGCATTTGATTTACAGGCCCTGGGCAGATTGGTGCACTGTACTAGGGACTGACTAGTAAAACAAATATGCCAACTATGGAAAAAACAATTACCTTTAAATTTTAGGGAGAGAGCATATGCACTGGTTAGCAGTGGAAAAGTACCTAAAGTCCTGAAGCCAACAAAAAGATGGTCAGAAAAATAGGAGAAAGAAGCAAAACGTTTTGGGATATCCCAGCAAAAAGGGCCAGGTCCAACATCCTCTATATGCCTTAACCTTCAGTACTGTTTTAGAAGGGCCTTATATATGTCATTTCTTACCCTTCCAGTTTAACTCTTTCACATTTCATTATATAACACCGTTTTTGTAAATCAGTGCTCTGTGGGACTATTTGGACGGTCAACTTGAGATGGCCAGTTAAACTGTAGTATCTCATAAGTTAATCAATAGTATATTAATTGATTCTGTTTCTTACACGTCCCCTTCTAGTAAATAATGTATTTTTTTGTATATTTACTGAACTTACGTACAAAAGTGCCAGATGGCTGATTGCAAAGAAAAGCCGAAATCATTACTGATCAGGTCTAAGATTGGAATGTTCTTTTGCATGACTGTCATAAGACTCTTGTATGTGTCACTGTTGATATGTGCATTTGTTCAACTGTCGAGCATACTCCCGCACCATAAGCCGCTTCAAAGGGAACAATCTGTTTTGTTTGTTTGTTTGTCAAGATTTAAAGTGCTTGCATTTTTTTCTGTTTCCTTTGGTGTCTATGGGGGTACACAGATCTTGATGAATGCGCTAATGGGACACACCAGTGCAGTCTGAACGCCCTTTGCTTGAACACGCCGGGCTCCTACCGCTGTGCCTGCTCTGACGGCTTCATCGGCGATGGGTTTGCCTGCTCAGGTACGATGAATTTGTACAACCAGCACTTGCAAGGCCTCTAGTTCTGGCTTTTTTGTAGCATTGCATGCAAACACGTACTCACAAATTCTGATAAGATACTTTTCATTTAAAATTGTTGTTTACCACAATAAACCTTCCCCCATTGACTTTGCTAATGCTGGTGAAAAAGTAGCAAAATCAAGTACTTTCTTAATAGAATCATTATGTAGTAGACAAATAATTTAATGTGTCAAACAGCTGGATACATTTTTCGATGTAAAATAAATAGTCAATCAGACATTCCAGCGGAAGCATTTAACCTGGAAAGTTGACTAATACATCAAACAGCCAATAGTGTGAGGTGAGCCAGCTCACTCTTCTGGCTGGAGCCAATAGGACAGCCTGGCACGCAGTTGCGTAGTCAAGTCGGACCTAAAAACACTTCAGATTTCTTACTTTAGCAGACTAAAAGTCATTGCGTATTTGTAAAAAGAAATGATCATGTTAAAGTGTCTATCTCGTTGCGCTTGACCCATCTGAAAAGGACTACAGTGGTCCTTGGCGGTGTGAGCATATTTAAAGAAATATTGCATGCCTGCATATTGTGAGAGGGGTGCGCGGTTCTGCTTCATATTATAAAACGCTGGATTGCCAGAACACATGGTTAGCGTGAGGTGACCTAGACGAATATGCACCGACTGCAAGAATGTCTAAGCCCGCCTTGTATTACTTTTCGCACACACAGATGTCGACGAGTGCGCAGAAAACATTAATCTCTGTGAAAATGGACAGTGCCTGAATGTTCCTGGTGCTTATCGCTGTGAGTGCGAGATGGGCTTCACTCCCGCCCCAGACAGCAGGTCTTGCCAAGGTATGTATGGAACCGCCACTTTAACCTCGTTCTCTAAAATCTTATTGGCTGTAGTGGAGGAAGTATTTTTTCTAGTCCTTTCCATCGTTCAGGACGTGGTTTGCACAGAAAAATAGTTTCTTCTGATAAAGATTATTTTGCGTTTTGAAATATTACTGTGGCAATTTTAAGCTCACTCTAGGTTTCCTTTCTCATTGGTCCATAATGGTGCCCACAAATTTCATCCAATTTTTATTCCCCATTTTTTATTTCTTAGAAGGCATCGTGCTGGAAAAGTACTCTATAACTGTACAGCTTAATTTAATAATCTTAATCGTTTTAATTTAAAATCCTTAGAATGTCCCCTTATGTGCCCTTTAACCCTCTAAACAGATTTACGTTCCTATCATCTGGAAAAAATCATATTTTAAATGGCTACATTTATCTCTACAGGCCATTTACTGGTGCCTCAGAGCGCCAGGGGGCGTGACGCATATTTACAGCCACTCTGTTCATGGTTATCTATTTCTGTGCTTTAAAAGAATGAAGATCAATCCAGATGTCCCTGACTAAGACCAGAACGGGCAGCTTGTTGCCGATAACTTAAGAAAAAGCTGCTAATTTGTGTTAGGATGTTGGTCAAAACTTCACAACATTTTAGTCGTGGGATGTGGCGATCCAGGGATGTTCTGACGAAATACATGGGAGGGCCTCACTGGAATCCAAGGTTCTAGCCACTGGATCCATGGATCCTGCAACCAAATGTGGCTTTTTTATTTTAAACACAAGGAGGGTCCTTTGGGGCACTCCACAGGAATCAGGGTTTGTTCCTGTGTCCTGTAATGGCAGCCACAACATTTTCCCCTGATGTGGTGGCCAGCCAATAGGATTCATGTATTTTTTAAAGTTTTGAATCTATGGTTCCATCAAGGATCCAATAATCCAGATATCTCTTTCTTTTTAACCCTTTTATGTCCACATAAGCACCTCTTTAAGTGTACATTTCTTGAAACTGCTCAATGGATTTACAATAGACGAAGCATAGGCACTACCTTGAGTAAAGTTTTTCCATGCCAAATTTGGTGTAATTCTGTTCAGCTGTTTTTTTCTGTGTCAAAGAGCCACATTTCCTAAGCAAGTTAACATTGATAATTGCACATAGGTAACTTTATTGTACCCGGTCTTGAAGACACAGGGCTTGGTTATCGTTTACTAAAATGAAGAAAGGCAGTTGTTGCTTTGAGTATAAGAAGGGAAAAAGAAAAACATGGGAGGTACCCAGTTCTTTTTTATGGTGCCAACTAAAAATTTGTTTTAGAAGAAAGTGCAAATTGTGTGAAAAAATTCTGCATAGGGGCTGAATTTTGAGTTTTCTAGGGTGGGGAGTGGTTAGCCCTGCATATTGAAGTGCTCACACAGAAAGTCCTAAGCTCATGGGTATTCAGAAGCAAATTCATTGCTACTAGAAGTCAAAGTGAATGGGGTCTCTAAGGAACGACAGGTCTATACTTTTTTAATTTAACAAACCCAGTTTCACTACTTTTTGTTAAAAGGCAACTGTCCCGCAATGGCTTATTCCAACTATTGGGATGCTGCAACTGAAAGGGAGAGGGGGTGGGGGTCCTCTGCTGTAGAGCGAAGGGAGGGACAGAGAGGAAAAGAAGAAGCAAGCCTTCCCTTCAGGATGCCTGCTACCTGAATTAACAGGAAATATGTGCATTTGTTTAATCTGTAAATGTAAAGGCTGCTTAGAAGCCATTATTGGCTTCAATTATTGAGTCACTTGAAGCTTCATGATAATTATTTTTTGGTGAGATACAATAAGGGTGTTACTAGCTGAATTCTGGAGTGCATGCTTTATAATGGACAACTATAAAACATGTTTTCCACTAGCTGCAATCTGATTGCATAGTACCTATACTTTGAAAGGACGTAGACCCGACTTTTTTGCACTTTATTGGAGGAGTCAATCTATAACATTGTGCAATGCCAAGTTTAAAATCCGGACAAATATTCACAGTTATTTTTTTTTTCAAAAGTATTGTTATTGACAGTTTAAAAAAAACAGTAGAAATAAACATGCGACAATCCCGCACTTCATCCCACACAGGGGGTAGCCAGAGCAGTTGCCTTAAGACAACACGACAGACTGGGGAAGGGTCCCTGTGATCAAGCCTCTTACACTTAGCGTAGTGTCCTAGGAAGTGCTAATCGACCAACATGTGAACCATCAGACGGTATGCAATGAAGGAAGAGGCCAGCTAAGAGTCTCGGCTGTACAGAGTCATAACAATGTGTTCAAACGACTAATCCTCCCGGAATGTGGATCGCAAACAGCTTGCAGTAGTGCTCATAGCCCCTTCTGCAGGTATGTGGCTGAGCATGCATGACTATAATTGAGCATTAAGAGAGATGTCATAACAAACAAAGAAACAAACATTATCCCCCCCCTCCCCTCTCCCCACCCCACAGTTCTTTTTATGACATGTGGTGACTTTATAGCACTAAAAATATACAAGTCCCCGTTCCACACTGCACCTACCAGATTTCAATTCTGTGGCTCTCGGGTTACACACACAGACATCTGAAGTGATCGCATTAACCAACAGAGGTTTCACAACGTAAATAGTGCACTTCCCATTGATTACTTTAACTTGCATTTGTTTTTCATTTAAGCGTGTGCATTATTGTATATGCAAATAGCAACAAAATATTTACAGAATACTTAATTTTAGCCTCAGTGTTGTCTCCACCCCTGCTCTTACTGACCTAAGCCCTTGCAGCATGGTGCAAGGGTGCCTGCATTGCGTGGACAGTGGTGGCTCCTCCGCAATGGCAGAGGAGCGCCACCCCACTGCCTGGCTCAGAGACAGCAAATGTAATTTAATGTATTACTTGTAAAGCACACTGTTGCCAGCTGGCGTCCTTGTGCTGTATACCGCTGGGGAACCCGTCCTGGCTTTCCCTGTTGGATGGTCCCTGCTGGGAGTCCCCAAGGTGGAGCCAGGCATTGATGGGGCCGCTGTGGAGATTAGGCAAGCTAATGCCCAGAGTTGCAGAGTGGGACCCCTGGTTAGAGTAGGCACCGAAGCGAGAATTATCGAGTCTGCTGACCCTGGTCCACAACCCTGCCACGTCAGGAATTGAACCCTGGTTCCGGCCTGACTTCTGCTCCCGGGCCTGCTGCCTCTAACCAGTAAGCCACACCACTCCACATGTTCTTGCATCTTTTTATTTAATATTAGCCAGTGGTGTTGGGAGGGCGGGCCGAGCTATGAAAGGGAGAGGAGGAGTGCATTGAGCAGCCAGGCTGGAGAAACCCCACAGACTCCCTGGTCTGAGCAGGGCGTCTTTCCTGCCTGCTCAAACCAATCCCCACCCTGCTCTGCAACTTGGAGATTGCACAGGGAGACTGTCCAAGGGGCTGCTGGGAACAGGCAGGAAGAGGAGAGGCTGTGCAACGAGACACGATGATGGAGGCGGCCAGCAGCAAGGTAAGTTTAAAAAAAATATATTGTATTCCCCCCATCCCCCCGCACATGCATCCCCGTGACCCCACCCACCCTACCACGCTCTGTTTTTTGTGGCCGCAGATGTGCGGGATGATTGTTTTTGTGCAGTAAGGAAGACGTTCCCGCACAAAAACAATCATTGATGGTGTTTTGCTCTTTCAATGCGTGCTGCAAAATGCAGCACACATAGAAAGAGGAAAAAACGAGGCAAAATAAAAATATTTCTCCTTGTTGTGCCTCGATACACCTCCCCCTGGAGGGGCATAGGATTCTGACTCATTCCCAGGTTTAGGAAATGCTGTACAACTCTAAATGCAGCAAAATCCATGGGTGTTGCGTGGGAATACCCACAGCAACACCAATTGCATGCCCATATATGCAAAATATACTAGAGATATTTTTTTTCATATTATAGGGATAGTATTTTATTCTTCGAAAATAGATATTGTTATATTTTAGGATACAAGTACAGCCCATTTTGATGATATATAGGGATGAATATTGTGGAAGGACCATCTTTTTTACAGGATGACTATAGGTATATACCATTTTTTGTTATACTTCTAAAAGAAGTATTAGCAGTAAACGGACACAATCATCCTCTGTTCCAGTGTATATGTTCAGTAAAGCAACCGCTTAAATTCTGATCTATGTGATGAATATGTGTCTGTTTTCAATAATAATATACTACAAAAATGTTGGAGTGCATAAGTATTAAGCTGAAGCTATTTTTATTTTTTGTGATCTTTCAGATATTGATGAGTGCTCCTTCCAAAACATTTGTGTATTTGGTACATGTAAAAATTTGCCAGGCATGTTTCGTTGTATCTGTGATGATGGCTATGAACTGGATCGAACTGGAGGAAATTGTACAGGTATGCCTTTTGTGGTTATAGCTCATTCTCAGTTTGTTTGGACTTTGTCAACTTAATGCTTTTCTAGATTTTTTTCAGTATCCTTACTAGTTCATGGCTATTCACCATACCTTTTTTATGTGTTTACTATACGTCTAAAAACGTTTACATCATAATAGTCAGTGGTGCATGGAAGATTGAGTTAATGTCTTGTTTATGTCCCTTAATGTGTCACATTTGTGGTCTAAGTGTCAAAACAATGATTGTTTGCTTGTCTCTGACTAACTCATCCGAGGCACGATTAAGAGTGGCCCAAGAAATGAACTAGTATTTTCACAATGACAGAGTTAACAATACCGGGGGCTTCAGTACCTCTGGGGACAGAGAAAATCCAGCCCATTACAAGTTGGAGTCTGAGTGTTCACTAACAAAGGAGGAACTATTAAGGGATTTGGTAATTTCATATATGATTCCCCAAGTAAATGCTCATTTTGCCACAGGATTTCAATTGAAAAGTTAGTGTGAAGATATTACAATTAATCAAAAGTGATGCAAACCTAGGCAAAATGCGTAGTTTAAATTTACTTACCAGCGCAAAAATAAATGGTGCTAGAAATTTTGGCTGGAAGTAAAGCGAAGCTGTGCTTTACGCTGCTTTGCCTTACTTTGCATCAAGGGGATGTTCCACGGCAGTACCACCTATGGGTTTTGGAGCAAAGCCTTATCTACAAACAATAGTAAACAGGGCTTTGCACCAAAATGTAACTCCTTTTTGAGATTGCTGTTAACTTGAAAAAATGCTTTTATTTCCTCAAACATTTCCGGCTTTCCATGTGTGTGTGTGTGCAAGTTTCATAGTGTGACAAGGTCTAAAATTTGTCTAGCAAAGTATTTTTTTACCGGAAGTCACCCTTGCAGTGCAAAACGTATCCTAAATTCACTCAGACACCTATACAATAAAGTACAAAGGTGTATGTGTGGAAATAGGCAGCCTGGTTGTGTGTCAGTGCTAGGGAGAGTGCAAAGCAGTGCAATATCCTAGTAGATATGGCTTTTTCCTGCTCTCTCCCTCTCACTCAACACAGTGCACAAACTTTGGTTGCTGTGCTGCGGTGCATTGCATGAATTTTTTGTAAAAATACCCAGTTTTGCCTCTTTTTCTTTACTACACACCTGAACCCCCCAATATAGGGTGAACAGCACTGAATTGGAGTGGAAGACTGTGACATTTCGCTACTTGGGGATCCGCAAATATCACACACCAGAAAACCTACTGGAGGGAAACCTCGTTTGCGCGGTGTCTGTGATACGTGCACAGATGTACTTCTGGCAGTCCATGCCACTGTCGGTGGCAGGGCATGTGTGCCCTGACTAAAATGGTGGTTCTGCTGCAGCTGCTCTATTACTTTGCCAACCATCCCCTTTTCATACTCCATCCTTTTTTCCGCTCCTTGGATTGTGACCTCATTTGGCATAGCACATGTTGTAGGATAGTACTGCTCAAACAGACCTTTGACACACCTCTACAGACAATGACTGGCAGGTCATGCTGTCATACCATTCCTTGGTCCCTCGTAACGCACCCAATAAATTGATCCAACTTTATATCCTACATTGCGCTATTAAGGTTAACTGAAGTTCTCACCGCACTGACTCTGCCTACCCCGCTGTATGACTTTAGATGTAGGTATAGTTCATATGCTCTGGTTATTCCATTCCTTGTTCGAATATTTGCTTGCTGTCACCACATGTTTAACCCACTACACTGCATCTGTGCTCACCTACACTTGGGAGGTCTGTCTCCTATGGCTCTGTCGACTCAGCAAAAAGAGCAGAGTGATAATGCGATTTGCTGACCTGGCCCTCCTCCTGGTGAAACGATTGATCACATGGAAATCAAAGGCAGCGACTCCCCAGCGCAGCTTCCGCATGGGTTCTTTCTATGCTGAAATGGGCACAAGCGGAGAGCACATTACTACACAGGGAGGAGGTAAGGGGACTCTGCCAATTCTCCATCTCAGAGACGTGGGACGCCCCTTTGGAGAAAATCCAGGAGGGGACTCCTATTACAACGCACACCTCTTCATTATCAATGCAGACCATGGCACTTTCCCCCCTCCTTCTTTCATATCCCGCCCTGCTTCCTCCCCCAACTCCTTCTGCTACTTCCGAGCGGGTTTCATGACACTTGTGATGTACGATTTTCAATGTCTGAGCAGAGTACATTCACTGCTCATTGTTTCACGTTCTTTTGTTCTTTCATGGGTTTTTTTCTTACGGGAGGTTTCCTGCTTTTCATTTACCTTATCTTCTCCCCTCCCCCTTTTTCTCTCTCACACAGTTCTTTTATTGTAGGAAACTGGCTTTTTATGTGATATATAAAAAATCTGGTGTACCATGTGAAGAGTCCAGGGGTTCCCTCATTAGTGGACAGGGGCTTACTATGCAATCCCAAAGTGCTCTATTAGAGGGAAGTGTGCTCGAGCAGCCTTAGGCTTAGCACATAGGAATGCAAGACATTTGCAAATAAACACAATGATTAATAAATGACACACAACTCAAAAAGGAGATCCATACCAATTTATAAAATTAGCATTTATCTTTATATATGTTTAGGCATCAGAGGAAAATAATTTAGGTAAGTACGATTTTAATTAACAATTCTTTTCACTTCAAAAAGTGGACACTGCAATTTTTTAGTTCTACAATTTTATCCTATGGAAGGAAGAACAAGTTTTGCAAACAAGTATAGTGCAGTGACTCACAAGACCATTCTCCAGAAGGTAAGATGAATGGTGCAGTCGGTGCAGGGTGTAAAAGATCATCAGGAGCTCAATGTATTTCAATGGAGATCTGTCACTGTGGAAAGAGGCTGCAGGCTCTGGTCAGGAGGCCAGTCGGGCTGAACCAGCAAAGGGTTTCAAAACTTGCAGTGCTCAGGGACAGAGGTACACCTTTGGTCCTCTTCTCCAAGTTCAGAGGCGACAGGTGTAGGGGTGTCCTTAAGCGTCTGTTTTTTCTTTACCGGAGCAGTCGTGGTTGAGGGGCCCTGCATTCAGAGGCTGCAGGTGATGTCAGGGAGTCCAGGTCCGGGTGTAACCATGATGGACTTGAACTTTGGAGAACAGGAGGACCTTGTTGACACCGGTGGCCCACTTCAACCCGGGTCGGAGGCATCGGGTGCAGTGGTGACTTCCGGTGTCTGGTTTTGGCAGTTCCGGAGGCCTTGGAGTCTCCTCTTTTGGATTTTATTCAGAACAGGTCCGTTGTTCACGGGAGGTCTTGAATCTTTTCCGAAGGCAGGCAGTCCTCCTATAATTCTGGAGTCAGCAGTTGCAGGACAAATCGATTTTAGTGCAGTTAGATGCAGACATGCTGGCGGGGCTGGTACCAGGTCAGCTGCTTCTTCTCTCCTCTTCTGCTTTTGTGGCTCTTCAGTGTCCTCTCTCTTCTTCGGTCATAAGGATCTGCTTTTCTGGTGCCAGGGACTCCCCTAAATACTGAATTTAGGGACATTAGAGGAGTGTAGTGTAGTAGCCAATGGTCTACTGACCTTTAGGGGTCACAACGCACCCTATAAGGCCACTTCCAGTGGAAAGTGGGCATAACCCTGTCCCAGAATCCCCAAGTATGACGTCTAAAAAATGACTACTTATGAAAAATCGTGTCCACCTCACAGTAGCCCACCTTGGGGGTGTTGCTAGCCTGGAGGTGGCATGCCTACCTGACTAGCTAATTTTCCTATCTGTCCAGGTGCCGAAGTGGTCCTCAACAAAGGGGTTGGCTCCTATGGGGGGGAGCCAAATTTACATTTCAAAAGTGACTTCTCTTTGAGGCTTGCCGCCTAATCAACAGGTCATCCTGTTGGAGAGGGTGTTACACCCTCTTTCTGGACAGGCTTTTGTTCTGGGTCAGCTGAGAGCAAAAGGCTCTAACCCTAAGAGGTCAGAACTGTGTCTCTGGTGACAGGCTGGCAGAAACCAGTCAGCAAGGATGATCGGTTTTCAGAGGGTACCTCTAAGGTGCGCTCAGGGTGCATGTGTTGGTAAATCCAACACTCAAATCAGTGTGGGTTTATCATTTCGAGATGTTTGATACCAAGCATCCTTACTTTCAGTGAAGCCATCATGTAGTTGGGGAACTCGTTTTCCCCAGTGTCCAACACATGTCTTAAAATGGCACCTGGTCACTTGTACTGGCAGTAACAGGACTGGTCAGCACAGGGGCATATCTGCTCCTGCAGGTATGCTCTCACATGTAAATTTCCGCGTCTGCTTTAGGGCTGCCAGGCCTGCTGCAGGGGTGACTTACAAATATTCTATGCAGTGTTAGGGCACACGACACACAGGTATGTGGGACGTCGTGTTTTCACTTTTGTCTATACCAAGACACACTGCTTGCAATAGCAGCCATGCATGTCCTTGGTGAGAGGTCCTCTAGGGTGGCACAATTCGTGCTGCCGCTCTTAGGGCCCCTCTTTAGTACCTCAGGTCCTAGTTACCAGGAGTACCATTTACTAAGGATTAGAGAGGGTGCTAAAAGTTTTGCCAATTGGGGAAACAATTGTACAGTTTTGGGGTAAGAACACTGGTACTGGGACCTGGTTAGCAGGACCCCAGTACACTTTAGTCAAAGTTGCATCAAATACCAGGCACAATGTGGGGGGTGGGTGGGGGGTTCTGCAACAAAATTCCAGTTTCCTACATTTATTGATTAAATTAATTCCCCCATTGATACTTGTTACTAATATATTGACCTATATGTTTACAATGAACAACTACAAGAGTGCAATGTTCCTTTGCAACCTCGATTATTGAACCCTCTGCCTCTCTTTGTGTTCCTTGCATATTGGTGGCTTGCATGTTTCAAATACAGTATTACACGTTGATTTGCTGGTTTGCAATACAGCACATAAAAAAACCTGATTCATGCAGGAACTGTTTCACATTGTACTCACTATACTATATGGACTGTATCCATTTTTTGAGGGGGGAGAATAAGTGTCAATGAAAATTATACAAAAAAAAGCTTAATGTGTTCACCTCGATACCCCTTTGGTCTTATGTCAGGTTTGAACAATTTCACTTTGCCTTGCAAGTTACTATCATAGAAACCTGTTGGTATTTGGTAGTGGTTGGCAGACTTTGCAGAATCGTGTTACACAAATCTCCGCGAAACAGTGATAAAAAATCTCTGCGAACATGCAGAAATTCTGCGAACACGCGGAATTGCTTGTTCGCCTGCTTTTTTACTGTTCGCAATCGCTGTTTGCGTGTTCAGGGGGAAATATCTTGCGAACAAGCATTTTGAGAACGCAGACAAGCAAAAAATTTAGCGAAGCCGCGGAACGCAGAATTTTGGGCAATTTCGAGCTCTCCGCGGAACGCGAAATCACCCAAATTCCGCAAATGGAACAGAATTTGCTGCCCAGGCCTAGTATTTAGGCAATCTTGGCCCCAGAGTCAAAAAACATTTTAACAGGGGCACCTTCAATAAGCACTGCATCAAAAGGACCTTCTTCGTCATTCACCCATACTTGCAAAACAGTTTCATTGCATTCTTTCTCAGAGTTATAGTCCATTTCTCTCACTTCCCCTTTCCCAATTGAAATTCTACAGCTATTCATGAAATGGCCCCTTTTCCCACATTTTTTGCACACAGCTTTCCAACCCAGACAATCCTTACAATTAGCTAAACAATTAGCTCTGCTACATCACAAACATTTAGTTTGATATTTACAAAGTCTTTCCATTCTTCTTTCTTATCCGTTTTAGTTCTCACTAAACAAAATCTGTCACCAGCACCTCTTTCTCACAGCACCTTTTCTTTTTTATTAGTTTCCATAAATGTCATGGAATGTTCATATGTTTTGGCAATGGTTAAAACCTCGTCTAATTAGTGGTTATCTTTCTGCCACAATGTTTCTATAGCTTTTTCAATCACACAACTCAACATAAATTGATCTCAAAGTTCCTCACATGAAGGACCAATATAACATGCTAATTTACGTAAAGAAGTTATATATTCCTCCACAGATTCATCAGCTCTTTGCATCCTTTTCCCAAAATGATAACACTTTAAGATCGTACTAATTTTTGGAAGATAGTGAATAACTAACTACAATTTCAAACTCATTTAATCCTGTAGCATCTTCATCAGAAAGATCTGGTAAATGTTTAAATACTTCTTGATCTTCAGGACCCAAACAATACAGCAGAAGAGAAGCTTTCCATTACGAACTTAATGAAGTGCCACACACCCTAGCATAATGGCAAAAAAACTTTCCCCATTTTGACCAATGAAGCACTGGATCACAGGAGAAGGCAAAAAGAAAGGAGGAGGATTTACATTCTGCATGGTGGTGCCGTCTCCTATACTGTGAAATGACTGACTTTCAAATAAACAATACTTAGATAATTAAAATACCAAACAAAAGAACAGAAAGGAAAAATGATTTTTAACAGTAACTTATTTGAACTAATACCAGAATGCTTCCAAAACCATCAGTATTCAATATAATACCCACGTTTCCAATGAGAAGATATTGCAAAAAATATAAATAAATAAGAGCCAAGTGTAGCAACTGAAGTTCAAAGACAAAGCTATGTAATATTTGTTTTTCAGTGGTTCAATTCCTCTTCAATAAATCCTCTACCGAAGATAGCTGCCATGCAACATTCACGCTTAATGATGCTCGCATTACAATTCCATGACGCCATTGCATTTCCTGATGAAGTGGCGAGTGAGAACTTGTGGAAACAGCCTGAATCAGAGCCTGAGGAAACAGCGCACTCGCTCGAGCCTTGTCTTGCTGGACGCATGTGTGAAGAGAGATGTGCATATGACCATAGGGGTTAGAGGAGGCTTCTTGTTGATTAAACTTAATCCTGGAAGCCGAACCCACTCAGTAATTCACCGGGATTACCAATGAGATGCACATTGACCTTAGGCTTGCATAGCAGACCTTTCCAGTCAAAACAAATGATTTCAGGTCGAAAGAAAAGAGTAGCTGTTGAGGATTAGGATGAGTTTTACTCCTTGTTGCCAGTGTGACAAACTGCTTAATGGTCTAGCAGATATAATTCACATAGATATTTTTTAAGATACAAAAAAATGACCTCAGTCAGCATTCACCTTCAAACTGCTCCTTCATTCTCCTTTTTCAATCCCCACAATCAGAATCATAACATTCTCAGGATGTACAGGGTAGAACATTCTAACGAGTGGAGACTAGGAAATACCACTAAGCAGCGACGGCTCGTGGAGGGAGTTACGGTGGGGCAGGAGGGTGGGGAGGGGGAGGGGCAGGGTGGAGGTTGCTAAAAACCGGCATATGGATAATTGCAGGTAAGTAAACAATTTAATTAATAAAACGAATTTCGTAGTGCGCCTTGCATCGCAAAATGCAATGCAGTGCGAGCTACGAAATTCGTTTTATTAATTAAATTGTTTACTTACCTTCAATTATCCATATGCCGGTTTTTAGCAACCTCCACCCTGCCCCTCCCCCTCCCCACCCTCCTGCCCCACCGTAACTCCCTCCACGAGCCGTCGCTGCCACTAAGAAATAGCACATGTTCCTAAAGGGTAACAGGACCTCTTTTAAAATGGCATGCTTCTTTTTTGGGGGGTGGGGGGTTTGTTTGCTTAAGAGGAGGCAATAGTCCTGTGGATGTGTGACTGTGCCAAGTGGGCAGGATGTTACTTTTGGCCTTGCTCCTCTGTTTCCTATTCCTTGAGCCAGATGTGCAGAGCCTGCAGCCCTTATCAGCGAGCTCTTGGTGCAGGGCTTAGACATTGGCTAAGTGATGCACCCAATCTACCAGACCCTGTCCAGAAGATATGATCTTCATCTGTGCACAGCAGGTCTGGGTAGTTGTTATACTGTTATTGCTGAAGATCGTGACGTGCACGCAGTCTGCCAACCAACCATGATAATGTCAGACTTGAAGGATACCTGCAGTCATGCATTTTTATTGTAAAAAAGTATTCTAACGTTTGCTAATTTTTGAAGGAAAAAAATAAAAAACAACAATGACAGTAATGATCCTGGCTCTTTTTACGTTTCTCCCTTTTTAGGTCTCAGAAACAGTGCATGTGCTGTCCCTTTCAAAATCTTTTGTTGACCAAAAAAACAACTTAAAAGGGCTTAGAATCCGCCCATTACTAGCCATTGTTTGGCTTCCTCGTCACTCTCTTTTACTTGCTTCTTTTTGGTTATCACATGCCGGTTTCACATTCTGTTCTGTCCCTTCCATGGAGTGTGGACCAAATACTGATGAATTGCTTTATTAGTGTTCTTCCTCTACTCCTGCTCGGATTGAGGTACTCTTTTGTATTTACTTTACTTCTAGCTCTCCACCTGCATGTGTTGGCAGGCCAACTCCTCGCTCTGCTTCATTGCTGCCCCGTTCCCCTCATGCATTCCTTCCATTTATTTTGTGCCGTTTTATTTAGCACAAATTCTTTCAAGCACAAGGAGATTAAGGGCCATATGTATCATACTACGGTTTAGCGAATTCCAAATAGCGAATTTTAAGGAATCGCTATTTGGAATTCGCAAAATGGTATGTATGTACAAAATCGCTATTAAATAGCGATTCTTTACCATTCCTAATTTGCGATTAGCAAATTGCTAATCGCAAACTACCCATTCATTTCCATGGGCCAGGAGGCCCATAGGAATGAAGGTACAATTTGCGATTAGCAATTAGCTAATCGCAAATTAGGAATTTCTTCAAGGGTGCAGGGGTGTCTCAAGAACACCCGGCTGCACTCCTGAAAAAGACATTTGGGGGCATATGGCACACATACATGCCCTAAGGGCATGTATGGGCGTCATATGGCACCGTTTGTTTTTTGGAAAAAAGCTTTTTGAAAAGAATTCGCAAATTACCACCAACTATAAGTTGGTGGTAATTTGCGAATCCTTAATGGCATTTTTGGAATATTTTTTGTTTGATACATTGCATTTAAGGAATCGCAAAATTTGCGATTCCTTAAGTGCAATCGCAAAATAATGAATTGCAAATTTTGCTATTCCTTATTTTGCATCAAACATGTTTGATACATACCATTTGTCAAATTAGCATTCGCAAAGGCCGAAATTCGCAGAATTTCGGCCTTTGCGAATGCTAATTAGCTTGATACATATGGCCCTATGTGATGTTGAGCCAACGCAGGGACTCGAGCTTGGTTCCCCCCTTCCAAAGTCAGCAGCTCTGGCCCTTAGGCCATCTCCTCCCTAAGTACTTCTTATCCCCATGCCAGTGGCGTAACACAGGCCTCCGCGGATGGGGGCCCCAAGGTCCAGGGCTCCCCCTCAGCACAGTACTCTGGCCGAGAGCTCCTGATTGATTCCAGAGGGGTCCCTCCACGTACCTTGCAGGGAGTCCCCCTCAAGTTTTGTTACGCCAGTGCCCATTGCACTACGTGTTTGCTCTTTGTTGCTGAAGTGCTTCTCCTACTCCCTCTCTGTTGTGCTTACCCGTCTGCTTCTGCCTGTTGTTGAACTGAGACTCCTAATTATAAATAAGGAGTCGGATCAAATATGTGATCAACTTGCATTGTAGCGCTGTATGTGTTCACCCCCGCCATAATGTAATCACAGTAATTGGGTCTCATTTACAATTACAATCAAGGACCCGCTGTTGTCCATGTGCATTGAATTAGGTTGTTCCAAGAAGCATAGACAAAGCAAAAAGATCTCGTCTGTGCGAGAACTATTGGCTGTGTCAATTTTTTTTAGCCATGTTGTACATCAGTGCAGCGCTGTGCAGCATAGCTGAAAGTTTTAAAAAAACAACACTATGACGTGGCCAACGCTGGCTGAGTCATAGCGCTTTTTTTTTTTTTACATTCAACCATGGTCGTGCACAGCAGCAGGCCTGCTGCACAACATGGTAAAAAACATTGTAAAAGTCAAATAACTCTACTATCTGCTGTTGTCATTTTTTTGTAACCAATGTGTAAAGAAATTAACGCATTTGATAATACAACTAGGGAACAGACCAAAATGTAAAGCACAAAAATCAATTAAAAATTTGACAAATTGAATTTATTCATAAAATTACATTCTCAAGTTATTAAAAAACATAATCACTACAATGTTATTAAAACATACACAAAATTACGTATGAAGGAAATATTCGTGACACAATTATACAGAAAAATAATACATAAGAATTAGGTGGCAAACAATACAATTTATCGACGCGCGTTTCGGCGTTATCAGAACGCCTTCATCAGGAGCCACATTCAATCTGTAAAACATGTTTTAAAAAAGAGTTAGACACAACTCTGGATCGGAAAAAAAAATTTTCACCAATAAACAATTGTATAAAAACATCTTATTGTGCTTACATAATAAGGAAATCCCTACAAGAAGCAGTTACCAAATGTAGCTGCAACTGATACAAACTAGTCAATGTATATTTGAGCAGTAGTTGGACCCCACAGAGTCTGATAAAAGAGGGGGGAGGGGGAGGGGGGAGGAGGTTCAAAGTCTAATTGGCATCAGACTATCTATCCTTCATCCACTAGCGAGTGTCCAGTGAATGTACTATACCATTGTTGAGGAAATTACAACCGTTGGATGGTCATAATCATTTTTTTGTAAGCTATATTGTACGACGCTGCAGCTTCTGTGCAGCATGGTTGAAAGTAAAAGTAAAAAAATCACTATGACTCTGTCACCGCTGGCTGTGTGACAGCGCTTATTTTTTCTTTTTACTTTCATCCGTGTTTTTTTAGATAGATAGATTGATTGATTGTCAATCTTTTGAATGCCTCGTTTTATCTCTCCCTCTCATTTGTATGTTGACCATTATGCTATTGCTGCTTTTTCTTGGTCTGAATACAGTATGCTCTTAATTGTCAGCTTTTCAGCACCTAATGATTAACTTGTAAAATAGCATGACTTCCAAAGCCACAAGAATTTGCTGGTGCTCTTACCATTTTATCTGTCTGGCCTGGCTCAATCTTAAAATTGTTGGAAGTGCACAGGTTTTCTAATGAAAATGCTAACAGAAATATGGAAGCTCATTTGTTAATATGTATTGTGGTTTTACCGAGGAAAAGTGAAAACTCAATGACATTTCTGCAAGTGTATCTAGATATATCATTCTGCCTTATATGGCCACGTTTCCATCAGTTGTTTCACTGAGTATGTTGCAAATATTTAACTTGCTTTATCCATTTTTAGATATTGACGAGTGCGCTGATCCCATTAATTGTGTTAATGGCCTGTGCGTCAACATTCCTGGGAGATATGAATGTAACTGCCCCCCAGACTTCCAGCTGAACCCCACTGGAGTTGGATGTGTTGGTAAGTCTGGAATTTGCAAATGTGTCTCGCCATCATGATCTGTTAGTACTTGAGTTAAGTCTAAGAACACATCACAGAGGCTTCAGATATCTGTAAACTATTTAGGTCCTTGCAATGAGTTGGTCAGAATTTGATTAGGAGGCAGTGAGGGTTTGGAATATAAGACAATGGCTGGTATCTCAGCACCAAAGTCCGGCCATTGTGAGGGTTAGATCCATAGTTTACCAGGCAGTTTTTTCCCAGTTTCAGCAAAAAAACACTTACATGTTCCACCTGCTCTGTGAAGGTGGAAAGTGTCAGCAAGAGGGCAGGTTAAGATGGAGGGGCAAAAGTGCATATCACGCTTGTGCCTGTACCAGGGGAACATTTTATTCCCCTCTACCCCGACTGATGCAGGAGGGTGATGGGGGCTGCAAGAACTGTCACAGGTCCAGTATCGCTGAGCCCAGAATGATCAGGTCTGTAGTTTTTGGACATGGTAATTCCAGATCCAGACACATTTTGAATTGGGACTTGGGGTGTTACACCTGGACTTTTCGCTCTCGGTGAAATATCACAACTTGTAATGAGACCCTTGTTTTATTTTTTTTCTTTACAAACTACTTGATACAAAAAATAATATAGGCCAGTCAACATGCATGATTCCGTGAAGCTTTACTCCCTTTTTAATTATCTTAATTTAAGAGCCTGCACTTAATTTTCTAGGATCTACTTTCTATGTTTGTTCTTATGGACCCTATGTATGTCGATATTGCACATTTCCATTCATGTACGTGAACATATGATCTCATCAGTGCTTATTGCAAGATTAGGTCAGCTGATGGATACTAAATGCTGCAAGGAACATCATAAACTATCAATAACTTATTCATAGACAAGGTAGGGACCAGAATGCATGTCAAATACTAAAACTAAAAAGAAAACTGTCTTAGGCTCTATCCCTCTGAAGAGACCTACAGCCATTTCTAGGAGACAAAGATGACCTCTTAGCCCGCAAAAAAAAACACTTTAGACTGGGCCATATTACTGAAGTATTATCAGAGCTTAATGGTGGGCGGTCCCTCATTATATGACGGGCTAGCCCCATGCAAATGAGGGATCACATTTGTCCATATAGATCCCCCATATCACACATGCAGGTGCATACACAGAAAAGGCCACTGAAGAACGCACTAACTGTGCCATGTAGGAGGTGACACACGAGTAGGAAATATTCTTAGTTGACCAATTGCTGGGAGCACAGCGGTTTCCTTGACCTCTTTAGGGACAACCACATAAGAGAGTTCCTGCTCCCCCTCCTAAGAAATATTAAGGAGTGCCTGCATAGTCAGTTTACTAAAGTGAGTCCTTCTGATTGTGATACCGGAGCTGCATTGCCAGTGTCTCTACCTGCACACTCTGCACCCTTGTCTATGAAGAGGGCGATTTAACAGTGCAGTCTCTGGCAGTCACCACTTTGAAGAGGGTCTTAAGGATCTAGAGGCCCCCTGCAGGGAAGTGTTTTACTTGCTGTAGTATCTGCTTGGCAACACCATCATCTGGTGCTGCGGTATGCCTGTGCTCTTCTATGTAGTGGATATCCTATGACTTTTGAGGCCACATCTACCTTGAGGATAGGGTCAATGTCTACATATGTGGAGTTAATGATAGTTCACGTACTAATCTCTCATTATCTGGTATATAGTATTTTTGTAGCACTATATTCTTGTGCTACATACTCTGACATACGAATGCCCTAAATACCACAACTATGTGCCTACATTACTCTGATGGGGGCGGAAATGAGTATTACTGACCCCATTGGACTTTCAAGCCATTACAAGGTTTAAGAAAGCATCCCAGACGTAGTGTATTTCACCCAGAGACTTCAGCTGCTTAAATACAGAGGGCAACATGAGGAATAAGTAAAAGAATTGGGAACAGAATTATTTTGGTAGTTGATATTCTGGCTACAATATTTGTTTACCGCAATATTTAAAAATCAATCTTCTGGTTCTACGTAACATTCAGAGCAGAAGGAAGACACCTTTTGCATTATGACTCATCAGTGACTAAGAGCACGCGATCCCCCAGAGTCGCTGCTCATGACGAGCTCAGCTCGTCATGAACAATGGGAAAATATAATATTCAGCACAGGAGGAAAATATCACTAGCAGCCAAGGTGTTAAAATCCTCAATCCAGAAATATGGCCTAGCATCCAAGCTCTGCAACTGGAAACCCTTACTCGATGAATCCACGATTCTACTCACCCATATTAAGATACTGAATTGGCAAACTGCTAGTGCTGCTCTTTTATTGTTTATCCTTGAATTATAGAGAGTGTCCATGGCGTAACTTGGGGCCAGATTTAGATGTTGGTGATCTGCCTTTTGTTCCACCAGGACAATGGAATAAATACCTCTGTCACCCTAGTGGAGGTCCCGACCACTAGATTTATAAATGACCATCAACCTGGTGGTCATTTATAAAGCATTGGCAGGAACCGCCATCAGAGAGGTTCCTGTCCATGCATTTCATTGTTTGGTGCAGGGCTTCAGGAAAATGATGGAGCCTTGCACCTAACAGCTTTCTTTTTTTATTTTGAAAAAGAAATCCTGAAACTGTATTTTTAAAAAAAAATAAAAAAAGATAATGTCTCCCTGACCGTGGGAGTCATCTCCTATAACGACGGAGGCATTATTTCTTTTTTACTGCCCCTCACCACCAGAGTTTGCCTGAATGTGACGGAGAGTAAAAAAGCGGCTATATGTCCACCCATCCTAATTGGACTGGGGAAATATAAAAAATTCTTTGATGGCCCTTACTCCATTGGGCTTTGGAGAAGTTTGACTACGGCGGTGACAGAGTAGTCACCGTCATAGCTAAACTAAAGGTCTGCTCGTATGTAAATTGGGTGGTCAGAATACTATGTGTGGAGAGGGAACTCCATTGTCATTGCGATGGAGTTCCTCTTGCCCCAACAACTAAATGAGGCCCTAAGCCCTTAAAAGTTGATTATGAGCAGCGAGTTTGGGTAAAAAATAATAATGAAAAATAATAATGAATTACGTTACTATAACACTTTTAAATAGAGAGTACATATTTCACGGTGACATTTCGTCTCGCACAAAAAAAAGAAACACGTATCTGTGTGACATCCTGACCGTGCCTGACAGTCAAGTAGGCCTTTTGGAACCCAGTTCCAAGGTTTCAACAGACTCTGGGTCTCATTTAGAATTTGGAGGACACTGAATCCTCCACTCTCCGGTGGAAACTCTCAACAAGGAGTTGAATCCTCCAGTCCAATTTCCAACACAATAATATCCTCATGTTGGAGAAAATGCAGCCAGTGTATTGCACTCTGTATTTGCAGTTTCCTCCTCACACTAGAGGATTGTCAGTTCCCACCAAACTCTAAACAAGGTCCTGGGTTGCGAGGTATTGCGCTCTGTTGTGCTAAACTCTGACACAATTTTGATTTTAGACCAAGGCACAGAAAAAGCATTTATCATAGATTCACTATTAAAAGCAGTCTCCCTAAGATAGTTCTGAGAGGTGTGATTTATTTTTGACTTACTCCTAGCATCGTGCAGGATTGCCAGGAGCACCGTACACTTACTCATGGAACATAGTTTTGCTAATCAGTTCCTTTATTGTCTATGTAGATAAGTACAAATGCTTGTGTACTCCTTTACAAAGTCTCATACTTTTGCATGCAAACTGATTGGAACATGAGTGTAATTAAATGCACTTGAGTGCAATTGTTCTTTTCGGTTTCATAAGTATTTGCTTCAAAACAATCCTCATTTAAATACTTCACAACAAAATATGCAAGAATACTGTTTTTTTTTAATAAATATTTTTATTTTGTTTTGAAGAAAACAAAACATCAAACAAAGCATGAATACACCATACATGATGAATATCAATCCACCACATTCTTGTAAGGCAGTTATAAGAGGACAATGTCTTTTGCGGCTTAGGCTGTAGCTGGACATGAACAACCTGGGCGCAGAAAGACAAAGGTTCACATTTGTAGTGCGCGTGGCTAACAACATTAGGGGCAAACGTTACATCTTTCAAGGCTTCTCTCCCATGCAAGAACATTGTTGATAGATGCAGATGCAGCATTCTGTAGGCAGAAGCGTAGAATTTGTGAATGCACCTGGTTTGGAGTTTTATGATTATGCTAATGATCTTATTCACAGACACAGAAAAAGAATATGCGGTTCATCTGAGATTTGGGTTAACTGGGGAAGGAGGGGTAGCTTGTGAAGTGGATGCAAATTCCAAAACATTGAAGTGGAAGTAGAGATCGGAATTGTGCTAAAGTGGCATTAATAATACATTGTGAATGTGTCATTCCCCAGACCGCCTTAGACCAGAAGACGTGTCCAAGATAGTGGGTAATGGTGGGTGAGAGATTTCATTTATACTACTTAATTAAGGGGATCCTAAAAATGGCGATGTGGATATCTGTTGCAGTGTCTATGCCTGTCAGGCATAACAATATTTTTTACTTTGCAGATACAAACATTGGCAACTGTTATTTGAACTATGGCCCGCGTGGGGATGGGGGTCTTTCCTGCAGCACGGAAATTGGTGTCGGAGTCAGCCGGTCCTCCTGCTGCTGCTCCGAGGGAAAAGCCTGGGGAAACCCCTGTGAGATCTGCCCAGCCGTCAACAGCTGTAAGGAAAAGCATGCTTTCATTTATTTTCAGATTGTTAAGATGCTATGAAATACCTTCATTCGAGGTTCTTACTTCCTTAGGTGCTTGATGCGTATTTATTCATTATTATTTGAGGGAAGTTGATGCACCCATAAAATCTCAAATCAATTCATTCATTCTAAATAGGCAATCGTACACAAGTTTTATGTGGCACAGCTAATTCTCATGGTTTCCCGAATATAGGGGTTGCTTTAATTTCTGTTCAAGATGTGAAGAGATGGCAATTCATATTGTTCCTGGACACAACAAAATTTAATCCAGATTGGATCGACTGAGGAAAGAAAAAAGCTACCACTCTATTCTGCTCTGCTGCATTTATCAATGACGGAAAATGTAGTGTTGCTGCACATGCCCACCTTAATGTTTCCATACAGCAGTTCTGCTCTGCCCAACATGTAATGCGGGCCTAATCCTCCTTCTTCACTGCTCCAGGAAGCAGATTAAAAAAAATTCTGATAGTGGTGTGTAAGATATTCATATCTGCTTCTGTTATTCTTTTGACATGTAAACATTTTGTATACTCTGCTGTAAAAACAGACAGTCTGTCGTGGTTGATGAAGAACCAAGAACAGCATTCTAGTCGCTCGTGCTGTTAATCATAGGTAGGTGGGGAGTCGTAAGCCATCGACGTTTCGACTCGACTGTGCAATGCAGGATTTGAACCTTTGCTGCGAGTCTTCATCAGGACAGTGTGTTTGCAACCTAAACCTGCAGCCAAGCCTGGCTAGACAGGTATGATTTATACAGCGTGCCAGAAGGCTCAATGTCGCCATGGTACAATTCTTCTGGTGTGCTACAAGCACATCACCAGGTGTATATTTCTTCTAGAATGCCCCTATCTTAGTTTACGATGCTGAGGCCTCCTGACTAAGATAGGGTAATTCTTGAAGAAATATAAACCTGGTGATGTGCTTGTAGCACACCAGAAGAATTGTACCGTGGTGACATTGAGCCTTCTGGCACGCTGTATAAATCATACTTGTTTAGCCAGGCTTGGCTGCAGGTTTACGTTTCAAACACACTGTCCTGATAAAGACTCGCAGCAAAGGTTAAAATACCACATTGCACAATCGAGTCGAAACGTCGATGCTCTTCCTTTGATCAAGACCTGTACCTACTACTTACATTACCATACCAGTTGGAATTTGCATTAAGTGCACACTGAAAATTTACAGATTACTTGTAAATCCTTTATGGATAGCCTTGCTGTAACTGATCTTTGTTATCAGTATTTAAAAATGTGTTTAATTGTCTATATCTTATTCTTTGATTCACAATTTCACTACCCAACACCACTATTCTATACTATCACTTCTCCTTTTGTGCACAACCTATGGTTATTACAATAGCAATTGATTTGCTCTATAATAAATATTGTGAAATTTATTGCATAGTGTGGCGCTTGCTTTCATGTGTGGTCTATGTAATTACTTGTTTAGATGAGAAATAGGTATTTTGTACATGCATCATTATCTCTTTTAGGTTATTCATTCATTCGATTGCAATGTTTCTTGCAATATAAACTTCAACTGGTTCTAATTCTGGTCACGGACCACTATGTTATGAACCGAACACACCAGTTCAGTTTCCTTTTGAGGAAAAGGGCAATAGTGGCTGCAATTCTGAACGTTGACCTACATCTGCAAGCTGCTGAATGTAAGGTTTGAAATAAATCAACCAAGCTAAATCGGTTTTAGAGTAATGCCACCAAGATATTTGCTGGTCTCAGGGGTTATGTCCAGCAGCGGCGCCTCCGCAATGGTGGAGGAGCATCATCCCACTGACCCAGAGCCAGCAGCTGATAAATAAAAAATATTTTACTATTGCTTTATTTTTCAGCTGCTGGCTGAGCCTGCATGTGCATGGAGGGGTGGCGTTGGGACATAGGAGGGGGAAGGAGGAGTGGTCGATGTGCACTTTTAAGTGCACATGTCAGTTTGTCCTTCCGCCTTAGGCTGGCCAAACAGACATGTGCACTTCGGTTTCTCCAACACAGCTGTATTGTGCAGCCAGGTAGGAGAAACGATACAAAAGGGGGTGGGGGGTGGTGATGGACAGAGCATCTGAATCAATCAAACATTCACACCCAGTCAAAAGATCTGGATTTAATCCATCACCGTTCTTTAGCCCACTCTGCCACCCCAGTTCAGACATGGCTATATGCAAATCAGTCTGACCCTGTGCCTCAGGGGAACAGTCCAGCCCGAACTGCCAAGCCATGTCTTCCCTGGACCGGAAACAAGCTTCCGAGGACCGGTTTCTGGCATTCCAGCCGTCTTCAGCCCGGCTTGCTTGAATCCAGTGGCAAAGTGAGCAAGGGAGTCACGTCTGAGCATACCCTGCCACACTTATGGCGGCCAAAAGCGGTACAAAAGGGGGGTGGTGATGGACGGAGCATCTGAATCAATCAAACACTCACACCCAGTCAAAAGATCTGGGTTTAATCCATCACCGTTCTTTAGCCCACTCTGTCACCCCAGTCCAGACATGGCTATATGCAAATCAGTCTGACCCTGTGCCTCATGGGAACAGTCCAGCCCGAACTGCCAAGCCATGTCTTCCCTGGACCGGAAACAAGCTTCCGAGGACCGGTTTCTGGCATTCCAGCCGTCTTCAGCCCGGTTTGCTTGAATCCAGTGGCAAAGTGAGCAAGGGACTCACGTCTGAGCATTCCCTGCCACACTTATGGCGGCCAAAAGCGGTACAAAAGGGGGGTGGTGATGGACGGAGCATCTGAATCAATCAAACACTCACACCCAGTCAAAAGATCTGGGTTTAACCCGCCACTGCGCGCTCCCCCCTCACCCTTCTCATCAGCCCCCACTTCCCCCCACCCACCGGTATTTATCTGTGGCAGCCAATACTGGTCTTTTAACTTTCTCCATGGTGCGAAAGTTAAGATGAAAAGCAACCAGAAAGCTCCAGAACGTACTGTGCAGCATCATTTAGGCCTAGGTTAACCATTGGATCTTTGATCTGGGAACGATACAGCCACTGGTCTCACTAGTGACAGTGGGCCATATTATCAATAAAGGGCGATACATTAATGCCGCTTTTATCGGCAGGAAACTGCCGCTATAGCGGCGATAATGGGCTTGATAATATGCCCTTGTGAATTCCCATTGAGGCCCAGGTTCTGGCGTTAACCTGGGCTTCTATGGGAATTCACAAGGGCATAATATCAAGCCCATTATCGCCGCTTTAGCGGCAGTTTCCTGCCGATAAAAGCGGAGATAATGTATCGCCCTTTCTTGATAATATGGCCCAGTGTCTTTATAATTAGCCACAGTAAAAACAGTCAGTCTGTAACTGTTGTGAGTTCAGGATTCAAGGCACAGTGTTACTGGCGAATGGTGATGCTTTTTTGAGGTCAGCAAAATCATGTGTACATTTAAACCAATGCATCCACGCAGATCATACCGGATAACAGATAGGGAATAGTGTTGCCAACTCCAGATGGTCTACATGTTCAATTACTGAGGGGGCTGAATTGTGAGTAGTCTAAGCAGAGCCAAGAGGCATTGACTCTGGATATGCTACAAGTAACAATTGAATTTGTTTGAGTCTGTTTTTGAACTTTCCATAGAGCCTGATGTAGGGTTTGGACTGCAGGCACTCCATCACAAATATGGCAGATATCCTGTTTACCTTATTGGAAATGCATTATATCTTATGGCACAGGACAGGATATTGGTCACTTTTGTGACAGGATAACCCTTTCGACAAACTAAAGAGGTTGTAGCAAGCTTCTCACATCCAGATCTCATCATGGAAACATGACATGTATTCTCAGGTAGCGGTACTGAAGCTTCACCTAGGTGCTTGATCTGTGATAGCGCTAATTCTAAACTGTCTGATTTCTGTGTGCTGCCTGCTATTCAAGGTCCTGCCCAAAAAAGAATTGCTCCCACTTTAATCATGCCTGGGGTAATTGGAATCCTTCCTTGATATGTGCAAAGAGTAAAGATGAGCTTCCCTGTGTCTGTATCTAGCATAAGCTGGAGCATAGGCTAGAGACTAGGATAATAAGAAAGAACGCCAATGGACGGACATGAAAATTAATAAAATAAAGCCCAGAAATGCATTCAATTGGTGAATCTTAAAGCTGCAATTCCACTGTCCACATGTCTAGCTTCTTTGGAAGAGGGAAAAAGGAATGATTAGGCGGGTATTACTGTACACCTAAGGCCTGGCTAGTTAATGTTGACTTATGGCCAAACTACTAAATCATTATTAACCTGGTAGGACAAGCGCCTGCAGTGGGCATTACATTCTGACTCTGGTGCTTGAGTACATATACATGTGACCGTGGTTCTCTGATCCATGTTCATTAACTGATCTTTGTTTTCCACGTTAATAACTAAACTGCACAGTCTCCATCTCCTTTTATGCCTCATCCCTTTCCTATACCTCGCACAGTGTTCGAGAAGGAGTGCACCACAGGGGCTACCTACAGTAGGACGTTCTTCCTGATGCTTGTGAAAACCTTCACAGAGGCGAAAGCCGCAACTATTGGTTTTGCCAACACTTGTTCTCTTTTGCTGTGCACAACGCCCCAGTTACTTCTTGGCTAAGTTCAATGATAAACGTTATTGAAGAGAAAGGTAATCTGCCATTGCAGAAATTCCAGCTGCGTAGGAGAGTCATGTATAGGATGATTAGTTTCTTCCTCAGGTAGCATGGCTTTCAACACGCAATAAAAAGTAAATGATAAATAATAACAATACAATATTATACGTGGTACAGCTGTTTATAACATGCACATTCCCATTTTCAATTTACAGCTCAATACAACACCCTTTGTCCTGGAGGTGAAGGATTTCGACCAAATCCTATTACGATCATCTTGGAAGGTGAGTCCATTTGTCATAGCTCGCTAACCATTAATTAATGACAAACAATGATTTGTAAGACTTTTGGACGGGAAACTGGATAAGTCTGGAGTCCAGGTTTGACTTTCTGATGATTTTAGTGTTCTCTTGCAAAAGAAGTAAACAGCATGCCCAGGAGGAAGAATTACATGTTAAGTGCGCAGAAAAAATGGCGGGTGCAATATAAAGCCTGTGTTGCTGCGTGAATAAAGAAAATCCTGCTTATAATGAGATGTGCTTAATTTGCACAGGAAGTTACTTGATTACTTAACAGTGAACGTCATTATTCAAATACAGGAGTTTCTTGTCACAGTTCTACACACCTCCACCCCACCCCTCCTCAGTGATGACCTTCTAATGTAAATGTAAATGTATTTGAGCTTATATAGCGCACAGCTACCCACAAAGGGTTTCCCGGCACTTGCTTAGGGAACCCGTCCTGGTATTCCCCTGTGAGATAACCCCAGCAGGGTATCCACAAGGTGAAAGCCAGGCATCCCGCCGCAAGGGGCCGTTGTGGAGATTAAGCAAGCTATTGCCCAGAGTCGCAGAGTGTGAACCCATGAGTTGAGAAGGCACCAGAGCGAGAATTATCGAGTCCGTGGAATTTTTTGAGCCCAAGACCCGCCGAGGCGGGGAATTGAACCCTGGTCCAGGGCCGATCTCAGCTTCCGGGTCTGCCGCCTCTAACCCCTGAGCCACACTTCTCCACTATCGTGTATTGCTTTGCTTGGAGTTGTACAGGAAAAGAAATGGTTTGACGCGCATTTGTAGACACAGTGGAAAGAGCTTATTTTTTGTAAACATTTTTTTGAGACTGCAAGAATATGTTCTTGTTTTGAAGTTAGCAATGGATTCACCTATCTCTTTGGTCTTGTGTTTATATTTCTTCACATTATCAGTACAGCAATTGTTACACTGAAATGCATAAAAAATGTTTAGTAGTGTACATTACTATGTATTAGTAACCAGAAAATATATTTGTAGCTCCTTTCCCTATGTATGCATAAGTGCAAATATGTTTGCATCGTTGCTGTTTTCTGTCATTTTCCATTAGTTTTAATGCATTTGCTGCAATTGTTATGTTTGTTATAAAAAATGCAATGTTGCTTCTTTGGAACCAATCGCTGATTGAATTTCTGAAGCAATGCAAAAATTGCCCTTCCTGCACATACAAAAATGACGCTTTGCAATTTCTATGTGTGCTGCTCAATGCAGCACACATAGGAGTTTCAAATCGGCATTCTGGATTGTTTATGTGCAAGAAGGGCGATTTGTGATTAACGCCACGCTTCACCATTCTGTTGTAAATATGCACCATTGTTCTATGGCCTAGAGAAGTTCTGGCTTCCTTTCTAAGGCCTTAGTACGCCTGGTATCCCAGTGGGACTAATGACAGAAGCTTCATGCCCTATTGAGAAGTTCTGGTGTTTGTCATGAAGATTTTGGCTGCTGAAAGCCGAAAACCCATTTTGAAACAACAGGGAAAACATGTAGAAAATAGGGGAAAATCTGCGTGGAAACACCAATTCCTGAATGTTATTCCCCTAGAACTTGCAATCCCTAGTACTTTTACGCCCCCTCCCAAATTAGCAAGACCCGCAGTTACATGAATTCTGGGGCAAGGAAATAACAGGAATTTCGGAGAGGCACCACTAATAAGGCCTTGAAGGCATAATGTCTGCAACAGTAAACTGTAAGATTCTCAGAAGTAAACAGAAATGCAAACTATGGAGCCATTTCAAAGATGTATTTGTGAGTATATGAAGTACTACTCTTTTAATACTACTTCAAGTAACTAAAAAACGCCTTTGTCAATTGGCTCTTTCATCTTTAAATGAATCCTACATTATGAGCAGTGAAGTAGTTCTACAGAGGCACTACTTGATATACTCATACATTCCTTTGTGAATTGACTTCTTGGTGCGTGAGTTTGAACTGTGTGGGCATAATGTATACCTTGACTGTGTGAACTTGCTCATACTTTAAATGTTGTCAGACCCTTGGGAGTGCCCAAGGGCATAAAGAATTATGAAGAATGCTCCTCGATGACGTTGTCAAAATAGTACTCTTGTTTCAATCTGGTGTGAATTTTACAGTTTCCCTTTGCAAATATAACATGTAGCCTTTATAATTACAAGGAAATATAAAGCTTTGTCGACTTTGCACTTAGACTTCTGTAATTTCCCTGTGCTAGACCTGTGGTGTAGCATGTTGAAAAAAACATCCTTGTTCCTCGGAATGACATAACTTGCATGAGATATTTAGCCAAATGCTAAAGGGAATCAGAGCCTGATTCACAAACTGCACAATTTAGTATGTTTTGTAGTAGTACAAAACTACCACAAAGTGTACGTTTTGCCTATACTTATTTGTGTGGAGTTCTCAGAGTCGACTGCAGAGTCTCTGCACTTATAAGTATATACTTTAGTAGTATATGGCACAAGGGGATAGGGAAGAAGGGAAGACTTACTTCTAAAGAGTATAGGGACCAGGGAGGAAAAACAGAGGATCATGGAGGGGTTTGGAAGGGACAGCACCCACTCACACAGGAGTAAGCCAATTGTGTTACTCTGGGGGTGGAGACATGTAATTTACATTTTTGTAGTAAGCTGACACCGAGAGTGTGTGAATACCGAAAGTAGTAAACTTACTGCGAAGTGTAAACTTACTCGAAAGTTTAACTTGCCTTTGTGAATCAGGCTCAATGTAATCCTCTAGCGTCAAACCTGAAATGAAACACATCAAATAGAATCAGTGCTGTGCTGTTCGTGACTGGTATACTCATCGGAGGGTTGTGAAACAAGCGAGAATGCATTTGTTTCAAAGATACAGACTCCAGCCCTCTTCTCACAAAATGACATCTTAATTATGAAGTTTAGTTATATTGATCTTAGAAATTATCCTATTTTATTCATCTAATTATCCAAGCCAACTATAGTCTTCGGAGGTGCTTTTCGGGGCTATCCGCCAAACAAAAATTAAATAAATTCAAGTCATAATAAAGATCACCATTTGCAGTACTTATGTGAAAAGTGAGTCATAATGTTTATAGAACTATTGTACACATTACACAGCTACACCCATGAACTTTTTTAGGTTTGCTGCCAAAACCGAGGACCACCGAATTAAAGATATGGTGCATATTTATCAGTCTGGATGTACCTCAATCGCACTTTACGGTGTGGAGGTATGGGGCCATTACCATCATGATGACCTGCAAACAGAGGAAAATAAGTTTCTTAAAAAGTTGCTCTGTTTGCCCACTTCTGCATCTTCTGATTTAATATATAGCGAAGTGGGGATCAATTACCTGACAGATCTAATTGGGTTAAGACCATTATTGTTATGGAGATCTATATGGTTGAAAGAAGAGACTAAATTTAACAGAAACATTATTAAAGATTGTCTCCAATTAGATAATTGTTTAAAGATTCCATGGCTCAACTATATAGTACAAACTTTCATAGATCTATTTAATATAAATATCTTGGAAAACCCCAGTGGAGTAATAGAAATTCCCAAGATTGAATTGACAAATACGTTTTTGCAGGACAAAAAAAGTGACTGTAAAAAAAGGAGTGGGCATTTGACAACTTGCAAGTTCTATTTCTCTCATTTGGAAACTGAGAGGTTCCAGGCATATTTGTGCCAGGTAACTAGATCATCACATCGATTCGTTCTTACAAGAATGAGATTAGGTCTACCATTTGGTAGCATTTCCTTGTGTTAAAAAGTATCCTGCTTCCCCCTGCCCATGTGACGGACATACTAAACAGAGCTCTTTGCACTTTCTCCTTATATGTGACTTGTATTTGAACCTCCGTATTGCTTTCCTTAAACCTTTGTTTAAAAAACACTGCACTTTAACTACAAATGCTGCTATGAGTCTGCTGTTTACCATGCAAGAGCCTGATATTTGTTTTTATACTGCAACTTATATTTTAAGATCAATTCATTTAAGGAAAAGTATGATGTTTTAAAGTGCACTAACATTCAAGACTGTACTCCATTGATATAATGAATTGTATAGGTTTAATCATGTTTTAATATGTGCTATTATGGTCGTTTTTATTTCAACTGAATAAAGCTTATTGAATTGAATTGACATCTTAACTATGAAGTTTAGTTATATTGATCTTAGAAATTATCCCATTTTATTAATCTAATTACCCAAGCCAACTATAGGCCTCGGAGGAGCTTTTCGGGGCTATCCGCCAAACAAAAATTAAATAAATTCAATTCATAATAGAGTTAACCATTTGCAGTACTTATGTGAAAAGTGAGTCATGATGTTTATAAAACTATTGTACACATTATACAGCTATGCCCATGAACTTATAATGGTTATAACTCACCCCTTCTACTTTATCTGATTCATACTGGCATTACAGATTTTAAATGGCGCTTCTTCATCACTGGAACCTGTCTAATATTTTGCAATTGTAGTAATTCATTTATTATGTACATTTGCCACCTGATTCACAAACCTCTTTGTGTCAATAGTGTGTCCTACTCCAGACTTAGGGATGGGGTTAAAGCATAGTGACATTGTATTTATGTGTTTCAATAAATAGCCATTTTGAATAGACTCCCGAGATTAATCTATTACCCATCAAACCTCCCCCTCTTTCCCTTACAGGCAGAAAAAGGAATGACACCCCTTTAAGAAATTGTGGGATTCCTTCAGTCTCTGAGAGTTCTGTACTTTTCTTTACTGGTTGAGTCAGTGGCAATGGGTACTAAAGGACCTTTGTAATATTCATGATTAAACACGATAAATATTGTCCTCTTCCAGAAAACTCAAGAGTTTGACATAATATTAATCTGGAGGATGATACTGGCTTTTGAGTAACAGTAGGTTAGTAACTTGTTCATTTATTAAAAAGGAAACTGGTCCATTTGTCTATTTAACCCCCGTGCTAATGCTGTCATAGTGTTATTTGAGTTTTAATCAGTAACCTGTGGATAGGGGAGATGAGGAGTGGATCTTATAAGTTCATTTTTTTCGCAGATATTGATGAATGTCAGGAGCTTCCAGGACTCTGCCAAGGTGGAAACTGCATCAATACGTTTGGCAGCTTCCAATGTGAATGTCCAACAGGCTACTACCTTAGTGAAACAACACGCATTTGTGAAGGTAACTTAATATCAAAATATATCTTCTTACAAAAGTGTATTTTTGTCTTATGGAGCGATAAATCTGAATATGTTTTAAGGTTTGCCTCTGTGTTTCATATGGAGGAATTCAAAGTACTTTTCTACTCTGCTTGCGACCTCCAGGCAATATTGAATCATCTTGTAAAACTGACATATTGATCAGCGTGATCATATCTTTATGGTCACAGAAGTTGAATTAGATGTCATTACAATTCATTAGACTACTTTGTCAATGTAAACTTTGTGTATTAAATGCATTATCTGCATGTTACCTGAATTTTAAACGTTTGCTAATGTTTTGCTTCTTTTTTCCAGATATTGACGAGTGTTATTCGCAGCCAGGTGTGTGTGGGCCTGGCACATGCTACAATACCCTTGGGAACTACACCTGCATCTGCCCTCCTGAGTACATGCAGGTCAACGGTGGACACAACTGCATGGGTATGGAAGCATCTTCTGCTACTGTGTCTCAATGAAAGTAGAAAAGGGACATTCACTCAACCAGAGAGGACTGGACTTCCCAGTCATACTTATTTCTAGATTGAGAGTTGCGCTTGATACAACCTTGAGTGTCATCGGTGGTGTTGGTACTCTATTTACTGGCAAAAGTTTGTTTGTTGTGTTTATTATGGTCTATTGTAAGTTTCAGCACATATCACTGAGTTTGCATCATCTCACAATACGCCAAGAGAAGTGTGGAAAAAACAAATAATGTTTCATCAAAGGATGGAAGCCAGAAAGAGGGAAGCCTAGAAGATTAACCATTTGTAGAGTCTTGGCTTTTGACTGCATAATGCTCCGGAGACTGTATTCATTTTCTTAGATAGTACTAAGTTTGCATTAATTCTTAACTGTTTCAAGTGCACCACCACCCATACAGGTACTTTTATTTGTGTGTATGTGCCTGCAAGAGAAAAATATACCTTGTTGTCGTTTCTCTTCTCCCATGAACTGCAAGTCTTTCAATGTAACTTCACATGAATGCTATCTTGCCATGTTGCAGTTTTCAGGTTACCATCTCAATATTAATCACACTTTTCTAAATGTTTGTATTAGGTTCCACAGTAGAGAGCTCAAATGATGTCTAGCCAGTGATTGACAACGGTATACGTTGAATTCTTCATGCACTTAGGGGCAGATTTACAAGCCATTTGCAACACTCCTATGCCATTGTTGCGCCACTTTTGTGACGCAGCGGTGGCGTAAACAATACGCCACTATGCAACATATTTACAGCGTGACGCATCTAGTGAGATGCGTCACGTTGTAAAGCCCTGCACTACATTATACCTGCGTCAGGTATACTGTATGCAGGGTGGGGGTTCCGTCGCAAGGAAGGCCTTTAAAAGTGACGCAGTTAAATCTACAAGATTTTACTGAGTTACTTCTACCCCCCGCTGAGTCAAATCCTTATGCCTGCTTGAAGCAGGTGTAAGGAGTGAGGCAGCATATTAGGTATAGGGCACCCCTGAGCAATGCTGGAGTCGCATCGCTCTTGCGACACAACTCCAGCACTGCGTCACCCTTACGCCGACAGATGCATCATGCATCTGTCTATCCTTGCGTCATGGTGTGGCGCATTCTAAATGCGGTGCATCCATGGTGGCGCAAAGGGTTTATTGAGTCACACAAAATAACTGCCGCATCCCTGCTAATTTTCAGGGATGCGTTGGTTATTGTAAATCTGCCCCTTAGTATTTAAGTGTGCATCATGGTAGAAGAGTGTTGATTTGCATGAACTCTGAGCTACATTTGATGGTTATATTGTTATACTAATAGTCCTACTTGAGTATTCCTGGTGCGCTTTATTTGTACCTAGCCCCGATAACCTTCCCATGAGCTGTGCAGGAATGATAGCTATGTTAGAGACTCCTAACCTTAGATGGATGCTTTGCAGGAAGTCTTTGATATATCCACCATGCAGTTCAGTGCCAGGATCCTTGATAAAAGGGAGGGAAGCTGATTTTCCTGTGTTATGATTTGTTCCCTTGATTAAGTCTAAGGCTAACATCCCTGTTGTAACGGCCATCAAAGAATTCACTGTCAGAAGCATGGTTACTTCTATTAGTGCAAGAAAAACACAAACGGTCACCTTGGCACAGGTTTGTTGTGTTTCACACATCAGCTGGACCATGAAACGCATTAATAGGACCACGTCATCATTAATGAGCCTTGGGTACAATAATGATGCAACACAAAACCTTTAACCTAACAATGCATGTCTGCATGGGTAAGCCCACACACAGCAATATGTAAAAAAAGTAAATGTGCACATACTCAGCACATTCTGCATCTTAGATTACAATTGCCTTGTCAGCACTGTATCCAGACGCATTAAGAAATGTCAACAACTAAGCCTTATTAAAATGTACCTTTTTAAGCTTCTAGCAAACTGAAAAGCCATTTGAAAGTGGTATACACATCTTTACTCCAGTTATGCATTAACATTTGCCTAAATTCTAAGATGAACACTTGACTAGAACATAGGTCACAGATTGTATTTTGCTGCACGCGCAGGGCCAAGAAAAGGAACATGGACCGCATTGTCAATTACTTTGCCCTAATTTTGCTTTTTCCCCTTTAGATATGAGAAAGAGCTATTGCTACAAAACCCATAACGGAACAAGCTGTGACAACGAACTTCCATTCAATGTGACAAAGCGGATGTGTTGCTGCACCTACAATGTGGGCAAGGCCTGGGGAAAACCTTGCGAGGCGTGCCCTAAGCCGGGCACAGGTAAGTCATGTTCCAGCATCTCACACATGCAAGCAGTGAGAGAGGTCAGGCATTCAGCAGAAAACCCAGAGAACTAAAGTGGTCATCATTTGTCATATTGATAATTTTGGAGTATCGAGGCACGACCCACTGATCAGTCATATGATGCAGGGCAAGTGGAGTGCAAACTCAGTTTTGAACACTTTACTATATTACTGTTCTACATTTGTGCCTGCGCTGATTTAGTTTTTTATCTTTTCACATTTCTTCACCATGCCTACAGTCATGTGTAAGACAGGACAGAGGACAGCTTCTTCTCTATAAAATTTACTGTAGGATGATGTTTTCTTTTTAGAGGGAGTTCTTCATGCCAAAATTTTGACCAGTAAAGTGGCTCCCCATTGCTGTTAAACAAAGCTTACATGGCTTCAAATGATACGCTGCAACACAGAAGAGCTCTCTGCATGTTTGCTGCTTGAATTGCAGCTGTTTGCCCTTCCCTTTTGTCTTGTGAGTGACCAGTTGGTGAGTGCACAAAGGATTAGTTAGGCTATGCGGTGTTATGGTATTTATATAACCCATTATGCCAGCATACAGTTACCTTAAAATAAATCGGAGGAGGTGGGCATGCAAGCTAGAGGCACCAGAAGAGTAGAAAATATGGGACAGTGAGTAGGGGCGTAAGCGGTGGTGGACTCTGTTTTTGAATCTATAGTGTCACCAGACTGTACAATTGTGGCCTACAGGCCTCCCTCTTGTAAAGTTCCACCGTGATAGAAGCACAGAGCCTTTTCTGATATTCGTATGCATGTCAAATGCATGTATGCATATTGAGTGTGTGTCATAGGTATCATTGCTTGACTGTGTTTTCTGAGTCTGCTGAGTCTGATTAGTTGGACCAGTGGAATCCAGTTTGGATGCTCCTGGTTGAGCCTGGTGCAAGATGGGAGATGAGGATTCACAGGGACAATGGAAGAGTTTTACCTTTGTTCCCAAGGCTGGAGAGTTGAGACCCAGACAATGAGGCGAGAAGGATGTAGACAGACTACGTTTAGAAATTCAATGGTGTCCGTGTTAAGAAGAGAATGCTTAATTTTTTCCGATAATATGTAGATGTTAGGAGTAGAATAGCAGGTTTGTTTTTTCAAAGTGAGAATGTTCATCAGCAGGGACTTCTCTCTGTCGGATTATTTTTTCAGGAAGTCTGACAACAGCAGTGTTAAGAGAGCTCATAATTCATAGAGCCCATGTTTTGGGTCCTCCTGTTTGGAGACAGTCCCATTGCTACCTGCTGAGGTAGTAATCACTTTGCACAAAGAACATGTCTTGAGATCATCCTGGAAATGATAACTGAAAGAGAACCAAGCCAAACCGGTTGTGAAACTTTTGATCTACATTCCCTGTATCAAAAATCTGAATTAAGGGGAAATCCTTTACACCGAGTACCCAAATAGCTACTGTGCTAGTAAGGCTGTTATGTGCCTCTCAGCTGGCTCCCACAATTGAGGGCATATCACCGGAAACAAACACTTTTTGTTGGATGAGTTGAGGACCTGCCTAAAGACCTTAGATGCCTGCCTGCCTGGCTGCTGAGACAGGGTTAGAGTTTACTAGCCTTGCGAAAGGATTGACTCAGGGAAACATTCTGAAATGTTCCCGGCATGAGGAGTACCCCGAGAATGCTAATACCCCAAAAGAGAGAGACAGATGAGTCCTGAGGGGAGAAGGTCCCCCATGGTCTCTCTGCACATTTTATGAGTAAGCTGTATTAGGATTTTGACATAGTGTGCAACGCTAAGCCACCAGCAGTCTGCCATGGGCTCAAGTGACTGGTGCGGCTGCTGCTCACAAGGAGAGTAAGATCACATCACTGCTTGGCCTGGTGACTGCACCGGCCCCAAAGAGACCGCTGTGAGAGATCTTGCCTGGAGCCTGCAAATGCCACTGCTGATATCTGCCTGCAGTCTGCAAGTGTCACTTTGGAAGACAGGTACTGATGCACATTTCCAGTTCCCTGAGTCCTTTCTACAAGCCTTGCCCTGACCGAGGCTGATGCTGCAGTCACCATCACCGTAAGGTGGGAATGGAACACATGTTTGCTGCACAGCCATGCACGCTCTAGAGATTAAACAAAGCACTTAGGCTGTACGTGGGGATGCGAGACTGAGGTGTGCTGGTAAGTTTGTTGTGTCTGCTTGAAACTATTTGCTAAAAGGAATGAGAAAGATATTGAGGTGACTTACTCCTGATTCGGTCATAGCATATGAGCCAACTTTGCCTGAGCCTAACCTCCACCTAAGCCCATAGTGTATTGGGGAGGGTAATGGCAGGATCTCGACCATAATTGGAGCAGAGGGGTTGCTGTCAAGGAATGGGGGACGTAACACTTCACTGTTCGAATCAACTTATGGCAACCCTGTATAACATACCCATTGGATTGTGTAGCATTCAGTTCTGTTGAGGGATTAAAGTTACTCGTGTTTCCATAAAAAATAAGCTGTAAGTTATTGTGTTTGTGTTGTTTGTTCCGGTCTGAGCTCTTGCCTCTCCACAATACCTCCGTGTGACCGTCCTCTCTTGCGACCCTGAAAGTCAAGTGCGGAAACGGTTGTACTTACACCAGTTTGAAGCACTATATTAGGACAGGCGCAAAGACACAAGCGACAAGTTAGCTGAACTGCCTCGCTTGAGCCTGTCTTTCCTGTCCTCCCACCCCTGATCAAGGTTTGACAGCTGCTTTTAAAGGCATTTTGAATATAGGAACTGCTGAGTAATTTCTTATTCTTTCATGGGAGTTGCACTGAGTTGAAGGTTTTTCATTTTACTTATGGGTGATTAGACAAATAAAGACATCCCTGTAGCACTGTGTTGACTAGCTCTCTGATCCACCTGAAATCTCCAAATCTCCATTTTGCTTTTCATGTTAGCACCTACTGAGAACTACAAAGAAATCTGAAAGGCTGGAAAGATCCATTATACTTGGATGAAACATAAGGCCATCTCAGAATGTAAGGGGAGAGTACATATCAGAAATCGAACATTGAGACTATTAAGTGGTCAAGGATGCCCCTTTAGATTTGGATATTGTTTATGGTACTTCCTTAAACTGCATTCCTTCGGGATTATGTTATCCTGCAATAATGTCTTGCAACTAACTGTCCCCATACATCTTTTGAAAGTAAGGACACTGTTGTTCTGAACTCAAAGTAGCTTTTGAGTCGAATCCTCCAAATGGCAGCAGTGCAAATATTCATAACATTATAGTGTATGTATTCTAGTTTCAGAGATGTATTCTAGTATCAGAGATGATGCAAACTAAACAGAGAAGTGATATCAAATCTTAATTGATAGTTTATAATTTACTTTATTTCCCACAATCTGTTATGGTGGTATCACTATGTGTTACATACAACAATAAATGAACTAGGGAAATGCCTAAGCAATTTTATTGAAGAGAGTAAAGAAATTACTCCTGAAGCAACCACAGTATAATATAGTAAAGGTGGGTAATTTATAGATACCCGTGCATGTTGGGATTGCTTCAAATTTACTCTGCATGTTTAGATTAGAGCCTGAGTAAACTGATTTTGTTTGCATATTCTTGTCTAAGAACTTATTTAAGTTTATTCAATTGGTCGTTTAATAGTTTCAGGAGGAAGATATTCACTAGGGTCCAATAGGTTTTGCAACCAGCCACATGAAAATGTGACACACATGGAACAGGGAATTTTGACATTAGGAAGGGTGCAGGAAACCACAGCAATAGGAAAAGGTGGTGTAACCGGGAGGCTTATGTGTTCTCTATTTTGGTGTTAACTTTTTGTAACTCTAAGTCAGGGTAAAGATATGCTCTAGGTGGAGGTGACTACTACGTGAAAGTAACCTCTTTGTAGGGGCGTAACAGACAACCCTGCAGCCCCTGGGGTGTGGGGACCCCCGTCTTTTATACATAAAGAGGGGCCCTTTGCTTGTCAGCTCAAGTATATGGGTATTACCAGAAGCCCCCTCGCCATCCCTGGCAGCGGGCCCACCAAACATTTCCTTACACCACTGCCTCTTTAGAGCCAAGAGTCACATGCATTCAAGTTAACTTATACAGGATCAGGAGCTGTGTTTACCAATATTCCTCTTTCAATAAGGAAGTGTGATATAGGCAACATACCATTTTGATGTAATATTGCTAATAACCATCATTTCTTCTTTTTCTATGGCTCAGCATGTACTTCTTTTATTTTTCACATACTTTTTCTCTTTAATAATGATGGTTGTGTGTAGCCTTTTGAAGCAGATGCACCATAGTAATGCTTAGCTTTACTTGGATGCTGTTAAAAAAATTATCTGCTGAAGCCCTCATTTAGCATTTTACATTAATCTGAAAATGTGCAATATCTGACTTTCCTAAACTATGAACAATGTATGTATAACATTGTGACATCTGGGAAATAGGCTGCCATTGGCAGTGTAGCTCACTAAGTGTCATCTGCACAAAGAGTGTGCCAGTGAGCTGGATGGCACTGCTGTATTGCATGTGGCTGGGTGATCAATTTGGTGCTAGAGTACAAGTGACCTGTACCATCAGCATTGCCAGCATTAGCTCCAGGATTATTGGTGCCCTCTTTAGGATCAAACTCTTCTTTAATAATGACCTGCAGGAAGCTGGGTTTCTATTGCAGTAACCCCCTCACTGTTTTGCCAGACTACTGATCAACTTTGACTTGATGTGCCCTGGGTCCCTGCCAATCAAGTTCCCAGGGCCTGTGTTCTTTCTCAAAACTGTACATTGTACCCCCAAGTGGCACCTCTCTAGCCACATGTCTTTCCCTTGTAAAAGGTACCATGGGTAACAAGGGCACTGTGGCCAAGAAAGCCTCTAATGGCTGCAGCACTTATTGTGCCCCCCTTAGAGGCCCTGTACCTTTACACACACACACACTGCCATTGCAGGCTGCATGTTTTGGTGCAGAACAAAGTGAAGAGTTGACATGGCACACATTCCTGTGTGCCATGCCTACAACCCACTGCCATGTCATAGGTGAGCCAGCCCTCTAGCTGGGTGCACTATACCAGTGATGAGGGTACAGGTGCATGAGCCCTGTACCCCTACAATGTCTAGACCAATTCTAAGACATTATAAGTGCAGTAATGCCATTAAGAGTATATGGTGCTGGGAGTTTGTCATTACGAACTCCACAGCACCATAATGGCTTTACTGGAAACTGGGAAGTTGGGTATCAAACTTCTCAGCACATTAAACCCTCACCGATGCCAGTGTGGGATTTAATGAAAAATGCACTCAGACGGCATCTTAGAGATGCCCTCTGAAAAGCGATCTCTGGTGGGTTCCCTTGCTGATGCACACCAGCCTGCCACAACAAGACATGTTTCTGGATCCCTTGGGTGGGAGCCTTCACTCCGTGAGGTCAGAAACAAAGCTTTTCCTGGGTGGAAGTGGTCACACCTCCTCCAGGCCAGGAAGAGCCATCGGTGGCAGGGGAGCTTCAAAGGCCTTGCCGCCTTTGTAACGCAATGCCCAGCTTCTCATGACTGCCCTCCTTTTCGTCGGGAAGACAGGAGGGAAAAATTAGCACAGCCCAGAAGGTGTCCCCACCTCTGCCAACCCCACCCCTCAGGTAGGGGAGGCGTGATGAAGCCCACTCTTCAGTGCCCGCCATCTTGCAAATGGCAGGCACCCTCCAATCAGGATTAGAGATTGTGCCTACTCCCCCACGAGGGGTGAGCGACCCAAGGGTGTAGTTACCATAAGGTCAGTAGCCCTTTGACTACTGACCTCAAGACCCCTAAAACACCCCCTAAATTTGGTATTTAGGGGTCAGCCCTAAACCAAGAAGACAGATTCCCACAACCTACGAAGAAGAAGGATGAAAGAAGAAGCACAGTAGAGGAGACTGCAAAGATGAACTGACTTGGCCCCAGACCTACCGGCCCATCTGCAGTATCCAGAGATCCTGCACCAAAAGTCACCTTGTCCTGCAGCCAGCGACCTTCAGAACCCCTGGGAGGACTGGCTGCCTTCAACAAAGACCGGATCTCCTGTCAACAGCATCTCTATTCAAAAGAAATTTCCTAGACAGACTCTGACTGCTGAGGACAAAAAAACTTGACGCCTGAAACCACCACTGCACCCGATGCATACGACCCAAATCCTGGTGGCCCACCAGTCCCAGTGTGGTCCCCCGTGTTCCAGAGTCCGAGTCCACTGGGGGTTGACCCCTCCAGGACTCCCCGACATTGCCTACAGCCTCTGCACGGAGAACCCCCAACTGCGAGTGGCCCGGTAAGGTGAAATCCGACCTCAAAAGAAACCCCTGCAGCCAGCCGCCCTGTGCCCTGGAGAAGACAACCTGAGGTGCACCTATGTCCTCGAGCCCTCCAACGTACCTTCCCAGCTGTTGGTTCCTCCCAGAAGTCTTCATCGACTGAGCCTGCAGCCAAAATCTAAACCCGTCAACTCCCATTGAAATCAACAGGGCATCCGACCCCAAAACAGCACCCTGCACCCAGCTGTCCCTGCGCAGCTGTGGGTGCACCTTGTGTGTTTACTCAGATTTCCTTGTCCCTGAGCTTAATACCAGGAACTTTGCTCCTACAACCTTGTGCTCTGCTCATGAGCAGCTACCAACTGGAGGCCCAGTAACCCCCATTGGATAACATTGGACGTCAGCACTCTGCACCCGGCCGCACTAGTGCCTCTGAGGGTGTTCTCAGCGTGCATCCTCGACCCTGGGGCAAGCCTGGTTCTAACTCCAGAATACCAACTCATACAAATAAGTACTTACCTGCAAACCGTCAAATTGATTTTCTTCCAGAGGATTGCAGTGACATGCTTTTCCTTTTAAAATTCTTCTGAGTGGAGTTGGTTTGTATGAAACACTGAAAAACTGTAAATGTACTAAAAGTGAATTACTTATATTTTGTCTAGAAAATGTCTCAGTGTGATATCTAGGCATAGCACACTGATTAGCAAAAGTAACTTAAAAAGTGATCTAAAAAGTATCATGCACAGTAATCTGTAAAGTAACTGAAAAGTAATTTTAAACTGTTGACTTACCTGTAATTCAACCAACTACATTTGAACCTGCATTCAACTGTAAATCACGGCATACAATTTTACAAAGAATTATTTCACTTACCTGCACCAGGCTTGGCTTGGTTCTAGAAATAAAATAACTGACTAATATTTGTATACAATCAAATGAGTCTGAGTTCGGTCTTTCAGTGTGTGACATAATTTTTTGCCTGAGTGTGTACAACAAATGCTTAACACTACCCTCTGATAAAGCCTTACTGCTCGCCCCACACTACCATAAATAGAGACTAAGGTGCTATCTACTTTTACCTCTGCCTACCTTTGTGGTTCCACTGGACTCTGTGCACACTATACCTCATTTTGGTATAGTATATACAGAGCCAGCTTCCGACATATGTTGCTTGGCTTTCATTTCCTCTAACATCTAATTTCTCTAATGCCGTTGAATAATATGTGAGTGTGTACTACAAACAATTATACTGCACTCCCAACAGGTACCCCATGTAGGATATGAATTTGCTGTCTATCACGAGAGCATGCCGCTCTTCTGATGACTCAGCAGAGTACGGGTTGTCAAAGGTTAGCCGTCCAACCTCTCTCCCTATTTAGAGTGGGCGATCAGATGTTTTTTTTGGGTTGCCTGTCACTGCCAGATAAAACCTGGCCATAAAAGACAGTAAAAAAAAAAGTGACCTCACACCATGAAAAAAAAATCCAATGGCATGACGGTCTTTTGATTTGTATTTTTAAAAAACTCCTGCTTTGGAAGTTTGCCTTTGAAAAACAAAAAACTCTGTAAAGGTTTCACGGGAGACTGTCTTATTTGACAGAACCATCCATCAAACTTTTACAACATTGACAGCAACTTCAGTAAGGGTGGTACCTGTCAATATTAACAATTCTCTGCATAGCTGGCGACAACTCTAGCTTTATGGGCAGCAATGTCTTCTGCCCTCTCAGCGTGGTACCCTCCAGAGTGCTAAACTCTAAATCATCCCTTTTTTGCAGCCATTTTTACACAACCACCAAACTACTGACGTTCCCCACAAATGTATACTGTCCTAGTTGAGAATATCAATCTGCAAAAAAGTTACAGTAAAAACGTTAACTCAATTGATGTTACAATGTGGGATTTGCTTCACTTTGAGCTTTAGGTTTAATAAAAAGACAGATTAATGTAGCCTTCGTTCGTTTTTGGGGGAAAGTAACAGGTGCTGAGGCTCTTGGCATCTGCAATCATGACTAATTAGGGTTACACAAGTCAATATTGTGCTCGCATCTCTCTACAATGAAAGACGAGGGCATGTTTTCTGTCAGACTTCCTACGTAACAAAGTATTCATTTTTGTATGGTATACCCTAGCACAGCTAACTTTGTATTGCGTTGCCAAGAAAGAGTCCCTTAAAAACACTTAAATACATTGAAATACAGCAAATTTTCTGAAAAACGTGATTGTCATGTGATTGTTTGCGATGAGATGTGTATATTCCTATTTTTTTTTACTCTGTTCTGCTTTTTGAAATGCTTAACACGTTGATAAGTTGACAAAATGATAAAACTCTCAATGTAACTCAATATTCGTGTTTTACAAGCATTACATTCTAGTACGTTGTTCTCACAGAGCAACAAATGCTGAATGTTTTTTCATCATATATTTACAGCTAATTTTAAGAATCTTTGTGGAACTATCATCGGCTTCACGTTTGACATCCACACTGGCAAACCGGTTGGTAAGTCTGAAAAAATATCGACAAATGAAGAGTCTTTCTAATTACTTGTCTGCTAGAAAGAACCCGTTTCACAGTTTAAAGTGTCTATTGTTTTACAGGACTAAAAGTAAGCCTTCTGCATGGGCCTCTTTGTTGTAATGGCTGACGTGGAGCCACACAGATTCCATAATGCCAAAGCACAGAGTTCCCGTTTCCATTTTCCATGGTATATTGTTTCAAGATGGATTGCTATCAAATTAGAAACTTATTGTGCACATTGAAAATGGCCTTTCATGAGGAATCATAAGAGATTCCTTCATCATGTTCTTTTGAAGAATCCATCACAATTTCAATAAAATCTGAAGCAGCTGTACAGTAGCGTGAGCGCTATGTAAATTCCTTAAATAGCAATGTGCTCATTAACAGAATGTATGGAATGATCTTGGCTGAGCAGCAAGAGTCTTATAACACTACATAGGCAAACAAAACATAGGAGTGGATGTTATCTGTTATTCTATCTCTTTGTTGTTTTGTTTGTTCTTCTTCACACTCAGTCTATATTTACAATAATTGTTCTAATTTTTTTATGCATGTAGATAGTGGTGTTTCTATATTACGAACCTAACCAAAAGGCAGCATAGGCATGTCCCTAGACAAAGACAAGCATAAATTCAAGGAGTACTAGGAGAGGCAGCTGGTTTGTGGGCAGTGGATGCATTGTGATGTAGTGTTCTTTAACCCCTTAAGGTCTGAGGATTTTCTACACCAGTGCTGAGCATTTTCTTTTGTGCTTGGGGCACTGTGTGCTCTTAGTCTGTGCTCTTTGGCCTTTATAATTTTATTTCCCACAAAAGGTATCCAGGCCAAATTTGCATTGCTTTTCTTCAACATCCTGGGGATGCTAAAAGGGTTTATGGACTTTCCAAGAGGGAACCAAGAACATTTATCAACATTTTGTTTTTTGAGGGGCGGGGAAAAGTGATGTACAAGAAAGTGATTTTTTTTCTTCTAAAAACATCATGAGCGAAGGTTTTGCTGTGCTTGGATCACAATCTTCTTAGCTTTCAGGAAGAAGCTCAGTTGTATCAAAAAACATTATTTTACCACAGTTTTTGCATTTTTCTAAGAACTGGCATAATTTTCCCAATTTTTGTGATTTCAACCTTCTTGCAGTTTGTGGTTGAAACAGTTGTGAAACCCATAGGTGATTCTGCAAAGTTATACATGTCTGAAAAGTAGGCACAGCTCCGAATTCAGCAAGGCATCATTTGTGTAGATCCACAAACGTTTTCCAAAGAAACTAATACTTGATAATAAAAATAATGAAATAAGCAGATAAAATAGCAATTGGTTACAACATTTTCATATGTAAGTTTTTTGCCACAGTGCCTGACATACTGTTAAATCTTTCAGACACTTCTGGTTGCAAGGAGATATAAGTATTGTAGGTTATCCGAAAACACAATACCCAGAGCCAACAACTAAGTAGCAGATTTTAATAATTTTTATCAGGTGCTGAATATGCTGCAATTCATATGGTAAAAGCTGATGGATGAAAAATGGGTATGAAGGAAAGCTATGTAATTCTAAAATGTGCATATGATACTCAGCTTGGTAACAATGGTTATTTGTACACCTCTGAATTTGGGGTTACCCATCCTATCGCAGAATTCGGAGGGCATTTTGCAAAATCTGTCCTTACTTTCACACTGGTTTATAATATGAAGTCGAAAACGCCGAGAAATCCAATTGATAATAACAAATGTTCAACTATTCTGGGTTACCTCACATCTTCTGATAAAAATGTTAGCCCTAGATGTCTTTCCTGGGAAGGGAAAGGGAGGGTGATCATGCCCCTCCACCAGGAAAAGGAAAATCAAAATTATTTTGTCTTCTAGGGAGGAGTTGATCCATGCCGGGGGAGAGGGGTGCTAACTCCCCCCACAGTCACACACACAAAACACAAATCCTTGATGTCTAGTGGGCAGTGCACCCGTGATTCATGAGCAAGGGGTTTGTTGGCAACCCACATTGCTAAAAAGGGGAGACTCTCCAATTTCCAGGGATGCCTCCCTAAAATGGAGAGCAGGTGGCTTTAAATAAATATCCCACAAAACGCTCTCAGAGCTGTACTTACCTGCTCCTGATGATGTCATCTGGTGGGATCTGCACTGTCATGTCAGCAGTGTGGCTTGCTGATGTCACTGATGGGTGGGGAGGTCTGGCTGGCTCTGGGCTGACAGGGGAATGATTCCAAGTAAGCCTCCACAGGTGCCCATATGGGAGCAGTCTATGAGTTTCCCCGCACCTCACTAGGAGGATGACTCATTGGCATTCTCAAAAAAGGGTATGGGAGGTGCACAACAAAGTTACATAGGAAGTTAATGCAAAAGTTGTTGCGTTTTAGGGTGCTCTCGCCGGGTGGTGTTGTCCGTCTGCACACCACTAAATACTACTGGAAGTTGTGTTTGCGGGAACCGCAGGTACATCCCCAATGAGGCACACCAAAAATGATCACACAAAAGTGCTTCGTGAATTCCTTGAATTTTTCACGTTTATTTTCTTTAAAGTTACTTCATTTGTGAATTGTTTATTCTTTGTTGATATTTAAAGCATATCATAAGACAACATCATTGTGCATCCGAACTGTAATATCCTATGCATTTCGGGCTGTTTAGCCCTTGGTCACGGATAAGCTGAGGAGGAAGAGTAAAAAAGGGGGGGTGTAAGGGATAATGCTCTAGAGTTTCACGTGAATAATATGTACAGAGTGCTCATGGTGCTATTTAAACGGATTATCTACTGTGGGTGGAGTGAGGTAGTTGTGATCAGAAAGGATGAAAAATAATAGAGTGATGCGGGCACGGCTAACTCATAGCGTCAGATGCTGAGATTCCAGCTGAAAAGTAACATGCAGGTCTAAAGAAAAGTATTTAAGCCGGCGTGGGCGTGCTCCGCGATCAAACGGTTGCGTGTGGGTTTCGGACTAGTAAAATTGCGCGTTAGCATGCACTTACTTCAGGATGAGAAACATAGCGGCGTAAAAACGCGTGCTCATTCGAGTAGCAGCCGGTTGTCTGTTGTGTCAGGAAAAAACACGGGAGGTTAAATGCTTAAAAAAATGAAAATAAAAAGTGAAGGTGGACTAACGTATAGCGGTGAAGTTAGAAAAGTGTGGCAGCCATATTGGAATGGTGAAGTTATGGAGAAAATAGGAACAAGGTACATTCAATGTGTGAGCGATATCAGAATCTACATGGCACAGTTATAAACACTGTATACAAAATTATAAAAAACAACTTAATTCAGTACGATCATTAAGCCCGTTCGGCTTAAGAGTCTGTAGCATGTAAATCCATTCAAGTTCTCTTTTAAGTAGGAACTTGGTGTTGTCAGTTCCTTCTCTTTTCAACACCGTTTCAAGAATAATGAATTTCATTTGAGCGATGGTGTGGCTAGCCTCAATGAAATGCATGGCAAGGTTAGATTTTTCAGATCTTAGTCTAATGTTAGACTTGTGTTCGTTGAGGCGTATTTTCATTTTCCGTTCTGTCTTGCCAATGTACAGTTTGCCACACGGGCATTTCAATGCATAGATTACATTGGCAGTATCACATGTCGCGTCCACCTTGAGTTTTACGTCATGACCCTTCATAGGATGCTGTATAGTATTTCCTTTTATTGCACTGTTACAGTGACTGCAATTACGGCATGGTTGGGTGCCGCGATGGTGTTTTAGTGGCTCAATGGGTTTAGTTAGGATTTCTTTCAAGTTGTTACTTCTGGTATGAGCGAAGATCGGAGGTTGCTCGAAAATTCCCATGAAATCGGGTTCATTTTTTAACACAGGCCAATGTTTGCAGATAATCTTTTTATATTTGTAACTAGCTGTTGAATACTTGGACACAAGCACCATACGTTGTTTTGAATCCTTTAGAGACTTGGTCATGCTTTCTGTTCTTGAAATGATGGTGACACGATCGCGTGCTTGTTTCAGAACGTTGTGAGGGTATCCTCGTTCGAGGAATCTGTTTTCCATTTCTGTGATACGTTCTTCAGCCAGCTGTTCATCAGGCACTATTCGTTTGACGCGTAGCATCTGGGAGAATGGGAGGTGTTTTTTGAGGGAGCCTTGATGAAAACTAGAATAGTGTAGGGCATTGTTTCGATCGGTACTCTTCCTATAAAGGTCGGTGACCAAACCTTGTGAGGTATTTTTTATATGTACATCCAGAAATGCGATATCTGTATCGCTGATGAGCCATGTCAGTTTGATGCGTGGATCTTTATCATTGATTTCAGTCATGAGGTCATGTAGGGTTTCCTTGGTGTCTGACCACAGAAAGAAAAGGTCATCAATGTATCGTGTGTACAGTTTGGCATGCTTCTGAAAATTCTGGTTGGTGTATATATAGTTCTTTTCGAAGTTTTCCATATATGTATTTGCGTATGACGGGGCAGCACAATTCCCCATGGCCATCCCAGAGAGTTGTAGAAACCATCGATCATCCACTTTGAAGTACGAATGGTACAGGGTGAAAATCATTAATTCAATTAGAAATGTTTGGAGTTTCACATCAATTCCACTATTCAGTAATGTTTGTTCAATTGCTTCAATTCCTCCTAGGTGCGGTATAGAGGTATATAATGAACTCACATCAGCTGTGCATAGTATGTAAGATTCATTGTGTAGGTTCGGTATTTTGGAAAGTTTCAACAAAAAGTCAGTAGTGTCCTTGATGTAACTGTGAGATTGGATCACTAACGGTTGTAAATATTTGTCGATAAATTTGCCAGTTCTCTCATGTATGGATTTCTTGGTAGATACTATGGGCCTGAATGGTGGGTCCATCAAATTTTTGTGGATTTTGGGGCTCATATGTATTGTAGGACTTTTTGGACAATCAATCAGCAAATATTTTTTGGTACGTTCTTCGATGATTCCGTTTTGAAATGCTTTAAGAACAATGTCTTTCAGTAAGTCTTGATACTCGTTTGTAGGATTACAGTTCAGTACCATATAGGTAGAAGTGTCTTCTATGTGCTCTTTCAGTTTGTTCTGATACATCTCACTGTCCAAGATAACTAGTGCGCCTCCTTTATCCGCTTTAGTAATGTTGATGTCAGGATTATTAGCCAATGATTTCAGTGTATCACGATCTTTGGTGGTTAAGTTCTGAATCTTCCTTGGTGTTTTAAAATTGATATTAGAGAGATCCTGGCGAACTAAAGTTTCAAACAAGTCTATGCATTTGTGGCTGGTCGGTGGTAAATATGTACTTGGTGGTCGTAGTCCTTTAAGTTCATCCTCTTTAGTGGTGGTTACAGGAGGTAAAACATTGTCGAAAAAATGTCTGAGTCTGAGTTTGCGGGTAAATTTGAATGTACTTACTTCAAGTTCCAAAAGGTTAGTTGAAGTGGTTGGGATAAATGAAGTACCTTTCTCCAATAGTTTCATTTGATAGTCGCTGATTGCCGTCTTCGAGATGTTAATCACGAGACTTGTTTCTTTTTGGCGATTGTGCTCCTGGTGGTTGGTGGACTGATATCTCTGTCTTTTGTTTTTGCTCCGCCTGGGTCGTCGGGAGGAGCTTGGCTTACCTCTAAAAAAGACTGTGATGATGTAGTTAGGTCTTGGGGTTGATTGGCACTCGATGTGCTGGCTTGTTCTTTATTGATTGGTTGCCTGGACGGTTGGGGACGTTTAGGTGGAATCCTTGTCGAATCTGAATCAGATGATGAGGTGTCAGTGTTCATGGTTGATGGTTTGTTACAACGTCTTTGGGCATAGACATCAGCCCAAGAGTAAACTTCATCCAGCTTGTAATCAAGCGTATCGCGTCGGAATTTTCTGACTTTACGTTCTAATATTTCCTTCTGATATTTATCCAAGATGGTTTTAGTGTCTTCAAGCATAGATGTTAATTACTCGGGTGTGAGTAGATTTTTTACTTCTTCTTGTAATTCTTTCATTTCCGTCTCCATTTCTTTAAGGATGCCTGCCAGTTCCTCGACAATCAACAATATAAGATCTAAGCTGCACTTATTAAGTATTCCATTCCATTTCTCGAGGAAGCTTTTGGAGTTTTTACAGAGTGAGGGTTTTAGTGCAATGCGAAGACCACGTGGGATCCTGAGTGCCCGGTGATACCGCAGTAAAGTGCTCGCATGGAGCTTCTGGTTAATATGTCTTTTTGACAAGTAAATTAATTGTCTCACACATTGTTCCTTGTTTCTAGAGGTTGTAGTCGAGCTTACGTCTTCCTCAATCAGCGCGTAGATTCTGTCTTTTTCTGTGTCATCGTATGCCAATGTGTGTGCTCTGGCTTCCGTGCTTCTGCTAATATCTTCAAATTGCATGTTGAAAAGCGTGCTACCCCTCCGTGGGCGGAAGTGAAGTATATCAAAAAAGGGTATGGGAGGTGCACAACAAAGTTACATAGGAAGTTAATGCAAAAGTTGTTGCGTTTTAGGGTGCTCTCGCCGGGTGGTGTTGTCCGTCTGCACACCACTAAATACTACTGGAAGTTGTGTTTGCGGGAACCGCAGGTACATCCCCAATGAGGCACACCAAAAATGATCACACAAAAGTGCTTCGTGAATTCCTTGAATTTTTCACGTTTATTTTCTTTAAAGTTACTTCATTTGTGAATTGTTTATTCTTTGTTGATATTTAAAGCATATCATAAGACAACATCATTGTGCATCCGAACTGTAATATCCTATGCATTTCGGGCTGTTTAGCCCTTGGTCACGGATAAGCTGAGGAGGAAGAGTAAAAAAGGGGGGGTGTAAGGGATAATGCTCTAGAGTTTCACGTGAATAATATGTACAGAGTGCTCATGGTGCTATTTAAACGGATTATCTACTGTGGGTGGAGTGAGGTAGTTGTGATCAGAAAGGATGAAAAATAATAGAGTGATGCGGGCACGGCTAACTCATAGCGTCAGATGCTGAGATTCCAGCTGAAAAGTAACATGCAGGTCTAAAGAAAAGTATTTAAGCCGGCGTGGGCGTGCTCCGCGATCAAACGGTTGCGTGTGCCAATGTAATCTATGCATTGAAATGCCCGTGTGGCAAACTGTACATTGGCAAGACAGAACGGAAAATGAAAATACGCCTCAACGAACACAAGTCTAACATTAGACTAAGATCTGAAAAATCTAACCTTGCCATGCATTTCATTGAGGCTAGCCACACCATCGCTCAAATGAAATTCATTATTCTTGAAACGGTGTTGAAAAGAGAAGGAACTGACAACACCAAGTTCCTACTTAAAAGAGAACTTGAATGGATTTACATGCTACAGACTCTTAAGCCGAACGGGCTTAATGATCGTACTGAATTAAGTTGTTTTTTATAATTTTGTATACAGTGTTTATAACTGTGCCATGTAGATTCTGATATCGCTCACAGAATGTACCTTGTTCCTATTTTCTCCATAACTTCACCATTCCAATATGGCTGCCACACTTTTCTAACTTCACCGCTATACGTTAGTCCACCTTCACTTTTTATTTTCATTTTTTTAAGCATTTAACCTCCCGTGTTTTTTCCTGACACAACAGACAACCGGCTGCTACTCGAATGAGCACGCGTTTTTACGCCGCTATGTTTCTCATCCTGAAGTAAGTGCATGCTAACGCGCAATTTTACTAGTCCGAAACCCACACGCAACCGTTTGATCGCGGAGCACGCCCACGCCGGCTTAAATACTTTTCTTTAGACCTGCATGTTACTTTTCAGCTGGAATCTCAGCATCTGACGCTATGAGTTAGCCGTGCCCGCATCACTCTATTATTTTTCATCCTTTCTGATCACAACTACCTCACCCCACCCACAGTAGATAATCCGTTTAAATAGCACCATGAGCACTCTGTACATATTATTCACGTGAAACTCTAGAGCATTATCCCTTACACCCCCCCTTTTTTACTCTTCCTCCTCAGCTTATCCGTGACCAAGGGCTAAACAGCCCGAAATGCATAGGATATTACAGTTCGGATGCACAATGATGTTGTCTTATGATATGCTTTAAATATCAACAAAGAATAAACAATTCACAAATGAAGTAACTTTAAAGAAAATAAACGTGAAAAATTCAAGGAATTCACGAAGCACTTTTGTGTGATCATTTTTGGTGTGCCTCATTGGGGATGTACCTGCGGTTCCCGCAAACACAACTTCCAGTAGTATTTAGTGGTGTGCAGACGGACAACACCACCCGGCGAGAGCACCCTAAAACGCAACAACTTTTGCATTAACTTCCTATGTAACTTTGTTGTGCACCTCCCATACCCTTTTTTGATATACTTCACTTCCGCCCACGGAGGGGTAGCACGCTTTTCAACATGCAATTTGAAGATATTAGCAGAAGCACGGAAGCCAGAGCACACACATTGGCATACGATGACACAGAAAAAGACAGAATCTACGCGCTGATTGAGGAAGACGTAAGCTCGACTACAACCTCTAGAAACAAGGAACAATGTGTGAGACAATTAATTTACTTGTCAAAAAGACATATTAACCAGAAGCTCCATGCGAGCACTTTACTGCGGTATCACCGGGCACTCAGGATCCCACGTGGTCTTCGCATTGCACTAAAACCCTCACTCTGTAAAAACTCCAAAAGCTTCCTCGAGAAATGGAATGGAATACTTAATAAGTGCAGCTTAGATCTTATATTGTTGATTGTCGAGGAACTGGCAGGCATCCTTAAAGAAATGGAGACGGAAATGAAAGAATTACAAGAAGAAGTAAAAAATCTACTCACACCCGAGAAATTAACATCTATGCTTGAAGACACTAAAACCATCTTGGATAAATATCAGAAGGAAATATTAGAACGTAAAGTCAGAAAATTCCGACGCGATACGCTTGATTACAAGCTGGATGAAGTTTACTCTTGGGCTGATGTCTATGCCCAAAGACGTCGTAACAAACCATCAACCATGAACACTGACACCTCATCATCTGATTCAGATTCGACAAGGATTCCACCTAAACGTCCCCAACCGTCCAGGCAACCAATCAATAAAGAACAAGCCAGCACATCGAGTGCCAATCAACCCCAAGACCTAACTACATCATCACAGTCTTTTTTAGAGGTAAGCCAAGCTCCTCCCGACGACCCAGGCGGAGCAAAAACAAAAGACAGAGATATCAGTCCACCAACCACCAGGAGCACAATCGCCAAAAAGAAACAAGTCTCGTGATTAACATCTCGAAGACGGCAATCAGCGACTATCAAATGAAACTATTGGAGAAAGGTACTTCATTTATCCCAACCACTTCAACTAACCTTTTGGAACTTGAAGTAAGTACATTCAAATTTACCCGCAAACTCAGACTCAGACATTTTTTCGACAATGTTTTACCTCCTGTAACCACCACTAAAGAGGATGAACTTAAAGGACTACGACCACCAAGTACATATTTACCACCGACCAGCCACAAATGCATAGACTTGTTTGAAACTTTAGTTCGCCAGGATCTCTCTAATATCAATTTTAAAACACCAAGGAAGATTCAGAACTTAACCACCAAAGACCGTGATACACTGAAATCATTGGCTAATAATCCTGACATCAACATTACTAAAGCGGATAAAGGAGGCGCACTAGTTATCTTGGACAGTGAGATGTATCAGAACAAACTGAAAGAGCACATAGAAGACACTTCTACCTATATGGTACTGAACTGTAATCCTACAAACGAGTATCAAGACTTACTGAAAGACATTGTTCTTAAAGCATTTCAAAACGGAATCATCGAAGAACGTACCAAAAAATATTTGCTGATTGATTGTCCAAAAAGTCCTACAATACATATGAGCCCCAAAATCCACAAAAATTTGATGGACCCACCATTCAGGCCCATAGTATCTACCAAGAAATCCATACATGAGAGAACTGGCAAATTTATCGACAAATATTTACAACCGTTAGTGATCCAATCTCACAGTTACATCAAGGACACTACTGACTTTTTGTTGAAACTTTCCAAAATACCGAACCTACACAATGAATCTTACATACTATGCACAGCTGATGTGAGTTCATTATATACCTCTATACCGCACCTAGGAGGAATTGAAGCAATTGAACAAACATTACTGAATAGTGGAATTGATGTGAAACTCCAAACATTTCTAATTGAATTAATGATTTTCACCCTGTACCATTCTTACTTCAAAGTGGATGATCGATGGTTTCTACAACTCTCTGGGATGGCCATGGGGAATTGTGCTGCCCCGTCATACGCAAATACATATATGGAAAACTTCGAAAAGAACTATATATACACCAACCAGAATTTTCAGAAGCATGCCAAACTGTACACACGATACATTGATGACCTTTTCTTTCTGTGGTCAGACACCAAGGAAACCCTACATGACCTCATGACTGAAATCAATGATAAAGATCCACGCATCAAACTGACATGGCTCATCAGCGATACAGATATCGCATTTCTGGATGTACATATAAAAAATACCTCACAAGGTTTGGTCACCGACCTTTATAGGAAGAGTACCGATCGAAACAATGCCCTACACTATTCTAGTTTTCATCAAGGCTCCCTCAAAAAACACCTCCCATTCTCCCAGATGCTACGCGTCAAACGCATAGTGTCTGATGAACAGCTGGCTGAAGAACGTATCACAGAAATGGAAAACAGATTCCTCGAACGAGGATACCCTCACAACGTTCTGAAACAAGCACGCGATCGTGTCACCATCATTTCAAGAACAGAAAGCATGACCAAGTCGCTAAAGGATTCAAAACAACGTATGGTGCTTGTGTCCAAGTATTCAACAGCTAGTTACAAATATAAAAAGATTATCTGCAAACATTGGCCTGTGTTAAAAAATGAACCCGATTTCATGGGAATTTTCGAGCAACCTCCGATCTTCGCTCATACCAGAAGTAACAACTTGAAAGAAATCCTAACTAAACCCATTGAGCCACTAAAACACCATCGCGGCACCCAACCATGCCGTAATTGCAGTCACTGTAACAGTGCAATAAAAGGAAATACTATACAGCATCCTATGAAGGGTCATGACGTAAAACTCAAGGTGGACGCGACATGTGATACTGCCAATGTAATCTATGCATTGAAATGCCCGTGTGGCAAACTGTACATTGGCAAGACAGAACGGCAAAATGAAAATACGCCTCAACGAACACAAGTCTAACATTAGACTAAGATCTGAAAAATCTAACCTTGCCATGCATTTCATTGAGGCTAGCCACACCATCGCTCAAATGAAATTCATTATTCTTGAAACGGTGTTGAAAAGAGAAGGAACTGACAACACCAAGTTCCTACTTAAAAGAGAACTTGAATGGATTTACATGCTACAGACTCTTAAGCCGAACGGGCTTAATGATCGTACTGAATTAAGTTGTTTTTTATAATTTTGTATACAGTGTTTATAACTGTGCCATGTAGATTCTGATATCGCTCACACATTGAATGTACCTTGTTCCTATTTTCTCCATAACTTCACCATTCCAATATGGCTGCCACACTTTTCTAACTTCACCGCTATACGTTAGTCCACCTTCACTTTTTATTTTCATTTTTTTAAGCATTTAACCTCCCGTGTTTTTTCCTGACACAACAGACAACCGGCTGCTACTCGAATGAGCACGCGTTTTTACGCCGCTATGTTTCTCATCCTGAAGTAAGTGCATGCTAACGCGCAATTTTACTAGTCCGAAACCCACACGCAACCGTTTGATCGCGGAGCACGCCCACGCCGGCTTAAATACTTTTCTTTAGACCTGCATGTTACTTTTCAGCTGGAATCTCAGCATCTGACGCTATGAGTTAGCCGTGCCCGCATCACTCTATTATTTTTCATCCTTTCTGATCACAACTACCTCACTCCACCCACAGTAGATAATCCGTTTAAATAGCACCATGAGCACTCTGTACATATTATTCACGTGAAACTCTAGAGCATTATCCCTTACACCCCCCCTTTTTTACTCTTCCTCCTCAGCTTATCCGTGACCAAGGGCTAAACAGCCCGAAATGCATAGGATATTACAGTTCGGATGCACAATGATGTTGTCTTATGATATGCTTTAAATATCAACAAAGAATAAACAATTCACAAATGAAGTAACTTTAAAGAAAATAAACGTGAAAAATTCAAGGAATTCACGAAGCACTTTTGTGTGATCATTTTTGGTGTGCCTCATTGGGGATGTACCTGCGGTTCCCGCAAACACAACTTCATTGGCATTCTCCACATGGCAGAGTTAGGGGGGAGGACATTAAAGGGTCATCATCCACATTGTAAGGGTTAAAAAGGTGAAACCTCTACTCTTTCCTAAGATAGACATGCGTCAGTCCACTTCATCAATTGATCAGTTTTTATTCCATTGACATTTTGCTTCCTGCCAACACAACAGATATCTTGAGGGCAATGGGTGCCTCATTTCCTTTACTGTGCTGCTGAGATGGTGCCACAGGTAACAGAAGTAAAAATGTCTGTCAAACTCTCCTTTCCGAGGGTAGCTAATCACCCCCAACCCATGTGCAATCACAAAGTGATCGAAGGGCCATACTAGTGAATTATTTCACGATAGATCTCAAATATCAAAGCTGGCACCATCAAACAAACATTCTAGAAAGCCTATTGTTGGCGATTATTAGCTTGGCATGACAGGGTATAGAGAGCTGTTGTTCTTTCTAAAATGGATGTCCCTTTAAGTGCTGAGATAAACTATGTTGTTCAGACTCATTAATCTCTTTCATTGCTTTGCACTGTATAGGAGTAAACATTGACTGACAATTACAAATAGGAATATCGTTTGTACATAATATTGTTCAAAAAAACATCCAGGACTAAAATATCAAGAAAGTAAGCACAAATAGATAAGTATAGACTTACTATTCTTTGCTCCACATCTATGTACCTTGACGATAAGGTACATATATTAAAACTTTGCTTAGCTATAAAAACATACGTTCACGGTATGGGTGTCCTCGATATGCTTGACACAATATTTTTGTCCACGATAGTTCTGTTTCCAATATTCTGCATATACTGTATTGGAGAATCCACTATTGTACACATATATATTTATATTTTAACCGGATTTAACATTGTTGATAAAACCATTATTATGCCTGCTTTTATTTGTATGTTTTCTTCAGATATCGATGAATGCAGGGAGATTCCAGGAATATGTGCAAATGGAGTCTGCATTAACCAGATTGGCAGCTTCCGCTGCGAGTGCCCGACAGGATTCAGCTACAATGACCTGCTTCTCATATGTGAAGGTGAGTTTTTATATCTCTTTTTCCTGCTTTTTTACTCAGAAAAAACATTGTTGAGAGTGCGGCTTGTTTTCTTGTTTCTATATTTTATTGGCAGGTTACGGAAACATGCATTGTCCTTAGAAGATACCATTGATAGAGCGCGCAGGTCGCCCGACTCTTTATCTTACCAGATTTCACGCACTTGGGCCCATGACGTGTTTATGACAGTATTTTTATGAATCGGGCGATTTTACACGACACCATCAGTAATTCTATGTGTTTTCTTTAACACTATTACCAAGGTACCTGACTTACCACAGGCACCTACTTTCCTGATGGATCAGGAGCTAGCAGTGGACAAGAGATAAGAAGAAACTTAATACTTTATACCTTTAATCATACTTTATACCTGATTTAATGACCACAGACACCTGAAGGGTTTTAAAGATTTTATATAGTAAGTTTAAAATCAGAATGACATGAGAATAAGACTAATACAGATTAGAATATTGATGATCAAGATTATAACTACGATGTAACTGTGAATGAGGGCAAGCACCATTGAGTGCGAGTGGTAAACTACAGGGTAAGGGTAACAGGGAACATGCTATTCAGTTTTCAGACTCAAACTAAGGTAGGTGAGTTTAAAACATATTGGTCAGTGATTTTCTAAAGTCCTACAAGGGATTCAAACTGATCTTAGTCTAACTGCTAATTCAAACCTAGATTCTAAACACCATTAAGATTAGATCACACTAATTAAGTAAAACAGTTTCAATATGCCCTACAGGTAGGGGAAAAATGGAACATAACTAATAAACAATAACATGTAAAATTTGGAAAAGCAGAGGAAATAATACGGGCAAGAGTGCTTTATTAAAGAGGAAAGAATAGTGAATAGATAGACAGTCACCCACTATATATTTACCTAGGACAGAAATGAGGACTAACCCTGGCCACGGGTCAGCTTGGGAAAGGCGAGGACAAGGACCCTCAAGGACTTAGAATGCCAGTAGGCGAGCAGGTACAGCTCACAGACAGTCAGGACAGGATACCCCTCAGGATTTGGGTCAGGACTGGGCTCACCAAAAGGGCACGACCAACACCTGCAGCTTCGGATGCAACGCCTGCGCTACTCCCTCGCTGCACGGAATCCGCCAATAACCCCGATTAGGTTCTCGAATCTCCCAGCAAAGTGCTTCGCCAGCACTTAAGACTATTTCCACCCCTTGGAGTTTGTGGAAAATTTCGGACAGAGTGCTCCGCAGCTCTCTGTATCAATCACCTATAGAGTTCGTAGGGTCGGTGACAGGTCAGCTACTCGGACAAGTCGGACAATTTCTCTAGCTAAAACTAGGCTTGTTATACCCTTTGCGGGTTCCTAGACCACCCACAATTGTTGCAAGTGACAGGATCCCCAACATTGGATTGGTCAGGAGAGGTGGTTAGGTCATTGTCACCACCTAAAATTCTGGGTTCCCATATTTAATATTCAAATTTCGTACCCACCCCTTACATTCCAGTTCCCAGGGCATGAGAAAGGTGTAAAACAATAGGACACACATAAGTAAATACATTTGTAGCAATTTTAGGCACAGCCGAAATCTTCTCTCAGTGCACGGAAGATTTTCCCAGGCGCATCTCAACTTCAGAAGCCAGCTGGCTTGGTTTTGCTTCTGCGCGGTTTGAATTTTCCCTCATCACATGATCGGGGTGTAATGGGTTTCAAAGATGGAGCGACTCCCCACTCCCAAGCCCACAGATACGCGGTACATGAAAAGTAAGCGAAAACAAATTAGAAACACTAAAAAAAAAAATTTATACACTGTACACCATGAAAAGCTACACTACATCCCTTACTTTATAATATCTATAGCATTTGGTTTTAGGCAGAAATAGACAGCTAGACAAAAGCAGCAGTAGCAAGCGGAGAGCATGTTAAAGACAAAGCGGCCATATTAGCTGTAATGCGCATGAGCGAAAAATACCTCCAGAACTGCGAGTGCGTCACATCACATGGGTATGACCGACGCATGTGCAGACTAGATTTCTGCGAAGCAGCGATTCTGTAGTATGCAAGCCTCATTAGGATTAATAGACACATAGGCAAGCATCTCTGGGACACCCGCGTGTAATAATGTAAAAGTGCAATATTAATGACAAACAGGTTGATTAATGATATTACAGGTTAAACGAGGTTCTTGAATGTGAGCAAGGCGCTTTACGTGCGAATCCTTGCTCCATCACCATGAAGTCAAAAATTATGTTCTTCTGGCTTTGTCTTATTAGGTAGCAGTGTTACTTGAAAGAACATACTTGGGTTACATTAAAATCTGTATTTACTCCTCTCATTGGTAGTGAGTAAATCCCAGATGTGTATTGTATAAAGAGCTTCACTTCTGACTCCAGGCCTCTCTTTATATTGCAATCTGTGTTGACACCAAACAAGGCATCCTCAAGCAAATACTTCCTTTGTTACCATTTGTTATTTAAGTCATACCATGTGCAATAATAGCACGTTATACTCAGATCACAGTCATTATCTTGTCACCAAGGAAACAAAGAAACAGAAGTTGACTAAGGAGAAAAACGGAATTACGAAAAGTTCTGCTTCGTAAAATAAAGGATGCGAATAGTACGGCAACAGTCCAGGGCAGCGGTATCTTCTGCCCTCATCATGATCATAACTTTACTTATTACACAATGCTCAAACCTTGATGTTTCAAAGCACTGATAAAACACAATTTATAATTTCTATTGTACCCATTTAACCAACCTCTGAAGGAAGTTAGCCCCTCTGGGATTTTAACTTACACACAGACCTCTGATGTCTTAGAGACTGCTTTAATTTTTGGCTGAAGGCCCTTTTCTCCAACAGAGTGATGGTTACTCTGTCACTTTGAAGGAGGCTCTGCCACCAAATTTAGAATAGACTGCCAAGACTAAATAGACAGTCATTTCTAAAGCATTTCGAGGAACAGCACTCACAGTGGTTCCAGCAAACGATTTTTGCAGTTTGGTGCAGGGTCCATCAACAAGAACCATGCACCAAGCTGGTTTCTTTTTTTATTTTCAAAAATAAAATCTTGAAGAGGTATTTTTTATTTTTGAAATAAAAAAGATAATGCCTCCCTCGCCATGGGAATTATCTCACATGGCGAGTGACGCATTTTTTCTTTTTTACAGTCCCTTACCACCAGAGTTTGCCTGGTAGTGATGGACAAGTATATTTATTTTTACTCATATCTTTTTATATGTATGCATGTGTATATAACACTAGTTAATTATTACATCACAAATTTGACAAAAAATAAACAAGGAAATATTTCTCTTTTTTTTTTTCTTTTTATTGTCCTCATATCCACCATGGTACAAGAAAGCCATTTAAAACAAGCCATAGTACAGCTGTCTCAGTGTTATAACTGGATGGGATCATATGAATTGGGGGGACCACGTATCCCTCAGCTGTCACTAGCTTAGTCTCATTCTTGGCTACCATTGGGGAAGCCTACAGCAGGGCCTGGGCCGGGCTACGACCGGATATCTGCTAGTTTATGGCACCAAAGTAGTGTAATCATTGGACCCGGGGGAAAAAAAAAAACCCGGATCTTTATTGTGCCCAAACAAGCATGTGCCAGAAAGCTCTTTTGCTTTGGTTCCCTGGTCTGGCTAGGTCCATTCGTGCCGTCTGTAGACTGGATGTCAGCCAGTCCCCGTGGGAAGGAGGTAGGGGGTCCAACCACCTCCTGCAGATCTCCCTCCTTGCCAAGAGGACCGTATAAAACACTAGGCTTTTAGCTGCATTCTGTGATCCTGTCAGGATTCCAAAAATCACTAAAGGTAAATCAATGATAACTGGGAAACCCAACGATGCTGTAAGAGTCTTACCAATAGCTTCCCAAAATGCAGCAACCCGAGGGCATTCAAAAAACATGTGAATGTCTGAAGCTGCGAGCAGCCCACACCTTGCACATGCCACTGAATTTCCTATGGCAAATTTAGATAATCTCTGGGGAGAGTAATACGCCCTATGGAGAGTATAAAGATGGTTCCTTCGAAGCCATGAAGGCTTTACTAAACTCTTTAAGAGCTCAAATGAGGTGGACCAAAGTTCTTGTACATCTTGTCCAGTTATTAAGACACCCCACAGTTGTACTGGTAGCTTAAATTCCCCATCAGATTCCTCAAGCAGGAGTTTATACCATTGTGAGATCTCGCTTTTACTTGGACCAATACTTACTAAGTTAGTTATTAATTGACTATACCCTCCAAGAGGGAACCTGTTTCTTTTTGAAGGTGGAATTTTATAAGCCTGTGTCCAACTGCTCATTTGTAGGTATTTGAACCTCGAAATGGTTGGACCTATTCTATTCTGTAAGTGCTCCCACAAAAGCAGGTCCCCCTCATAGTAGAGGTCCCCCCATACTTTAAGGCCTGCCTCTTTTAAAGGCATGGCTAGGATGTCTTCTAGCTAGGCTGGGCTTTCAGGTAACCCCCAAAGCGGTGTTTTATCACAAAAATACCCCTATTTGATTGAGTTTGTTACCTCGCACCACATTTTCGCCAATCCATATAGGACCTTCAGTTTAATCTTTTTAAAGAATTTCGGGTTGCCAAATTTAAATAGGTACCCCGACTGGCTGAGCCCTTCCCCATCCAACATGGCTGAAAACATTAAACCTACCCCATGGTCAGTAGGTCTTTTTAAGAGCATTCGAGTATGTGATAGCTGAAACGCCCAAGCGTATAGTTTTAAGTCTGGAGCTGCTAAGCCCCCCTTCTCCCATCGCCTTCTAAGCTTCTTCCAGGCTATTCTTTGTAGTTTTTTGTTCCAGATAAAAGAAGTGATATCTGACTGTAATTTAGATATATAAGTCGGATCAAAATAAAGGGGGATGGTATTGAAAAGAAATGAGGTTTTGGGCAGAATGGACATTTTAATCAAATTAACTCTCCCAATCAAGGATAATTGAAGGTGGGACCATGACTGCATTAGCTTCCTACATTCTTTAGCAACTGCTGTGAGGTTTACTATAGCAAGTTTATTGAGATCCTTTATTATGTTTAAGCCCAAATAACGCATTGATTCACCCGCCTGTACTTCCAATGCACTCACATCATCGTTCCAAACCAACATCTCTGTCTTTGATGTATTGATCTGGTACCCTGATATCCGACCAAACCCCGAGCAATTTCAAATATTACAGGGAGAGCTGTAGTTACATCTGATGTGAGGATAAGCAGGTCATCGGCATATAGAGCTACCTTCCTCTCCCACCCTCTGTGACAAAAAGGACTGATGGCAATCTCTGTCCTCAGTTGTTGCGCGAGAGGCTCAATATAGAAGTCAAAATGGAGGGGGGAGAGCGTGCAACCCTGCCGTGTCCCTCTGGTTATACAAAAAGGGTCTGACAGCTCCCCGTTGATCAATAGGCTCGCCACTGGGCTACCATACAGCAGACCAACTGCACGACGGAATCCCTCCCCCACGCCCAACTTGGCCAAGGCCCCCGACAGGTAAACCCAATTAACCCTGTCGAAGGCCTTAGTTGCGTCCAGCGTGAGAGCGGTCAAGGACAAGTTCTGTGACACCGCGATATCTATTGCCCCTATTAAGTCGTACGTCAATTCGTATAACTGTCGCCCCTTTACGAACCCTTTTTGATCTGCATGAAGGACTGACGGGGCTACCAGGGCCAACCTAGCGGCCAATACTGTGGTGAAGATCTTATAGTCCACATTTAAAATTGATATTGGCCTGTATGATTCACAGGCATCTTTAGGTTTCCCAGGTTTCAAAATAAGCGTAATCGATGCATTGTCCCATGATGAAGGGGGGGTATAACCTTCAAGAAGAATCTGATTGAACAGCTTAGTGAGAAAGGGGGCTATCTCAGCCTCTAGAATTCTGTAGATTTCTGCAGGTAGCCCATCGGGCCCTGCAGCCTTTCCCTTCTTGCTTCTTTTTATGGCGGCCCTAACTTCTCCCTCAGTTATGGCACTATCCAAGAATTGGGACTGTTCATACGTAAGGCTGGGGAGATCCATGTGTCTTAGCCAGTCGTCGACCTCCTCCGGCCGTGTTCCAATGTCCTCCTTATAGATGGATTCGAAGAATTTCTTGAAGGCCTTCCTGATTTCAACGTCTGATGTGAAGGAATCATTACCCACATTAATGAAGGCTATGTTGTTCCGGACCTGGTCTGTTTTGGTCTTCCAAGCAAGCAATTTGCCTGCGCCTTCGCTATACTCAAAATGGGCCAGCTTGCTTGCCTGCCATCTCTGCTGCAATCTAAGATTCAATACTGAACCTAGATTGGCTTTCAGGGTCGCCATTTCCTTTCTTTGACTATCTATGATGGACTCATCTGCCCCAATACTAATATCGATGAGACTTTGGAGATTGATTATCCTTTCCTCAATGGAAGAGATTTGCTCCTTATACTGCTTCCTTTTGTATGATACTTCCCCTGTTATGAGACCCCTCAAAAACGCTTTAAACGCATCCCAGATGATCCTCGTAGTTGCTGAGTCATTGTTAATCAAAAAAAATTGTGTGACTCTAAATTGAGGTATGCCATGTCATAAGGAAATATTTCTCAAACAATGCATGTTACAGTTTATAGTAGACATATAACAATGCAATCAGTTAATCTACAGTGCTGTCACAGTTAAACCTAACAATATATATAAGGGAGTGTAAGTTGTTAGGTTTATATCTATTCCACATACACATAGTTAAAAATGCACTGGGCATATTCAGACCTTCATTATTGAAAATACAGTATTTTCACTGCCTTGCAATTGTGGCAGATTCCCCTGGGCCAGAGGGCCAGTTTTAATACCTGCACCTCCTACATCATTCATAGGTAAACCTGCTAACACACCAAAGAGGCATGCTACTGAGTAGAGGTAAGAGTGAATCTCAGTCTGCTAGGTACTAGTCCGGGGGGTACCTCGAACCTCTGTCTGCTAGGTACCTGTCCTCTTACATTGTAGTACTATAAGTGCATAGCGCCCACGGGCTCGCATAGATCCTTCTCAAATCTGGGTGCGACAACTGATCTGTCCCCATTGGCGAAGTTCAACAATGTGAACACGATTGCCTTCTCTACTGTCACTGGTTCTCCTCAGAGAGCATGCCAAAGAGGAGGGCCATGAATTGAAAGACTTTGACTATAAAAGAAGATGTAATTTATTCTCAAAACTATCAGCAGATCATCATTAGCGGTTGTACTTTAATAAATTGAGGTTCACAAGATTAACCTACAATAATATCACAGCCACTAGAGTGAACTAAACACTACATTTCAGGGTAGGTATATATCTATGATTCTTAACTTGACATCTATTTCCTTTGCCTTACACTGCAGTGTAGCATTAGGTCGATATATTGGTGAAGGATACTGCAATCAAGTATGTGATCCTTGCCACTACTTCCTCTCTATCATCTTATAACAGATCCTATTCATACACACAAAAGATAACTCAGTAGTACCAGAGCAACAAGAAAGTCCTAACTTGACTGCACTTAACTCCTTTATATTACTATGACTAAGTTCTGGCTTACATGCCATCAATTACCAGCTAGTATGGAACATGCAAAGAGATACTGTGACTCTATGATTGTCGGTCAATTATAGGACAACTTCTTCTAAACCCCTGAGTGGCCTTCAAAACATTTTTACTTCCCTCAAAAGTCACTTAAGAAAATACAATCTTCACCAATTAAATATGCCCTATAATGGTAGTAAGTCCCACAACTAAAATAATTCCCTCTAGAATACAATGCAGAGCTAAAGCAGGTTGCAATGTTTTATGGTTTAACCTCATGCGCGCTAGTGGAATTCCGCTCCTACGCTGAGATTTTCTAAAGCGCATGTTACGTGACGAGCTGGGCTCGTCATCAGCGTGCGAGGAGGCTACGCTATGACGAGCCCAGCTCGTCATCAGCGTGGAAGGGGTTAAGGGACTGTTCTATGGGGAAAAAGTGCCTTGTTCTTTTGCCTTCTAAAGGTATGATTAGGACTGTAGAAAGAAACTTACAAGTTATTACTGCCTCCTTATTTTTGTTCTCTTCATGTTTTTTATTGTAAAATTCAATAAAAAATGTCAACACAAAAAAAACCAGTGGTTAATGAATGCCTGTGTATGTCAGTGCTCAGCATCAACACTTAATTCACAATACTGGCACTGATTTATTGACAGTCCAACAGATGAGTGCTTAAAGTGTGCTGGTATATGCTTCTGCTTAGCACTGGCATATTAAAAATAATAATACCAGCGTGTTCAGCTTTGGGTGACCTTGAATAGACTAAATTGTCACATTTATAGGAGTGTGATAGTAGGTAGCATTTCTACTGGCATTTGGCAGTGTGGATGGTGTAAATTGCAGTGGCCTCCTTAATAATTGCTTGGGCCCTGGCTCTTAATGTTCACAATTTAAGACCTGATTAAAGCCATCTCTTCTAACCACATAGAAGCCCTTGCTTCTGCTAAGGAAGGCTTATTAGGCTGACAGGTGTTGTTTCATTTTGTGGTGCTTCTCTATGGAGCCTTTTTAATGAGTTATTACAAGTTGATATCCAACCAGAAAATCGCCTCAATCAGAATGTAATAGAATAACTATAACAAGACGGTCAGCACAGTTTTGAAACAAAAGCATCTTTCCTGAAGTGATATGGAATACTTAGAACCAGTCCATCACCAGTATGCCCTTTCCATGGGTATTTTCTATCTTTTATCAATTAATCATACAATATATGCATGGTTTCGGCATACTCTAATTGTTGGCAATGGACTGTAAAGCAAGCATGAAGTTGGGAGTTCTGTAGTAAATATCTTGGAAAATAAGCTAATTCCTCAGCATTCCACTATCTGTTCAGTTGTATTGAGGGTAACCTTTTGAGAGGTTGACCTAATCTTCCAGACAAATACAAAGTAAAATACATGCACGTGCAGTGCTTAATATCATAAAAGTGCGGTAAAAATGTTCAGTTGCTGTCCACAACCAGTTTATGTGAAAAGAATAACAATTAAGACAAATAATTCAAAGCTTGAGCAAAGCATGTGAAAGGGTAAAAAGTTATAGGATAAAGTGCAATAAGGGCAATAAAAAAGGTCGGGGGTCCAGTGGCGGCTGGTGACTTTTGAAAGTGGTAGGCGTCAAAGCATGAGTGAAGTAGCCACACGATCCCAAGGTCTGAGGTGCACAATGTATACTAAAAGCAGAAATCCTGGGCCCAATTCCTGCTTTCCCGCTTGACCAAAATGTGTGATCCTAAGCAAATATTTTATTTCACCAATCCTCCCTTTTCTTCATTATCATAGATGAGTGCACCTTAAAATACACAAGTTCAGGTGTATATGCTCTGCAGTAAGACATGTTATGTTTGATTTCATCAAAACTAAAGTTGCTCCATTTTAATGTTGCCAGGAAAAGATGGCCGCCTGGTAGGAGCTCCTGTGAAGAGCTCCCAGTGCTTGGGATCCCATTTCGGGCTTTATCCCCGTTAGCACCCACCAGCACAACGGAAAGAAAGCAGAAAGAGTAACTGAACGTATACGGGATCGCCTACTGACCGGATCTGGAGCCTGAAAAGCCCTGTGAGCAGACTTACGCCCCGGGAGCCTGCCGAGCCGACACTGCGGACCATCCTGCCTCCAGCCCAGCTTCAGAGCCAAGGCGGCACAAGAGGGCACCCCCGGCGCGTAGCAGTGGCGGCGAAAGCTCTGGGAGACTGCTCGAAGACACCGAAGGGCTGGGAGAGGTCCCCCCTCCCCCCGAAGACACCGAAGGGCTGGGAGAGCCCCCCCCTCCCCCCCCCGGTACATGGGCGCGGATGCAGAATCACCCCTCAGCAGCATTGGTGACCAAGAGGCATACTCGGCAGCATAGGAGCTTAGGAGAGTAGCCCCCATACCCCCTCGTAGAGGCGGCTAAAGCTCCGTGAGCCTGCCCGTGAACCTGCTGAGCCGGCTCCGCCCGCCCGCTCCATCGCAGCTGAGACTCAGGAGTGTTTTTCCTGATGGCTGAGTGAAGCCGGCTGCGCAACAACAAACGACCTACAACGACGCCGGAGGATTGCCAAGTGCCCCCTCCCCCCTCCCGACCAGGCCACGGTGGAGGACACCGGGTGTGCAAAACGGACTTGGCAGCCCCCCCCCCCCCCCTCCCCCCGCAGCACCGCAACACCGGAGACAGGACACGGGCTCTGGGGAGAGACGTGACCGGAGGAGGTCCCCAGGGGAGCGACTGAAGGCAGCACTGTGTCCAACAACCAACAAGAGCAGCAGATGCAGCAGAAGACTGGAGCCTGCCCCCCTCGGCTCTGTTAGATACCGGCTAATTACAACAACAAGAAGAGCAGCAGATGCATCAGAAGACCGGAGCCTGCCCCCCTCGGCTCTGCTGGATGCCGGCTAATTACCTGCGCTGCCCGCACGTTAACAAGTCCTGGAGCCATAATCTAAGCTGTGGGGGATTAATTACACACTATTTTCATACTTAGGCATTCGGAAGAGTCTGAGACACGTTATGGTTTAATTCAATGCTCCGGAAAAATACTGATGGCAGACTCAAAAGGGACACAGAGACTTAAGGTATTTATTTATTTTCTCCTTCCCGCCTGCAAACCTTAAAATACCACCTTTGTTTCAAAATGGCTGGAGCCATAAAACTGTAATAATAAATCCTCACCGGTACCTCTGTCCACGAGGCTCCGCAGATTAACTCCCCCACACAGAGATAAGCATTCCATCCAGCAAGCTGGAGCACTGCTGGTTTAGAGAGGAAGTGAAATTCCTTCCCCCTGCTCGTAGTAACAGCAACAGACAGAGGACTAATTTCCCCACCTCCACTGCTCTCACGAAGGGGAAAGTAACAGAGGACTACTGTCTCTAACCCAGCTTTGCGGCGGCCATTTGTGACTAGTCTCTCTCGGGCGGGCATCATTTTCATTTTCATTAGCTGAACAGACACTATGAACCTAGCTTTTTCGACTAATCTCAACTCTCTACTGTGCCCAGTTAGGTGTTTACTACATCTTGTGAAAGGATGTTTGCTGATTAGTGCAGTACTATTCCTCTACCTGTATGTTAAACTACTGTAATGCACTGATTCTAACTGCTACCTCATACATAAAAAAATGTCTGCCCATTGTTACAGTATTATAATTCTACCTATATTTTGAATATTTGTAATGCAGATTGCTACCCTATATATGAAAGCACTATCCCTATACCTGTATTTTAAACTTCTGTAATGCACTGATTCTGATTGCTACCTCACTTATGTAAGAATCTTAGCCTATTATTGCAGTATATATTCTGATTGCTACCTCATTTATGAAAGAATCTCTGCCTATTATTGCAGTATATATTTCTACCTATATTCTGAACATTTGTAATGCACAGATTGCTACCTCATATATGAACATTACATATACTGAACACTTGTAATGCACAGATTGCTACCTCATATATGTTGGTTGCTAACTAATGACATTTTCGATTCTATGATTCTAATTTTTGATTCATGTACATTATTGGCGGCATCTGTACTATGTTCCTTTATTCTATTTTATTAGTCCGACTGCTACCTCATAGACCTCACATCTCTGGTTGCCCACTAGTGACACTTCTGTCTCTATTTAAACATTCCGACTGCTACCTCATAGACCTCTCATCTCTGGTTGCCCACTAGTGACACTTCTGTCTCTATTTAAACATCTGTAATGCGCGGGCTGCTAGCTAATGTTGATTTTTGATTTTTGACTCATGTAAATTGTGGTTCGCACTTGTATCGTGCTCTCATCAGTATTATACCTTCTCCTTTATTCTGCACTACTCTGCACATTTTCCTCTACCTGCACCCACTCCTCCTCTTCTCTCCTGTTACACACCGACTACTACCTCATATACAATATACCTCTACTGTAGTATGCAATACTCTGCACAGTGCTACAACCTGCACCCACCCTCACCCTTCTCTACTCTCCTGTAATACACCAACTACTACCGCGTATAGTTCTGGATGCTCACTAGTGTCACCTCTGCCAACTAGGATCACTGTTGATCCATGTAATTGGTATTATACCTCTCTCTGTACTCTGCAATATACTGAATGCACTTGTTATACTGCATACTCTGTCACTTTGGTAACGCTGGCTGATCACTATTTTCACTCCAGTACCGTGTAACTTATGTATGTATATGTGCCTCTACACACTCTGATATCTGGGTTACTGACTGACCACTAGTACCAAATTGTTAATGTGTAGCGTACTTTACGTTTTCCTGTACATGTATACCATTATATTGCAGTCTCCCACACACACCTAAACTACCGCCCCATCATGGATCCTATCGACAAGCACACATATAAAATCAACTACCCACCGGCACTCACCAAAAAAGCCGCTAAACGCTTTTAACACAACTTCCTTAGGTCACACCATGAAACACCCTTTGCTGACACCTACTTCTCACCGGTCAATGGATCCCTGAACACTGATATCATCTTCCACACCACACGCAGAGCTCAATGGCAAAAGGCGTTCCACACCCTACTCACCGTCTCTTCCACCAAGAAATCCTCTCACAGCCTAACTCTTTCCATCACGCCATCCCAACTCTTTCCAGGCAGAGCCACCATCACCATCTACAATAACGGGATTGTCCTATCTCAATCCACAGACAGGAACCTGGAACTACTAGACAACTTGTTCCCGACTCTCATAGAGCACCTCTCCAACTCACGGAACAACATCTCAATTAGGGACACACCTATTACCCCGGACCCCCCATCTCCTACCCGCAACTCTTCTATCCCAGCTCAGCACCGGGCAGGTGACTCAAGCGCCTCAAACACTGACACAGCTTGCTCCCCCTCATACACCACCCACACCCCCACCCCTTCAACCAACTCACGGGCATCCACACTCTTCATCAACACTACTCACACACCTACAGATGGCCTCAACACCCCGCTCACCGCAGACGGCACAGCTCCTTCCCACAGCACACCTAACCTAGTTCAACACCAGAACAACACCCCTTTTTATAAATCCCCCTCTCTATCCCCCCCTATACTCAGCCCCCATTACCCTCGAACTAACCACGCAGAACACACATCCTCTCTCAATCTAACTACCCCCCCCCACAACAGGGCCACCTCCAATCTCATCTCCCCTCCTACTCTCAGCCCCCACTACCCGACCGGTTCCCCCACCACCACTATCAGTCTCCCAGACTACACCCTGATCCGCCCGCCTACCATCAATGCCCTCACCCAGACCGCCAACCTCCTACCTACCTCATCCACTCCTCTCCCGCCCAAAACGTCTCTCCCCCCTAACATCACCCAGTACACTAACACAACGCAACCCCGTTCGAACACCAGCCCTCCCTCCCATCAGCACGCGAATTCCCTAGTCGGTCATTCTCCTTTGACTACCACCCCCAACCCCACCCCCTCCTCCTCCACCTACCTCACGATGGACAACACCCCCTCCACCTACCCCACGATGGACAACATCATGGCCACTCTCTTCCAGATCAAAGAAGACATACACATCATCAAAGAACTACTCTCCATACACCCCACACATCCCTTACCCACCCCCACGCCCCGCCCCAAACTGGCCACTCCCCCCCCAGCAGACACCCTCACACACCCGCCCAAATTGGCCACTTCCCCTACGGCCGACACCCACACCCTACACCGGGCGTCAATACCTGTTCATAGTCGCAACTGCTGCCCTCGGCCTCCTCGCCGTCCCTGCAACCCCGCACACAACTTCACCTCCCAACCCATCTTGTCCCCCGCCCTCCCAATTAACTCTCCCACTCAACTCTCCCCCAACCGGACCTCAATGCCAGCTCGCAATCGCAACAACCGCCCTCGTCGTACCCACAACCCTATTTCTGATCTCGACACACTCACCCTTCTCCGCTCCTATGACCCAGCATCCCAAAATGACACAACCTCCCCACACCTCACCATCCCCTCGATACACTCAAATCCCCTTAGACCCCCCACACTAAAGAACAGATCCTCCATCCCCAATAACCTCAGAAGAGTCCCCCTCGCTCTTGAACCACCCACCACCCCCAGCACACCCAGTCTCAAATGCACCCTCCTCAATTGTAGATCGGCCTCGAAACATGCCGCCGCCATTGCAGAGCTCCTCTTATCGCGGGACCTCGACTTAATCATACTGACTGAAACCTGGCTAACTGAATCTTCTACACCTATAATGGACATTCTAGTTCCCCCTAACTACCACATTATCAGGCTCGACAGATCAGGCCAACTGGGGGGTGGAATCGCATGCATTTACAGGAACAACATCTCTGTTCGGAGAGCCAACTCCACCTCACTACCATCTCCAAATTCCTGTGAATACATCTGCCTCGACATTATCAGTGAGGGCAAACCGATATGCTCTCTTCACAACATTTACCACCCTCCCAGGGACAACTTCACCTTTTCCCAACAAATCATGGATATGATCTCAACCAATTCCGGGCGGCAGCTCACCCAAATATACCTTGGGGACTTTAACCTCCACTGGAACGATCGTAATGATGCGGTGGTAAATAGTCTTAAAAATTTCCTCGACGCCCTTAACCTCACCCAAATATGCAACAGCCCGACCCACGAGAAAGGCTCTATCCTTGACCTGATCATCTCCAAAGAGGACTCTGTCCTACTCGAGTCCATCCAACCCTGTGACTGGTCAGATCACCATATTATCACATTCTTCATCAATGAAAAAGTTAAAGTCAACCCGACTCAATTCCCCAATCCGAAAGTTTGGAAAAGAGACATGAAAAAACTCAACCCAGGCTCTTTGCCCCCCAACAGGCGCAATCTCCTTCTTCCACCGACAGATGATACGGACGTTCAAACCCTGACTGACCACTATCTCAATACCATGACCACAATAATTAATGAGGCTGCACCTATGCAGCTGAAAAGAGTCACCACTAAAATCTCCAACCCATGGTACGACGGGAGTCTCAATGACGATAGACGAGACATGCGAATGGCTGAACGTATCTGGAGAGCAGCTCCCTCTGCAATGCACCTAAAAGACCTGAAGAAAAAGAGAAACGCCTACTTCAGGAAAATAAAACGTACAAAATCAGACTTCTTCAGCCGCCAGCTCGACCAGGCAAAAAACAGACCGAGAAAACTATTTGAGCTTATCAGATCGCAATCCAAGGAACAACCCCAACCACTTAACACTGCGAGTAAAGCACCCTCCTGTGAAGACTTTGCTGCTTTCTTTATCCAAAAAACTGACAACATAAAAAGCGATCTCCTTATTGATGCAAGCCTCCATTCCAAACCCCAGTGCCCAGCAACCGCTGAACCAAAAAACAATGCTACATGGTCAACCTTTGGCACATACTCGGAAAAAGAAATTGGTAAACTGCTCAACACCCTGAAACCATCCAATCACCTCACGGACCCCTTGCCTGCCTCCGCAGTAAAAGACTTTACCCCTCTGCTTCTCCCTCTCTGGACTAAAATTGTCAACAGCTCTCTCCAACAAGGAAGCATCCCTGACTCCCTCAAAGTTGGTCAAGTCACACCTCTACTAAAAAAGCCCACAGCCGACCCCTCTGACCCCAACAACTACCGACCCATCACCAATATTCCCACTCTCGCCAAACTACTAGAAAAATGCGCACAACTACAATTGACTAATCACATTGAGCAATTTGATCTCCTCAACCCGCACCAGTCAGGCTTCCGAGCGGGACACAGTACTGAAACGGCCATGACGCACATAATTGACGACGCACTTCAAATGCTAGACCAAAACGACACTTGCCTCCTCATCCTTCTTGATCTCTCTTCAGCATTCGACACCGTTAAACATGAGAAGCTGCTAGAACTCCTAAACACAAGAATGGGCTTATCTGGAACTGTTCTCAAGTGGTTCACTTCCTTTCTTCACAACAGGACGCAGAAATTCAAGAGCAACAACCAGATGTCCTCGCCAATACCTGTAACGCTAGGAGTCCCCCAGGGCTCCTCTTTATCCCCAACTCTGTTCAACCTAGTCATGGAACCACTCACCACCTTGCTACAAGCATCCAATGTTCACTTTCACATGTACGCCGATGACACCCAACTTTATCTCAAATTACAATCTCCCAATGACATCCTGCTCCTGAACGCAACAATCAGATGCACCCAATCCTGGCTTGCCGATAATCACCTCAAACTCAATGCCCTGAAAACAGAGTTCCTTCTGATCTCACCTCCAGCTAAGAGCTCCACTGCTCAAACCTGGCTTAAACACCTAACTGCACTCAATGTCCAACCCACCATCGTGGACTCAGCAAAATCTTTAGGCATTACACTTGACACCAATCTCAACATGCAGCAACACATCAGCAAGGCAACTAAGGGCGCGAACTTCCAGATCAATACTCTGAGAAAACTTAAACCCTTCCTCCCAGCCAAAGACTTCCAAACCGCAGTACAAGCTATAGTCATCCCCCGAATTGAATACGGCAGCACCGCACTAGTCGGACTCCCCCTAACCACAACCGCACCCCTAAGAGCCTCCCTAAACGCTGCAGCGAGACTCATCACTGGGTCAAAAAAGCACTCCCACATTACCCCTGACCTGAGAGCCCTGAATTGGCTGCCATTTGAAGCCAGAATACACCTGAAAATCGCCTGCATGACACACAAGGCGGTTCACCTTAAATCACCCGGCTACCTCGCCCAGAAATTGACAATTTCTGGCGGAACCAGAAACACTAGAGGCACAAATAACCTTCTGCTGAAACCGCGAAGATTCCGGAAGGAAAAAACATATAAGCGCTCCTTCTCTGGAATGGCACCTAGGATCTGGAACTCTCTCCCTCCAGAAACAAGGCTTATCCCATCCACTACACTCTTTAAAAAAGAAGTAAAAGCTATCCTCATGGCTAAATACACTTGAACTAGTATCTAGAACTCTGTTAACACTGTACTACATGCTTCTACCTGCTTGACCCCTTTGCCTACTTGTATGAGTAGTCTCCCTCACATACCCCGTATGTAACCTAGTTGTACTGTTTGATTTATTGATTTATTTGTATTATTACGCCCCCATCATGTACCCCTCTATGTAACCTATTTGTACTGTTTTGATTTATTGATTTATTGGTATGAGTACGCCACCATCTATGTAAAGCGCTCTGATATCTGCAAAGATCATGTCCGCGCTATATAAAACTTTTTAAATAAATAAATAAATAAATAGATAAGAAACTAGGCCACATATACAGCAGGGACATATTAAGTATTTTTGGTGCCCTGGGCTAAAGGTATTATGTGGGCCCCTATTTGGAGAAGTTTTTGAATTTATGATCCAATTTAAACTCTTTCATGCCCACTTTGACCAGATCACTGTTCTAAATGTGTTTGTATCTAATATTCATGGATAGTGACGTTTGTTTTCAAAATTGTAAACAACAGCAGCTCCCTCATATTACTGCAAATAATCTCTGTAGCACGCTCCCATTTCTCATATGTGAGGTCCTGAGCCATCAGGCTCACAGGAGATGCTGATTAGGAGAAGTTCCTCATTATGTAGTATAGTCTTATGATGATTTTATACCATCTTTTTGAGGTGGAGGCATAATGAAACCTGCATGAGTGATTGAGTCCTTCACAGTAAGAGGAAAATTATGATGACTTATCTCCATTTATATATCAGACAATGTGCAATGTAAACACACTGCACTTTTACTGGCTATTACCAGGCAATATCAGCCTAGAACAATCGTAGAGAGAGGGTAAAGCATAAATGTAACTTACATATCATTATGCCTTACTTTCCATCTGTGAAATCAACTAGAAAACTCCAGCAGTGGCAAATATATCTTCCACTCAACAAGTCAAAGGTTATATTTCTTTATTATCAATCTAGCTTTTTTAGGCCTCTCTCTATAGGTCCCAAAAAAATGTTTTCTCCCAAAGAGTCTGAATAAGATAAACGGGATTAAAATAATCTATAAGATAGTGATCTGTCCCCTCTGTGTTTCATTAGAATCTTTGTTTTGCTCAGTCCTACTTCTTCCAACCCAGGGTAACAGTGGCAACAAATCTCCAAATATTTTAGTTCGGTTATGTTATCCTAAACTTCAATTTCAAACACTTATTTGATAACATTTTGTAAATACTACCCATATTGTGTAGGTTGGAGTCGCAATCACAATGTTGTTTCAAGGCCACTGTGTTCCATTCATGGACAATAACTACATAGGAGTGTCCAACAATTTGTATTATGTTACTTAAATTATCATGGAACCAATGCATGCGTGTATTTTAAATCTCTACAATATATTTGCCAATTAATGATGCACCCATCCCTATTTGTCTGCAAAAATGTCAACAATGGATTTGTAAGTCAAAAAGTCTGTGTAAAATAGGTTGCATGTTAAAATGTCACTGGTGTTGGTATGACGCGTGAAAGTTTGCTTGACAGAAAACACTGGTATTGTATGAAGAAAATGGACTCTGACATATAGTGTAATCACTGAATACAATTTACAGGTATTTTCAAAATATTTTAACCCATGATATGTAGATGCCAAACTCCAGCTCACTGTCGGTTTGCATTTGTTGCCGTTTTTTCCCCAACTTTCCATTCACTTTTTGTAAATGTTTTATATTAGCCTGGAGGGACGCCAAGATGCACCTCCTTAACCCACAATTGTTGCTTTTTCAGACATTGATGAGTGCAGCAATGGTGACAATCTGTGTCAGCGGAATGCAGACTGCATCAATAGCCCCGGGAGTTACCGCTGTGAATGTTCTGCAGGCTTCAAGCTCTCGCCCAATGGTGCATGTATAGGTAAGAATTGGGACATCTAAGCTGACGAAGTAACCTTATGTGTTTTATAGACCATCATTTCACATAAGAGAGGTGAGGGCGGCATTGTGAAAATGTGCTGCATATTGGCTACCTTTTTTTCTTGATGTAAGCTGATGTATATTTAAAAATATATTTAACTATGTTCATATAAGTGAATTTTATTATTTAGTTGGTTCTTTGTCCATGTGCTAAAACATTTTGATATGTATTTTCCACTCGCTAAATTACATTTACATTGTAAAATAAACTTCCGGGTTTAGCAGAATGAGAACTTTTTTACATCTTCGGAGCACATGATAAGGAAAGGTATTACTATTTGCCTACATGCATTTTGAGTACTTCGTGTATATACTTCTTATTATTTTATAACACAGGAGTTCATATTAAAGCACCTTATATTAGTTGCGATTTCAGTAAAACAGTGGCCCTTTTCACAAAAACATGTAGAAACATATGTTTTAACACGTAGAATTTAATGCCTACGTATGTATATACATTTCAGACTTTCTGAAATTCATAAGCAATGTGTGCAGATATTTTGACTGGCGTATACCTAGGATATTCCAGCCTGTATCTGCACATATGAAATACATACGTATATGTGCATCACTGGAAATTTGTATATGTACATGTTCATTTGCTGAGATATATATGTATCTTGATCTACTTTCTGTAGAAAAACTGTGTTGAGTTTCACATGTTCTCTTTGTGTACAGGTTAGGGGTCAGAGTTAAAAAGTCTATTTCACACTTCCACCGTGAAATCACAGCAATGTAAGCACTGCAGTGTGAAATCCACTAAGTAGGAACTGATTGATACACATCTAGGCTCTGCCATTACTGCTGCATAGTGCAAGACACTAAATATGCAGAGGAACTTTTCAGAGTAGAAAGAAGGCAGTTATTGTAATTCACTATGCAGTGGCTCATGATCGTGAGTCATACATTCTGACTCATGTGATAACCTTTGTGCTGCTGAAATGCAGCTCATTTGGTAGCATCCTACTGGCATGAGAAATCCAATGGTAGTGATTCAGCGTATCTTTGAGAAAAACAAGAATCGGCAAGATAAAAAGTGCACAGAAGAGAACATCACAAGGATACATATGGCAGTTGGGTGGCAGACCCGGATTACAACTTAAACTGACCTCCAGGAAGAAAAATTGGTGATCATTACTGCAAATATATAGCAAGGTGGGTGCATCAACAAACAGTACCATACCCTCTTCCTTCCCACAGGGCCTGCACATTCATTTCAGCCTTTCCTTCTTGCTGTTTGTCTCGTGTGCCTCTCCTCTCTTGTCTGTATGTTAACTTCTGTTACCCTTGGCCCCTCACCTCTGTCCTTTTCTGTCACTTCTGACGCCTATAACTCTCATGCACTTTTGTCATCATTTGCCCAATGTCTGCTTGCCTCTTCTGTGTATGGTACAAGAAATGTACGAAATCTTTCCTGTGTGAAGCTGATAGACAAGGCATTTTTGTTGCCATTCTGCACTTTTCTAACCTTGCTGTAACCCTCATTGCTCACCCACTTTGACATGCATTGTTGAATGGCAGTGTTGAGATATACCAAAGCAGATGATGGACGGAGTGTTGAACATTACAAGCACTCACCCCCAGGCAAATGATCTGGGTTTAATCCATCATCATTCTTTAGCTCACTCTGCCACCCCAGTTCAGACATGGCCATATGCAAATCAGTCTGACCCTGTGCCTCATGGGAACAGTCCAGCCCGAACTGCCAAGCCATGTCTTCCCTGGACCGGAAACCAGCATCCTGGGACCAGTTTCAGGTTCATAACCCTCATCAGCCAGGATATCTTGAATACAGTGGCAAAGTGAGCAAGGGACCCATGTCTGGGCATACCCTGCCAACTTAGGGCGAACAAAGCAAAACCAAAGGGGATGATGGACGGAGTGTTGAACATTGCAAGCACTCACCCCCAGTCAAACGATCTGGGTTTAATCCATCATCATTCTTTAGCTCACTCCGCCACCCCAGTTCAGACATGGCCATATGCAAATCAGTCTGACCCTGTGTCTCATGGGAACAGTCCATCCCGAACTGCCAAGCCAGTGTCGAGTTAAACTCCAGGTTACCTGCAAGCTGTCTTTAAACACTACCATCAGCCTCGGGCCAAGTTGGCAGCTGCAAACACCCTCAATGACGGTGATGAAATCCAGCTTCTGGGACTCTATATCCAGGCCAGAGATGATGACATTCTCATCTCTCAGCTCCTTCCAGCCTGGACATCTTCTAACTTCAGCTGACACTGGTGGTCATATTTCCATGACTGGACTGACTTGACTGTTCACTTCATGCTTCCCTTGCTAGAAGCAACTAATGCTAGTGCTACTCACACTCCTAGTGTTACCACACCACCAGTCAGCGTGGCATGACCTATGTTACCTCCCCAGGGTATTATCTGAACACACCTCTAATGAAGGCCCTTGTTGTACCTCCGCCTGTAGATATGTTGGGCATTCCACCAGAACACCTATTGATTTTTTGATGCTGCACCATATTTACAAGGGTGGCATTAATATAAGGCAGCACCAAAATTAAGACCAGGGAAAACCTGGTCTTACCCTGGCACAACAAGGAAAAATGTTTAATATCTCCTCGTTTTTGCTGTTTCCATGTGTGTTGTGTTGTGCGGCACACATGGAAACAGCAAAACGCCATTAATTGTTTATGTGCTGGAAGGTGTCCCTTCCTTCACATGAAGAATCATTTAAAAAATAAAATAATGATTTGCAATTTCTATGTGTGCTGCATTACGCAGCACACATAGAAGTTTGAAAATGCTATTTCGGAGTGTTTATGTGCAGGAAGGGGCACCTCATTGCAGGCACCCTTGCAAATCGTGCAAGGGTGCCTCCGTGGCGCTAGGCAGCTAAATTAGCACCAGCATAGGGGGAAACGCAAGGCTGCATCGTATTCTTGTAAATAAGTTGCAGCCCTGTTGTTCAGAAGTGGCGAAGCACAACATTAAGCCAAGAAGGCTAACACTGCGCTCCGCCACTTCCTTGTAAATATACCCCCAAGTTTGGTCTCTGGAATCCTAATTTAAAATCCTAACATATGGTAAAGTCGGGTTTTAAATTACCATTCTGAAAATGCCACTTTTAGAAAGTTGCAAAAACAACAAGTGATGGACTGAATGTGGATCAATGTCACACACTCCCCCAGTCAAAAGATCTGGGCCCAAATCCATCGTTTTTTTGCACTCCACACCACCCTGGGTTAGACAATGGCGATATGCAAATCAGCTCTGACCCTGTTGCCCCATGGGAACAGTCCAGTCCGAACTACAAAAGCCATGTCCTTCCCAGAACGGAATCAAGCATCCGAGGACCGGACCGGTTTCGAGGTAACACCTCTCATCAGCCCGGCTAGCTTGACTCCAAGTGGTGTGGAGTGCCTGGGACCCACGTCTAAGCATCCCCAGCGCACTTAGGGCGGCAATTGCAAAAACAACAAGTGATGGACTGAATGTGGATCAATGTCACACACTCCCCCAGTCAAAAGATCTGGGCCCAAATCAATCGTTTTTTTGCACTCCACACCGCCCTGGGTTAGACAATGGCGATATGCAAATCAGCTCTGACCCTGTTGCCCCATGGGAACAGTCCAGTCCGAACTACAAAAGCCATGTCCTTCCCAGAACGGAATCAAGCATCCGAGGACCGGACCGGTTTCGAGGTAACACCTCTCATCAGCCCGGCTAGCTTGACTCCAAGTGGTGTGGAGTGCCTGGGACCCACGTCTGGGCATCCCCAGCGCACTTAGGGCGGCAATTGCAAAAACAACAAGTGATGGACTGAATGTGGATCAATGTCACACACTCCCCCAGTCAAAAGATCTGGGCCCAAATCCATCGTTTTTTTGCACTCCACACCACCCTGGGTTAGACAATGGCGATATGCAAATCAGCTCTGACCCTGTTGCCCCATGGGAACAGTCCAGTCCGAACTACAAAAGCCATGTCCTTCCCAGAACGGAATCAAGCATCCGAGGACCGGACCGGTTTCGAGGTAACACCTCTCATCAGCCCGGCTAGCTTGACTCCAAGTGGTGTGGAGTGCCTGGGACCCACGTCTGGGCATCCCCAGCGCACTTAGGGCGGCAATTGCAAAAACAACAAGTGATGGACTGAATGTGGATCAATGTCACACACTCCCCCAGTCAAAAGATCTGGGCCCAAATCCATCGTTTTTTTGCACTCCACACCACCCTGGGTTAGACAATGGCGATATGCAAATCAGCTCTGACCCTGTTGCCCCATGGGAACAGTCCAGTCCGAACTACTAAAGCCATGTCCTTCCCAGAACGGAATCAAGCATCCGAGGACCGGACCGGTTTCGAGGTAACACCTCTCATCAGCCCGGCTAGCTTGACTCCAAGTGGTGTGGAGTGCCTGGGACCCACGTCTGGGCATCCCCAGCGCACTTAGGGCGGCAATTGCAAAAACAACAAGTGATGGACTGAATGTGGATCAATGTCACACACTCCCCCAGTCAAAAGATCTGGGCCCAAATCCATCGTTTTTTTGCACTCCACACCACCCTGGGTTAGACAATGGCGATATGCAAATCAGCTCTGACCCTGTTGCCCCATGGGAACAGTCCAGTCCGAACTACAAAAGCCATGTCCTTCCCAGAACGGAATCAAGCATCCGAGGACCGGACCGGTTTCGAGGTAACACCTCTCTGCTTAATTCAGAAACTCTGTCCATCACCACCCCCTGTTGTTTAATTATTTTGTCCACCATAAGCGTGGAAGGGTATACTCAGACGTGAGTCCCTAGCTCATTGCACCATCAGGATTCAAGCAAGCCGGGCCGAAGACGGCTGAAATGCCAGAAACCGGTCCCCGGTAGCTTGTTTCCTTCCCAGTGAAAGAATTGGCTTGGTAGTTTGGTTTGCCCTGTTCCCATGATACACTGGGCCAGGGACAGACTAATTTGCATATAGCCAGGTTCTGAGCTGGGATGGTGCAGTGAGCTAAAAAACGGTGTTGGATTAAGCCCTGATCTCTTGACTGGGTGAGAGTATTCTGCTTAATTCAGAAACTCTGTCCATCACCACCCCCTGTTGTTTAATTATTTTGTCCACCATAAGCGTGGAAGGGTATACTCAGACGTGAGTCCCTAGCTCATTGCACCATCAGGATTCAAGCAAGCCGGGCCGAAGACGGCTGAAATGCCAGAAACCGGTCCCCGGTAGCTTGTTTCCTTCCCAGTGAAAGAATTGGCTTGGTAGTTTGGTTTGCCCTGTTCCCATGATACACTGGGCCAGGGACAGACTAATTTGCATATAGCCAGGTTCTGAGCTGGGATGGTGCAGTGAGCTAAAAAACGGTGTTGGATTAAGCCCTGATCTCTTGACTGGGTGAGAGTATTCTGCTTAATTCAGAAACTCTGTCCATCACCACCCCCTGTTGTTTAATTATTTTGTCCACCATAAGCGTGGACGGGTATACTCAGACGTGAGTCCCTAGCTCATTGCACCATCACGATTCAAGCAAGCCGGGCCGAAGACGGCTGAAATGCCAGAAACCGGTCCCCGGTAGCTTGTTTCCTTCCCAGTGAAAGAATTGGCTTGGTAGTTTGGTTTGCCCTGTTCCCATGATACACTGGGCCAGGGACAGACTAATTTGCATATAGCCAGGTTCTGAGCTGGGATGGTGCAGTGAGCTAAAAAACGGTGTTGGATTAAGCCCTGATCTCTTGACTGGGTGAGAGTATTCTGCTTAATTCAGAAACTCTGTCCATCACCACCCCCTGTTGTTTAATTATTTTGTCCACCATAAGCGTGGAAGGGTATACTCAGACGTGAGTCCCTAGCTCATTGCACCATCAGGATTCAAGCAAGCCGGGCCGAAGACGGCTGAAATGCCAGAAACCGGTCCCCGGTAGCTTGTTTCCTTCCCAGTGAAAGAATTGGCTTGGTAGTTTGGTTTGCCCTGTTCCCATGATACACTGGCCAGGGACAGACTAATTTGCATATAGCCAGGTTCTGAGCTGGGATGGTGCAGTGAGCTAAAAAACGGTGTTGGATTAAGCCCTGATCTCTTGACTGGGTGAGAGTATTCTGCTTAATTCAGAAACTCTGTCCATCACCACCCCCTGTTGTTTAATTACTTTTAGAAAGTTGGCATTTTCTTGCCTTAGCTATTTGGTGCCTGCAGCCTGTCTCTGGTCACATGACTGGGTGTAGTTGGCAGTTGGGCTTCATATATTCCGCCTAGACAGCCACACACAAGGGGAGCTTCGGTGTGACTGAATGAGTCTTCACTGGCAGGATGTGAGGGAGGAGCTAGACCTACCCTCACTTACACCTGAATAGTCTGTATCCTGTCTCCACACAAAGGGCTTTATACCCCCTGTAGTTAGTCAACAGCCAGGGCAGAGAAGGCAGGTAATCTATGTACTTCAAAGGCATGCCTGTAGAAGTTTCTGCCCACTTCAAAGACACAGCTGTGTATAAAAGAAGGACCTCAGACACCACCACTTCAGTACACTTCTCGACCTGTGGATACCCTGCCAGGAAGAAGGACTGCTATGCTTCTGAAGTGCTGCTACTCTGCTGGACTGCACTCTGCTGGCCTCCTACTCTGCTGGCCTGAACTGTTGCCTGATGTCCTCTTATCTGGTTCAGAAGGACTGGACCTGCATCTCTTGACCCCAGGACACAGAGTGACTCCATGGGCTTGTTGCCTGGCCTTCTGATCTCTAGCCTCAGGGGCATAACAGGCTTCCAACCACCTGTGCCTGAACTCTGCCATCTGTGAGTCCACCAAACCTTGCGGTGCCAGCCCAGCCCTTTACCCTTGAAAGTGGGCCTTTACAGCTTGCCAGCGGAAATGATGCATAGTCTCTGCTGACTGAAGCATCACTGAGCAGAACCAAAGCATCTTCTTGGCTGAGTAGCGCATCCCTGAAAAGAGCTGATGTATCACCGCTGCAGCATGGATTAGACACAAAAGGCTTGCATCACTGCTGTAACCCGCATCTTGGGACCAGTGCTTCGCCTGTCAAACCACCTGTGCAGGATGCTTTCCCCAGCACAACTCCTTGCATCTCTCATCGACGGCAGCCTTAACAATGATGACAAAACTCTGCAATACTGCTTCAGGGCTCATTGGAATTGATGCATCGCCACAGCTGCACATCACATCCTTACACTGAACTTCGCTTCGCACACCCTTTCGATGAGTTCCTCAACATCGATGTAATAGGATTTTGCACCGCAGCCTCTCCACATCTCGGAACGTCTGCATCGCCTCAGCTGCGCATTGCATTTTTTAGGTGGATCTAGGTAGTGCTCTGCAACAGGAATTAAGGTACTCAGTTCAAGTGGTTTAACTGGGTTCCTGTAGCCAGCCAGTGCTCCATCGCGGTCGGCCAGAACTTTTGGCTTTGTCCCAGTCCGGCGCGACCCGATATCCCCAATAGATCTTTGTGCTTTTTGATACTATCACTCACCATAAACATTTAAAAATCAATATCTCTGGTTCTATTAATTGGATTTTTGTCATTTCGGTCTTGTTTCATTCATTAAAGTCAGATCTATGTTTTTACTTGGTGTGGGATCATTTTGCATGGTGTTTTTACTGTTTCACTGTTTGAAGTGTTGCACAAATACTTTACAAACTGCCCCTAAGTTAAAGCCAGATTGCTATGTGCCAAGCTGCCATAGGGTGAGCGCAGGTTAATTTAGGGTTTGCCTGCCCCTTACCCATACTAGGATTGTGGTTACTGCCTGACCAGGGCTCATACAGACAACCAGTAAAGCAATTTTTAACATTATTTATCTCAAAGGTACAGATACGAGACTTTTTCATTGGCTTATTTCCTATCTTGGCTCAACAACTAGAGATACTTTGCTACCCGAATATTAGACTCTAGCACTTGGTTAAACACCGAGGGGCTTATTTTCGAGCACCCTGCACCACCGAAGAGTCACTTTATTTGAAACTCTTGCTCGGGAGACCTTTATGGGCATTGCAGTGGATTTTCCAACACAACACCCAAAGATTTTGATGGTGCCCCAGATTTACAAGATCAAGTAAACCTGGGGAAGCGGCAAACCCTTACACCTCCTGAGATGAGGTGTAACGAAGAGAATGTATTTCTTCTTGTTATTTCCTCTTACTATGTGTACCGCATTCTGCAGCACACATAGAAAGAGGAAACTCCCTCTAAGGATTGTTTCTGTTCAGGAAGGTGCCCCCTCCTGCACAAAAACAATTCTGCCGACAACACGGGCACCCTTGCATCATGTTGCAAGGGCGTCTGCATTAGAGCTAGGCAGCAGAAACAGCTCCATCACAGGGAGAAAGAACAGGAATGCACCATATTGCTTAAAAGTGGTGCACTCCTGCCCTTTCACTTTGGCTTAGGGTAGCGCAGTAAGATGACTTTCTTAGCTGCCCTACCCCAAATCTCTGTAAATAAGCGCCTGAGTAAAGAGTAAGCATGTAAGTAAAACTAACAGCTAATCATGCCTGTTTGAGCCAATTAAGAGACTGCAGAAGAGGAGTTGAATGGATAAACTGCAGTAATATGGGGTCCCGTCAGACATGTTTCTGAATTAATCTGTAGTATAGTTTTTTTTAAACCTTTCTTTATAAATTGGCGTCTCCGGTAAAATGCAAAACCGATAATATGATTTCGTAGTCCACCGGAGAATTCTACTCCTTTCACCGACATGATGTGATACTGTACTCTGGATTAAACTGCATTTCGAAAGACTTCTGATGTATGCCATGTGTACTTTTTCCCATAGATCGCAATGAGTGTCAAGAAATTCCTAATGTCTGCAGTCATGGGGTTTGCGTGGATACACAAGGAAGTTACCAATGTATATGTCACAATGGTTTCAAAGCATCTCGAGACCAGACCATGTGCATGGGTAAGTACAGGAAATGCCATACATTGCATGAATATTTACGTGGTTGCAAACCGTGGTCACCTTTCGCACTCTGTGTGTATCGCTCATGTAGCAAAGCAAAACTATTTGTTCAAAATGAAATGTAAAATATATTTTTGTAACTAAAGTGTGAACGAACGGTCGGTTGTGCGAATTGAACTTGAAAATCCTTGTAGCAAGTCAGATTTTTTTTATAATATACTGCTTATGTTATTCCAAAAACAAAATCCATCAAGACCCAGGACTTATTTAAAGAAAAACCTGAACCTGAAAATAAGGAAAGAATACCAACGTACGGAGAGGGACTTAAAAATGGGTCACATTCAGTCCCGGTTAATTTGCTTCAAATTGAACATGTTAAAAATATAAACAATTCTGAATGACTTTCTTTGCCGTTGATGATACATGGTTATTCAGTGAAATAGCCTATATCAGTAAAATTCTTGATGTACTATATATAAAATGTAATCACCAACCTGACTATTTTAGAAAATGACAAAGAATCTTTCAATTTACAAATGTGGAAAGTCCCGAAAATTACAATAAACTTTAGCTTCTCAAGGCTACATTACTTGAGCGAAGTGGTCACACTTACCTGAAGCACCACGTGTCTAATCTTTAAAAAAAAAACACTCTTAAGATAGCTTGACGCTTATCACATGCGGAACCTCCATAACCTCCTTTTTGTCCTCATCGTCTCCTGAACTCCAAAGAGGAAGAAAACTGCATCATATCCTGTTTTTTTTGTCTGCTTCAAATAATCAAACAGCACCAGGGTTCCTGGCTGGGCCAAGTACTTTGCTTTAACTACATTCTCCCTGCATCTCCTTACCTTCGGGGAACACTGCCAGTAAGCCATATCCCTTGTGAACAGAGGAATGTAGGGTGTGTTGCGCTCTGGTCTGTTTTCCAGGTAAGTATTGCAGAAGCAAGGCTCCCTGGAAGACAGCTGGGTGCCAGTGGGCGGAGTGTACCCACATGTTTTAGCGCTCACCTTAGATAAGTATTTTAAGTTAGTGGTGCCCTTTGTGGATATTAAACCGGATGCCCTTGAAGGAGAGAGGATGGTCCTTCCTTAGCATTTAAGGGGGGTGATCCTTGCCAATAGTATAATTCCAGCCTGAGCGGAGAGGACTACCTGAGTTTGGAGAAAATCATTTTGGATAAGGTATGAGAGTGTCTGCTTTATTGTGTATTAGGTTGCTTGACCTACTATTAGTTTTCTCTGAAGGACAAATGTCAAGTCAAGTCAAGTCACAAAATTTGTATAGCGCACTACATACCCAGAGGGTTTCAAGGCGCTTAGGAGGAGGAGGAGGATTATTTGTCAAATATCCACGTTTTAAGCTGCTTTCTGAACGCTAGGTGGTTCTGGGTGAGGCGGAGGGAGGTAAGCGGGGAGTGAGTTCCATGTTTTAGCAGCCAGGTAAGAAAAGGATCTGCCTCCCATGGTGGTCTTGTTGATTCGGGGTACAGTGGCGAGGGCTTGGTCGGAAGAGCGTAGTTGGCGGGTGGGGGTGTAGAAGGACAGTCGAGAGTTGAGGCAGTCTGGTCCGATGTCGTAAAGTGATTTGTGTGCGTGGGTGAGCAGTCGGAAAGTGATTCTCTTATTGACGGGTAGCCAGTGGAGGTCTTTAAGGTGACCAGAGATGTGTTCGTTGCGTGGGATGTCTAGTATGAGCCTGGCTGAGGCGTTTTGGATTCGTTGGAGTTTCTTCTGGAGTTTAGCGGTGGTACCTGCGTAGAGGGTGTTTCCGTAGTCCAGTCGGCTCGTGACCAGGGCGTGGGTGACTGTTTTCCTAGTTTCGGAGGGGATCCAACGAAATGTTTTTCTGAGCATGCGAAGAATGTTGAAGCAGGAAGAGGATACAGCGTTGACTTGTTTGTTCATTGAGAGTGAAGAGTCCAGAATGACACCAAGGTTCCGTGCGTGGTCTGTCGGGATGGGTGCTTTTCCGAGGGCTTCCGGCCACCAGGAGTCGTCCCAAGTAGAGGGGGATGTGCCTAGGATGAGGACTTCTGTTTTGTCTGAGTTCAGTTTCAGACGGCTTTGTTTCATCCATTCGGCGACTTCTTTCATTCCTTCGTGCAGGTTAGCTTTGGCGGCGCCGGGGTCATTGGTGAGAGAAAGGATCAGTTGAGTGTCGTCCGCGTAAGAGATGATGTTGAGGTTGTGTTGGCGTGCGATGGCCGCGAGGGGGCTCATGTATACGTTGAAGAGGGTGGGACTGAGTGAGGAACCTTGAGGTAAACCACAGATGACTTCAGAGGCCTCGGACTTGAATGGAGGAAGGCGGACTCTCTGGGTTCTACCGGTGAGGAACGAGGTGATCCATTCCAGTGCTTTTCCTTGGATTCCGATGTTATTGAGCCGTTGTAGAAGGGTGCTGTGGCAGACTGTATCGAATGCTGCAGAGAGGTCGAGGAGGATGAGGGCGACTGTGTCTCCATTGTCCAGTAGAGTTCGAATGTCATCTGTTGCTGCGATGAGGGCGGTCTCGGTACTATGTTTTGCTCGGAAGCCAGATTGTGAGGGGTCGAGGGATTTGTTGGCTTCGAGGAAGGCGGCGAGCTGGTTGTTGACGGCTTTCTCGATGACTTTGGCCGGGAATGGAAGAAGCGAGATGGGGCGGTAATTTTTGAGTTCGGTGGGGTCCGCTGTTGGTTTTTTCAGAAGGGCGGTGAGTTCAGCGTGTTTCCAGTCTTCAGGGAAGGTAGCGGAGTTGAAGGAGCAGTTGATGACGTCTCGGAGGTGCGGTGCTATGACGGAGTCTGCTTTGTTGAAGATGTGGTGAGGGCATGGATCTGTGGGGGATCCTGAGTGGATGGAGTTCATCAGGCGGATGGTGTCCTCAGTGGAGATTGGCTTCCAGTCGTTAAGGGTGTTCACGGGGGGAGGATGAACAGCAGACGGTAGGGTGGGTTGGTTCCGGGTTGGTTGTCAAAGCTGTTGTGAATGTCTGCAAGGCCAAGTCTGTAAAGATGAATGCATCTGCCTCCCGGTTTATTTTACCTACATTTCAAAGAGCAGTGTGTAGGCCACGTAAGAGTCCTTAAGATCTGCCTGTTTTGTTTTTTGTGCTTCATTTTCTCTGTTGCCAGCTAAGCTGGAGCACAGATAACATGCAACATATTGGCGAAAAGGATATTCCCTGAAGCATATGTCACAGAGTGAATTCTGGTGCTCAAGTCTTTCTGTGCCGTAAGTCAAGTTACAGATTCTTGTTTCCTCTCTCTCTGAAATCCTAAAGAAATAATTGAAGTATCCAGTTGACAATTGTATACCCAAGGTTGCCCATGCATCTTCATCCATTTCTTCAGGCTCTTCTTCTTCTTCTATTTCATCCTGGCCATCCAGTGAGCATGGGGTAGGGAGGGCTGTCCTAATCTTGAAGCCATTCCAAAAGCAACTTTGCTCAAGGATCTGAGCTGCCAGCAGTATTTAAATATTTGACCACAAATCGTCAGTTGAGATGTGAGGACGAAATTACCTGTATGAGTTCTGCGATGGCTTAGTAATTGCGTATTCATCCTACTCCTAGTTGGCAGTAATATGGGAAATCTGTTACCTTCTTCTGATGGAGTGAAAGGATCCAAGACAGCTGACGTACCCAGGTGTTTGGCAAGACTTTATCCTTTGCCAAAGGTGAACTGGCCTCCTGCTGCTGTGTATAAGTTAAAGAAGGTTTGCCAGTGCAGAAATTTACCATTTCGTGCTGGGTCGTTATCTGCATTGAAATCTGCCACGCCCTTACAGGCCCATTATACCAGGTGAAAACATGCAACCATGGCTCTGACTCAGGGTGTCCCAGTCCAGTTATTTGTCAGGCAGCAAGGTGGGCATCTCTGCACACGTTTGCCAAGTATTACTGCCTGGACAGTCAGGCCACTGGGGAAATCTGTCAACAGCCTACCGCCAGGGTGGTATGGCTTGGGTATCTATTCAAAGGAAAGGAATCTGCAGCTAAAAGTCTCTATCACATTTACCTTTGGTAACGCATTATCTTGTTGAGGCAATATCTAGCTGTAAACTCCTTACAGACCCACCCATGCCTACCTGCTCTGCGGCCTCATTTCATAGGACTAGGGTTGCTCCCTTTTCAGGGCCCTAGTCGTGAAACACAAAGCCAGTTCACTTCATGGCTCTGCACTTCTGGCGTGGAAAAAGTGAAAAGGAACTGACGTCCACGTGCCTGGGGGGCACCTATATAGGCGACCACGATGTCATAACCGATGCTAACAACACCACCGACGTCACGTGGTGCCAAACGGAGCCACCTGACATCGTACAGGGGTACTGTTCATGCAAAAGTTTCCGGATCCATTCTGACGCCTGTGAAATTCAAAAGTAAGTAATCTACAGCTAGATATTGTCTCTACCAGATAATGCGTTACCGGAGATATGTAACTTGTTCTTTAACTTCACCATATCCACTCACCCTTGTTTTTTTGTCTGCGACCTTTGCACAAGACATATGCAGCAAAGAGCCCAAGGCTTCCTTTTGTCTGATGCAGTTCAAGGTTATTCATTCACCTTGAATCTGTCAAGTTTGAGTCCCATTTAATTTTGTAAAAGTAACACCTATTACTTACACACCAAGAAAAGCCAGAAGCGGCGAATAGGTAGTCCATTAAAAAAATCTAATCTTACCTTCTCAATATAATTATGGTCCGTAACAAGTCACATTAACTGTGTGTTTGGTTTGAATATGGATTTAACAATTTGGGAACATTTGTGCGCCGGTTGTTTTGGGTGCTGACATAGATGTGGCTATGGCCTCATTAAAGAAATTACGTTCAAAAGATGGAGCTTGCTGGCAATGAGAAATGATTTTATTCACTCTGGAATGTATCCTTGAAAGGGGGCACCATGGACACAAGAATTCCACTGCATTGTTCCACGTGTTTACACCAAGCGATAGCTAGGGAGTCACAGAGCGCCTTGACTCGGTGCCAGACAGAACGCCTCTGTCTCCTGCTTGTGGAACTAGAGTGGGGTCTGTCATGTTATCTCGTTTGGACGTGTATCATATTAGAAAACCACTGGGAATCTAAGTCTGATGCATACATGTGTTTCTCTCTGCAGATGTCGATGAATGCGAGCGCCAACCATGTGGAAATGGGACTTGTAAAAACACCGTGGGGTCGTATAACTGTCTCTGCTACCCAGGATTCGAACTTTCTCCTAATAATGACTGCATGGGTAATTCTTTTTTATATTTCAACAGTGTCTTTTCTTGTTCGCATATTTAACTTTATGTTGATTGCAAATAACACTCAGAAACGAAGACAAACTCTATGATTATGAAAGCACATGGACATAAAACATTGGGCCTGGTTCTTTACAAAGCGGTTTGCTGGCATAAGTCTTACAATTTGTGAATGCAAGCAGTGTTGTCCGGTACTGAGTATGTGCACTTCTTTATTTGAAGAGGAGAGTACCTGCACTTCTCAGGAGGAAACAGTTACTCCAGATAGTGAGTGCCAGCACTTTTGTGTTTCCCTTTGAAGCACTGAATGCAAGTTATCATAAAGTGTGACCTTGTAAGCAGAAATCCTTTTACTCCTGTGCAATAGTATCTCGCCTTTGAGTAATATTCCATATGAGGGAATCACAATCACAAGTTGGGGAGTGAGTGCTCAAAGGTTTCAGTAGAAATTCAGGAGTTAGAGGGAATTCACAAACTCCCCACTGATCCTTCCCATCATGGCATTGGTCAGAGATTTTTTCCATCCATGTGCTAGAGTCAGTCAATTTCCAGAGTGGGAAGCGAACATTAGAAAACTGCTTGAGATGTATGGGAGGGGTTTCTACATGGGAAAATATATTCCCCTTGGAGGAAACCAATAATGGTGCCTTTGAACAAAGGCAATTGCATTTCACTTTGTTAATACCAAGCCTTTCTTACTTCTGGAAATAACTAGTACGCCATGCCTTAGTCTGGTGTAAATCACAATTTGCACAATACTACACTTCGTGATGCACACTCACTATTCTGGAGTGAGACACACAACTAATTACAAAAACCTTGGGGGCATATGTACAAGAAGCCCCTTACACTGCAGGCGCATCTTTTTTTGTCACATAAAAGTGGTGCACCGTAAGGTCCTAATAAATAAACCACTGGTGAATCTGACTCAAATTAGTTCATCTGTATTACAATGTAATTTTTTTTAAATTGAAATCAGTTATTTCGTTTACCCAACTATGTCTTCATGCGTGTGGGTCTTTCTGTAAATGTATAGCGGTTAAGTGGTCACTGGTGTGCAGTTTTACACTATGCTGGACTGAAACATCAGTTTGTTTTCCTACTTCTCAAACTTGGCTTGAAAAAGTCCCATCATAAATTCATAACTCTTTGGCTTGAACTATTGTAATGTACGTCTTTTTCCAAGTGACCCTAGAGAGATTTGGCCTCCTGTACCCTTTTCACTATTTTGTATGTCAGGGGGATGACTTGGTGCATTGAACCTTTGCCGCTGAAAATACGTGGTGTTCTGGAGTTCAGGAGTGTCAATCCCAGCAGGACAGAATCAAGAAAAAACTCCCTCTTGACCTTTACTACTGGGAATAGCCTCTAATGTCACTGGTACATAAACCACATATTCATCTTTTTTTGGGTTGTTTAATTGTATTTATTTATTTATTAAATCATTTTGAAAAAAAATGATTTAAGAAATAAAGTAGTAAAGTGGTTATAGGTCAAGAGGGAGTTTTTTCTTGCTTCTGTTTGTTTTCCCCTCTACTCTCTGACCTTTAAGTATATTTGAGAGGGGGTCCCCATTCCTATTCATTTAATCCCAGCAGGACAGGCTCAGCCTTCCGTCCTGTCGAGGTGGATAAATAGAGTGCTATAAATTGGTTATAGTAAGATCTGTTAGAAGTCAGAAGTGCTGCATTAAGTGCTAGAAAAAAACAACACATTCTTCTTATTATTGTGGTTCGATTGGAGTATGGTCTAAAATGTGAAGATGACCACTTTTCTCTTATTATAACACTGTTCTCTCTTGTTTAGCTTCAAGAAAGTGCCTTTGACTAAAGTGCCTTTTTTTTTCCTTTTACCCTTCCAGATATTGATGAGTGCAGCTCCTTCAGCCAGGTGTGCAGAAACGGACACTGCTTCAATGAAATAGGTTCCTTCATCTGCCTATGTGATGAAGGCTATGAGCTCACATTAGATGCCAAGAGCTGCATAGGTAAATATCAGCCAGACAATGGGGTCTAGCCATCTTTTGTATCCAGAATAGAGTAACCTACTGAAAATATCCCAAGGAAGGCATTGAGAATGATGCTGTGTACAAAGTACAAAGATTGTAGTTGCATTTACTATGTATTGTACCACTATTGGTCTTTCAAGAGTTCCTTTAACATTAAAACAACGTGAGCTCATGGTTACTCCCCTTCCTAGAGAAGAATAGTGCATGCTTTTTATAACTGAATGTTTTTATTTTAGATATCAATGAGTGTGTGGCACTTCCTGGCTCCTGTTCCCCTGGCACTTGCCAGAACCTGGAAGGCTCATTCAGGTGCATCTGTCCACCGGGATATGAGGTGGAGGGAGATAACTGCATTGGTAAGATATCCTTTTGCTTCATTGAGCTGTGGCTTCATATGTTGACCTCATCCCTCTTCTGAGAGCAGTCGTGCCACATCATAAGATCCAAGAAATAGAAAAGAAGTGCTAGAACTCCAAAAGAGAATAGTACAAGGAAGTATTGTTGAACTTGTCAACGATTACTGTCTTCTACATATCATTCCTCTGCAGCAGTTAATGGTGGCTTGTCGCTATTGGCATTTAAGTTTTCACCTTAATGCAATTTGCAGTTCTCATTTCCAAGTTAGCCTGTTCTTGAGTAATTCATGAACCATCCACAAAATAATTATTGCTGAGAAATAACTTTAACAAACTATGTGCCAGTTCAATGCAATAATCAAAGTATCTTATGAAAATTCACAGTTCTCATTACTAACCTACAAAAAATGTGCAGAACCTCGAATTCCTAAGTGCCAAACAGCCAGTCCTCCATGACATGGTGTATCCTGAAGCCGGCGACCTAGCTGGATTACCATTTCATCTGACTATTCCTAGCCCTTCAATTATTCTAGCAGTGCATTCTGCACTTTAACTACTGCAAACTAAAGAGTACACCTTCATGTCAACAAGATACCCTACCTACACTGTTGATGCTAAGACTCATTTAATTTTGAAGAGAGTTCACCTGTCAGGTAATTCCGTGTTCTCCAACCTCACAGTAATTCTTCATTGGTACACAATTTTAAAGGGTAAACTAATCACTGCCCATTTAATGAAATTGTAATTTTATATTAATGGCCTCTTTCTCTGCTTTGTCATCCTGACAAAAATTGAAATTACCATATTCTACTTTATAAATACCAGTTTCCATCCTGCATACACCCCTCACCAGTCTCACAAAGCTTAAAACAAAATGTTCTATTCTATTGCAGGTATTGTCAAGGTGTTAACTTAGCTCTTTGGTGCACTAGTGTGGCTTCGATTCACTGTAACCTCGCCCCTGGGACATGCAGATATATGAATCCATATACCCTATATGGGTGAACAAGTATTGTTTCAAAGTTCTGGAGAGACAATCCAGTTTATATTGCTGGAAGGGGAGTGGTTGGTAGAAGCATTAAGTGCCACTTTCATGTGGAGGAAGAAGTGTAGTGAGGCTGTGTGGGGGTGATTCAAGCATAATTGTGGCAGAGTAACAAGTGCTTGGTGGCCAATAGTGTAACAGGGTTAATATATTGTCTAAACGGATGTGTGGGTGATGCATGAGAATCAAAGTTGATGAGGAGAATATAAATACCACATCTGTGTTTCTTGGGTGTTCAGTTTGTTCCTTTAGGTATTCTGGTTATGGGAAGTAGGGGAGAGGCTTGTCTAACCTTCTCTTTCCACTAATCCATATAATGTACATGAGTATCACGTATTCAGGTGAGTGGAAACCCCTAGCTCTTCAGTACTTTGTAGAAAGCTGAGGGACCATCAAGATTTTTGATCTGAACATAAAACATTTTCAAGAGTTTCTCTATCTGGACAGACAAGGCTACCCCCCTTTCAAATTGAGATTTATCGTTTGTTGGAATTTCAGTTTTGAAGTGCATTTTGAGTAGATACTTCTTCCTGGAAGATGTATCTGAATTTTCATCTCGAAGAAGAACAAACGATCATATTTCTTGAAAGGCTTGATAGGAGATGCAGACTGCCTCAAAGGAGAACCTTCCAAAACCTAGAAGAAAGTGTGAAATACGTAGGGCCGAGTGTTTCTGGTTATATAAATGACAACGTTATAGTATATTTATGGATGTTATGGTTCAATAGAGCATGCTTAAAATGTTGCATATCCTTTCTTTCGTACGACAACCTTATGCTGGTTCTGAGTCTGTGGTATACAGTTCGTTGCAAGGGTGTTAGAATTTCTCAATGTAGTATATTTCATTTTTAAGCCTTGACCACACACTTTCAGAGTCTCATTCTCCACCCTGCTCAGCCTTCCCAAACCTCCTTTCTCCTATTACAAGATGCTTGCCCCTGCTTGCAATAAATGCACCTTAAACCAGCCAGTGTCACAACGGTCATCACCACTGACCAGATACTCTGCCTTAAGGTGGTCCAGTGTCTTTATTTGATTAACCCACTTTGACTTGGTTATGCCTCTTTCTCCCATGCATGATGAAGCGCTTCGAAATCCGAACCGTATTGGTTTTACAGAGAAAACTGGGTAAACTGGTCAGACGCTGACTGCCCATCCCTCAACACTTGCCAATCGTAAATTTCTTTAAAAATGGAGTAAAAGATCAAGATTCCTTCTCAATAAGAGTCTACTGTAAACAAAACACTGTATAGTGCATTTACATTCATATTGCAGACTCAGTTCCAACACAAAGCACATATTGGATATGACTCAGTGTGACAGTCATTATTTGTAGTATGAAAGCATCAACATATGAACAACTCTTCTGTTGTTCCTACTGTTGTAAGTACAGTGTGTGGGTTGGTTTCATACAGTTGACGCGGTCCGGGTGCCCTATCAGGCTAATGTTTTCAATTTGTTTAAATGTTGTATCCCTGTAGAAACAAACTTGGTTATCTCCTGGCAACACAAAATAATACTATGTCTTTTAAAGATAGAGAGCAAAGGAAGACATGATGCTTATTTCCCTAAAAAATATAACATCATTGTGAGCAGAACTGAGCCACCTAAGAGTATTTTTCTTCAATGTGTGTGCAGCCCCCCCTGCATTCTTCCCTATTAATAACTGTCAGTTATTTTCAGTTATTTTTAACTGGTTTCCCGCACATTACTTTGGTTTATTTCACTGTGGTAGGCACACCAAGTCATTGAGGAAGATTTTCTTTGGCTTCTGAATGCACCAGTGGGCATACTTATGTTAGTCATAGTTAGTAATTCCTCTCCCCAATATCATCCAATACCTCTTGCTGTCTCTGTTGTTTCTTCTTGTTCAATCATAGCATGCCAATTATGCCTTTCTCCCATCTATTCTCAGACATTGATGAATGCAATGAAGACCCCAACATCTGCCTCTTTGGTTCTTGCACCAATGTTCCAGGAGGTTTCCACTGTGATTGCCCACCAGGTTTTGTTCTGTCGGACAACGGACGAAGGTGCTTCGGTAAGCCACAAAGTGCAAATATTACTGTTAGAGCGGTCAAAGAAAGTAAATATTCAATTAACACTTAACCTGGGACGTTGTAAGAGCTGCATGGCTAAAATATCACCTTAGGGTGGATTCTGTTGGCATATTTCCAATAAGATCTTATTTTCACACCGACTCCTTTTGAAAAATATCCGGCACAGTGCATGTCTATTTTCTCTTAAGCTGCAAGTTTTATTTTTTATTGAATAGCCTAATACCGACTCTCATTGAAGGAGGTACTTTATCACTGTATCCACCTTGAGTCCTTATCTTGAGTTGATGGGATCACAGTCATATTTCCAGACCTTGAACTGAAAAATATAGACAATACATTCTAAACTGTTGAGTTATTTTTAGATAACAATGTAAATTACTGTTTATTAAAGAAAGTATCGGCTAGTTACAAATGGTTTCGGTGAGAATAATCGTATATATATCAAAATTATAAAAAAGGCATGCTTCATGTACATCAACTATATATATATATATATATATAACCTGTTTCTTTGCATCATTGTCTGTTTCTTTTCCCAGATACTCGCCAAAGTTTCTGCTTTACTAATTTTGAGAACGGAAAATGTTCAATACCCAAGGCACTTAACACAACCAAGGCAAAGTGCTGCTGCAGCAAAATGCCTGGTGAAGGATGGGGAGACCCCTGTGAGCTGTGCCCGAAAGAGGGAGAAGGTACAATATTTAAGAAGGACACATGAGCAACCTGAGATTTGAAGTCGGCCCTTAGCCTATGTGTTGGTCTTGGCATTTTTTAACCTTTAGAACATTGATGTAGTCATCTGATGAGATAGACTGTTAGTAGCACACTAATACAACACTTGGCAGAAAAACAATTTTTTCCGTTTTTAGCATATAGGACGCATTAGACCTTTTGGTTAACGGATAGTTACAAATACTGACGTGGTGCAGAGCATGTGCAGTTAATTTCTAAAATGCTTTATATTATAAGGCAACTCAAAATGATGTAAATCAGAGCATGGCTCAAAAAGTACGGAATGTCCCAAATCCTAGACAGATAGACACCTATTCTCCTGAGCCACACAGGATACTGAGCTATGAGTGAGAACCATTGCAGAACATTACCTGAATCAAGTCTGTGTAAAAGGACTGCTTGTCTGACATTGAACCTACAGGGCAAGGAATGTCTTCTCAGGTAGACAGCCCATGGCAAGATCCCGACATTTCCGTATTGAAACCCTGTTGAACTCAAGGACTGATCACCATTAGATTTAGAATAAGTTGAATAAGGTCCCTTTGGTGTCAATTACAGGGGGGATTTCTCCTGTTATCAGAGAACATTTACTAAGATACGCTTAGAAAGTGATACACTACAAACTAAGATATCTTTAAGTAAGACAGTGGGGGTGTGCACCTTCCAGTGAAGATGATGATTGAAACTAAACTCTCTAGCACTTGCACTGTTACCATCTGAATGGAACTAGTTGACATTCACCTCCTTTATTTCTGAGACTCCTCATTCCCCTGATTCAAAGTGAAAGAACTAATGATGGAGAGCATGCACATGGGAATGCTCCAACTCAGCCTGGGAGATTTAGTACCACACAAATAATCAAACAAGAAAGCTGATGTTCAAGTAAATACTATTATAAATACTATTTTAAAAAAGGATCAAGGAGAACCCCACGTTACCAACAGATGTCGTAGAATCACAGTTTTAGACATATTTAGACTTGGAATGTGCATAACAGCATCATACCCAGAGTCACAGAAGACCAGCAAAACACTTGGATTTTGTCTCGATCTTTGTGTGGGGGATAAAATGAACATCAAATTAAATTATGCATAGTAGCAATAAAAAATGAAAATAGTAAATAAAATCAGATCTGCTATCAGTACAAGTAAAATGGATAAAATGAGGAAAACATATAAAAGAAATGATGGAAGTGGTATATACTTCATGGACTTTTCCTATGAGATTTATTTAAAATAGAAATGATGTAACCTGTTCCTACATTGCAACTTTAGTAACACTGACATAAAACTGGACCATGAAGTAAAATTATTTTCATTCTGCCTAGTTTTAAAGCGTTTTCTTGTTCTGGTGAAGCATTCACATAATTCATCCCCTGTTCCAAACCACATGTAAGGGATCTCTCTGACAGGAACATTTTGTGGTGTTTTGTCTTGAAATCTTGAAAAACAATCTCTGCTGCATCAGGTGACAATGGTGCAAGGACAAGCCAGGCATATGCATATCCAGGACTTGGAAGCCATTCAGCTCCCTGTCAGTTGATGGAGTAGAGCCAGGCGTACACTCCAACAAAGAGTAAGTCATCTTAATCTCTAGCTCACAGTAACATACTCACCTGCCTCAGACTTTTATTCAACGTATAATTTAAAACTCCAAAGAGAAACATACACTGCTGGCAATTCAACAAGGCTTTGCTCAACAGTGAAGTATTAACACCAGCAAAGGGATATTGTATTGCTCGTAGATGCAATAAATATTGCCACATAGAGGGTTGCAAATGTTACTTTGCCTGCGGTGCTCAAATTATTTGCTCGTGCTCTGAAGAAATGGTATATGTCTTTATTGTGGCTCTGCTTAAACTCAGTAGTAATTTCCTTTTCAGTTCACATTAAGCTCCGTTCAACCCTGAAAATATTTTATTTGCTCACATTGCAACAATGGACATTAATCTAATCTACAAATAGAAGGGCCTTGTTTTTTCTTACTGTTATTTCGTACAATAGTGCATGATCAGAAAACAATTGATGAATGTTAATAAAAAGAATTAAAAAAAAGAAAAACACTTGCAATACCATCTACATGTAAGGAATAATGTGTTGCTTCTTTATCTCCACAGTTGCTTTTCAAGATTTATGTCCATATGGTCATGGAACTATCCCTGGTATGGGCGATTCACGTGAAGGTAATTTTTAAACTTTTCAATGCACTTGCTGCAGATCCTTGGCAAAGAAAAGTTCTATACTGACCAGAGTTATCACCATAAGTATACAAAAGAAACCGATTACAAACTACCCAGATCTTTGAATGTATTTGTCTTCATATATATACACCCGATAGTAAATTTAATTGAGTGGCCATACAATTGCTTGTTATGCCATTGGCCTGAGGCCATGGAGGAGAAATATTGCAATGATCTATCTGCACATAAATTATAAATATCTTGAATTCATGCCCATTGAACGGGTGGCCGTTGTCAGATTTTCAAACAGACAGAATACCCTGTGCTGCAAATAAATCAGGCGGCACAGGTAAAACTGCTGTCGATGATGCAGATGACACTAGCTTTGCAATATATATTAATCGTATTCATATTTATCATATTCATCAATGAGGACAACCTTCTATATATTATAAAATCAAGACTATTCATCACTAAGGACAAGGAAATAGTGCCCTGAGCCTAGGTGGTATAGGAGCCAGTAGCAGCACATGGCTTCTGGGAGCTCAGGTATGAATAATTTGTGAGGTCGGCTGTCTTTCAAGTGCTGTGCACTGGTTCCAGGACTGGAATTTTTCATCTACCAGCACGCCCAGGCCAGGAACCCTTCTTTCTCATGCAGGAATGGTATTGTTGCCACCACACCTTGGATACTGTCACAAATTAGTACCACAACTCTTCTCTGTAGTGGGGATTCAGCAGTGATGGGCAGTTCTCTTTGAATTTGTTTACAGGTTAACACTTCTGTTTTCCATTTATCTGAGGACCGCAATTAACACTCAGCACAGGAGCACCTGAGCAGGAATAATCTTTCTGAAAATCAGGCTTTAGACCAATCTACAACTCTTGCTTCTCCTCAAATACATAAACTAATCCTGCCTACTGGTACTGCCTGACCTCTTTGACATAGCTGACTATGCAGCCCTGATCAAAACACTATAACATGTATGAGATTTGCAGGCACTCTATTGAACTAGTGTATATCTTACCTCACCAGCTTCGATAAATAGGTTTTACAAGATCATGGATGCTCCTTGTCTCCTAGGAATTACTACAGGCTCCATCCTCTCTCCCATAACCTTTAACCTGTAGACGTAACCTTTTGAATCCATTGCTCGAAACTGTAACTCCAAGATCCATCAACAAGATGAGGTCCAAGTCTACCTAGGAATGTGCCCATGCAACAACATACACTGAGAAAAATCCTGTGATAAACAAATTAAAATTTGAATATCAGCTACTAACAACTATAAAAACGGAATTGTCCAGTTTGCCAACAGCCCTAAACCCCAGATTGAAGCATGGCTCTCTATCTTACACCTACTAGGCTTCACTCCACAGCTGACAAACCATACAAAATCTCTGAAATGAACCCTCAGCATAGACCTCTCATTCAAGCAACACATTGCAAGAAAGACCACAACAGCATTGTTCCAACTCTCCCTCTTGAAGAAAGTGAAGATTGTTTCTCCTGGAAGATGACTTTAAAACAAACATACAAGCTTTAACCCGTTGAGTGCTGATGACGGAACCGCTCCGTCATCAGCTACGGGTGACCTGTGCTGATGACGGAGCGGTTCCATCATGGCCCGCTCGGCGCACCTGCGCGGCGCGAATTTCGCGCCTGCGCTGACGTTCTATTGAGCGGGGCGGGCCATGACGGAACCGCTCCGTCACAAGCACAGGTCAACCGACGCTGGTGACGGAGTGGTTCCGTCACCAGCATGCGGCCACCGTGCGGCCGCCCCGCCCCCTTAGCACTGCGGCGGAATAGCCGCCGCAGTGAAGGGGTTAATCCAAATTCAGATGGACAGAGGCAGTAGCCTGCTCATCATCTCCCTGACACCACTAGCACCCCAGAAAGATATCTTACGTTCAGGGGCACAGCTCCTTACGGGCTCACAGCAACTCAACCACAACACTCCACATTAAAACATCTAAACTGACTCCTCTTTCAGCATTGCAAGACAATCTGTATCAATTATAAAGCACTCAACAACAAAACCCCAACTAACCTACCAAACAAATGAGCTGCAACTGATAGACAACACCAGACCAGTAATCCAGGCAAAGCATTGCCAGAAGCAAACACAGAAGGCCTTTTCTGTTTATGATCCTAGGAGCTGAACAGCATCTATATTGGCATCCGATCTTCCAGGGGGCGATGTCTTCGGTTCAGTGCTCCTTTGCTCTTGGGCTAGGTTCACACTGTATGAATACTAATATATACAGACATACATGCATAAATGCATGCAAACATTGTTACATCGTTACATACATACATATAGTCTTTACATATAATAGTGGCAACATTAATGCCCCGATTACGAGTTGATTTATTTGACCAACTTGGTACGTCCGAAAGAAATAACAAAGGTTAGAAATGATTAGGTCCAAAGATCCCATACCTGATAAATCCAGTCCTGGAGAGAACAGGCCTCTTACAGACATTGCAGGAACTGGGGCTTAGCTGCAGGCATCAGCATTGCCGAGGCACTACTCAGCCTCTGCAGCAGTCTGGAATACGCTTGCCTTGGAAAGGCACAGAATGCTTTGAAGCACTGTGCCCTCATCCAGTCCCCAATCCTCACTGGCAGCTTCACATATACTTTCGTCCTTCTCAGAGTAGGTGGAAAATGCATTGATTTGTTTCGCCTAAATGGTGAAGAACGGCATTGTTAAAACAGCCAGTTATCCATGTCTGAGCATTTACTCCCCATTTGAAGGACAAACTTGTAATGAAAACACAACAGAGAATGCAGAAGAATCAGGGATTTTTGGAAGCAGGTGACACACAGGGAGCAGACTTGAATAAAGGAAAGAACAGGGACAGCATCAATGAACATAGTGAGATCATTTGAAGGGCCATACTCAAGAAAGGCATTGACTAGAGCAAAGACCGAAGCGTATAGCACCTATAAACTTATGCCGATGTGCATTAATAGATTTGATCATCTGGTGTGTAAAATTTTATTTACAGAAATGAATGAAACTCTCCATTATTGTAACATCATACATTGACTAATAGTCAAGTTCAAGTTCAAGTTCAAAAGACCTTTATTCGAATTTCATAAAATTCATAACAGTACCACAGTTAAAAACAGCAATTCATTTACATTATACATTAATAAAGAAATTTTGTAATTAATTATGTCATAGTTTAAGATATAATTCAGTTCAGCTCTATTAAGACTAATTTCAGGGATTTTCCATCATTTTGCGCACTCGTGTTATCAGTCTCAGAAAAGTGCTGGTGCGGAAAATTAGTTCATCAGAATCCAGGGAAACCAACATTCTATAAGACTCATTAAGTGAGAGTGGTCTATGTTTCTTAAAATAAGGAGTTAAAAACCATTTAATATATCTGAGATAAAATTTACAAAAGAATAGGAAGTGCAAATCATCCTGTGAACTAACACCATCACAAGGGCACGGGTTATAGTCAATACTGTGTCGGTAACCCAATGGGAAAGACAACAGAAATTTCACTGAACCCGCTCTTAAACGAAACAGAAGTGATCTCTCCCAACTAATCATCGGTAGGGAGAGGTAGGGTGGGAGTGGTTGTCTACACAGTTCATTCCCCAAATATTTTGCGACAGTTGATTTAAAAGATTCTCTTCCCATCCTTTCAGTATTATAAAGTGCATACAGTGCATTTTTAACCTCAACATTATCCTTAGATTCGATCATAGTAGCATCTGTGAATACATTGCCTCTATCCACTGCGCTCAGTGTTTTAAAAACTCCTGAGAGCCATGGAATCGCCATGCCATGATCACAGTTTAAACAGTCTTTTATGATATTTTGTGTAAGGATGGCAGCGTTGTTCCTCCAAACTCTGATCCAAAAAAGTGCTGGTCTGGCTCTAATAAAGTCGCTGACGTATGGAAGGTTTAATTTATTATGGCAAATATAATCAGAGGATGTGATTGGAGTGCCCAATATTTTCCTACAAAAACGCTTTCTTCCCGCTGAATACATGGGCTGCTTCCCAACCCCCAAACCTCGGCTCCATATGAGGCAACAGGTAAGTACTGTAGTCTAAACATTTTTTAAATAGCTTTAGTGGCACCTATTTTCTTCGGGCGGGGCAAGCTCAAGACAGAATTGGTGGCATTCGAGAACTTGCTTGTGGCGTGGGTCAGGTGCCCACTCCACGAGCCGTTCGCAGCGAAAACCAACCCTAAATAAGGAAATGTGGGAACAGATTCGAGTTTATCTGTGCCTATCTGTATGGTATTGAGCTTCCTTTTCCCGGGGCCGCAGGACATAATAAAAGATTTTTTTAAATTAACCCGCAGATCTAATCCCTCCATGAAGTGAACAAAGCTGTGGACAAGTAGACGAAGGGCATTTGGTGTGCGGGCCATAAGCACCGCATCATCTGCGTATAAAAGCACTGGTAAGGGTTTCCCTAAAATTATCGGCACATCACTAGTAACTTTTTTCAGGCAATTGGATAGACCATTAATGTAAATAATAAACAGCAGGGGTGCTAAAACGCACCCCTGTCTCACCCCCTTGCCTATATCAATAGCTCCAGAAACTTCACCACCCATCCCAATTCTGACCTGTGCTTTCAGATCAGAGTGAAGATAGGCCAGGAACCCGACAAGAGCATCGTCTAACCCGTTATTTAATAGGATTGTCCAGAGTTTGGATCTATTCACTAGATCAAAAGCGGATGAAAGATCCATAAAAGCAAGATAGGTGGGAGACAGTCGAGCAATGCTGTACTTATCGATTATCAATTTCAGATTCAAGCATTGCTCCACTGTTCCCACCCCACTCCGGAATCCCATCTGGCACGGGTCCAGGAAGTCTGTATCTTCAGTCCATTCAAGTACTCTATTATAAATTACTCGTCCCAAAATTTTTTGGGTGTTGTCCAAAAGGGAGATCGGGCGGTAGTTAACTGGTTCCGTCCTATCCCCCTTTTTAAAGATTGGGACGATAATACTAGTTGCCCAAGTAACCGGCATAGCCGCTGTAGGTAAACTGTTGAAGACATTAAGAAGAATTGGTGCCCATAGGTCCGAATTATACTTAATAATATCAATGGGCAGGCCATCAGGACTAGGGGCCTTGTTTCCAAGGCTCTCTTTTATAGCTATTTCAACTTCGTGGGCCTCAATCTGTAGTCCGCGCAATTGTCCTGGGGTTGGAGTCAACAACTCCTCAGGTGGTGCTGTGTAGATTTTTGAGAAATGGGTCTCCCCTGCACTGCTAGTTATGTTGCAGCTAATTGGGGTAAGCTTCTTACCCATTTCCCTTGTTTTCCTGACTGCGGACCAAAAAGGTCCGCTGCCACCCAGATTTGCACTGGTCACCAACGATTCCCACTGTTCAGAGAGTAATGTTGCCTTTCTTTCTGCTATTTTAGTTTTATACTGTTTCCTGGCTATCTGGACGGTCATTTTGCACTTAGGTTTAGTATTAAGTTCCCTTCGTAGTTCCTTATTTGCCAAAGGAGCAGGCTGAGTCAAACCACCTTGGTTCTTTGCCTTCCTTAGGTAATGGGACTGACAAAAGAGTTTTTATAGTTGAACACAGTTTTTCAAAATCTGCGATTATCCTATGATGGTTGCCGTTCATGGACGAGCAAGACTTAATCAGATGCGGGTGTGTAGTTTGTACACTATCCAAGATTGCCCCGCTGTCAACCCCCCTCCATTTTAGTCATAGTCCATCAGTCGAGGGTGTGATATCCCTTGCACCGTTTAGATTCATATAAACAGGACTGGGTGCAAGATTCAAGGTTACTATTAGTGGATTATGATCACCGAATGATGTCACCATCACTGTAGACTTTACTATGCAATCTATTAAATGAGGCGACATAAAAATATAGTCAATAGTAGAACTGCTGTCCCTACTTGTAAACGTGGGGGCAAGGGGGACACTAGGATAATGACCTGTTCTCATGGTGTCACCAAGGGCAAATTCTGTTAATATATTAGCTAATTCGGTGCCCCTTCGTTCCGCTTGGTCTAGGTAAGTCCTATCCTGGATCCCATGATTCTTTGTTAACTTTGCGTTGAAATCACCCCCAATTAAAATTCCAGACTCTACATCAGTTAATAGGCTGAATTCCAGGTTATGTAGAGCCTTTGACAATGCCTGGAAATTCTTATTCGGTACATGATAAAAATCATTATTATAAAAATTAATTAAATAAATCCTGGTCTTTGACTTTAACTTATATTCAAGGATTTGAATATTCGGATTTCCGCTGGACAAATCTCTAATTGAACCACCAGCCAAGATCTTAATCCCAATGAACAGACCGCCCACTGCTCGGCCAAAACTGGGTTTAGGTGATGTTATGCTGAAACAGTGGTAACCCTCTATGTGCAAATTCCCAACAGCCCATGTCTCCTGGAACATAACAATTTATTTATATTTATTTATTTTTTATTTTATTTCTTACATTTATAATGCGCGCAGATACCCACAAAGGGTTTCCCGGCGCCATGGCTACGAGAAAAAGATACTGAAAGGCAAAATACTGTCACAGATCAACAACCATTGGTAAACACAATTATTTATTAAACAGCCAGGTTTTGACTTTTTTCTATACCATCTATTATCTCAGCCCATAAGGGGTCTGAGAGCCTAGATTCCAACCCTGCCACATTCCAGCTGAGAATTGATAACCCACGAATACTGCGATGTCTAGTGGGCTTGCTCCCAGCACTCCTCGCTGTATCCTCAATGATGTTGACAGCTACTGGGGGGCCACTATTGGTATACATATCATCAGCTGGGCTATTCTGGTTTGTACTTTCATCAACTAGTGGTGAGTATCCCTTATTTCCATTACTTGTAGCTAGGCTTCTGGTGTTACTATCGACCATTTTATCCAGTCAGTCCTGCTCATCTAGATTGGAAAAATATTCAAACCGATTATGAGTTGGGATGTTAAATAGTGGCCTAACTTCATTCATCGGTATGTATTGATTAGGAGTAAATGCTGGATATGCCCTTTCCCTGTGGTCATAGTGGGACATGGTTGGGAATGGGGATAATGCAGAGGGTGTGCTGGCATTGGGGCCTGATGACGCCAGGCGGGGCCATTCAGGTAGTTAAAATCTTGGTTCTGGCTAATAGTCATTACACCTATGATTTTATTTATATACATGTTCAAACTCGCTAAGTATATATAGCTGTGAAGTATTTCTTCAAACTCGCATGTTTTTCCCTTTCAGATGTTAATGAGTGTCTTGAGAGCCCAGGCATATGTGCAAACGGGCACTGTATAAACACTGATGGCTCATTCCGATGTGAATGCCCCATGGGATATAACCTTGATTTTACTGGAGTTAACTGTGTGGGTACGTATTGGTCTTTTATTTCTTTAGAGGAAGAAATAGCAACAATAGCGGAATATAGCAATGGGTGGATCAGTGGATGAATAGTTGTACAACTGACTAGATAAACTGATGGAGGAAAAGATGGATGGATGGTGCATGCACGTTAGCAATTAATGTTTTAAAATTTACAGGTACCCATTTGCTGAATAGATCATTTGAAGCCAGCTATATTTGTGGATATCATTCACATATGGTACGATGTGCAGAATTAATGATGTGCAATTTAAAATATTTGTGACTTGGTACATCGAGATGTACTGTTTGGCTTGGATGAATTTATGAAAGGGATGAAGATGATGGTTTGGTGTAAGAGGGAAAAATGTGACAGGGGTAATTTGGGAATAAGCAAAGCTAAATGGGGAGAGTAGCTCATTCATTGAATGAACAGATAATACATTGAAATGACTTAGATAATTGTGGACTTGTTCAAATGAATGGCTTAGAAGGATGGCTCATTGTGTAGTTTTATTCCAATGAATTGGTAGTCGAAGATGACGCCCACAAATATTAGTTTCAGCTGGGCAATGTAAAGTAACTCAGAAATGCAATGGATTTTAGCATAGCGATAGAAAGATGGTCTAAATGTTGAAATTTTAATGTAGTTGATGGTAAAAAGGATGAATAGAAAGAATGACGAGTCTAACCTGTTGCTTATGACAGGATAGGTGTCTGGATGTGGATGGATGGATGCTGAATGTATATGCTGGCTAGAGTTGGATTACAGATGGATATCTGAGCTGTAGCACAAATAAATGTTACTGATAATCCACCTATGTGAGTAGATCCTTAAGCTAAATTTGAGAATAGGCAGTTTCAAGTACAACTAAAGAATATTTAAATGTAAATAATTGAGTAATTAGTTTCAGTGCCAGATATGGTATATAGTATAGATGTTTTTGTGTGAGCGAGATGGATAAAGTATGCATTGCGCAATATTCTTTAAGCCATGCATCTGCCTTGTTTGTATGTGTGTGTGTGTGTATATATATATATATATATATATATATATATATATATATATATATATATATATATATATATATCAAATCAAACATAGCTTTAGTCGGTTTCCACAAAGAAAGGAAAACCATAAAAGCACAGCAATTCATTAAATCACATTTCATTTTTAACATTTTTAAAAACAATTTTTGATACACCCCTTTTTGCGTAATAAATTGTCACATTAAAATTGATTTCCTACATTTAACAACACTTTTAAAAAACATTGATAAGATCCAAATTACATATTCGTTTCCCAAGAATTGTAACGCTGAAAAAGCAAGACGACATTGTCTCATGGCCAACTTTTTATAAAATTTACAAAATAAAACCACATGGATAGTCGTTTGCTCTGAGCGATCATCACAGGGACACAGCTGCATAACTTTTGTCCAATCATTCATAATTGGAAAGCTAGTTATTCTATATAATTTTCCGGATCTAAATCTTGTAAGCAGGAATCTATGATACAGACCACAAACATGTATAAGGTAGGGTTGCATGCTATAAGTAATTAAAATCGTTTGATTATACAGTACAGTAGGTTTCATTATTTCTTTCGATAGTCTAAGGGTTTCCAGTAGGTTCAGGGCGTTTTTGTGGATCTTAGCAAGGTGATAGAAGGTTGGTATAAGAGGTGCCTCACATTGTAGAAATAAGAATTCTTCTGTGTTCAACATTCCTTCATTTTTCCAACCTTCCAGCATTGTTTGGTAGTCTATAGTACATTGTACATACTCGGATTTCTTGATTATTGTATAGCAATCAGTATCCGTGAGTTGACGTAGTGCTTCTTGTACGTAAGTCTCTCTTTTGAAAACCACAACGTTTCTCCCTTCATCAGAGGGTTTGATTTCGATGCTTTGATCATTTTTTAAAGATTTTATTGCCTCCCATTCTATGCCTGTTATGTTAGAGCGTTTTTTGTTAGCTTCATGTTTTGATTTAGCTAGTTTTTCAAAGTCCATGAGAATTGCCTCATTGAATACATCTATGGCGTATTCGGAAGTCTTTTTGATTTCTTTTTAAAGTTACTGGGATCTCCCATTTGTGTGACCCCTGCTTCTTCCAAATTTGTTCTTAAATCACTACCCTCTTCCATTTGTGTTTGGCCCATGGATTGTATTGCCAATAAGGTCTCTAGGTCATCCCCTTGTAATTCAGCAAAGTCCTCGCCTCCATCGTTTTGTTCTTCCCCCGTGTTATTTCTTCTGGGGTTTAGGAGAAAGATTTTTTTAAATGTCATTTTCCAAATATATTTGAACAGATCTATCTTTTACTAGATCGAATTCCGCAGTCGGACAAAAAGTAAAACCTCTTTTAATTATTTTAATTTCATCTTCCGTCAGTACCCGATTTGGCACGTTGATGATAGTGTTGTCATCGGTACTTGTTACCATTTGTTCCTCCTGGCCCTGCTTCGTGTAACTCTTGGCGATGCTGTGGGCATTTCTCCCCCTCTTGCCCCTCCTTGTTTTCCTTTTCCTTTTGGATCTTGTTGTGGGGGGTGTGTTCTCTGTTGGGGTCTCTGCCGTGTTTCCTTGATTACTTGGTATTCCTGTAAAAAAGGAGGGTCCTTCGGTCTATCATTTGCCCTCAGATTTGCTATTTATTCCCCTTGAGAGATCTCAGCTTCTGATTCAGAGGTATCTCTGTTGGTGCTACTTGGGGTACCTTGTGCCAACCGTTTCCTTGTTGCGTCTAATTTGCAGGCAAAAGTTAGAATTCGGCCCGTTCTGTAATCTTGCTCGTCTCGCTAGAATTTTGTTTGTTTCCTTTTTCTTATGCCTGCTTCGTAGTCTTTTAATCTTTTCATCATGGCATTCTTAAGTTCTTCACTGGATTTAGTGTCTTTCTCTTTATTGATTAAATCCTCCAATTTACGTATTTCTGTCAAGCATTTTTCCCGATCGCTCCACTCATATTTGATAAAAATCGGTACCATCTCTTTCGCCGAATCAGCCGTATAATCTGCCCATTCTTTCAGAAGTGCGAAATGTAAAAACAAGGGAAACCCTACTCACAGCGGAACCAGGGCAGTACGTTTATATAGAAAAACAATGGTTCCTATGGCATACGATTTTGTATAACTTAATATTTATAACAGGCTCAATGGCAATGAAAACCTGTATAGTTCACTTTGTTATACACTTTCTTGGTTCGCTTAATATTCACTTGGGATACACTGCACTTTGTGTAATATTTGTATGTCGCAAGTTATTTACATGTATTTTTCATTATCAATTCTTAAATATAAGGAAATATCCTTCATGGTACAAGTGTGCGTCTCTCTTTCTTTTGCCACCCTCCTTCCAATGTTTTCATTGCCATTGAGCCTGTTATAAATATTAAGTTATACAAAATCGTATGCCATAGGAGACATTCTTTCAGAAGGGCAGGGTTGGGGTTCTCATATGACTGTACTGTGAAGATGCGTAGCCCTCTTGGAATCCGGTTGCAGTCGGCAGAACGTTGTAGTGAAGTGGCTTCCCACCACTTTCTAATTACTCTTTCCTGCATTTTTTCCAGTTGTTGAATTTTAAGATTGCTAGTGGGTGTTTGCAGCGCAGTCGCACTTTCGGCTCTCACAAGGACATCGCTGACGGATTTAAAAATATCAGCCAGCACAGACTCTCTCTTCTCGATACCAGACATGGTGCATTCTGATGTTTAGAATGTGCACAGTTTCAAAGGGGGTTTTCTTTCTTGCATGGGGTCTGCAAACTTTCTGGTACCATACGGGACAGAGGCTGAACCTTAGATGCTACGGGAAACAGAGCAGCCTTCACTTACCGATCGGAGTCTGGAAGTACAGTCACACCTTCCGACGTCAGCTCCATGTCCATTCACGATCGACAGGTAGGTAGTCCGTGACTCTGTTTTTGTCCTCTTGGAATCCGATGTCCCGGCTCCAACTCGCTATGAGTTCAACAGGCCTCTGGGCTGACAGCCATATTAACTTCCCACACCGTACAGCACCGCCGTCGCTCCTCCTAGTTCCTGTGTGCTTCGATCCAGCAGTGGTGAGCCGCTTTACTATTCCAACACTATCAGCACGATCAATACTGAAAGCAGAGAGCACAGTGATGTCCTTACAGAAGATACTTTATTGCAAACCCCTCAACCCCCCGACAGACGCGTTACGCCTCACGGCTTCGTCAGTGTCGGTTTGCTGTGCAAAACGAGGGGCCATAAAAGAAGGACCTCGACAAGAGCTAAGTGTTGCGGCCATCTTGTAACATGTTTAGTTCAATACATGGATGTAGAAAAAGCCGTTTAGTAAAGTGCTGTGTGCATTAAAATTAAAAAACAAACAACATTTGCATATAGGAGAATCACAAATCAAATATATCTAATGTGACACATATAACAAATATAACAGAAATAGCAAAGGTCATTTCATGAGGTTTGCTGTAATAGTTCATAACCTTATATAAATATACATCTAAAAGACCAGCCAGTGTCAATTAATTTTAATACATTCTCATTCATTGAGTTTATATATTGTATTGCTCCCCTATGTCAACAAAATAATATATATATATATATATATATATATATATATATATATATATATATATATATATATATATATATATATATATATATATATATATCTCAATGACATGAAAGGCTTTGAGACAGACTAAGAAAAATGCATTATTGTAAACAATGCTAGGTTGGGGTCACAATGGTACCACTAGTTTGCTTGGTGTTACAGAGGCATACTACAGTAGCATTTGAGGTTGGTAGGTATTTAGGTTTTGCATATAAGCAAACACATGTTTCAGCGTCTAAAAATAATCTCATGTTTTCAAAAGTCTCAATCATCTTCTGTCTTCTGATTATTTATAGATACTGATGAGTGTTCCATTGGTGAGCCGTGTGGAAATGGCACGTGCACAAATGTCATTGGTGCATTTGAATGTAACTGCTATGAAGGCTTCGAACCAGGTCCAATGATGAACTGTGAAGGTAGAGTATAGTTTGGGGTCCACTCTTATTTCCTTCTCCATTTGCTTTATCCACATTTCACGTTACTGTGATTCAGACACATCATTATTTATGCACAGTCCATGTGCAATTTCCATTCAGCAAAACTAATCAGACTGGGTGTAAAATGGTAAAATCATGTTTTTCGCAATGACTTGTGTTTTTCTATAAATCTAGTTTTAATGAATCAAGAATTATCATATCTCTTTTTGCATCTAGTCTTTCCTAATGGCATCCTTCAATGTATTTTGAATTCTGAAGAGAAGAGACAGATTTAGGCTGAATTATATAAGCCCTAATATTCTGCTCCCCACAGTGCCCCCCCGCATTGCAAAGTTATTCAGAAAGGAGAGGGCTGCTCTGGATATTCTAACTGGCTTTTTTTTGTTACTAGCCAAGCAGTCAATAAGGTTTATCTAACCACATCTATGCTTGGCAAAACGGCTGATAATTCACCGTTGAAATAACCTATTTCCTCGACCAATCCGATTAGCCCATCCCTTTTACCAATCTAGTGTGCCCTGACATGGACAATTTTGCTGCCCTCTGCCAGATCAATCTAAAGGCATTTGCATGTGTACCCATGCTTTAACATTTAACTAGGAATGCAATAGTTACTTTTATTTTAGAAATAGCCTCACATAACAATGTTTAGTAAGCCTCACTTTTTTCTTTTTACATAGACTGTGAAGTTAATTGTTTATCTGGTTTTCAGCATGCCTGACACATGTACCAGATGTGTTAAACAGAGATATGGATGTTTGTGTGTGAGCGAGATGGATAAAGTGTGTATTGCACAATATTATTTAAGCCATGCATCTGTCTTGTAGCCCCTTTATCCAGATAGCATCCTTTTAGTATATTTTGCAGCTATTTGTGATAATGCAGGTAATATTTTCTATGCTGACTCTACAGAGAAAAATACCATTTATAGGAGGAGAAACGTCCTGCCTGTCGTGTTCACACAAGGCAATTTAGATCTATTAGTATTTGTTTCCCTGGCAATCCACTATATTTGACTAGCCTCTTTCTTCTACCTCCATGGCCTTTAACTCAACAAAAAATAACCTTTCTTTGGGTATTCCTTTTTGTCCATTAATTTCTTCATAAATTATTCTGCGTCCTTTAAAAGGCTGCTTTCATTTTCTGCTACCTGAAAACATTGTTTCAGGATTCTTGAAGAACGAGGAAAATATTTTTGCGTGAAAAATTACATTTACCCCAGACTGATTTTCTTTGAATGTCTTCAGAGAAAAAACACTGACTGTAGTGAGGCTCTAATTCAGTGTTGTGAAGCCAGACAAATTAGTGAGTGGGAGAGTGAGTACAAGAGGGTGAAAACAAAAGCAGACTCACTTACTGACATTTTTGGCATAGGATGTTCTCCAGGTCGTTCTGGAATTTTAAAAGGTTTTTCCTATCTCATTTTTACTAATGGTTGATATAGCATTAGGTAACCATGAATTCAAAAATGTTTTTACCTATCAAAGCAAGTTTTAAGTTAGGTCCTATCAACTTGATCCAAGTCTTGAGCCTGAGAGATGTGGTAAGGGCATATGGGATGTTTTTAACCAAATTATCAAGGAAACAATATTAAGGGTCCAAAATATTGAGTCCTAAATATCAAGAACAAAATATTGTGAATGTAGACATGTATAGAAAGGTATAAGTTTACTATATTGTTCTTAACATGCATGTGCGTCAATGGTAATCTTCACAATGTGAAGATGTGGAGTTAAGTTACATCTATGCATACTTACATAGCTTGCCTCTAAGATATTTTGTTTTCTTGATATTTAGTCCCAGATATTTTGACCTTCTAATATATTTCCTTCTTATTTTGACTTGAAATCTGTATGGAATTACCATATTATACAAATAACTGTACTGATACTGCCAGTCTAGTTTACAAGCATTTTCTAATGGTACATAAGATGCCACTCATTATGTAAGCTGTGTTTTTTGAGTTCAGAGATTTAGAACAATGCTGAGTTTTTCTCAGCATTTTCTCCTTTTATGTAAATTTTCTGTTTGTTGTGTTTGTGGCTTCCAATGGCAAATGCTAGGTTTAAACTCCATAAGGCTTGCAAATGCCAGATGGGCACTACCATTGCTGCATGTCCTGACAACCGAGTGTGGGACAAGTGAGTCAGATAAAGCACCCAAAGACTTAGAGAATGGGGGCAAACGTCTTCCTGTTCTTATGTCAACCAGACAATTCCCAAAGGACAACCAGTAGCACATTTGGAGTCTTCTGAGCATCATAAAGAAAATCCAAGGAAAACTCTGATCTATTTCATAAGCTCCTATTCTGTACTCCATGTAAGACCAACATGCTATATGAACCTACAAACACTTTAGAATCTATAGTTTGGGAAACAGTTGTCTCCAACTATTTACAAGTACCTGTGTCCCGGGTAAAGATAGATCATCCACTATTATTCTTGAATCCTGCACCCACCAGGGACATTTCCTCATGTATTACTGCATCGTCTGTGTAACCAACAACCAAACACTTTATGGCAATGGTTTTCTCAGAAGTCCTTGCAAAAGTGTAGTGGTTATCCAGGAATGGATGTGCTAATTTCTGGAGCTGGTCTATTCGGATTTCCCACCCTATCTGCAGAGTCAATCGAGTTACAGGTAGTGGTTGCCTGATGAAGTAGCCAACACCTTGCATGTAGTGAGAAGAGCAATTCATTAGGCATCCAGCTACTCTGATCAAGGGCATGTTATGATAATAACAGCCCCAAGATTAAATTAATCTGAATTCTTTAGAATAAGTTTAATCAAGTTCCTCAAATAGTTGCTGCTCGCTTAAAGAGCTGATCAGAAAACAGAGATTGGATGTGGCTTGGTGCTCCAACAATTCTGGTTTGTGATATCGCCACTTCGAGCAGCAGGCTGGCATTTTAGCAACATGGATATTTTTTTTTGTTTTGTTGCCAGACTCCTATGTCATGAATTGGGCATAAGCCGAGATCTTGTTGCAGGGTTTCATGGAGGCTGAGGAAAAACCTTTCAAGAAATAGACTAAGACCCTTCATGTAAAACCTAGTGCTAAATTGGGCACTAAAACTGCATGGTGGAATTACCTGTAGTACTACCTTCGCACTGTTAATTAACTCCTAGTTTAGTATTGTGGACAAAAAGTGGGAAATAACGTGCACTACCAGAATGTGTGCCCATTTTGGTTTGGCATATTCTTTGCTTTGTTGTGACACCAGCTGACAGCTGATGGTAAAAAAAAATGCGGGATGCCAGCAAGGTCTGCTCTTTGATTGAAATTGGCACTAGTAAAAAACACATGCATAATTACTGTACACTTATGTAACTACTACCACTAGTGTCTAAATAAGGACCTAGATGCAGACCTAGTTAGAAGAAATACTTAACAATTCAGAATGCAAACCTTAGGCCACAAAAATGATCAAAACACACAATAAATGCATCACAGGGGACCAATCACATTGGTTTGGACACAAACCCATGTGGCCTGAAAGTTTTTGTGTTAAGGACAATAACCCTCATCAACCCTTAGGTGGGATGCTTCATTATAAGGTTCCTTCTCACACTCCTACCCAAAGGTTTGGGGGTGTGGGCTGCAAATTTCACTCGGGAGGAGCTTTTTCTGATGGTTTACAAACTCTATTAGGTGTAGATTAGAACAGTAGAGTGTGGTGTGAACAGTGTGAAGATTAAAAATACCTCTTGGTGGAGTACAAAATACTTTATTAAGTCACCCCAATGATTATATTAAAAATTATTATGGTGATATGACTTCCACCCAGTCGTAATACTCAGGTCAACATATTTCTGACATTCTCATTCCATAATAAGAGGTGTGTAGCATTCATAAGAAGCAAGAATGTTGGATATCACTCAACAGAAAAGTCTGTATAGATAAAAACAATAATATTATGAAAAAGATCATACAACTAGTAGACAATGTCAAATACAAATATGTTCAGCACTGTCTTACCCTGCAAAAGCCTTGTTTTCAGACCTCAACTCGAAGTGCCACAGACAGTGTGCTTACAGGGCCGGACAGGTCTGCTGTACTGATGAAAGAATCTACCCAGTGCAAGGAGACCAAAGTCAAAATTATCCCTAAGTCTAAGTCACCCAGTAAAACATCTTATTGAGCAGAGGAGGGAATGTCAAGCCAAGGACGTTCTGCACTTCTAAAAAACTGGGCAAGATTATCTGCTGATCTAAGAAAATTGCATTCCTCTTCATCATTCTACATTTCAATTTACTCAGGCTGATGATGGGGAACAATAGCCTAACATATTCATGGTTGTCTACATTTCTTCAGAACCCCTTTACCGTGCACCCAGCTCCTGTTTTAAAGAGCTTTGCTCCTGAGAAATGCAAAGTCCCAAGACACTATTTACCAGCAATGCCAATCTCTTTCATGTACAGGTTAACTCCATTTCCAAACCCAACTCAGTCCCAGTTTCATTTCTCAATTAAGAGTTCCTTGTGGATGCAAATGTATTTCAGCTTTCTATAAACATTCATCTTCATCTTGTCTCAATCACTTAGGAACAGTGTTCTCAATGTACACTGTAAGGTGATGGAGGTAGTGTACCATATATTTGTTCAGAAAGTGGAAGTTCCAAGTATGCAAGTTTCCTTGACAACTGACTACAGTCAACAGATCCACACACTTTTATTTTAGTGGTAATTCAGACTACTTAGGTGGGGATTACACTTTTACATTCTTCTACCATTTCATCACGTTGTGACTGAAAGAAACTTGAAGGAATTCTCGCATCAACAAGATAGGTCGCCTTGGGTGGTTATTTACTATTAGCTACTGAAAATTTCAACAATGTGCCCTGTGACTGATAACTTTGTCCTGGCTTGATTTGATGATGATATATATTTCATTCATATTTGCCTCAACACTTTACCTTCTTTGTAATGGCAGACTGAAATATTCTGTTATCAGCACAATACCTGCCTATGTATAATACTAGCCCAATAATTACTGTTTAACCACCTGACACTTTGGGGCTCATTGCGATGTCGAGCGGAAAGCCTCCTACCGACAGTCAGAATCTTCGGACCGAATCCGTCGGATTACAGCATGACCGCTTGATTATAATGTTTGTGGTCGGACCGTAAACCGCCAGGTCAGTGCGACTTGGTTCTGACCGACTCGCGGAGTATTCCTATCAGTCGTAACTGCACCTTAACACCCAATGGATGGCGTTTCTGCCGTCAAGATTACGATGTTGGTTTCCAACAGCCTTTCCGAGCCGGCCTGTCTAACATGGAAAGGCTGTCGGAAAGTGATATTGGGGGCCCCTGGCAGGGCCCCCTAACCCCCACAGCCTATGGTTGGTGGCCAAGGGGGTACCTAGGGTACCCACCTATAAAACCCTGCACTGTGTGCCAGGCAACATGGGGTGTCTGCCACAGGGTGCAGGGCTTTCCACACACACCCCATTTCTCCATAGGAGTCTCTTTTGAGGCCCGTTCTCTGGATTAACAAAAGCTCCCATAGGAAACAAAAGGAATCTGACCGTACAGTGTTTGGTCTCATCGTAATCGAAATCGAGTGATTGAAACTGCTGACGGCAAGTCGGTCTGTCCCGAGTCGGTGTCAGGTGGAGGCTTTCTGCCCGACATCGTAATGATCCCCTTTGAGTGTGTATTTTCTTGCACTGATAGTTATTTAGCACCTATTGTAGAGCATGGTTTTACCATTCAATAGTGTTCCTTCAATAAGGTTCCTGACGTCCATTCTATTCTTTTATAAGAGGTTTATCTCTCTCCTTACAACACAACATTGTTAGAAGTGATGGTTGTCTGAATCTGGGAGATGTTTTTCAGACAGCTTGGACTTTCATCATGACTAGCAATGGGATGGTTTGGGGTAGCTTTATGAGAGAAACAGCCACAGCTTCTTCCAGGCTCAGTTCTTATTCACTGCTTCTCTCTCAGGTCATTCTATTTCTCTGGACTCTCAGCTCTCAACTGACAGCGCCATTTGGAGCTGCTCCTTCCAGTCTTCATGCTCAGTTCATATTCACTGCCTCTTTATAAGCTCATTCTATTTCTCTGAACTCTCAACGTATACAACCCTGTAGACCTTTTCTATTAGGCTTTAAACATCCCACTTCCATGGATGGTATCACCAATGACACTGTTCACATTTTTCCTGGAAGATTCTGTTCTGAGCTTACAGCAATCACCCAGACAAAAAATGCAGTAAAATGTTTACAATGAAGCACACAATACATGAGCAAATGTATAGGAAATATTCAGACTAAGAAAAACAACTCACATACAAAACATCCCTTTTACCAAATATTTATTTTGCATAAACATTCTATGGCTAGTGCCTCCATCAATCAATCAATCAATCCGGGATTTATAAAGTGCACTACTCACCCACAAGGGTCGCAAGGCGATGGCGGGAGGGGGTTCAGGCAGCTCCGATGTCATCCGAAGAGCCAGGTCTTGAGGTCTTTTCCGAAGGTTTGCAGTGTAAGGCTTCATCTGCGGCTGAGAGGGAGTTCATTCCAGGTCTTGGCTGCGATGTAGGAGAAAGATCTGCCTCCCGTTCTGGCTCTGTGTGGATGCCTCCTATGCTGTAGCACTCACAGAACAGCAATCAATGTTGAAGGGGTTTCTGTCTGCAGCATAGGCTAATACAGCTATTTCCTTATCTCCTTAATGTGGTATTGGTTTTTGGAGTCCATTGACTATCTGGTCATTGAAGGGCAGCATAGTAGAATGACTGCAGTAGAGAATGCTTCTACAGTCATAGCTGGAGATAATGAGACTGCTCTTCTCAGTGGGATACACTTTAAAAGAAAGTTGAGGTACAGTCTCTTTCAATATGAGCAATAGGTCTAAGAGAGTAAATAATGTAACAATAATTTGATATTTTAGAATCCATTTCATTTTGCTGGATATCACTACAGGTTCTTTGACCCTCTTCGCTGAAAAACATAGGTTCTAGTTTTTCTGATAGCAATGGTCATTGTGTGTTTTGCATGGAAATAAAAACACTCATTCCTGGATCTCTCTTTATCAGTCAGGCAGGTGCTAGAGTATAACTTCTTCTATTGTGACCAAAAGAAATATTTTTTTATCATCACTGTTGAACTGGCCAACTACTGGAAGTTCCTTCAATAAGAAGAGAGAGCATATTAATATATAACAGTGCATAATTTGCATGTGACGGGAGGAAGTGACACAGACAATGGAGACTAGCCTCTTGAGGAAGACCTGGTAGCTCATGATGCCAAATGCTAAAGATAGGAGAAAAAGACCAAAAACTATTTTTGTTCCTGATCAATCCACGGACTGATTTGGTCTGAACCCCAGCTTCGACAGGAGGTTGGCAGGGGTATTTTCCAGGGAATCTTAGATCTGCATAACTGTTGCTCTCTTAATTACTTTGGAAGCAAGTCATATATTAGGGATGAGCCTGAAATTGCTGAGCTCCAAAGGATCAAAAGATGTTTCTTCACAGTCAAACACTATACTTTTCACTCGATGGAAGACTAGGAGTATTCCTTCTGCAAAAGGGTTTATTCGTCGAATATGAGGAGGATATCAGTATCTGTGCCTTATCGAACCAGTCCAGTGAAAGTTGAAAGGGCGAATCAGTAAGGGAATATTTCCTAGTATTAAGGTCACCGTTCTAAGGCAGGTTCCTGGTGGGAAAAAATGGTGCCAGATTATCTTGATTAACTGTGACTAGGTAAACAATTTTCAATGTATGTACATTTTTTCCATGATGATATCCCAAAAATCTGGCCTTTGCTCACTTACTTGCGGTTTATTGCTGGCCACACCTATCCTAAAGGGGCAAATGGTAGATGGTATACAGGAGATCATTCCTCATCCACCTATGGCGAAGAATAGCATGTAACGATAGACACATTGTACCAGTGAGTGTAGGCCTTGCAAGATTATTTATGTCAAATATAGGATATCCTGAATTCTACTCCTGGAAGGCATTAAAAAGGGATTTGAATAAATTAGATTAAATTGAAAAGTAGGCCCTTGTCAATCATAGTTGGGTAAGAAAACAAAATCCAGTACTTCCTGTTCTCCACTATAATGAATTTTTTAAACCTCAACATTAGGATTTATGTGGGTTTTTGTGTTCAGTGTGGTTGCGTTTGTTTCCATGTGTCTTGCCATCTGTGATTCTTTTGCTTCTCAAAATTGAGAGCCAGAGTGCACAAAGAGGCACAATGTGACTGAGGCTTTGCTTTGTGTGAAGGGGCTAATTGAGAGATCAATGGCTATTTTGAGTTAAGGTGTTTCTTCATGTATCTAGCCACATTTTGTATCAGTGTACTGGAAACATGTAAATCCATAAAAAACATGCACATTAACACTTGTAAATTATATAATAAATATTTACATGGAAGATGTTTGTCATAGTTACAGGAATGCCACCATGAATTATAATGTAATAACAAGAGCATCTCATAGATGCATTTGGGTTAGACAAAGAGTTGTATTACTGGTAACATTGATTATGTCTTTCCTCTTAACAGATATCAATGAGTGTGCTCAGAACCCCTTGCTTTGTGCATTTCGATGTATTAATACCTATGGTGCTTATGAATGCACATGCCCTGCTGGATATGCACTGAGAGATGACGGAAAAATGTGCAAAGGTAATCTTGTCTTCTTTAGAGTGAGGCATACTTTAACTGTGTTTCTTTGTCATTCTATGTATTTTCCTTTGTGAAAGTCCGCAACTTTGCCTGGTGAAACTGAATGTGTAACTGAATGAAACCTTTAACATTGTTTCACCATGTCGCATGACTGAAAAAACTAACCATATACTTAACCAAACCTAAACTAGATTGTCTAACTGTGAAAACTTTCAATTATTGTGTTTTGTAGACCTTGACGAATGCTCAGAGGGGCTTCATGACTGTGATTCAAAGGGAATGCTCTGCAAGAATCTCATAGGTACATTCATGTGCATATGCCCACCTGGAATGACTCGCAGGCCTGATGGAGAGGGATGCATGGGTAAGCTTTAACTACAAAATCATAGTTTTAGTTAATTAAATCATAACCATATAGGTTGCTTTTTTCAAAGATTCTAGATGCAAACGAAGTGGCCACTTGTATTTAATATCAGCTAGCAATAATGTACTTTATAATAGCAAGAGTCCATAGATGAGTATGATTCAAAGATCACATCAGATGCACACAAAATGCACATTATACATGGAAAATAGAAATCCTAATTCACAGAATCAGGACTCATGAATTTTACACTACTAAGGTGCACTTAGAAATGCAGAAAAGGTATGTCATTATGGACGAATTAACACATTCTCACATTCAAAGTTATGTGAGGGGTTCAGAGCATTCTGCGCGATTGTGAGTGGAGCAGTTTGCAAGACCTCAGACCCACAGTTAGTTTCCACCCTAAAAGCACACATAGATTTGTTGCTATCAAAGACAGGAATTATTGACTTTTAGGATGTATTTATCCTGTGGGATGAAAAAGATGACATGTTCAAAAGCTCACTTCTCCCATGTTTATGCATGCATGCACAGGTTTCTACCTAGTGTAATTTATACAAGAGTATTGTTATACTTTGAAGTACTTCAGTACATTTGCAGAAGCACATCCCCTGAAGTAGATCTGGCATCCTTTTTCAATTCCTGTGAAAGTTTAAAATTTACTCCAATATTAGAAGTAATTTAGCATTGGCAAGTCTTCACTATTGTCTTTTGAATTGAGTGCTATGACACTAAAGACCTAGGACTTTGCTCCCTTAGCCAATAGTTACTCTAAATAATAATAAAACATGGAGAAGAACTATGTGTGACAACTCCTAGTTTGGCTTCAAACTGTAATTCTGACCTATTGGTTTGTGCAGCTAATTTCATTTAGATATCAAACACATGTGCTTCTGCCCTCTCTCGTTCTCCCTTCATTTATCTCTCCTATTCTTGAAACATAGATGAGAATGAGTGCCGCACCAAGCCAGGAATTTGCGAGAATGGTCGATGTATCAATGTAATTGGAAGCTACAAATGTGACTGCAATGAAGGATTTCAAACGACCCCCTCGGGCACTGAGTGTCTAGGTAAGGTATTTCCCCATCCTTGATTGCACTCTTTGTTTATGTATTAGGCTGTAAGGTAGTTTGTTTTTGATTCCAATAAGTATGTACTCTTATAATAAGATGTAACGTGAACTGCTTTTCTTCTACATGGTTCTTGTATAGATGATATCAAATTACCAGAATCTAACCATTTTAGAAAGAACAGTGTTACTTTCAACTGTTAAGCCATCACCTTAACGTTTTGATATCCCCCAATACCAAAGTACACCTGTTTTCAGAGAAACTGTATCAACTTGTTTTAAACATTACCTTCCCGACTTGAAACCTTTTTCTATGAATGAATTTTCATTTACACATCTATGGTTTTTGAGGTAAATCTGCATGTGACTTCCTAATCATTTACCACAAGTTGATTAAACATCAAAGTGCTGGAGGTGTTGCCGCAAACCAAAGAAGGTTGTTTCCTATAGATCACTCAGCAATATTTCCTGATTCAGAAATTACCATTCAGACTTGAATCCTCTTTAAATAAAAAAAATTTGAGTAACCCTCCTGTGACTTATTGGACATGTACCACAATGTCACTACATGGCAAATTCCTTGAGGCTCTGTCACAAACTAAAGAAGGTTCCTTCCAATAGATCACTGCAGATGGCGGGCATCACTAGGGTGAACCACATGGATAAAGATCTGCGAACTATTGGTAACGTCAGGTGCAACTCAGGCCTTAAAAGATATCACTATAATAAATAATTTGTTCCAAAGAAAACCACAGACATCCGAAATATGCTTTCACATTTGTATTTGATTTTGCCATACTGTGGTATGTACTTCAGCATGTGAGTGGACTTTCTAATGTGTGACTGTTGGACTGTGCAAGGTGTTTGCTGTACTGTCAGGGAAAATTGCTTTGCTAACAAAACCGTAAACTATGGTACTGTGTTATACACATAAACGTAATGGAAGTTCTTTGTAATGGGTTGTGCTGTCTCTGTTAATGATGTAATACAATAGATTGCACATTTGTGGGACACCGCCTGACCACCTACAAGGCTATGGTACTATGTTGTGTCTGAGAGTACAAGAAATTACTATAAAATGTTTTCTGGTAGCACTGTGAATATTACATTGTATTGTGGACAACAGGAGTACATGACATTGAAAAGACTTATGAATTACATTTCAGCTGATGCATTATATACATTGAATCATTTCAGCCTGTTACATTATTGTAAAGTATCTCCAAGGGATGCATTGCATTATTATATTAAAGTTTTACGTAGTTGGCCTATTACTATCTGTTTCAAGCATGGAAGAAGTCAGCGGACATGGTGTTGAGAGCTGGTGGCGGATAAATTCCAGCGCAGAATCTGCACTGTGCAGTTTTCATCTGTTGCGGCCTGGGAAAGTGCAGCATATAACTGTACTGCAGGCTGTAATGGAACAAGTGCACTACACAGACTAGCCCTTGGGTAAAAATGGTGATTGACTCTATGAATGAGTGGTAACTGTACAAAACCTTGGCAACATTTGCTGTAATTTGAAAACATCTAGAACTGTACTACCAGCAGAGAAGCACCAATCATGCATACATGGTCTGTGTGTATAAGGGGAATTTACAGATCTGCTTCTGCATTACTGAATCTTTTTTTCTAATATTGCCTCCCTCTTGCCCTCTGTCTTAGTGATTTTTATTTCTTAATACAAGAAAATGTACTGCATTTATTAAAAATGTTGTAACTAAGCATTATCACACAGCATTTTTCTAGAGGTCACAATTTCTTCTCTTTATATACCAGTGTTATATAAGTAGAGCAAGCATTCTGATCAAGTAGTAATGATAACTTTTAAATGTGAAGCCGATCACATTAGTGGAAGTGTTACTTCAGATTCAAATCCACATGCACTCACTCTGCTAATCCTGTTTTCTTCCAACAGACAACCGCCAAGGCTTTTGCTTCTCGGAGGTGTTGCAGACAATGTGTCAGATGGCTTCCAGTAGCCGTAACCTTGTCACCAAGTCAGAGTGCTGCTGTGATGGTGGGCGAGGCTGGGGTAACCAGTGTGAGATTTGCCCACTCCCTGGAACTGTTCAGTACAAGAAAATCTGCCCACACGGCCCAGGCTACAACACAGATGGAAAAGGTGTGGACTAGTGATTGTTGATTGAAGAGCAACCATATATACAATATTTACCTTGAGGCAAAGAAGGTTTTAAGTCTAGCTGTAATGTTTGTGTCGCACCTATAAGTAGCTTTTTGCCATGCATAATGCTGGAAAGGTACAACCACCAGTGTGTCTCAAAATGTGCTGTAAAATGATTGCTTTTTAAATGACATTCATCTGTTCTCTTAAAGACCGGAAAATTGGGCCTAATTCTGTTCTTTTTCAGGGGTGGGCGTAATTCACGGAGTTAAATAAAAACTCCATGAGGTTCTAAGGAGTTCAGTTAACGGGTGGAATTTGGCACATCCTACTGCTTGGGCTAATTGTTAGCGCCAGGAGCTTGTTCCATGCAACTCAAACTGCACTACGCAGCACACCAGAGGAAGCTGCTTCTTTGCTGCCACTCGAGTAGATTTTCTACTCGAGCAACAGCTTTCTCACCGCAAAAGATCGCAACGGCACTGTTGAGAAAATCTCATTGAGTGCCCTCCCAGTGCCCGAAAAATCGCAATGGGGATGCCAATTTCTACTTGCACTTGTCAATTTACAGTTCACGAGCCACACATGAAAAAAAACTCCAAATCACAGCGGTAGACAGAGTTTGCCCAGAAATCTGCATTACAAGCAGAACGCAAAATGGCAAAAACTTTGCAAACACCACCAGTGGAGAAGAATTTATTGCCCACCGCTAATTATTTTAGACATCTAAATTCAAGTTGGGGGCACAACACAAATCTACAAGTGTAATTAACTAGATCTTGTTTTATAGAACTGGGATCTAGAGGGGGTTGTAGCCTTAAGGTAGGATGCTTAGCGCGATAGGCATGAAATGGAGGGTGTCAATTGATCAATGTGGTTTGTTGGAACTTTTTGGTTATTCGCAAATATTTTGCTTGGGTTACTATTGTGTAATCCCTCTCCAGAAATCGATTGGATTAGGTGAAATATTCGAGGTTGATAATACAAATGGAAGACTCCTGAAAGTCATGGTGTCTAGCAAAGGGGTTACTGGTGGTGTTGCTGTCTGGACAAGTGATTCCAGTACATTTAGTGAAGGAATGCTTGTGGTAGTGCACTGCTTGTATTGCTTTCCATGAGTGCTGCTGTGAATTTTGGGGAATTTCCTAAAATTCTGAGGGTCCTATTTACAAGCCACTTTTGCTGCAGGAGCGTCACTTTTAACATGGAAAAAAATGATGTACCGGTGGTGCAAGGGGCTTGTAAATAAGGCCCAGAGGGCCAGATGTAGGTAGCCCTTTACCGATCGGAATCGGCCGAAAATACTGATTTTCGGCCGTTTCTGATCGGTAAAGGGCTATGGAGATGTAGGGGCACATATTCGGTAATTTTACCGAATCGTTATTATTACCGAATCGGTACATTTACCGATTCGGTAATATTTACCGATTCGGTAAAATTACCGAAAATGCAATGTGGGTAGCCAATTTTCCATTGGCACATGGCTTTCAGAATCGGTATTTTACCATGGAATACAAATCCATGGTAAAATACCGATTCCTGTGTACATGCACATCTGTGCATGTACACATGTGCCATGTGACAGACAGACGTGCCCTCAGGGCATGTACCGATTCGGTAAATACCGAATCGGTATTTAAATTGAATCCTATGGGCTTCAAGGCCCATAGGATTCAATAGCAAATACCGATTCGGTATTTACCGAATCGGTAAATACCGAATTTCAAGGTATCGGTAAAAAATCCAGATGTTGGTACCTACATCCCATTTACCGATTTTGAAATACCGAATCGGTAAAATTCGGTATTTCAAAATCGGTAAATGGGATTTACCTACATCTGGCCCCTAGTGCTTTGAGAATCATAGGCAGATGTATGGGATTCTAATATTTGCAGCTTTTTAAACATTACAGCTACCGAAAAACCCTTTCTACTTTGTTTGGCTATTTACTTCCAAGTCAATGATTTATCACTAATTGTACGTAAAGTTACCATAGGAGACTAACTCATTGTCTGATATTTCTTTGAAAAAATGTGAGTACCAAAGTCAGAGATCATTTGGATTTTTAGTGTGGAAAATTTGTAACTGCTCTCTTCTCACACCATTCCCTGTATAAAGCTATATGCATGCTTAAAGTCATGACAAGAATGTAAACATTCAATATGACATGTTTCACACGTAGTTGACTGAGCATTTGAGTTAGGACTCATATTTTCTAGCTATCTTCAACTGTTTGTGAACATTTTACGTTTGATCCTAAGATTTCATAAATGTAAAAACCAGTTTAAATGTAAAATAAATATAGGTATTATGCACAGGATTTTCTCATGCCGGTAAATGTGCTTTTTCATGACATCTCAATTAGGCGTCAAATATCAGGTCTTTGTTAGTTTATGATCCCTGTACAAACATCTGGTGCGATTAGGTACACAACTTTAGATTCAGATTTTTCCTCCAAACAATTATTGCAGATCAAGCCTGTCAGAGTTTAACAAGGAAAAGGCTTGCTAAATACCAAGGGGTTCACACATAGGTGCGTAAAGTAAACCAGGTAAATGTCGACCAAAGCAAAGTTCTTTGGTAAAATGAAAGTTTGGAGTGGTTTTTAAGCTATTTTTTCTGGACTAGCATCAGAACCCCAATTTTACCCCGTTCTAGCAATTTTCACAACCTGACAGTCACCGATGCTCGCTCTGCATTAGAGACCTTCCATGTTTAACTGTCCGCCTAACTAAGTTTTTCTACTTATTTTCTAATTACTGCTCTCCCAGGGTATGCCCATCTTTCCTCCACCTGGTGCGTTCTACATTTTACATTCTTTTTGACGCTCTTCCCATGAGCATCCGTTGTTCTTACTTTGAAGGGATGAGCTGTTGCCAGGATGTGAAACCAAGTCAGCATCTGCAGCCCTTTCCCTTGTTTATTGCTTTTTTGTTGCTTTTTAGGTCTTGGCTGGCGAAAGCAGCGCATGCGCTGCACTTGCTACTGCGAGTACCTTTTGTAATCGATTCTGGCGAGGGCTTTCATGCACGCGTCTGCATGGACAAACATGGCTGCTCTTGCCATTTGTACATAGCAGACAGCATGCACATGCCCGTCTGGACTGTGGACAGTCCGACGCCATTTTGTTTGCATTTTGTTGTCATGGCAACTAAGCTGCCGCTTCGTGCATGCAACTTGCAGGAGGGATCTGCGTGATCTCCTTGAGATCTGCGGCTTGTTTCTCATTGGGAAGCATATGAGCCACTTGCTCGCTTAATGCAGTTCAACAGGCTTTCGTTAGGTGGCCCGGCAGCCATCGCTCCCCTCAGGCCACGGCAGCTTTTCTGATGCCTCGGGCGTAGCAGCTCATTTAGGCGTTGTGTAGAAGCACCCCCGCTGGTACAGCCTTGAGATGGTTAGAGCTGGCGCAGCCCAGTCCCACTGCTGGCGGAGAGCAGCTTGCATGGACCGTGGTGCGCCACTCACTAGACCGCCAAGTCTCTCTCCAGCAACGTGCAGCTCACAGCAGGGAGGTGAGGCACTGAACTTGCTCAGTGGCTGTCAGAGGCAGGGTTGTGAAGCATTACAGACCTTTTTATTCCAGGCAGTGGTGCTGGCTTACACTATGCCTCTGTGGTCAGCTTTGTTGGGGCTTCCTTACTTTAAGTGCAGTCACTTCACGCTGTGCCGGGTAGGGCAGGGGTTGTACTTGCTGGAGTGTCGGCTTTGCTCAGTGGGAGTTCTGCAGGGCATTCAGTTTCCGAACCACTGTCTATTTCCCTGCTGGAAGGCCTCACCGGTCACACTGGCATGAAAGCAGCACTACATGCCTCACCTTGGAGGCACGATGCAGTATTTATTGGCCTCCACCAGCAACGCTTGTTGCTGTTATCTTCCTGGACAAGCAATAGAGGCGAATCATCTGTTTTGCTGGCAGCAGGGGTAGGGGTGCCTCAGACTTGGGCTAGTTCTCCCCTCCCCGAGGAACTGCTGCTGCTGGCTCACACACGGGGTCAGACCCGCTCATCGTCAGTGTGGTGACTTGGGCCCAGGCCCACATGCAGTACAAAGAACCACGCAGACAGCCAGTTACTGTTCATACAACTGGCCCACGGCCCGTGCGCCCGGCCCCTTTTATTGGCAGGGTCACCTGACTGGTGACACCTGTGATGGATGGGTGTGGGGTGAGTGTGGAAGCCTCAGGGAGTGGCTGGTGGCACCATGCATATCCGGAACACTAGAACATGTCCCGCAGGACACTATAGGAAGGTTTCATTGTCTTTTCAGATGCTGCACGTCACTTGTATGTAAATGTTAAACTAATGCTGGGCAAGTGAAGGAAACTGAAAGTAGAGGCACAGCATTTTTGTAGTGCTCAGGTGTACTTTTATTGACGACAGACAGATGGGAACTGAGTCAACCACATTTATTTATGCTTCTATTAGCAAACGTACAAGATATGTTGTAGCTTGTACTTATGTTAGCAAGAGGGTTTTAGTGGCTGCAGTGCTGTTTTTTTCGTCTGCGCTTCCATTAAGCAAGGGGCCTATGGCTGCTGTAGGAGCACATTTGTGGTGTACCTTACTACTGACCCTCAGGTTTTGCTGCTTCTGCGATGGCTGGTTGCCTCTCGCCATTTCTCTTACCGACCACATAGATGGTAACCAGTATTAGTGCCACTTTTATGGAAAAGCAAAAAAATGTATACCAAATTAAATCCTTTTCCAGCTCAAGCCAGTCATCAAGACAACTTTTTTAAAGCAGAAAGGGTATGGTAAATGTGTCGCTTAGTATATCAAAAATGCACCTTGTCATAAAGCAGATTGGACTGCAGCACTAGATGTCTGCAAGACTTCTAGGAGCTGCAGTAGTTACATAGTGGTACAGTGAGTGTAGTGAGAAAAAGACAAGTTCATTGTTAAAGGAAAAATCAACAGTTCAAGGGAAATGCATTTGCTTTTCCTGACACTGCCCAACTCGCTATGCATCTATATGTATTTAGACAAGTTTGTATGTTGAGAATTTCTACTTGATGGTGGGCATAAAGTTTCTTCCACCCCTCTAGTTATATGCTTCCTCACTAAATTATTCTGTCAGCATTTTTAAATGCAAGATGTTATTCAATCGTGTATATATGTTTCCGCATATAATGATTAGAGATGTATGCCCGACCACAGCCACACCTTTTTTTACTGTTCCATGCTTTCGATTCACAGATATTGATGAATGTAAAGTAATGCCAAACTTGTGTCGAAATGGCCAGTGTATTAACACCATGGGCTCCTTCAGATGTTTCTGCAAGTCTGGCTACACCACTGACATAAGTGGGACATCTTGTATTGGTAAGATATAGTTTGCAAATCCTTATTACACTTTTAGCAATACAATCGACTGCTACAGATAATAATTGGAAAAGATAAGAATTCTATAGTCATATCCTTATTCAGAAAGTAAGTTATGTGGAAAAGATATTACCTATCACCAGATCAAAAAGATAGTCAAAGAAGGGTCGTCTTGAAGAGAGCATGAGAGTCAAATAGGACTTTTTTTAAAATCATATGCATCTCAGTGTCACGGGGATCCATACTACCTCTAAAATACCAATTGGTGTTAATGGGGTCTGCATTGTGTCTGCTTATTCAGAATAGATGCTTATTGTAGTGGCAGGTTTGTTTGTATTACTTTAATGCCTCATTCCAATCACCTCAATGACTGCCTGCATTGACTTTTGGGTAATGTGAGATCATGCACGAGTATACTGAAGATGATCTGAAAGAAGGGAAATCTACATTGAATTGAAATCAGTTTGCACACTATAAACACTATGCATCTAAATGCCTAATTTAATCAATAGGGTACATACTTATCACTCTCAAACGACCACCTAATAGCAGGTTATGGAAGATTAATATACAAATGAAATAGTAACATTTTAAGTAGCTTTGCATTTGCATTTTGGATAATGTTTCTCATAATTGTTGAGTCCTTTAGTCTTGTAGTCCAGATTGCTTGTCCAGTTCCGCAAATTGTCCAACAACCACATCACCAAAGGCTAATAGCTAATCAATCTGAGACAAAGATGTGTGGGGGCGAACTAGTAGAGTATTGATTACAGTATTTCCAGCATAATTAAACCCAATTTATTTGGCGCACTTCAGAATTATTTAAAGTGATGAGTTACAGGGTTCTGTTAAACTGCATTGAGAAGAACTACCTCTAGCTGTACTGTGTCCAGCGTACCATAACAATGGTATAAAACATTAAAGGTTGGCTTATGCAGCAGTGATTATCTTTGCATTAACAACAATAACATTCCCTACATATCTGAAAAAGTATAAGTTCTCAAATATCTAACCCAAAGTCTTATAACGAAGAAGAAGCAGAAGCCTTCCAGAAAAAGCACACATTCCGGACCTGATATAAAGAAAGTAATCAGCTGAACAAAACTGGCAAAGAAGAGCAAGTGAGCTTAATTACTATAGGAAAACAGTCTCTAGGAAGCAAACATAAGTTGAGTTACAGACTTTTGGAAAACAAGTAAACACTTACCTGTTGGTTTTCATCACAGTGGTTGTATTCATTCATTCCTGTAGAAAATGCTTTTTTAGCCACCTTCATTTTGTGGGACTGATGCTGCTGGGTTTTTAACTGCACGCTCATGCACTGCCAATCGGTTTCCATTGTATATGCTCTGAATGCAAAAATGTGGTAAAATTGTCTATTCCCCAATTGTCATATTTAACGTTCAGGAAGGTCATAGTAGATGCTAAAGAAAAGACACCAGTGGCATGGAAGATTAAATGTCACCTGCAGAATGAAGCACCAGCAGCTTTTAAACCTACAGCTCTTAAACTTACAGGCAGGCCTGCCAAAACAACCATTTTTGACAAGCAGGAACACCCACTTATATATATTGAGTAAGTCAATCCTAAGTAGGCATTCTAGTCCGCAAGGTAGGGCGTCTAAAATGTAAAAGTGGAACCTGAAACAATTTCCTCCAAACAGTTGTATGGCCCAACAATCTTTGGCCTGCCTAATATAATCATTATTTTGTGTGTCACACGGGAAGTATTACACTCTTGAGGTTAGGGCCAACTATGCCTTCTTGAAAGTTAATTTGTAACTGTTAGGTGTACTTACCCAGAATTCTAAAGCAAGTGATAAAATGCGAATTAGATTCAATTCAATCTTACATAGTTGAGTAATGTCGCACTTATTTTCAAATCATTCAGCTTACAAGGTTGACTAGTTTTACAATTTTTCTCAGAATCTCTTTATTGTCCTTGATTGTTTTCAGAAGTAATCATGAATAGGATCCCTCTGTGCTGTGAAAGTATTCTTATTAACATTCTTCATGAAATGTATCCATGTTGTACTGTGTAATATTTTTTGTTAACATTCTTCAAGAAATGTATCCAATGCGATGTCAAATATATTTACTGTAGTAACTTCATAAGTTGCCATTAATTAGCAAACCAGCCAGCACTTGTTTTTCCCCCTATGTGGCATTAAAGCCTGGGGCTTTTTCAAGGCTCGTCTTTTCATTTAATACAGTCCTCCAATAAAACAAAATTCATCACAGACTAAAATCTGTCACATTAGTCAGTCTCTGCTGTCCTGTGTTGTGCGCAGTGGTGGCTGGTGACATTTGAAAGTGGTGAGGCGTATACTTTCTGTTAGAGTGCACCATGGCGAGCGAGCGTAGCCCAAACATCATAAGAGGTGTTTGGGGGGTTCTCCCCCGAGAAGATTTTGAAAAAGAGTGGGTAAATGGTGCATTTTCAAGCAAATTTGAGAAGCAAGAAGGTTAATAAAGCAATTATGAAGGTGCAGTCATTACAATAATAAAGGGATGTCATATAACCACATGTAGATAGAAATGTTTCTGAAGCTAGGCCCTGACAGTGCCACGCACCTCTGAGCAATATACATGCCGTGTGCCATCAGGGCTTAGCGTCAGAAACATTTCTATTGTTATGTTTTTGAAGCTAGGTCAAGTGCTGGCAATCAGTATGTATGTTTCTCAGATATAATATAGTACCACAAATTTTGAATGAAAAGTGACACATAAAAAATTTTGCCAAGTACATTAACAAAGCTCTATCGATTTAAAAACAGTCTTTACACCTTTCCAGCGTGGGACGTGAAACGGGTTATTAAGCTTCCAGCATTAAATTAGTGTTACCCACTCAATTACTCCACTTTTTTGACAATGTCACACCACCACTTACTGCCCCTTCCCCCCCACCCCCCGAAAGAGCTCTCCTACTGGCACAAGCGATGCTGTCATCAGCTAGCTACACACAAATACACTTAAGAGTGCATAGTCGTACTTTGGGGAACAATAACATTTCTTCTAGTGAAATAAAATTTCTTCCAGTGTACAGAAAGCTCATTTCCTAAGCATGAGAATCGGGTAGACCTGAAGATCACCTGCAGGTGTGGTTTCCGGCAGTCGCATTTGCTTCATCTATTCAAGTAATAGACAAGCAATCATGATAATGCGGAACCGTGGGGATTAATAATTCATACTGTCATGGCATGAAAATGAAACGTAACTGTCTGGAATGTTCTCTCCGTGGCGCGCGTTACTCTTTTTTTTGTGCAGACTTCTGCTGGAAAAGCCGCCTGTGCTCAGTGAACCACCCACGAGGACGGGCAGGAATGCTTTCACGCAACTTCAAGCACAATGTTTTTCGCGTTTCACGAAGTTTGTCATTTAGCGAACAATGGCAGCAAATAATGGTGGCAAAGTTCACTTCCACTGTGAGCTTGTGACTCTGACAAAGGATTAAAGGCTTCTCCCGGTGATACCGTATAATCAGCAGCCAGCGAGACCAGAAACAGGCAAACTTTTGCATTTTGTTTCTCACCTGTGATATCAGAAAATCATGGTCTCCATTAGAAACCCATTTGTCTAACTCAGACAATGGACTAGTTAAACCCGGTGAACCAGCCCCCCTCTTCAAGATGCAGCGCACTGTTTGTTTAAAGAGGCCTATGTTCTGCTTGGTAATGGCAAGGACCATATAAAGATATTCTCTGCACTGTGAAGACAAAGGAGGGATTCTCATTTTTTGCTCCTTCAGCGCACGCATTAACTCAAATATCCCCCAATTAAAGCATGTTTTTGGTGACAGTACAACTGTGACACATATTTTTTATAACTAAGCCTACTCAGTCTCACGATGAGCGATTACATTTTAACAGTGGATTTAAACATCATGCGTTAGGAGGTGTAAAATGTTATCTTATGGACTGGGTAGAAAAAAACCCACTTCAATGGCAGGGTACCTGTAGGGAGGCCATTTTCTCTATGAAAATGTGGAGTGCGCATGACTGCTTTGGTCAGCCCCAGGGCCGACCAAACAGTCAGGGTACTCAAAGTGGTGCAAGCCACTCCTCCCTTACCCCGCCCATCCGGCCACCCACCCACCCCAACCAGGCATACTCTCAAACCATCCCCCAACCAGGCATACCCCTGCCTTCCACTTTCTCGCAGCACAAGAAGCAGAAAATAAAATGATATTTAAAATACCATTATATTTTCTGCTTCACGCACTGCTAGAAAGCAGTGGGGCGGAGCTCCAATGGCCTAATGGAGCGGCCGCCACTCGTTGCGTGGCATCTTCAATGAAAAAAAAATGGCTGTATTATATGAAAACATGATCCTTGAAAAGGCCCAAGGCTTTTGGAGAAAACATGTTAATTTTAGAGAATAAAAACACAGTGTTTTCTGCTACATGTACCGTGTCATTATTCCGTGGATACCTAAAAAGAGCCAGTTCATTGAAATTATTTTTAAATCATAACCTTTATGTTCATGCAATATCTGCAGTAGGCATTCCAAGCAGTTATACCTGATCTAAATATTGTCTTCTCTTGTCAATGTATAGACTTAGATGAATGTTCCCAGTCGCCAAAACCATGTAACTTTATCTGCAAGAACACAGACGGCAGTTACAAGTGTGCTTGCCCACGAGGCTACATCCTCCAGGAAGATGGAAAAACATGTAAAGGTAAGCGGGCAGTGTTAAGATAAAAAATGTATTCATCAACTAATGTAAATCGCTCGTCACAGGATATAAGATTTAAAACAAAAAAGGCATTATGTTTCCTGATTAAATTCACCCCTGTGCTCTTTCACCAAAGCAATTTCCTCAAAATGTTTAAGAAGCCAATTAAAATTAATAGAATATCTGTATTTGAAGTTATTGTGTTTCAGTAACCACACTTTTAGCCGGCACGTTTCTGACTATATTCAGTGTCTCAAATTTGTACTTTGGCAATATCCTTGTATTTTTCCTAATAATATATCTGTGCTGTGCTATTTTATCTCAGGCATAATCTTGCTATTTTCTGTTTCATGTCGAAAGTATGTAGTAGACAATGGCAAGACTCAGCAATCATTTGATCCACGCATCTTTCGATCATGCCTTTTGAGAGCCCAAAACAAAAGAATGTTCTATTAATACTAATTGTACAATCATATTAAGGCACAACTATTTTAGAAATTTGCTTTAAAACAAATGTTTGCTTGTCAATCTGTTAGAATAAGTCCCTGACTCTATTAAAGCATTTATTCAATATGTTTCTGTTTTCAGACTCAACTTCTTGACATACCTACTTCTAGTGATTGTAAATGGCTCGCCAAACTGTCAATTTCAGAAAGACACAAGAGAAGGCTTTTTGAATAGTACAATCATCCACGTGGAGTAATATCTGGACTAAGCCATTTTTATTGCATAATAGCAAGCAAAGGTTGAAGCGACTTGTTCATGAAAACCTTCACAGTTGTCAGATTTTCAAAGTCTATGGAATTGATCCCCATATTTTTAATCCTCATAACTTCACAAGACATTTATTTCCATAGTTTTAGGTCGTTATTGTAAATGGACAAATTTTCCAAGTTCTTTATCAATTAGCATTGATGCCTAAAAGTTAAATATCACATGAGCCCAAGAGTTCTGGTGGGAACAGTTTAAGTTTCAAGGCTTTGTTACCTGACAATGTATTGCCTTATGTTTGACTATGAGCATGTAATACTCAATTTGTCTTTAAATTGAGATAAATGCTTGGACACAAATCCTCAATAATCCATGGCCACTAAAACCTTCGGCAGCATGTGCATTGTGAACAAGGATTATTAGTGGCTCCCCTGTCAGGCTCAAAATCCAAACTTAGAGTCTTATTTAGGTTTGGTGAACAGCATAGTCCATCAAAACAAGGTGGATAGCCTCTCCATTATATTACAAAGGTAGTAGGCTATAATGCACTTGTAACATGAAGGATGGGATATCTGCCAGTTAGTGAATGAGTATCCTGTTCGCAAAACTTTAAATATGGTCTTAATCTTTGTACACATTCACTATAAATTGGAAACCAATTGATCTGGGCTTTTGTGCACTTCTACTTTTTGTTTTCTCAAAGGAAGGATGAAGTGCAATTCGTACAAAAGCAGACAGCCACACTCTTTTGTAATGTAAATGTAATCCAGTACTTGTATAGCGCACTAATCACCCCCAAAGGGGTATCTCGGCTTTGGGGGTCGTTGTGAAGATTAAGTGAGCTATTGCCCAGAGTCTCATGGTGCTGGGTAGACCCCTGCCGCCGGAGCCAGGGAATTGAACCATAATCCCCAGCATCCAGCGTCAGTCACCCTGGCCGCAGCGCAACACCTCTTCCTTTTCACACTATGCTTATTGCTGTTTTCAGTAGAGCTGTGAGAACTAATCTCTTGTTGGTTTTTCTCAAAGGCTAGCAATTAAGCAAATATCCTCCAATTACATTGATTATATGTAATTCGCTAAACAAATTGACTGGATTTCCCTATTTGGTGCTCTGGAATGCTGAACTCTTTTAAGAACAGTAATTTACAAGGGCAGGGTGCAACAAGATCACCCTACTCTGAGGAGGTCTTCCATTCCCGTTACCCGAGCTCCCCTTAAGAATTTTTTGCTCCTTACACATCTCCTTCATCCCGAATACATGTCTATAAGACCTATGTAAAAGGGTATCAGCTATGCGATAAACACATAAACATAAAACCTGATGGCCACTGAAGACTGCCAGGTCATCACGTGTTTCCCTGGCCAGAAACAGTATAAAAAGTATGTATGGAAGTCTATGAAAATTATTTTTCAGGGAACTGTTATATCTGCTCCTATGTTGATTGGGAAAGACAACTAGCCATGCCAATACTGTATCGTTCTTTTTCTTTGGCCCAACACATCTTTTTCTTTCAGATCTCGATGAGTGTCAAACCAAACAGCACAACTGCCAGTTTCTCTGTGCCAACACAATTGGGGGCTTCACATGCAAATGTCCGCCGGGATTCACACAGCACCATACGGCCTGCATTGGTGAGACTCAGTAATGGGAAAGTTTACTTGTCAAATGTTATGATCATTTTTGTGTTATCTTAGCAGGAGAAAGAAAAGAACGCTATATGCATTGTATATATAGCACTACACAAAGCATAGAAGTTGTGACTGCTAATTTATCATGGACGGTATAACAGCTGTTTTGTGGCTCATTTTAATGAGCCATCTGGGGAGTGGGCTGGCATTATAATTTGAAATGGAACACTAGTTCTGAATTGGTTCTCTAAATTTCATGCCCTACCGACAATTATGGTATAACCATCTGTTGCATTCTGCTACAAGGGCCATTTGTTGTTATGGATCATCGACTAATGGCTTTACAGTAGGAGAGTACAGAGGAAAAGAAATGAAGAAAAGAACACTGAGCTATGCATGCACGAAGCAATGGGAACCATGGCTGATCTCTCTGAAAATTATGTTTTTCCTCTTCGAAGTGGAATCTGATGACAGGGGTAATCCTTCCTCCTCGTAATACGTGGCAGGCAGGACAGTCCAGGATGTAAAACCTGCTTGGCCCCTTGCATGCGAATGTCATGTAAGATGAAGTTAATAGGTAATCAGGAAAAAAGTAAATATGTTTTAATAAAAAGACAGTTGAACATATGTACTTCTATTTCTGTATTTGTAAAAAATGTGTAGACGTTTGTCAACTTTCAGTGTAAGTGAAATATGGCTTTTGCATCTCTCTTCCAGATAATAACGAGTGTGGCTCACAACCATCACTTTGTGGAACAAAAGGAATCTGTCAGAACAGTCCTGGGAGTTTCAGCTGTGAATGTCAAAGAGGATTTTCCTTGGATAGTACAGGCTTGAACTGCGAGGGTAAATGTCTTGGTATTGTCCTTATAAGCAATAGTACAGAAGGCTAATATCTAGCTATTAAATTATTAGATTGGACATATTTTACTTGCTGCACCTCAAAAGAATCTGGACATACCAAATGAACATCACATAAATTAGTTGTTTAGTGTTGGTGGCAGCCTTCAAAATTCATTGGCTTAGCTTAATTAGGCATCACAGGACAGGGGGCTTTCCAAATGCAAGCCATTAAATCTTTAAAAAAAAATCTTGTCTGACCCTGTTCAGCACTGGCTGCGAAAAAGACTTCTCTCAGGACAAGTTAAATCAGATGCAGGGAAACACCTTAAACACCAACATAGTTAGAGGGACAAAGAAGAAAAGATGTGAGCTGTTAACCACAAAACAAATTAGCAGAAAATATATAAAAGAATTCTTGAGAACATGCCCTGTACAGAGATAACATTCCCTTAGTGTGTTCACTAACGGGTTACGTAAGAAATAAATATGCCCGTATACAACTGAAAACAAGTTTCTTTTTGATTTTCCGGACTATATACTAAACAGTTTTAAATCTAAAGCATTTCAAACTCCAACACTGAAAATAGTTGTTTTTCAAAGCAACATGATATAATTGAGGTATTACACATGTAATACAGGTAAGCAATGGTGAAGACGTGGGTAACTGATATCAAAAGTCAGGTTACTGTTTAACAATTTAGAAGTTTAATTTAACCCAGGGCTCTCGAAAGTCGGTCATGGAGGGCCGGATCCATGCCAGATGTTTAAGATAACTACATTTATCTAATCGCAATGTGCTAAAAATCTGGCATGGATCTGAACCCTCCAGGACCGACTTTAGAGAACACTGATTTAACCAATAGAATTAGCACATTTTAAAAGTGGATATTGATCCACATTCCCACGAAAAAACAAACACAGGATAGAATCAGGCCTTGAGAAAGTTGTAGGTCTCTGTTTTCTGTCACCAGCTTTCTTGTTTTTGTTATGACCCTAATAATACCCCTCATTTTGTCAATATCCATAGTCATGTCAGTAGAATCAGTGATTAGTGTTAATAAGCTGCTCCCTCTGTGGTTGCAGTCCAACTTCAGAACCATGGTGAAAGGGAACACCACACTTCTCTCTGGGTGGTGGCTGCATTGCTGTAGAGTGTCTCCAAAGGGGGTCTTCTTGGTCGGGAGCCTTCACTTCAGCTCTACCCAGGTTTTCTCTGGTTTCATTGTTGTTTGTCTCCTCATCAATGCTTGCTTTCCTAGATTTAATTTTTCCTATTTCTCCAATCTCCTCATCTTTGGTTGGCTTAGCATCTCTGGTCTCTTTTGCTCCTGCTCCTCCTCTCTCCTCCTCGTCTCAGCTCAGCATCTCTCTTCTCCTCCTCTGCTTTGGCTCACCATCGCCTGCCTCTCCGTGCATCCTCTTGCTAAAAAAATTCAAATTTACTAACAATAACAGATGCCCTTCTGCTATTATGATTTCAGTTGCTTCCAGCATGCAACTACCAATGTTCTAATTTTAATTATTAAAAATCTTAAAACAGTGGTCTCTGCCAAATCTATGACAGGAACATAGAAGTTGGAGAGAGGCAACAGCCATTTCAATTGATGCCAATGAGAGCTGAGGCAGGTATATTACTCCTCAGACATTTCTGGGAATTAAAAACTATTATACAGTATTTATGGTAGATGCAGGTTACAAATGTTCTTCCTTCAGACATGAAACTGATAGAGCATTCTGCCCACACTCAAAAATATGAGAGCTGGAGAAAGGTGAACATTTCTTTCTATTCCACTTTTGAAGAAAACACAGTTGTGTGGATGTATTCCCACCTTGGCTTGTTTTGGGCCTCACTTTCATTACTACAAGATGTTCAGCCATTTAAACCAAAGCACCTGAGGCCTGAGGCAGGCATTTATCGAGGTCACCAAAAGGCAAACTATTTAGGGTCTTTACATTGGGTAGAAAGAATTTCCAGCAGGATGGATATAGTAATACCTCCAAGAGAGTGGAAATTGGAGTTCCGCATCATTTTACATGAACAATGCTGCAGTGCCTGGTCTCCATCAGGTAAAATCTTTACTTTGTTTAACTATTGATGCTCAGAAGAACCTTTGTGTCTATAAGCACCTGCAGCCTTCCTGGTCACTAGAGCAACATGTTCTAATCATTATCCACAGGCAATGATTGTGAAATAAGTTTATTTGCCAATAATATTCTGGTCAGAATTAATGCATTCTTCCCAACCATTTTTTAAAAAGATGTTATCCGAACCTGATCAGAAAGGATCTAGGAAATATCAACGAAGAAGATATAATGACTGTTTTGATGGATTTAGGAAAATTATTTTATTGACTGGTTAAACAAAACATCTACGTTTGAAAGATATAGAGAGCAGTAGTGTGGATTAAAGGAGATTCCATGGAATCTAAGGGAAATGTATTGGTATTTGCTCCAAAAGTTATGTTTTATTTTCAAAATTAGGATAAAATTAACTTGGGTATGATAAGTAAGAATGAAGTGTGATTTCACCATTCTGTCTGCCTATGAAGAAAGAGGAGACTTCATCTGAGTTCCTAAATATGCAACCATAGTTTGAGGTGTAAGGTGGCCGTGAAGAAGATTTAAAGTGAAGACAAATAATGTTTACGAGTTGTGATGGGTATGTGGTTGAACAAACTAGTGAAATGACTTCACTCGCTTGAGAAAAGTGGAGAAGCTACAGTGACAAAAGAAAATATGTGATATTATAAGCATAGAAGAGTCCACTAAAATTTCAAGTAACAATCCACACTAAAGTAATCATTGGTATCATACAAAGCATTTCCTGTTTTATGTTACCTCTCAACACATCCTGAGTGGTATTCCAAACTACTCATATTGTTATTGAAATATTTGAGAGAGCTTTGCAGGGGATCTGGAGGAAAAAACTGTTAACTTATTTATTCATATACTTATTTAGGGCCCTATTAGGATGGCAGACGGACCTGCGTCCGTCCGCCACCCCACAGGAGGAGGGACCGTCCGCAGGGGCAGCGGCGGTTCCTCCGTGCAAATTAGGATGTGACCGCCACCCTGGCGGTCACATCCTGTATGTTTAACATTGCGGCGGGTGCTGCTTGAAGCAGCACCCACCGCAATGTTAAAAATGCATGCTTCCCATTTGCATGCACAAAGCGGCAGGCACCGCGCTGTGCCTGCTGCTTTGTGCATGCAAATGCAGGGGGGTACCATAGGTACCCCCCATGTGCACCCCCCACCCCCCACCCCCGTCACCCTGGGGGCCCGCAATCACCGTATGCCTTTCCACGGCGGAGAAGCCGCCGCGGAAAGGCATCTGTTCACCCCCATCCTAATATGGCTGGCAGTGTCTGTATTAGAGCTTTTCCGCCACGGTCGTAAGGCGACTGCGGCGGAAAAGCAGCAGACGGTCTTCCTGACCCCCCAGCCATCCTAATCTGGCGGGGGGGGTCTTTAAAGGCTCCGCAGCGGTTTTTCCGCATCCTCCGGGCCGGCGGACACTTCCAGTTTGCATAAAAGCGGCAAACATTTAGGCAAGGCTTTTGTCAGATGGTTATTATAAAAATCCATTTACAGAGATGCAGAGTCCCACCACCATCAAAGGTAGAAGGATAGCACACTTTTCTGACAGCTCATATCCTACAAAGAAGGGGAAAAGAGTTCCGATTTAAAGTTCATTAAGGGCAAGTCCATCGGCATAGAGCAAGGAAAATAAAAGAAAATTTTATTTAAATGGTTCAGCAGGGGAGGTTCCAGTTCATCACCTACCAACTCCAGCCTCAGCAAAACAGTCCAAAAGTAAAAGGATAGTTCTCCAAAATCAATCAGCATATCATCCTCACACAAGGTGAAGAGAAAAGAATGGCATTGCCCCTCCTTTGGAGTTTCTTCTTCTTCCAATAGTGGTGTGATTTAGCATCACACCACTATTGGAAGACTGTCATATGCTCAAATTCACATAATGTCACTTAGGACACATGCAACAGTAAAATGCTTTCCCATGCTAGTCATGAGAAATAAAATGATTTGAGAGTACACATAGGCGTAACATAGGTGACAAAAGAAATACAAAGTGGCAGCTGAAATCCTGTTCCCACAGGAATATTTCACTGTGAACATTGAAGAAACATTTAGGAATGTTGAAAATCATTCCTATACATACCAAATAAAGTAATGTTTCATTAGTTGTAAATGGGCCTTTGTATTAGGTCTGGGGAAATGTCAGCATTAGAGAAAAAACATATTCGAAAGAGCCTTTAAGTTGGTATTACACATTTTAAATGAAATAAACTCTAAACCAGTATCAAATATAATGTAATTAAATCATTTCAAATAGGGAATATGTGGAGTTTTCACCCAACAATATTACATGAAAATAGCTAATACCCTACTACCACACTTTTTCTCAACATTGATATGTTTAGAGTTTTCTAAATGCACATTACAAAATTCGTTTTTCACTTTTCATAAAACTATAGACTCTTATGCAAAATTTCCAGATCGTACCTGGGAGCATATTTACAAGCTCCTATTGCCACAGGAACGTGACTTTTAACTACGTTCCTGTGGCAACAGGAGCTTCACCTTATTTACAAGGCGGCGTTAAGTCACTTAACGTGGCTTAATGCCGCTGCGTTAAGAAGGCATCCTTTCACGCTACACTTAGCATGAAAGGGGTGGGCATTGGGTATTGTGGTGGGAGTTAGTTTTTGGCACTTTCGTCAGATTTACATATCCTTGTAAATCTGGGGCAACATCAAAAAGCAGTGGGGGTTTCAGTGGAAAGTCCACAGAAACAACCATTGCACGCCCCTTTGATCCAGAATACTGCATGAAAGGGTTTGATATGTACAATGCAGCATTAAGCCATGCTAAGTGGCTTAGAGCTGCATTGTAAATATTGAGCAGGGCATTGGGCCAACGGAGCATCATAAAAAGTGATGGTCTGGTGGTGCAATGCTCTTGTAAATATGCCCTCTGGTTTCGGGATTAAGGTTTTGTGTTTTTTGTATTTTCTCAGTGCTTAATTTGTAAAAGAATATGTAGGGTACCCAAGGTTCTTCTCAGAAGCAGCCGCTGGGGTTCCTAAATGTCTGGGTTACTGACCAGCAAAGATTTTGAGTCTTGATTCCACTTCATGCCTCTTTCATCCTCCACCATACACTTTCTGTACCTTAACCACAGGCATGCATGATCTTTTTATGCCTGCTTTCTCCCTTTGTCACTATGTTCCTGCTTTCTTGTTCCCTATTCTTTCCCAATGTTCCGCCTTTCCCTATCTAGTTCTGAGTAAAAGCCTTCTGATGGTAAATAGGTCGTAATCTCTAATAATGAGTACTGGTTGGCCAAACCTGCAACCACCGGCACAAATAGGCACTGCTATGCAAATCATTTTGGTTTAATTTTTCTTCTGATAAGATTTTAATCATCATTGAAGAAAGAAGCAATGATTTTGTTTTTACATTTTCGAATAGCGTTGTTGATGATTCTTAGCTTGGTTAATCGCTCTTCTTATGTTCAATGATTTTTTTTTTACAGAGTTTTATATAGTGCAAACTTTACTCGAATCGTGTACCAGAGCCCTTTGCGGAGCACCAGTTGCATTACATGATGACACATTCATTTTTTTTAGGCATGGGGACATTAAGTGATTTGCCCAAAGTCACAGGATGTTCAGCGTCATTGTCGAGACTCGAACCCAGTTCCCCATATTTAAGGTTGACCGCCATACCTGTTAGGCTAACTCCTCTCCCCAATTTTATGTGTTTTTGTATCCACAGCTTTCTTTGCTTTGCTCAGTGGTGTTCGGTGCTAGCTCATCTAGGATCCTTGATCTTGTTTCAATATACTTGTTTATGAATTCATTCACTGCTAGCATTTGGGGCAGTACCTTGTGGTGTGTACTCAATTCCTGATGTGCTTCGTCCTTTGATGAGGTTTATTGAGTTTCTGATCCAGTGCTTTGTTCTTCTGGGTTGGCTTGATTTGATTGTTTTTGTTAAATTTGTAAATTAGTGAATCATCCGACCAGTACACCTTTTCATCTTCATCAAAGAGACGGCCGAGTCTAGGGCGTTTTTTGTGTGCAGGTGATGTGCAGAATTGTGTGATATTATCTTTGTTTAAATGCATAGGTTAACAATTATATTGCCTTTTTGAATGTCTCAGTGTAGGCTAAAAACTTTAAGCTAGATATTGTTCTCTGCAATTATCTCACATTCAGAGTAAAGCACTATTAGCTGCTTCATAAAGGTTAAGTTGTTCCTTAGGGTTATCTATGAGATAAAGCTTTAGTAGGTTAGGATCAATTGACTATATATCTATTGGCATGGGCGTCCGCAGGAGGGGGCAACGGGGGGGCGCATACCCCCCCTGGATCGTCGGTCCGTCCTGTGCGGGCCGTACTGGTGGTGCTGCTGTCAGCGCTACTAATTGAACCAGAAAGCTCGCAACGCGCTGTGTGTGCAGCTTGCGGGCAGGTTCTACACTCTCAGGGTTGCGCAGAGGTGAGGTTACAAACAATGTAACTAATTCACCCTCGCCAGCGCGGTTGCGCTGTTGCGCAGATCATTTCTCCTGAGATCTGACATCGCGCATAACTGGTTTCTTGAGCCGAAATAGTTAAGAATGACGTCACCCAGGACGTGTATGCCACCAGAGGGATAGTGTCTGAACAGACCCTGCAGTGAGCCCAGGAGCACTGAGGCCATTATCAAAATGTTGCACCGGCATTGTCCTCGACTCTAGGCCAGGAATGCGGCCGGCGCCTCTGCAGGGAAAGTAATCGGGGCAGGCTGGCCCATCAGTCCGGGTCTTTGCAGCTACCAGCGCAGGAGCAGGCTCGGTGGAAGCAGCTGCTGTAAAAAGTAAGTGTCCGGTTACTTACCAAACATAGTGGCTTATACTACTGCTCAACTGTTTCAGTCACCGAAATGCAGAAATACTTAATTTTTGGGCAGCTCAGCATTAAGCTCGAGTGAGGCTGAGCTGCAGACAGACAGCCCGATCATGACTGACACTCCTAGGATTTTTTTCTCTTCTTTGCAGTCTCCCTTCTCTGGACCCCCTCCACCCACGCAGTCCTTTTCTCCTGCCTCGCATGGTTCTTGGGGTGGCCAGTGGCCTTGTACAGGCATCAGCGAGGCCACGAGCTCCACGCTGTGTTCCCCACAGCCGTGGACCGAGTTGGCCACTATAGAAAGGCCAGAGAACTGGAGGCCTTTCAAAACCTGGAGATTATCCCAGGGCACAGGGGACCCAGAACTCGGATGCGTGTCACATCGTTCCTAAAAGATCAGCAGACAAAAGACTGTGACATGGTAACCCAATCTCTGTAAGGGAAGGAGTCCTTAACCCTTAACGCAGAGCACCTGGGAAGGCCAAGCCTCCCAGAGAGGGAGGACAAATCATCCACATGGGAGGGACTCTCTGAACTAGGGAGACATGGAATGTTAACTCTTGAAAATTAGGTAAAGATAGAGGCAGTGCCTAATTTAAAAAATAATATTAAGCACAGGGGTCCAAAGTTTTCTTATGGAACCAATGTCACACATAGCATAGAAATCTGAAACATTGGCAGCTATGAATGCTGGCAGTGGCACTCCAGCAGCCCAGTGACACACTGGGCTGCAGGAGTGTCCGATGTTACCAAAAATAATGGCGGCCGGCCTGCGAGGTGCGGGCCGTACTCGTGATGGCTGGACCTGGTGGCGTGCCGGGGTGCCATGTGGGTGGCAGCCGCGGCTGGCCTGGCGCCATTCTTTTTAGTAACACACTAACGCTGGCAGTGCACTTCAGCAGCCCAGTGAGAAACACTGGGCTGCAGGAGTGTGCGCAAGCGTGTTCGATGTTACCCAAAATAATGGCGCCCGCCCGACCACGGCCCAGCCATAACGAGTCACACCATGCGTTGAGGGTCGCAAGCGGCTATGCCATGGGGTCACTCAATGCGAGCGTTATGTCATTGGTACCTGAGCCCTATGCTACTACCAATGAAATTTAGCATATTTCTCAGCTACCAACAACCATGGACTGCACCCGGCCGCAGGTTTAACAGCCACCAGGAGGTTCAGCATGGGCATTTCTAGGCAGTCCAGTCCATGAGATGGATAACTACACACCAGACAATTTCCTATAATTTGTTTGACTTCATCCCCTGTAGTAATGTGAGCTTGGGCTGCGGCCCTGCATCTTAACTTCAACAGCTACGTCTCCCCCAAAGGTTCCAGTACAAATGTGATGAACTGTTGTTTTTAATTATTTGCTCTTTTGCTGTTTTATTAACTTGTATACTATTATGTATAGAAATGACATGGAATATACAGGTGGTAGGGAATGGTGTTGGTACACTGCACGGGATATGTGTCCTGTTAGTCTTATTTAAAGACAGTGACTGTGTGGTCTTTGAATAATAAAATATTTTGCATGTTTGCCTGGGAGGAGGCCCTGAATTTCGCAGTCATGCCACTGCGCAGTTACAGTAGGCTCTCCCTTCACCACCCGGTGCTGTCCGGAGGAAGGGTGGGGTGCAACCCTAGGGGAACACACACTGGCAGTGATACATAAAATGTGGGTGACAACATTGGAGCTAGATGTCCATGGAAAAGGGGTGCACTTTCTATTCACGCACGTCATATAGCGCCAGACACCTGGGCGCTGGTGGGGCTTCTGCTTCATGTGCATGGAGCTCTGCGGGCCCCAGCCATCAGACGAGCACCCTCAGAAGGGCACCCTCCACTCCTGCTCAGCCCCTCTAGACAGGTTCCTTGGCTTCTGCCGCTTCAAATCCATAAGTTAAACACCTCCTTAAAAGGAGTTCACATGTGATCCCCGCTCCCCCGACCTATGCAGCCCGGACCCCCAGGGTCACTGAGAGGACCCTGCAGTCCCGGCCCTCGGACTCCACCCCCCCCCATCCCTGCGGTGACCCACCTCGCACCCACCTGCAGCGCCGTTCTGTTGAAGTGGTTCCTGGCGTCGGCACTGGCCCCATCCTGCAGGAGGCCGCGGACCCCATGGCTCCTCCAGTGTTTCTTGTGCCCCACCTGGCATACATCTTGTTGGAGGAAGGTGAAGTAAAAATGTTGCCCCCCCCCTGGATACATTTCTGCGGACGCCCATGTCTATTGGTACATATTCAAACATTGAGAATCGGTCTACGAATAGGTTTCCTTATTTTGACTGATATATCTAGGTGTATCATAGCATGTCCCTGGAGGACCAGAAGCTCTAAGGTTGGTGGAGATGTTTCATTTAGCCAGATGTCTGGTAGAAAAATTTAATGTAGTTTGTATATTGTAATATGTCAGAAATCTCTATGGCATGTTTCACAGCAGACCTGCAATTATGCACGATACATTTTAGGAAGTATTTTAGCATGATTCTTTGTAACAAATCATATGTTTTTATTTCTTTTTTTTTTTTTAAATGTTTTTATTGAAGTTTTTCCTCTTTCCCCCCCCCCCCCTGAAATATGGACAGGGCACAATAACAGTCAATGCATCGCAAAATCATATATACATTTGGGAATTATACAAATCATAGATAACAAATGTAATATTAAATCATACATAGTTTTCCCTAAGCAAATCATATATACCAGGAATACATAACTTCTGTACACTACATTCTCGATTTCCTCCCCCCCCACCAGTTAGACCATAATCAATAATCGGGACCTTGTTTCCAACGAACAAGAGGCTTCCATATTTGCAGACCCAACTTCTTACCGTTTCTCCCCCTCCTCGCATAAATGGCTGATTCTATCTTTTGGGTAGATAGTAACTTCCCCAACCATTGATGATATGTAGGAGGGTTAGGATCCAACCATGCCGAAGCGATTAATAGTCTGAGAGTCGCCATTGCTACAAATATAAACTTTTCGTTATCCACGTGCATCTCAAGGCTGACTCCTAATAACATTAGATCTGATTTTAATTCTATTGTATTAGCTAATACATTCTGTAAAAATTGCTCAATATCCTGTTTTATACTATTTAAATGTGGGCAAAGTGAGAAAATATGTATTAGGTCCGCCCCCGGACTACCACATCTGAAGCAAGTGGTTCCCGAAATACCCCCCCATTGAGCAATTTTCCCAGGTGTATAATACAGATGAAATAGGGTCTTATAATGTTGAGCCTGTAGTGATGATGAGCACAACAATTTTCTTCCCATCTCTAAAGAATCTGAGAAAATATCACTATGTATATCCAAATCTGCAGACCACCTATTAATCCATTTCTCCATATCATCTTTCTTTAGTATAGTCATATCCGAATAGAATCTCTTTATGGTGCAATCTGAGCCTATTTCTGTAATATCCAGCATTGCATTTCTATCAAAGCCCAGAGGCCCTCCTTTCCTATTTATCAAACAGCTCCTTATTTGAAGGTATTTAAAAAAATGTTTTGTATCTAAAGTATATCGAGCCTGTAGCTCAACAAATTGTAAAATACCTTGGGGTCCGTAAATATCTCCAATCTTTCTTATCCCCCGCCTCTCCCAGTCTTGGAATACAGCTCCCGAAAAGACCATACTAGGAAGTGAAGGGTTATCTTTAAACCTAGTGTAAAAATTATATTTCCCGATTCCTATCCTTTTTGATATTCCCTTCCAAACATTATGCGCTGCCATTAGGGTCTTAAACCGCGTTCTTTTATAATAACTCTCCTCAGTGAATCTCAAAAATATATTTTCCGCATTTTTACCAAGAACTAAACCATAAATTGAAAGTGAACCTACATTGTCCCAGTCGTCTATATCCGCCCCCCCCACCAATCCCAACATGTTTTGGAATGCAGCGGCCCAATAATACCCTTTTAAATCTGGTAAAGACCAGCCCCCACGCTCCCGCGGTAAAGACATATATCTCAGTGCCCTACGTGTTTTTCCTTTAGCCCAAACAAAGCGATTGATCATTTGTTCACATATTTTGAACCACTTGTTTTCAAATAGCAGTGGGATAGCCCTAAATATATACAAAAATGTTGGCAAAATCATCATTTTGATGAGATTGACCCGGCCAACTAATGATAAGTGTAGATTTTCATATCGGGCCAGGTCCTTCTTTGTTTTACTTATTATTGGAGCAATGTTATTTTCTACTAAATTATTTAAATCAGCTGATATTTTAATTCCAAGATAAGTCCCCGCCTGAACAACACGATTATCATCACACATAGTCACTGAGTTTTTGATAATCTGGGTCTTGGAGGCATTTAGAGCGTACCCGGATATCTTTCCAAAACTACGGGCCTCTTCTTCTATATAGACAGTTGCCTCTGTGGGGTTTGGTGTTATCACCGCCACGTCATCAGCATAAGCCAATATCTTGCACGGGCCTAACAATGTTGGCAGTGGGGTTATCTCTGGACAAAGCTCTAATTTACGGATCAATGGGTCCATATACATAGCGAATAATAATGGGGAACAATGGCGCCCCTGCCGGGTGCCCCTTTTAATTAAGAATTGTCCTGTAGTGTCTCCATTAACTCTTAGAGCCGCAGCTGGTTCTTTATATAAAGTTTGTAATGCTTTTATAAACCCACCCCTTAGCCCGGCTCTAGCCAAAGTGTACCACAAATAGTCCCACGAGACCCGATCAAACGCTTTTTCAGCGTCAAGCAGCATTACTGCCATCGGGTCTCCTGTGACTTCAGTGGAGTCTAATAGTGTTATTACTTTCCTGGTATGGTGGGTCGTTCCTCTACCAGGAATGAAGCCATGTTGGGTATAACAAACTAAAGAGCTTATCACTTCTGCAAATCTCATTGCCAACATTTTTGAATATATTTTAGTGTCATTATTCATTAATGTAATAGGGCGGTAGGAGCCAGGCTCATCATCCGGCTTACCTTTTTTGAGAATCAGGACAATATCTGCACCCCCCCACGACTTTGGTATGGACTGTCCAAGTTGTGCAGATTGAATCACTCTAGTTAACTCTTGAGAGAGCACTCCCCAGAAAGTTTTATAAAATTCTAGAGGTATCTGATCAGGACCAGCTGCCTTACCCGAAGGGAGTTTACCCATGGCTTCCTTAACCTCATCCATGTCTAGCTGAGTTTCTAATCTATCTGCTTCTTCATCCGAGACCCTCTCAGTTGGTATATTCTCTAAGTAATCGCTAATCTCTTCACTACTACAAGGGTGTTGATAATCATAGAGGGTCTGGTAAAATTTCCTAAATACTTCCCTTATCTCTTCAGGGCCAGTTTGTATATTACCGTTTTCGTCTCTAATTTGCTTAACCGTCCCTGCATGTTTTTATTTCTACTTGATTTTAGTTAAAGATGAGGTTATAGTTTCATCTGATAGTTATCTATGAAAGACCTTTCAGTCAACTTGTTCCAACTAAGGTAATATTCCTTTAACCTGATGACAGGGATCACCTACTCCTTCTTTCCAATACATTTCTGTTTTTCAATTTGTAAATCAGCTTACTTCTTCCCTTCTTTGGTATGTATTTGGCTCTTAGGAAAGGGGGGTTGTTTTTTGTTCTTTGTCAATAAGCCTTTTTGTGTAAGACTACGTCGTGTAAAAAGGGCCTTTCTTAGTCTATTATACGTTTTTGTGAAAAGCTTAAAAGTATGATTCATTGTGGCTTGCCTTGTTCAGACCTTGTCACAGTCCGCCCATTTCTCTATTGTAGATGTGGATGAATGTGATGGGAACCATAGGTGCCAACACGGATGTCAGAATATGCTCGGCGGATACAGGTGCAGCTGTCCACAGGGATACATTCAGCATTATCAATGGAACCAGTGTGTTGGTAAGAATGTTTTTCCATGTGTTATTAATTCTTAGTGTATGGTTAGGGTATTACTGAATGTAAACATGAAAAACAGCCCACCTAGCACAGAATATGATATTTCTACTCAAAGTGCATTTATAGCAGAGAATACCTAGAAGTAAGTACCTAGGACACAAACCTGTGAGGTGATATGGCATCTTTCATTTTCATTGGGGGTGATGTTGGAAACAAACCCATCTACAGGAAATAATTTTAAGTACTAAAAGCATGTGTATCCATTCATTGTAGATCCAGAACAGTGATATAAGTCCTCATGTGTCCCATTACAAAAACTTATAGCTCAGCTGCAACCCATTTTCTGCTGTGAAACGTAAACCAAGGCCTTTCCAAATTGTTGCTAGTCACGCATAGTGGGAGAATAGAAAGGTTCTTTTTGTTTACTGCACATTTTCATAGAAGATATAGTATACATTATTGCAGACCCCAGTTGGTGGAGGTGGTATGCTGAACTGGGAGGCACTGTACATAATTGTTGGAAATGTCTAAGACTGTCAATATTTGGAAGGAGGTGCTTGTCAGAACACACTAACCTGAATTTTGGATCCAGTGGGAGTGATGAATGTTTCTTCACTTCTCCATATCGACTAACAGTCATACACAATAGAAAGAAAGTGTTCAGCATTTAGACCCATGGACAGGGGGAGAGGGATAAGAGAGATTACAGAGACACTGAATGCCACCATTCTTACAAATCACTCCACTTGGCACGGATGTCTGCTGTGTTGCAGTGCATATTTAAAAACAAGATTAAAAACTTTAGTGCCGTGTTTCTCTATTGGTTCATCGAACTCATGCTATAGCAATATGCTTCCAGAATATCTCTATGTTACAACCTCACTGTGTTTTAGTGGAATCTGAGATTTCCGGACCTGAAATATAAATATAATGTTTGTAATTTATATTATTCAGGTTTTGGCATAATCTCACTCCCCTCTCTGACAACTGTATCTACCATCTGTTTTTGTGAGTGCACGCTCTCTGATCATGATATACACTTAAAGTGTTTCCTAAACTGAAAATATAAATAAACATTCATCAGTATTATATAGTTATACAGATAACAAATACATTACTTTCCTAATAGTATACCACTAACTAAAATACAATACATTCATCGTAAAAATAGCTACAGTTTTTAAGGAGATAATAAGGAGGCTTCCCACTTCTCGTGAAGCTTAGAATCCAAATGTGCATAAGAAGATAAGAGTTTATACTCCTTCAAGACCATCTCTGAAACAGTACTTTTAAATATTGATGTTAACTTCCATAAGTCAATTTAAGTCCTTAGAAGGTTTTTTTTGGTATTCATCTTCAAATTCAAACATGCTTCAAAAACAAAAACAATGTCCTCTAGCTGTGTGAACAATGTCCTGGCTGCAACAAAAAAATGCCTCAATTGTCTAGCTTAAACACTCTGAACCAAGAGGATACTTGGATCTCCAAGGGGAGGGGGATTTTCTAATTTAAATAGTTGTACTCTGCTGCACCATGTAGTCCAGTAGCCCCTGTTGCATGTTCTCACTAGCAAATGTGCATCAGGCCGAGACATTCCAGAGACGTGCAGAAAGAAGGCTAGACAGAAGGTGGTCAACAACTTCAAACTGTTTCCTACCCACTGGTGGGGGTCTTTGAAAGAAGCTTTAGCTTTACCTCTCAGGAGTGGTGAAGTCATACATTGCACCACCCATACTACTGCCTCTGGGACACTCTTCCCCTCTGTCCCCTGGTACATAGTGGGTTCCGACGGTCCGTGCCACAAATTACTGCCAGGATGCACTGGAAAGCGCAGCGGCTATCCAATGAAGTTGGAGTGCCACCCTTAAAATAGGTGCAGAGTGCTGCCATACTCCCTGTTCCCCTTTGTGAAAACACTTATGGCCCTGTTCAAAGAGCTCTGCCCCATTGGCATCCAGACAGAGCATGTGGTAAGACACTGCTTTTCAGGTACACAAAGCTACGATGCTTACAGGCACACACTACGGGCCTCATTTATGGGGGTTTGCCCTACATCAAAGTGAAAGGTCAGGAAAGCACCATATTTATCTAATATGATGGTTTCCTGCCCTGTCCCCCTGCTCTGGGGCTGTTTAGGCAGCATAGCGCCAACACAGGCACCCTTGCACCATGGTGCAAGGGAGCCTGTGTTGTCTGCAGGATTGGTTTTGTGAAGGAAAGAGCACCTTCCTTCCCGAAAATAATCCTGGGAGGCTTTTTTCTCATTCAACGTGTGCTGCAGCTGGAAAGAGAAAAGAACGAGGAGGAATAAAGTTATTGCTCCTCGTTGCACCTCCCCTGGGAGGTGCAACGAGGAGATTTGGATTTGGTACATCCCCAGGCTTACATGGTTTTGTACATCTGGGAAAGTATCAAAAACCATGGGTGGTGTGTGGGCGATTTGCACTGCCTTCCCTTACTCCATATCTATCAAGTGGCTTTGCATGACATCATAAATATGATTTTGCAGTTTGCACAGCCGGAGTGTCATAAAAAGTGACGCTACAGTGGCTCAAGGAGCTCATAAATATGCCCCTAATATTGTTGTGTGTTCAGTCGCCCATTCGATTTGCTGGCAGCACAGCCTTGTTCCCAATTGCAGCACTAAATTGGCGCCCAATTCTTTAGGCGTGGCTATGTATCACGACAAAGTATTAGCACAGCGTTTTACTTCAGTGGTTGAAAAGGCCTGGCAATGATCTCGAGTAAATTTAAACCAATCTGTTCGATACTTAGATTATATAACAACCCAATTACTTCCTAATGCAGCACCATACAACCTCCCCACACTGATATATGATTTTGCAAAAACCTCATTTTGTCTTCATGGTGGACGCTTATTGCAATAATGAGACTTTATAACATATTGGAAAGAGCAGAACAAAGCGCCAGAAACCTTAAACCTCGCTGAATAAATTCTCCTTGTAAACAGAAACTTTTGCTGTCAGGAATCAGTGAACACCAGACTGACTGAACTCTGCTCCAGCATCTATGTGACAGGTTACTCCTGGACCGATCCACATTTTTCTTTAATTCATAACTTTTGTTAAACCTCTCCGTGGGCAGTCTAACACAGGCCATGTCATCAGAGTATTACAGTTCAATTGTCCGAGAGTCAAAGCTGCTGAGACAGAAATAATATGCATGCAATTAAAAGATGTGTTTTTTCCTCCGAGGTCGTCCATGTTGCATTGCCTCCGATTCACTTCCCCAATTAGAGCAAACAAGTCACGTACTCTTGTCAAGTCTGATTAACTTTGGAACAATAGCGTCTTGCTGCAAATGTACTTCTTTGGGACGTGCACCAAATCCCCGAAAAGTTGCTGTTCTATTCCAAGAGCGTGTGTTCCAAACATAATTTCTTTTAGAAACTTTTTATTTGAATTTTTCACAACAGTTGGGGAATTGTGTGCAGTTCATCCACCAGGTATTGTTGCCGGTGCAGCGTGTTTGCAGTGTAAATGCCGTGGATGGAGCAGGCAGGGGACTCTCCCCCACTAGCACTCTCTGTGACCTCCTCAGTCTCCCAGGACGCAAGCTTAGCAACGTCCACGCCCCCCCTTTGTTGGCAAACTCTACAAATTGAGTCAGTCCAGACTGCTGCAAGATTCAAATTGTAAACTACTTGCTTTTCCTGGAAGAGGGTGGTCTAGCAGAGGGGATTTTGCAGACACATGTGATAAAAAGAAAAGCAACAGAATTCTAAACAACCATTTTACTAATGATGCCTTTACTGTTATCATTTTGTTTTAAACATAGGTCCTCTCTTCAGTCCTTGCCGCTTGTGGTGATTTATATTCCAGAGAAGATTTTAATCTGTAAATGTTGGATGTCTGCACTGGAAAAGCATGTGCCTGTTTGGCTTGATTCACAACCACGTCCGAGCCGTACAATCACTTGCAATAATAGTCTGTTCTTGGTGGCAATGCATTTTAAAATGTATATTGTAAAATTAATGGGACATATTTGATCGAATTCCAATTCATGTTTTGGTGTAGTTTGAAAAGGTGCAGGGCATGCTTTAGCAAGATGTGATGTCCTTCTTCTCTTTTAGATGAGAATGAATGCACCAACCCCAATGCCTGTGGTTCGGCCTCGTGCTACAACACCCTTGGGAGCTACAAATGCGCATGCCCATCCGGCTTCGCTTACGACCAGTTTTCAACTGGATGTCATGACGTGAACGAGTGCTCTTCCTCCAAGAATCCTTGCAACTATGGCTGCTCCAACACAGAAGGAGGCTACCTCTGTGGCTGCCCACCTGGCTACTTCAGAGCTGGACATGGGTGAGTGTCAAACACATGTACACAACCTCTCCTACTTTCTCTAAAAGGAACACGCATATGTCTACAAATGGCAGGATAATAGATGATATCCGAAGCTGATGTATATCATTGCAGTTTATACAGTTGGATTTATACAGTTTCACAAGTATCCTAAGATCTGTGAAACCTCATAGAAACTGGTGCTGTATCATGCTTTCTGATTTGCTAAATGTTTAATGATAAAGATAATATGCCAACATTCCACACACTGGGAGTGTGGCAGCAGCAAAGCTCTGATTTTAAGCACTTGGGTGCTGGCTACAGCCTAGCACACCCTGAATGAATGGAGATATCAGAATGTAGTAGAGATATAAATATATACCGTCAGTGGTCTTGTTTTTTGGCATTGCACAACAAATGACTCCCCAAGTGATATTCAAAAGCCAAACCTAATTATGGTAAATTTGAATAAGAAAGGTTTAGAGGTTAAGGCCTCTCCGTCTCGATAATGCAAGTGAATTATATATATCAAATGCTTAACATTACCTGTCTTGGCTCTCCATCAAGAGAGGTAATCCATTCCTGTCTCAGAACCAATTTTATAGGACAACACCAGTTTGTTCCTGCTGAGGTCCTAACAGAGGACAATCAGTTCCATTAGTCGCGTTGCCTGCATGTAATGCACACTTGGATGACAAATGCGTTGATTTAGATTGAGTTCCAGATGATGGGAGGTGATGACTCCTGTTGGATGTCCAGTTCATGGCCTTCCAAGTGCCGCTCACTCCCCACTACTGTAAGTCGGACTAAAACATGCACATTCTTTTTGAGCAGGATCTCATCTTTGCTAACCAATTGGAGGGGCTGTGGTCAAAAGGCATTCTTACAACCGAAAAGTTGCTGAATAATTCTTTCTCTTATTCCTCTGGTGAAGCATGCTGTGATTGAGGTAGCCTTTTTGCTCTCTCACTTTGGCTACTATTACTATTATTACTATTAGCACTACTAATTACTACTACAACTACAATTTACCTTTAGCTCCCAGAGTCCCTTCTTTCAAAGGTCTATTAGCCATTAGATTTGTCTGTGGCCTCTGATAATTTTTTTACATTTCTGTACTGGCTTCCTGTCAAGCTTTGTGGGCCCGATTTCACAAAGAGCCTCCGCTGTCGAATATATGTCGTTACAACGCAAATAATTACAATGCATGCTTTTACAACACAGTTTTTACATTGCAACTACCATTACATCGCATGATTTTACAATGCATGCCATTAACACCATCAGTGCTGCAGCAATTCATCAAGGATGCTGCACTTTCTTGAATCCCATTGTTCATGACGAGCTCGGCTCGTCATGAGCAAATGAGCAGTGTACTGCATGACGAGCTGAGCTCGTCATGGGCATCGAAGGGGTTAAACACAATTTATAAAAACTACTAATACAACACATTCCATTACAAAGCATACCATTACAATGCATAATGATTTAAGGGCAACAGTAGTGTAAGTGTTACATAGTGTAGGAGTAACAATTACTATTCCAACTCCAGTGAGTGCAACAGTAGGGTAAGTGTTGGATAGTGTAGGGGTAAAAATTACTATTCCCACTCCAGAGAGTGCAACATGAAGGGTAAGTGTTGGATAGTGTAGGGGTAAAAATTACTATTCCCCCTCCAGAAAGTGCAACAGTAGGGAACGTATTGGATAGTATAGGGGTAAAAATGACTATTCCCACTCCAGAGAGTGCAACAGTAGGGAACGTGTTGGATAGTGTAGGGGTAAAAATTACCATTCCCATTCCAGAGAGTGCAACAGTAGGGAAAGTGTTGGATAGTGTAGGGGTAAAAATTACTATTCCCATCTACCCCAAAACCCATACACACCCTGAAACAAAGAAATCTCCATGACTTACCTAATGCGTTGTAATGGCATGCATTATAATGGTATGCTTTGTAATGGCATGCATTGTAATGGCATGCAATGTAAAGGCAGTTGCGTTGTAACAGCTGCGTAGCAAAAGCAGTGCGATGTAATGACTTTGTTGTAATGGATGTTCCCCTCCACAGTCATGATGGCGTCTACGCAACCATGGCGGAATCTCTGAGAAACTACAGTGCGGAGATTCCACTACGACTTAAGCGACAATGCCACGACTGCGGAGCCTCCACCACAACTGTGGAGGCTCTTTGTGAATCCGGCCCCTGTGCGTTGCAGCATGCACAATTTAATTTGTTTTCGTAATTTATTTCTTTACCTACCTCTGATCGGCCATATGCTGGAGTTTACTACCCACCACTCTGCCCCTCCCCCGCCCCACTGCTCGCAGCACACCCTCCAGGAGCCGCTACTGTTTATATCACATTTATATCACAGTCATGGAAGACTTTACTGCCTCCTCTCGTCAAGCCCCGCATGAATGGGAAATGTAGAAAAACATAATGGTCTTCATCTTTCAGAGATCAGGCACTCAATCTTTGGATATACTGCCATTGCTGGAAACTAAAAAGAACTGGCCTTTTCATTGTGGAATGAAAAATCTATACTGTCTCTTGAAGATATATTATGGATCAGTGTGGATCATACATTCCTTATAGCTTTTCCTCTCTGGTGCTCCCTAGCGACAGAGTATGCACAATGATGCAGGTAGCATCTCACAGGTCCAACCTTAATTTCCTTATATTTCAAATGTTTCTCACTTCGAACTAGGGACCTTCTATCACAAAAGTGGTGACTGTTTTTTCCCGCCATTTACTTTCTGCACTTGGTCACTCTGTGCACAAATAGCTCATTAAGTCTACCTTGGTCTCTGTTGGATTATGATCATCATAAATTCTTTCAAGAGTGCTTCACTATGAACTGACTGCAAGCAGTATATTGTTGACATGCATCTTCTCTATTTATATGGCGTCCTTAAATGCCTTTCTAAAGGGGAACACGGGGCAGGGATGATGGCCTACCACAAGACTATTCTAGAAAAACAATTCTACAAAAACATCTTGACATCATCTTAGAAGTAATGTACCCTGACGAAATATCAGTGTAACTCATTTGTTTCAGGCACTAGACTGTGGAGAAATTGGTACATTCTCTTGGAGAAGTGGGTATGTTCTCTTGTCTCTTCCTTGAACAATAACCTCACTTTATCTCTAAGCTGGCCAAGTCCTGTAGCTTAGATGATTCCTGTAGGACCTAAGAAGTAAATAGTGGTGATTACAGATATTCAGAAATGTATTATTTCTCTCCAAGGAACGGTTTTTAGGAGTCATTTTGTTACTTGATTCTCCTGTTTCCAAAATACAGTAAAGCATGCAAATCCATCCAAAACATAGTGTGCCATCCCTGTATAAGACCCGTCTTTAATTTCTGTACTACACTTACAATTCATCTAGTCACCTGTAAAAAAGAAATTATGACTTAGCTGCTCAATTGTAAAAAGTTATTACAGCTGACACCTGACCTCACAATGCCTGCTGCCAGAGCCTATGTGAAAGGCAGGTCATGGAGCATAATTACAGCTGCAGTCTTCCTTCTTCTGACATGAGTTCCTAAAATGAAAAGCGATCAAGTGAAAGAAGATATTAATTGATATATTTATTTCACTCCTAGGTTCTTATAGGAAAGATATAATCTCTGCAGGTTTCAACACAATCTGAGCCCAGCATTTTTTTATTTGATAACATAAATTTGTCCTAATATCTTTAAGTAAATATTACCAAGGCCTTTTTAGTGTGTATAATTTTGGAGTACATATTCAGCATTTATTCTGTTTCTCTACAATTACAATGAAATAGCAAGACACCAAAGATTGAATCTGTTGTTTGGGAAGGGTTACAGAATGACAATGTATTTATTATAAGGAATAAAATACCCCCATATGGATGTACGACGTTACCACGCATGGTTTTACCACGCGTACCTTTACAACGCGTTTTTTTCAACGCAAGTTTTACATACGTTGGAGGGGTGCGGACTTAGGAATTTTTTAATTTACTATTCCAACACCAGCCTACATACAGTAGGGAAAGCGTTGGATAGTAAATTAAATTATTCCTTGTCCTGTAGCGCCCTCCAGCGCAAGTCGTGGTTACGACTCGCGTTGTAAAAGACGCGTTGTAAAGGTACTGCGGAGTAAAATCCGCGTGGTAAAGGATGTCCCCCCCCCCTTATGTACATTGAAAGAATATTGCAAATCACTTATGCATTCCCTAACTCCATAAAGATACTGGGTCTTTGACCTCTTCCGTCCATGCGGTTATTCACTTTTCTTCCTAATTTTGTTGCTTCTTCCCCTCTATCTGTTTGTTCCTGCACTAGAGCATAGCTACTTTTCTATTCTTTTGATTGGATGACTTGTATCTTTCCACTGTTGACTTCAGCTAAAAATATTTTTCTTTTTGGTTCAGTACTCTATTGGAGTGCATGTGTTTTGTTGCCTTTTCTTGCTCTCGGTCCTGTGTTCTGCATTCTCCTCACATGCTCTCTCCCAAGTTCTTCCTCCCCCCAATTTTCTATTTGCTTCATTCAGCCCCCATTTCCTGCCCAACCCGTTTTTTAATTTGTTTATTTTTATTACTTTTTTGGAAGGCCTGGCAGCTGTAATTTACTACCAGGCCAAGTCATACTCTATCATGCAATTTTGTGCACTGGTGAAGCAGTTACACATATAATAATCAACTTGGGTCAGCCATTTCTTATTTTTACAAGTTCTGAACTGCATCAGCATAACATTTAGGTTGTTTCTAATGCTGTTCAAAATATACAAGAAGTATTGGTAAAGCCAACGTTTTATCTAACTCCTTTCAGTCAGTCAGTCTTACTTTCTTTACTCTGCCATAGGCCATACAAGACAAGAATAAAAACCAATACAAGATTTGTCTAGGTAATAAAACAAGAAAGTATAAAAACCTTCCTTTCCATAAAACAATAAAACATTCAATATTTAACATTCAATATTTAAACAGCATGTAATAATACATTTCCACCCACATAAGCGTATGACAATACATTCCCACCCATATTTTAACACTGTCCATCTCATATCTATTTTTATTGGCTATTGATTTCCATGTAAAATTCAAAACAGTGAAGCAGATTTCCCTATCTGCAAGACTTTGTAAGTATATTAAGCCCTTCTGATGTGTTCTCAGTTTGGTCTTCTGCAATACAGGTAATACAAATTCTTTTTCTGCGGTCCTTAAATAGAGGGCAAAAGAGAATAAAGTGACTAGTGCTTTGATTGGTAGTTTGGTCACACTAACATGGCGGAATGTCATATGACCAAACACCTTGGACAGTAAAAGCTGCCTTAACATGTATCTTAAAATATGTAAAAAGGGATCCCCTTCCTAATACAACACCATCCCTACTGTTGCTTAGATTGGAGAGTGAATAGTGAATCTAACCCCTCCATTGCCCAACACTTTCCCTACTGTTGCATGGATTGGAGTGGAAATAGAAATGCTAACCACTCCAAAGTCCAATACTTTCTCCACTGTTGCTCAGATTGGAGAGAGAATAGTAAACCTAATCCTTCCAAAGTCCAGCACTTTCCCTGCTGTTAACTGCGTTGGAGTGGAAATAGTAATTCTTACGCCTCTAAAGTCTAACACTTTCTCAACTTTTGCTTTTGTTGGAGAGGGAATAGTCTATCCAACCCTCCCAAGTCCAGCAATTTCCCTTCTTTCGCTTAAATGTTTTACCAGAATATGAAATCTAAGTCTTTTGAAGTACAACACTTTTGCTGTTGTTTATTTTCGAGTTTATTTTTTATTTTTATATTATTTATTATTATTGTATTACAATATTTATTATTGAAGTGGGAAATATTTTTGTTAATATGTGTTGATTTTAACTTTTTAAGTTAATGTTAAAAATGTTAATGTGTTATTAGAATTTTTAAAACTATGTTATATTAATCTTATTTTCAAATTAAGTTTCACGTATGTTTTTAATTTAAAAATGGTTGCATATAATGGTTATATATATGAATATTTCAATATACTTTCTTTACTCAACGATATACTATTCCACTGAATTTGGTAGCTCACATGCAAAATATGTAAACTCAATAATTTTGTATATACTTTTTTGACAGGATATTCTGGTTTAAAAATACTGCTGTTCTCTATATTCTGACTTAAACCCATGCAAGCCAATATACAGTTTGTAATTGTTTATAAACTATATTTCATGCACTTTAAAGTGATTTTCAATAGTGGCTCTAGTTCAGTGTGTTGAGACATGGAGGTAAGATTCTGATCTCAAGCAGTGCAATAAGTACGAATCTAAATGTCTCTAAATTAGCTATTCACTGTGAATTGTAAGGAAAATTTGCTCTGTAGATAGAACTGGATAACCAATTATTCTTTCCATTTGAATAGCAGTTGTAAATCTAATGAGTGTCCTGCAATTTTCATTGTCTAATGAGTTAAATAACTTATCACAGTACTGTAGCTTTGTTTCTTACTACAGGTGGCTGGGAATGCCACCTGTAGAATGTAATCAGAAAATTGTAGACAAGTTTCTATACAGTTATTACAGGCCTCGATATCTTTCCTGTGGCTGATTCATGCAATTTCACATTTATTGTATCTTGCTAACTGTTCCACAGGCACTGTGTCTCAGGCTTGGGATTTAATAGAGGCCAGTACATACCTCACGAGGAAGACGATGAACACGAAGAGAATTCCTTGTCCCCAGAAGGCTGCTATGAATGCGCAGTAAACGGGCACGCTCAGAAGGATGGTAGAAGAAAGAGAAGCTTAAATGAAACAATCGACATCTTGGTGAGCCAATAAGCAACTATCTGTATGACTTGTCTTCCATTTTTTTATCTGTCTTTTATTTGCTGATTCGTAGTCTTTCCTAGTTTGTTCTGATACTATCTAACAGAGCAAGGCTCATTAATGTATTATGAGGTGACAGCTTAGAATCAACCGCAGAGTGTGCATGATTTCCTACCATGGGCCCCTTGCTGCTCTCCTTTGAATATATATACTTTGTATCCCTACCTCTGTTTTCTTACTCTAGTTTTTTTATGGTAGTATGTTTCGAGGGTTAAGCACTTGAGGGCCAGATGTACGACCATGGCATTTTGCGACTCGCAAACTGTGAATGGCCATTTGCGACTCGCAATATGCTATGTACAAGAGTGTTTGAGACACTGTTAGCGATTCCCAATGGGGTCGCAAATTGCATGCCTCATGAATATTATTGAGGCTGTTGCATTTTGCGACCCCATTGGGAATGGCTAGCACTCCCAGGGATGGTGGCCTGCTGGGGTCAGCAGACCTCCATGTCTGGGACTTCTTTTAAATAAAGAAAAACGGGATGCATTTAAAAATTAAAATGTAACATTTAATTTTCATTTTTTAAGGGCAGGCAGGAGTCCCTGGGACCACTGCCTGCTCTTAAAAATTGTTTGTGCATGCATTCCCGAAGGGGAAGGGGTCGCCTGGGGACCCCTTCCAGTTTTCAAATGCTTTACCACCCTTCTGAAAAGGCTGGTAAACTGCGAGTGTTTTTAGATTTGCAAAGCATTCTTACATAGCTGCCGGGGTCGCTATTAGGAAGAGAACACCCCTTCCTAATAGTGAGTCACTAAACACTATTTTGTTAGTCCCAAATTATTTGCGACTCAAGTCAAGTCAAGTCAAACAGGTCTTTATTCGATTTACATCATAAAAGACAGTGTACATAAAAATGCAGTTCATACAGATTAGTATATAAGATAATAAATACTTTACAGTTTAAAACCAGGTTAAAAAAGTATTAAATTTAAACAATGATGTAAGAAGACCCATGATGACCTATAGCAATACTAAGTTACAGTTGAAAACACATAAAAACATATGACATAGAACCTTCATTTTCCAAAATTGCGACTACGGAGTGACCAGGCCCAGCTCAGGAATTTTGCTACACCAATAACAATAAGGGGTGTAGTATCAGTTTTTAAGATCCTAGTAGCTGCAATAGCAGATCTAGTACCCAGTAAACGGCAGACCGGTGAGAGACACATTTTTCTGGGTACCAAATACATGGGGCAGCAGAAGAATAGATGTTCGATGTTCTCTACTGCTGCCACACAGAAAGGACATTTATCACCGCCCCCCGAGGACCAGGAGTGCGTTAGCTCCCGCACAGGTAACGAGCCAACTCGTAATTGATGGTACAATTTACGATCTTTCGGCTTGGTTATTAAGTCTCAATAGGCCTCGTATCTGGGGGCATCCTTAATAACCAAAAATTCCAAAGACATGTTAGGGCCAACAACCAAAGTAGATCTCCTCTCTCCAATCCAGTGCCAGTAAATGTCTTTAAGACCCTTTGTTGATGGGAAGGTAGCACCAGCTGGATCAACCCATAGCACCTCCAGGCTCAGGTTTATCAGGAGATTTCTAAGATGAGAGAACCAGGGTACCCGATGGGCCCCTTTAAGCCCCCTCACTTCAAGAATAGCCTCGACAAACAGAGATAATTCGGGTGTAGTCCACAGACGACGCCAAAACGCCAGTGGTCTATACCGTGCCACATCCTCAATGGGTTTAACACCTAAGTCGAGCTGTAGGGGTATGTAAGGTGTTGATTGTGGGAGCCCAGTTGCCATACTGAGGAACCTATTCTGAGCCACCCTCAGAGTGGATAGATCACTATAACCCCACAGTTCTGCGCCATAGATAGTTGCAGGAACTATCTTGGAGCCATACATTTTGACCAGCGGGGCCAGAGGTTTAGTCAGAGATTTTGCATGCTCCTTCAATAGGGCTCCCCCCAGTTGGACATGTTTCAGAGCCATAAGATCCAGTTGGGGTTTCCAGCTCATATTCTCACTTAGTGTGACACCCAAATATGTAAACACCTCCGTTTGATCCAATATAGCTCCACTCATCGACACCTTGGCCTTCACAGCCTTGGGGCCTCGCAGAACCATAAATTTGGTCTTGCTGACATTCACCTCTAACTCATGCTCGCTGCAGAAACAGTCAAAGCGGGCCAGCGCAGACTGTAGGCCCTGCCTCGTTTTAGAGATGATAAGAGTGTAGTCTGTGAACATGAGGAGGGGAATTTTCCTTCCAGCAAGGGAGGGGGCGTCAGTTGGAAAGTTAGAAAAGTACTTGGTCACCCCATTAATAAACAAAGAGAAAAGGGTGGGGGCCAACACACACCCTTGTCTAACCCCCTTATCAATTTTAAAGCTATCAGTAGTCTCACCGGGTGCCCCCCATCTTACTTTTGCATAGGTGTTTGAATGCAGATTGATGAGCAAGGCCACCTGCTCTTTAGTCATGCCCAGATCCAACAAGACTTCCCAGAGCTTATTCCTAGGCACTAGGTCAAACGCGGACCTGAGGTCCACAAAAGCCGCAAACAGAAGGCCCCCCCCTAAGAAGACCACCTTCCAAAAAAGTAACATAAATTTAAATACTTGCTCAAGAGTCCCCATATGTGGCCGAAAACCTGCCTGGAGAGGACTTCAAACATCATATTCAGAGATCCAGCTCGGGATCTTGCCCAAAAGAAGGCGCGCAACAATCTTTTGTACAGCATCAATAAGGCTAATAGGTCGATAATTAGCCGTTACTGAGCGATCGCCCTTCTTATAAATTGGGAGGATCTCCGCCCCGAGCCACGAGTCAGGGACTTCGGCACCCCTTGCCAGAGCATTGGCTAGCAGAACAATATAAGGGACCCATAGATCCTGTTCCTGCTTAAACAGATCCGCTGGAATGCAGTCAGGGCCTGGTGCTTTACCTCCCGGGACAACCCTTAACACCGCCCTCACTTCGGAAGCAGTAAAGACCAGGGCATCGTCGAAAGTAGTAGGCAGCAGTGTGGCAGAACTAGTGGCATTCGCTTTAAATTGGTTACCATAGTACTCAACCCACTCCCTTGGCTCAACACAGTTTGAGGGGACTGTATCCTGTGGGCGGTTGCCCCATTTAAGCTGCCACCAAAATGTGATCATGTTGTTACTCTTACAGGCCTCCAGCAATTCCCTCCAACGAGCCTCATCCCAGTTCTTTTTGCTGATGGCCTGCGCATTTTTGTAGATAGCCCTACAACTGCGGATAGAGCTCTGTACTCTCGTCTTTAATGCTGCGTGCAGCGCCTTTTGTGATTCCCTACATGTTCTGTCGAACCAGGTAAGGGGTTTTGACCTAGTTCTTCTGTGGCCAGAGCACTTAACAAATAGAGTTTTGAGGTTTGAAAAAAGATCCCTGTGTACTGTGGTAATATTGTCCAAAAGAGCAGACTCTAGCCCAAATCCACTGATTTGAGTCATTGTGTCCCTAAGCAAACTTCTAATCCTTGACATGGCCTCCTCATCTAGGGCTAGTTTAGGCCAACTAACCCTTCTTTCATTATTAGATAGAGAAATCTGGGGCAAACAAACCTCTGCCACAGAGAGCTCAGCAAAGGTGCTTTCTTTAATCGATAGAACCAGGGGATTGTTGTCGCTCTCGGGTCTACTTACTACCACCATATCCAGTAAGATGGGCCACATTTCCAGGTTCACCAGGATATAGTCAATGCGGGAGCCAGATCTACCATTATCGAATGTCGATGCCCCCATCCTATCAGACTTCAATCTCCCATTGACTGCACGCATTCCTAGATTCAGACAGAGTCCCTTAAGAAATAGGGCTGATTGTGACCACTTCTTAATGGGTTGCACTTCTAAACCTGGAATGCCCCATATACTATCCTCGTCCTCAGTGATTATTCCATCATCCAGCTCCAAGGGTTCAAAACAGGTATTGAAGTCCCCCATTACCACCCTGTTACTATTCACCGGCAGTGAGTTTAAAAGGCCCTCCAACACTAGTGCAACAGGTGAACATTTTCCACCTTGAATACCCCGCATATAAACATTAACAATCACCACATTCAGCCCCGAAGACGAGGTTACTCGTATTGCCAGCAAATCAGGGTTATCCGTCAGAAGCTCCTCCACTGAAACACCCACATGTTGACGTACCCAGATAGCCAAGCCTCCCACTGGTCTGCCCCTGACACCTTTCACGGCTGGTCTAGAAAAGTTTACAAAGCCAGCGCGAAATAAAGGTTGAATGGCCCAGGTCTCCTGGAAAGACCAAATGTCAGAATGATCTATAAAGCTCCCCCAATCAGGCAGGTCAAGCTTCGATTCGAGGCGAGCTATATTTCAGGAAGACATCTTCAACAAAGGTATACACCGGTCAGAGGCCTCCTTCTCACCTCCAGCCGCACTAATTACGGCAGGGCTAATTGAGCAGGGAGTTGGACTATTACCTGTGGCAGATAACAGAGGGCTTACAGGTGAAACTAACAATGGTGAAACACCTTGGGGGGCTTTATTAGAAGATAAACCAACTGGTAACCCCTGAGCTGACCCAGCTGACACTGCGCAACATTCATCAAAGGGGGGTTCAATTGCAGACTCAGTGAAAATCACAGATTGTAAAGTTTTAAGTGCGGGATGTAATAAAGATTTTGGTGCTAGATTCGCTCTACCCAGTGGGCTATCATCAGAGTACCCCAACTGTCAGTCGCAATCATCAAAACAGGAGAAAATGTTGAATCTGTTAGAAATTTCTAACGGGGTAAATGGAATCAGATGATCCATTCTTCTGTTCCCATGTAAATGGTCCAAACTCCCATGAAGCGTGCCATAGCCTCTAGCTGGGACCGTATTCCACCCAAGATCGTTCCCAATAGGCAATGGTCTAAAAACATGCCCCGTGTAACTGTTATTGGATGGCATATACATGTTACGCTGCGAAACAGCTAGGGCTCCAGGATAGAATGGGGGGGTCACTAGGGATCTTGGGTAGAAATATGTTAGGTCATAAGGGACTATGGCATTACTCTTGTGCCCCGAGGACCCATTAAGTATATATCTAACAGCCTCTGGGTCCCTAAAATTTATTACAACGAGGTCACCATTTATATTTTTTTCCCTGCTGCCCAGCCAGGGGAGGCGCCTGACGTGAATGATCTCACCATTAGTATGATAAGGCAGTGGTCTATTTTGTCCAAGCCAATACATAATTTTGTTTTTTAACTGGGAGTACCCCTCCCTTTTGCCAACCTCTAGGGTGGGGACTCCTGTAAGCACGACCACAAAGGGCACTGCATCAGGTGGTAATTCCGCATGAGGGCCCTGTGATATATCGTTCGTGGGTTGGCTCAACCTTCCCCTCCCTCCCTTCCGGGGATCACTAACAGCTTGAGCAAATGACTTCACTACAGCCGCCTGAGGGACCTGTTGTTGGGCTTGCTGAGGTGCTGAGACACTCAATTGGGTGACAACAGGGGGTTTATTTACTTTATTGTTACCCTTATTAGAACCCTTGGGGACAGCCGAGGTAGGGACAGGGGGGATTGGGGACAGAACTGTGACCGACAGAGGAGGGGCTGGCTTTACGGAGTTCATTGGAAGCCCAACCCCTACATTATTACAAAATGAAGACTCAATATTCCCGAGCCGATGTTCCACCCTCTTCAGGATGTCAAGTATTGGGAGCATAAAAGATCTTAGTTGGTGCTCAATGGAATCCCGGGGTGTACCAGACAGCAAGGCTTCCTCTAGTGGGGGAGTTGCTAACCTCACTTCACTTAGTAAATCGGAAACTGGGACTAGGATGCTATTGTCTGGAACCGCAGTAGCCAATGGCGTCATAACAAATGTAGCTGGGGCCTTGTTCATGGAAACAGCAGGAGCATTAGCTTTGAGGGATTTACCAATCTCAGAATGACTGAGCATGGGCCTCAGAGGTGCCCTCCCCCTTCTCTTTTTTGGTGGTGGAGGGGCAAGAGCTTTGGATGCATAAAGCGTCTTGCCCTTCCTTTTTTGTAAGTCCCTGGCTGTAAGAGATGGTCCATTAATAGCATCAGGTACAGAGTTGGAGATACCAGAAGACAGCACATTAGGTGAGGATACAATATTTACAATTACAGGTGGCGGGGGAGTGTCTCTAAGGAGTATAGGGAACTTATCAAGTGACAAAGGATCTTCACTTATAATATCTGAGATAGAGTCTGAAAGAACGGATACAGGCACCGTGTCCGGCAAGGGTCTATTCTTCAAGCTTTCGATAGAGCGACGACGCTCAATCCTACGCTCCAACAGCTCATTTTCCTTGTCCACGTCCAAAGCTGCCCTAGTAAAGTAGTTCTCAAGAGTTCCTTTACTATCCCCCGCAGAAACAGATTTGTCGCAGATTGTAGACATGGTGGAGTAGTCCTACCTTACACCAGCCTTAAGGGCTCCTGTGGGCGGAAAGGGGGTGGCCCGTCCCGTCCTCCTCCGTCCCCGGACGGCCACAGACGGCCCGCCCTTTGCCCGGGCTTCGCCCGGCGTCCCGCGTTGCGGAGGACGCCGACCTTTAACGCGCCTCCAGGCGCCGATGCTGACAGGAAAGGTCAGCGCCACCGCTAGGTATCCTGGATAGCCGAGTCCTCCACTCGGCGGCCACCTGAGATGTTAGCGTGGCAGCGGGAGGACTCGGGCAAAAGCAGGGAAAGCGGGTCCGGCGATAATTTTGGTCAGCAGAGTGGCCTTGAGGAGATTACAGCCCCGTGGGAAGAATACCGGAAAGATTGCACCCCTTGGTCGGAGGACGCCGACCTTTAACGTGCCTCCAGGCGCCGATGCTGACAGGAAAGGTCAGCGCCACCGCTAGGTATCCTGGATAGCCGAGTCCTCCACTCCGCGGCTGCCTGAGATGTTAGCGTGGCAGCGGGAGGACTCGGGCAAAAGCAGGGAAAGCGGGTCCAGCGATAATTCTGGTCAGCAGAGTGGCCTTGAGGAGATTACAGCCCCGTGGGAAGAATACCGGCAAGATTGCACCCCTTGGTCGGAGGACGCCGACCTTTAACGGGCCTCCTGGCGCCGATGCTGACAGGAAAGGTCAGCGCCACCGCTAGGTATCCTGGATAGCCGAGTCCTCCACTCGTCGTCCGCCTGAGATGTTAGCGTGGCAGCGGGAGGACTCGGGCAAAAGCAGGGAAAGCGGGTCCAGCGATAATTCTGGTCAGCAGAGTGGCCTTGAGGAGATTACAGCCCCGTGGGAAGAATACCGGAAAGATTGCCTGGGGAGAATACCGGAAAGATTGCGACTCACAAAATAGGGTTCGTACATGGCCCACAGGATTTTTGCATGCGCAAACGGATAAAAAACACATTTGCGCATGCAAAAATCCATTGTACATCTGGCCCTTTCTCCTTACAATATGTATTTTTATACAACATAAAATGTAGAAAGGTTGCTCAGACTGTGTTCGAAAATATGATTTCAACTGCAAACAAATACCCAAACTTAAACACATTTTGATTTACACTTCCTATATGATTTTGAAATTTCATGTTAAAACACGTTTCCATGTTCGAAATCTTAAATTGCAGTTTTTTAATTAATTGGCAATTGGTATTTTACCATTTAGTCCTTTACATCGATCATAAATGTATAATTCTTTTTCAATTAAGGTTTTTAAGTCCTAATTGCCACAAAATAATGTTACCAGGTTTCCACGCATTTCCAAGATTCTGTCCGTGCTAAGCTCCTTAGAAGTGTCTAATTTCATTCTTATGGTACTTAGCATTTCTTGAGTGCACAAAGTAAAATGAATAGGAGTGTGGTTTAATGGTCTAGGGATCTAATACAGTTATCGTTTAATGGGCTGTCATTATGGATTGCCACTCCCCTTTCACCGCCTTGGCTGTGGCAGCTATGTGGATTCTATAATTATGGAAAGGAACTAGGGAAAAATTAGTATTTTTTCACCCAGTTGACCATTGCTGCCCAGTATTCCACTGGACAGCCAGTTGAAATGTTGGTGCAAGTTGGAAGGGCAAGGGTAAGCTGAATTGACATTTTTCTGCCGGTGACAGGTTGTGGGGTTGTATGTCCACGCACACTCCTTGATTAATACAGTCATAACTAGTTACTCACTAACCAGCAGTCTCTACACACAGCTCCCACACATCTGCCACAGTCAGGAACCTCTGCCGATCACTACTCAATTTGGTGTAATACGTAGTCTTCATTGCTCAGCTGGTCATTCGCTGCGGCTTATGGTTCAGCAGCATCTGTAATGAAGGTTGCGAAATCTTTGATTTTTTTGCATTCCTTTAAAATGGGTTTATACTCTCTTTTTTCAACACCGACTGCAAACCTTATGTTAGACGGTTAGGAACATTATCTAGTACACATAGCAGTGCTATAACAGTGCTCAGACCAATCACAATGCTGCATTGGTATGGGGAGACTGTGTCTTAGTGCTTACTGCTGCCAGCTGGGATAGGAAGAAGGAAGAGGACGAGAGCGGAGGACGCCACGGTCTCCGCCGTTTCTGGTAAGTCAAGTCAAGTCAAGCAAAAAAAAACTTGATTTCAGCTATGCAGCCATAAAAGCACATTAAAATATAGCAGAGATTTTAGAGCACCTTCAAATAGATGATTTAGATAATAAAAACAGAGATAGCATTTTTTTTATAAAGATAATAAAGTGAAGTTTCATTTACAATGTACTGTGACACATCAACCTGATATATTGCAAAGTTAATTGCAATTCATTATCTACTGATTTTTTAGCATAACACATGATTCAATAAATACTAAATAAAAAACAATCAAAATATTATCAAAAGTAGAATTTCAACTGTTTGTGCTTTTTGGGGGAATGTGCAAAGTTAGCATAGAAGTTAGTAAATGGAGAAGCAATATACAGTAAGGATTTTCCATCGGGGTCAGTAGTCAGATAGAGCTTATTTATTTCTGGTAAGGACTTTCTTTTTTTTATTTACTACCCCCCTTGACACCCCCATCCCGTAGAATCCGCTACTGGATTTTAACATTGCGGTGAGGGAAGAAAATTGAGGAAAACCCCACTCAAAACACATGTCCCTTGTATTTCTTTCTCAAGCACCACAGACTCTGGACACATGAAGAGGAGCCTGTGTGCATATTTCACTAAGGAACACCAGCTTTTCAAGGTCATTGATTCTAAGCAAAAGCTAAAAACAATCTCAATATTTAAATACATAGCTACTTTAAAAGTGAGTTTTTCAGGATAAAACAGACATCTTTCAAAGATGATCAGCAAGGAGTCATCCGCCCTGTTTGTGGATATTCGCTGTGACGTGGTGATATCTTTTGAGAGAGGTGGCGTTACAGCAGCAGCCAATATCAAATAGTTATACTCTTGGGATAATTAACTGTGATGTGCAGTAAGGGTATTTAGGAGAATGTCAAATATCACTTAGCCACAAGAATGTGCCTTTTCAATATCAATTTCTTCAGCTTTTCCTTTTTACTATCAGTGATTTCCAGGAATGAAAGGCATGACATTCCTCATGGGCAGCTTCTACACCATGGGTACTTTGCTCTAATTGTAGTGCCAACATTTTAGAAGGAAGTGGGCCGAGCAGTGGCTCTGTCTTAGACAAATCATGGGGCAGAAAGTTCACTCAATGCTTTTTCAGTCTGTCAGCAGCACCAGCAGGCCAGTCTTACCCAATTAAGGGCTGCAGCTGCCGAAGCCTCTCTCTGCACGCAGACGGTTGAGAGGAACTCTCACAAGGCTTCTATGTATTGAAAGATGTCAGCGCAGAGTGGCTTCCTTCTCAGTCTTGAAATGCCAGCTTTCCACCTGTTGGTGATGGTATCAATGTGTTAACATGGGTGTAACTTGCTAGTGTGCTGTGTTCGGTACCTTTCTCATGCATGTAGTTAGGTGGTGCCGCACCCCCTTGCTAACCAGATGATAGTTCTGAAAAAGGCTCACTTCTTGCAACATCTATGTTAACTTCTCATGAGTCTACAATCGATACTTTACCAGTCCAGTATCAAGTCGCAAATGCCCTCATTAGATGGGTGTTAGAAAGATGAAGAGTAATTAGATATACGGGCCTTACCACTTGGGCAGTGGAACCCTTCATCACATGGGCATTGGAGCACTTCAGTTATAACAAGTGCTTACAAAGAATTAGTTATCTACATCAGGGGCTCTGTCTACAACTACAAACTACAAACTACAAACCTATGCCATCTGTGTTGCTTCCCCCCCCCGCACCCTCCATTTTGTTTTCTCCAAAGATGTGAGTGCACCTACGAGAGCTGCATCGACTTCCCCAGTAGCTTTCTCCACCCCCTACAAAAAATGCTTATGAAGGATTTTGTTTCTTTTTAGTTACTGATCCAATACGAATGCATAACTAAAAGGAAAAAAAATACCATGTCATAATTTCTATATTAACCCCTTCCATGCTGGTGACGAACCCCAGCCGTCATGCACTACGGTGCTCGTGTGCTGATGACGGCTGGGGTTCGTCACGGCCCGCCCGTGTTCGTCCGGCGGCCGCACACGGGGGAAATCGTGGCCGCACGGAAGGGGTTAAAACTCTTTAGAAATGTTGCACCGCATCAGGGAAGCTGTACAGCAGGGCTAAAGACAATTGGCAAAGCCAATAGATCCCAATGGCAAGGCCTTTTGGTTTGGTCAATGGTTGTTGCTTTTTTGAGGTGGGAGGAATATAGATTGTTGTTCCAGTTCCTAGCACTGTTTACTAGCCTGGAATATATCCCAAATCCGTATAACTTATTTGCATGCCTTATTCTTGGAATGGTATTGAAAGCTTCATGGAATTAGATGAACTCAAAGCCATATGTCTATGGTGTTCTCATTATTGCGTCACTCATACTAAAAATTCAGCTCTATTTCTCAGGCATGTCTTTAAACTTGTGACATCAACACATTGTGTTTTACTTTTCACAAAATATTTAATTAATCATCTCTTGTAGGCATGCCTCCGCTATAACTTCGGAATCTTTTTTTAATTTCACAGGTGCCCATCAGTTTGGCAAGCTTGGACACTGATGTCCCACTCCTAATGAAGATCAACGTTTCCATGCTTAGCAACAAGGAGCATATCCTACAGATCATGCCCGCCATAGAACCTCTCAGCAACCATGTGCGTTACGCCATCTCCAGTGGCAACGAAGACAAGTTTTTCCGCATCCATCAGAAAGATGGCCTCAGCTTCCTGCACCCAGCTAAGAGGAGGACTTTGCCCGGCATTTACAACTTGGAGATAATCAGCATTCCCATATACAAGAAGAAAGAGCTAGAGAAACTTGAAGAAAACCATGATGATAACTACCTCTTAGGGGAGCTGGGGGAAGCTCTGAGAATGAGGTTGCACATGGAGCTCTTCTGACAATACTGATAACTTGGACAAGTCATTCAAGTCTGGCCTTTGCTTTATTTATCCACCTGAGCATGTCTACGTTTTGAAAGCTTTATGAAGTCAATGACTTTTATTTCTAAAGGATATCTGTCGAAGTTCGGTCAATCCTGTACACCACTGCATACTGGCCTTTGGAAGAGGGAGAAATGCACACAATGCCATGGCCAAGACCTTGAATGGAATACTAATCATGGTGCCTGTATTTTTTTAATATAACCTCAGTTTAAAAAAACTATTAAAAAAAGGTAATGTTTAAGAGGCCAACGTATGGCACTAAATGGCAAGGAAACAAAATGAAACCCACTTCAGTAATTTTTCTTATAAGCTGTTTGTAATACTGTCAGGTATTTTGCTATAGCTTCTAATTGAAATAATAGACGCTTATTTATTTGAATGCAGTAATATATGAAGAATAGTTCACTTTGTTAGCAAAAAATGGGCGCTGTTGTTAGTTTAGTACAATTGAACTTTCAATGCATTTTTATAAAGTAAACAATGGAGTGCAAAGAAGACTTTAAATATGTTACTGTACCTGAAATGCAAGCAGTATTTATCTAATGTAAATGCATCGGGAGGCAAACCAGACCTGTGCAATATCTTGCTCGACCTGCAATGTCGAAAACAGATCAGATAATTGTGCCATAAACTTTTCAAAACAATCTTGGATCAACAACCTGCCACGTCATGCCAATGAAGACCCCACAAAAAAAAACGCTGGTCCACTGTAGCAAAATACCTTAGCAGTTTGTCCCACCAAAAACACAGCAGACCAAGATGTACTGTACCTCCTTCGGACGATCTCGAGGAACTGTATGTTACCGCCACACCTCACCCGGACAAGATTTATCACATGAAAATGGTGCTCTAGGGCTGTACTTTGATGTAGACAGCTCAAGGTTTGTTCTTTGAAGAGCATACCCTCAATATCTTTCTGTCTAGTACTGGCCTTAAATAATGGTACCTTTACTATGGGCTGGTTCAGTACTGCCTCAGCTGTGAATGAGTCATTCCGCGTGGACAAGGAACATTGTTCATCTGAAATCTACGTGTCTCGAATGGTCATCGTTACTGTAGTTATAAACCACGTGCCTCATTTTTGTCATAGCCTAGTCTCTACGAAATATGTATGTACAAGGAGCTGATGTGTTTTGCAAATGTTATACTTTTTTTACTAAATGTTTCTATTTTTTGTTTCAGTGGGTTTGCAAAGTGGTGCATTTTTGTTAATAACTGGTATCAAAATGTACTGTAAAATGACGTTGTAGATGAAACTCCCAAAACATATGTAAGCTAAAAGGTGTTTCAATAGTACACAAGAAAAGACCAAATATTTTTTAAATATCACATTATTGAGGGTTGAGCACATTTCAATAAACAAGGTGTGCTTTGTATAGATATTGTTATGAAGTAAATCTTTATAATGTATTTGTTTAGTAGTAAACCACTCTCTTATGTTCGACACTTTGTATGGTAAACCCAAATTTTGTGTCTAGCCTCTGTTTTAGCAGTGCTAAAATTTTATTACCAGTACTTTAAAATATACATAGAGAATGCTTTGGTTTTTTCCCAGAGCCATATTGGCTATTGGCTATTTGGAGTATCATTCCACCTCCTTTACAAATCAATCATTGCAATCCATGAGGCCCTATTTTACATTTAAAAAGTACCATTCCACATCCAGTCATTAAGTATTCACTAAACCGCTTGTCTATCCATGCACTCACCTATTCATATATGCACTCATTTATCCATTCATCCACTTATCAACCCTTTGTATGCTTTCACGTTCACCCACTCATCAAGTAACTCAAACACACAATCAACACAAAACTGATTTTGTTCAAATAAAAGCCATCTGTAATGGCTTTGCCAATACTTGCTTGGGAAGGTGCCTTTGTCTGCCCACAGGGTAGAGACAATAATCCTCTACAATAATAGTTAATCTGATAGAGACATTGTGTCGCAGTTCCTTACCTTTGAACTTCCAGGCGTTAGGCTGAATCCGGAATATATTTCTTGGCAGTACCGCTGCGTGCCGGTAGGTGGTGTTTGTTGCCCCAAGTGACATTGTAGGCTTCGTGTTTGTTGTTGTCGTGACGTCAGCGCCGTCAATATTACCGCCACTCCGGTACGCTGATGTCAGTACATTTCACGACTTTCCACACCAGAAGCACGGAGCCATGAAGTGACTGACTATGGTGAGTTAAAAAAGAAGCTAGGGCCCTGGAGGTGACCAGCCATGACACTACAAACTATTTCACAATGCGGGAGGATGGGTGTGTCGGTAAGAAATCTGCGGCTAGATCATGTCTCGATCAGAAAAGGCATTACCAAAGGTAAGTAACTTGTCCATCTGAAAGAGACATCTTGCAGCAGATTCCTTACCTTTGAACAGACACCCACACAATACCTTACCCAAAGGAGGGACTGCGAAAAAGCTTTTTAGCGGCCAAACAGGATTTTATATATATATATGTATATATATATATATATATATATATATATATATATATATATATATATATATATATATATATATATATATATATATATATATATATATATATATATATATGTATATTTATTACCTACTGGCAGTCACCAGTAGGTAGTTAATGTTAGAACCTACTTTCCATAGGAAAAGCATTTTTTGATTTGCTAATAACTTTGGCGTTGTTTGATGAATTTGAAGTTCTGCAAATAAACAGTCTATCCAGGACAGCTCCTATCCTGAAAGTTTGGGCGTGATTTGTCAAGCGGGGGCTGAGAAAAAGGGGGGTCCCAAAACGCATTTTCCCTATGTTAATTTCCATTGAACATTTTGAGACTGGCTACAGCCCAAACTGCTGAACGGAATTACCCCAAATTTGGTAAAAGGTAATGCTTGGTTCAGAAAGTGACCTTTTTTTTAAATGGTGTAAATCCATTTAGTAGTTGCTGAGAAATTCATAAAAATAAGAGTCAAAAAATCAATTTCCCACAGGAAATTTTAGGCAAGGCTACAGCCCGAACTGCTGAACGGAATTACCCCAAATTTGGCAAAAAGGTAGTGCTTGATTCAGAAAGCGACCTTCTTTTTAATGGTGTAAAATCAGTAGTTGATGAGGAATTAAAAAAATTTAAGTTTCCATATCTATGGCCGCAAAGGATTCAAGAACACTCCCGACCACGAGCTTTATTCTAATTTTCTGTCAACACTCCAAACCAGGAAGTGTTGGTAGCCATCTTGTGACTCAGTAGAACCGAGTCACAAGAAAACAGTGCAAAATTTTTTTTTTTTAACAAGAAAAGGGGGTAGAGTAGAAAAACCCTGACCCCATAGGCATGCTCAGGGGGTCCCACAAGGACCCCTTGGGCCAAAAAAAGAATTAAAAAATAAATAAATTGGCGCTGGGCCACTTGGCCCCCCTCCGATTTTTTTTTTTAAAAGGATGGCCAGGCCCTGGTGGGATGTAGTCCCCGGGACCAGAAGTTGCCCTGGAGTGGGTCATGCTACCCCCTCCCAAAAAAAATATTTTTGTAAAAAAGCCGGCCCCGAGGGAGGGGGTACCCGGGGCCAATAGAGACCTCAGGAGGGGACCACACGCAGCCCCCTCCATAAAAAAATTGTTAAATGTGAACATGCCCCATGAGATGTGGTCCCCTAGGCCAGAATTGGCCACGGGAGGGGGGCCCACGCGGCCCCCTTCCCGTTCATATATATATATATATATTTTTTTTTTAAATGGGTCAGGCCCTGCGGGATGGGGTCCCCAGGGCCCAAAAAAGCAAAAAGAAGGGCGTCCACACAGCCCCCATATTAAAACGAAAGAAACAATCTGCAAACACACCCTGTGGTGCATTATAAGTTGGGGAAATAATTCCCCTTCAATACTGGAGGTTCCAGAGGGGTTCTCCATTCTGAGGCAAGATGGCGTCCGTGGCGTGGGCTGTGTAGGCAGCTCAGCTCCTCTCTCCCGTCCCCGTACCAACGCCGGAAGTATGCGTTTTGGTCTTAGCCGAAGCTGAAGCGGAATTTCCAATAAGAAGAAGGAAGTTTTATGAAATAAGAGACTAACCTGGTGTGCTAGATTTGGAAGCTCAACTGGTTGGCGTTTTGCTGGAAGGAGAATGCCGAGTGGCGACCTAGTGGGCTTGGAAGACTCCAGCTGCAGTACAGGTAGCCGGAGGCGGTTCAAAGAGGAGGGTTGAACCCAGAGCGCGGTACGGTGGCTAGGCTGCAGAAAGTGCTCCTCCTGGGGAAAAAAAAAGCGGCAGCTGTTGCGGATTGTCGGAGAAGAAGGCACCCTTACCTGGATTCATTCACGGATGCTGGGAGAGCTGATAACGCTCTGGCGTAGAGCGCCACTTTGGAGATTCCCCCTTTTTCTGCTGAGTGGATATCGAAGCAGGGTAATTCGCGGCCGAGGAGGCGCCACAAAAAAAAGATGCCGGTTAAAGACATGGGGATGGTGAACAAGACCGCGAAAGTTACTACCCGTAGTGAAAAAAACAAGGAGCCAGGTATGGGGGAAAATAGAGAAAGAACGGGTGGCAAAGTAAACGGGGGGGGGTCGATAAGGATCTAGCATCCAGGGGCCTCGGAAAAAGAATGGTGAAAGCAATGGGCAGGGCGCTGTGAGTTTGCGTTCGTTGAAGCAAGGCACCCAGAGTTTGACCCTTCCAGCCATGTTTGAGAGGCAGAATGCCTGTAATGTCGATTCCTTGGTCGAGCTATCAGAAGTAGGGGGCAGCATCTGCTGTTTTAATACTAGGCTCCCCGGTCCATCTGGAAGAAACAACAAATGGAAGCTATGGATGTCCCTGTAAGGCCTGTAACGCCTGATATAGATCCAAATGTAGAGCAGCGTCAAGTGGGACAAGTGGAGCGAATAAGTCTTGAAAGCTGCATGCCGGGAGATGGAGTGATAGAAAAAGACGACACTTTATCGAGGCAGTCTAACCTATTGGCTCATGAGGTGGGATCACAGGAGGCTTTGTCTGTGCCAGAATCCGGTGAAAATCTTTACTCACTATTGGAAGAATCATCTGATGAGGGCTCACATCTGAGTAAGGATTGGGTGAATGATGATAGGGAAGGCAGTAGCCCGGATGAGGCGTTAGGAGATAGTAAGACGTCTCCTAATTGCAGCGTTACCACTATAAAGAAGAAAACAAAGAAAAAAGGGTTGCAACAGTTCATATCAGACTGTCCCCAAACACCCAGTACAGTTGCAAACGAAACCGCCAAGGAAACGCAAGGTCTAAGCAAAGCTCGAGAGGGGGAGAAGGAGACCTCAAGTCTATCAGAAACACCACTCCCACAGGAAATTACTCTGGTAACTATATATGAAACCATGATGGGCCACAGAGCCGAGAGTAAAGCCAAAATTGTTTGTGTACAAGCTACTTGCAGCAAGGTAAAAAACGCAGTGCGGCGGGCAATAAAATTAGGAGCTGAAACCGCAGATAGAGTTACGGAAGCAGAGGCTCGAATATCTGTTCTCGAGGACTATGCTGCTGCACAGAAAGAGGAGCTGGAGTGTATCAAGGCCCATCGCGATGATTTGAGCTATAAACTATCTGAACTTGAAAACCATTCCCGCAGGAACAATTTGCGCTTCCTTGGGGTCCCTGAGGGGTTAGAAGGCTCAAACGTTCGCGAGTTCATCGCCGAACTTTTGAAAGAAGCCTTCCCGGAGCTGACAACCTGGGACTGGACTCGGGAAATTCAAAGGGCACATAGGTTTCCGTTTAATGTGAGAAAGCCCCGTCAAGGAGAAGAGAGCCTTCCTAGGGCGATATTAGTCTGCTTTAATAACTTCCTAGCCTGTGAAGACCTTTATGCTTTGGCAAGACCATACAGGAAAGAAACAGCCAAGGGTTGCAACTTTTTCGTCAGACCTGATTTCTGTCAGGCCAGAGTGTCCAAGAGGTGGCATCTCCGGCAACTTCTACCGGATTTTCAAAAGAAAGGGGCTGTGGTGTATTTACAGAATCCGGCGAAACTTAAAGGTATGTTGAGAGGCCAAACTAAGTTCTTTTTCTCAGAGATTCAGGCTAAAGAATTTTTTGAAACTTTGTAGGGGGTGGGGTCGTAGGTAATAGTCCGGAACAATGTAGATAGAAATGGGTTTAATGTGCCTAGATAAGGGTTATGGTTTGTATCTCCTGGATTTGGCTGTTTTATTTTTTTCAGTTTTTTTTTTCTTATGAGGAGGTTTTGGTCTCAGGGGATAGAGGGGAGGGGGACACAGTACTCTATCACTGCAGGGACTGATGGTCCCTGGGCCTCATAAGTTGGGAAGGATGGGTCGGTGAAGGGGAGGGTAGAAGGGAAGGGGGGTATGGGTGGGGCACAGGCTTCTGATGGTGGGGGGTAGAAACGGCAGCAGCAGGTAACCTAGATTTGTTTTTTAAGTGTATATTACATGTTGAGGCGAAGAAACAAGATAAGTACTACAAAAAATTGACAGAAAGGGGTAAAAGGTGCAAGGTAATTAAAATTTGTTATTTCTGCAAGGAACTGGTTTTGATTAATAAGGGTAATGGATAAGAAGATTAAGATTTGTACATTAAATATTTGTGGCCTAAATTACCCCAGGAAACGTCAAATCTTAGCTAAGATCGTTCAGATATTGTGTATAGATATACTTTGTCTTCAGGAAACCCATATTGCCTGGGCCAATAGAGAATACTTAAAGAATATGGGAATGGAGCTGGTAGTTTGTTCTAAGCAAATTGGAGTTAAAAGAGGGGTGGCGATACTTAAAAAAAGTATAAGGGTCGTTGGGTAATTGCTGAATTCAAGGTGGGACAGCAAGGGTTCACACTTTGCAATGTTTATGGGCCAAACCTGGACGACGCGGAAGTCTTTAACTTTATTAATTTAGAATTGGCACAATGGATTACTCCAGTGTTACTGTGTGGTGACTGTAATATTAATATTGGGGCAGGCCTGGATATTAGATTCACTCCAGTATATTCAGGCAGAAAGAAGTTAGTATACACGGCCCTACAAGACTGCTTATGGATCATGGCCTCTACGATGTGTGGCACGTAAAGAGTCCGAATGATCTGGGGTTTACATTCTTCTCAGTCCCCCACTCAAAATGTGTGCGACTGGATTACTTTTTTACTACATCCGTATTTTTAACCAAAGCAAAAATCCAAATCCACCCTAATTTGGTTTCTGATCATAACCCTATAGTATTAGAATTGGCTTTTGATATGGATGGCAAAATGGAACTTTCACGATGGACTTTTGAGCCGAAATTGCTATTGTATTGAGGAGTATTGTCAGTTTATGTCCAAAACAATTGAGGGATTTTTTGCTATTAACAAGGGTACGGCAACCCAGGAGGTAGTCTGGGATGCGTTTAAATCTGTGGTTCATGGAGAGACTCTTAACTTCTCTGTATTTAAGCGCAAACAGTTCCTCCTTAAACAACGGCAGGATTTTGATCAGGTTCTGAGGGCGGAAGAGAAGTTAGCAGAGGTTTTAAGGCAAGGAGCAGAGGTAGAAGTATGTAATCTGGCTCAAAAAGATCTCTCTATTAAAAGGGCTAATGTCTACACCAATATAGCTGATCAAATTGCCGCCAATTATATTCAATATAAGGAAGTGGCATATGAGTTTGGGGAAAAAACAGGCAGAATGTTAGCAAAAAGGGCAAGGGAGAAACAGGTGTATTATGACATCCCAAAAATCAAGGATCTGCAGGGGGTTATGCAGGAGACCAAAGAGGGGGTATTAACCGCCTTTCAAGAGTTTTATCAACGACTCTATAGTGAGGAGGTGGGTTCGGCTGAGCCAGGCGATATATCTAAAGAACGGGATCCCGCTAACTTTATCTGAAGCTCAGCGATCGAATCTACTGGCACCCCCAGACTGGGGAGAGATTGAGATAGCAATTTTAGGTCTGGCTCAGGGTAAGGCTATGGGGCCAAATAACATTCCGCTGGAGTTCTATAGAATATCTAGAAACCAGTTAAAAAAAGAACTAGTTGATGTTTGTCAGCAAGCATTTTTTGGGAAGACCCGCGCTCATGGGCGGAAGCTATAATAGTTGTCTTCAAACAGAAAGGCAAAAAAGTGGAAGAAATGGGGTCGTATAGGCCAATTTCATTGCTGAATTCGGACAGTAAAATTTATTCGAAGCTTATTGCCAATCGGAGAAACGATCTAATGCCGGGGTTCGTCTCCATAAGACAACACAGATTTATACAGGGAAGAGGCACCACAGACCATATTAGATGGATAATATCTCTGCTGGATTGGTCACAGGGGACTTGCTTTCCGGCTGGTGTGGCCCTGTTGGACACCGAAAAAGCGTTCGACAGGTTCACATGGGCCTTTTTGTGGTCTGTTTTAGGGAAAAAGGGGATCCCGGTGGAATTCGTTTATGCAATACGGACACTGTATTCTCTGCCGACCGCTGTTATCCGTGTCTCCGGGACGACGTCGGGGGTAGTGCGGATAGCAAGGGGGACGAGACAGTGTTGTCCCTGCTCGCCCTTGCTGTTCGCACTTTATATTGACCCATTTATTAGAAACCTGGAGAGAAACCCTGCAAGTAAACCTGTGCAGTTAAACTACTGGTATTTTAAGGTTTGCACTTATGCAGATGATATTGCAGTAGTGACAGCTGAGATTAATACGGCATTACCCATCATTGTAGAATCTGTGGAGGAATTCGGTCGACTATCCGGATACAAACTTAATGTCGATAAAACACAGCTTATCCATTCGGTGGCTGGCTGTCCAGAGAATATAAAGCTAGAAAAGGAGGCCGCCTAGCTGGGAATAAAGATTACAGCTAATATTAAAGAAATCATCCCTATTAATTTGGACCCTGTTATAGCATCTTCTATCAAAATATTAGAAAGAGTAAGCAATTTGAAACTTTCACTTTTAGGGCGTAGTAACGTGATAAAAATGCTTATTTTTCCAAACTTTTTGAATTTATTTGGTGCTATTCCTTTTCTGATACCTTCTGGTTACTTTGCTCGTATAGAGAGAATGTGTTCTAGATTTTTCTGGGGGTACCATCGGGCCAGGAGAGCATTAAAAAGTTGTGTGTTGCTTCGAGAGAGAGGGGGCTGGGGTATTCCGAATTTTCAGTTTTATCATTGGATGGGGATACTGCAGCACATGGGAGTTTTAATACTGCCGTAAGACTCCACGGAGGACTTCTTGATGCCATCCATCTATGAAATGCTCTTGGGCGCTGAGGCTAAACAGTGCTTAAATCGGATCATCGAGCCTAGCTATTATGAAAAAAACAAGTTCACGATTTTCGATACGGCTTATGTTATATGGAGAACTATAAAAAAGAGACTCCGGTTAGGCGCCAATTTAAATATATATACCCCTCTGCAGAACTGTTCTCTCCTTCCAGAATTATTTCATGATGGTGTGATGCATAGGTGGTCTAATTTAGGGATAAGCAAGGTTGGGGATTTATTCCAGGGGAATGACTTTGTCTCATTTGAATATTTAATGAATGTATATCATATACCTCGCTCTGATTTTTTTAAGTACCTTCAGATACGAATTTTTTGTGCACAGAAGTTATCAAAATCCATGATTGTCTTGGAGAAAATTACAATTTTTGAAGCGATTAAACATCGGCACAAAATAGGGCCCTTATATCAGTTACTTTTGGAAAATGTAGAAGATGATTTAGAGGTTAGAGCTGCTAAATGGCAGAATAAACTGAACGTTCAATGTGTTAACTTGGAAAGAAGAATTGCAATTGCAGGTAAAGTATTGTTGAACGGGCCATTGATAAGTCAGCATTTTATGTCCGTTTTTGAGTTATATTACACGCCAGGGAAATTGGTCAAATGGAGTTCAGGGTGGGGGACAAATTGTAATCGGTGCAGCTATCATGCAGCAGATGCTGCCCACATGTTTTTTCTGTCCCCGAAACTGGGTCAATTTATTGCCGATGTAGACAACTTTCTCTTTGAAAGTTTATGCATTTCAATTAAATTAACTGCACCATTGGTTATTTTTGGCTGGGAAGAGAACATGGTTCACCAGGGCCCTGATGCGGATGAAGTATTTATTTTTATTTGCATGTCCGCATATCGTTCATGTATTACCTCTCGTTGGCTTGATGAGGAACCACCTAATTTTATTATGTGGCAAACTAAGCTCTTGTCTATGTATCATCTTGAAATTGCACTATATAAAATGAAAGCCATTAGAAAGAAAACTTTTGGATGTAATTTATGGTCCCCAATCGCCAATTGGATAGGAATTTAATGTCAATAGTGGAACTGTTAAGATATTCAGCAATATGTACGGATGTCTATTATTCTTTTTTTTGCTTTGTTTCTTTTTCATGTGTTTTATTTTCTGTAACATTGCTGGTTTTCTTTTTGCTGCTGCCATAAATCTCAATAATGTTTTTTTTTTTAAAACAATACTGGAGGTCCCTGGGGGGCAACTAGCCCACCAGGTACCTCCAGTATGCGCTGCAGGGCTGCCTTGCAGAGAGGTGCTCCAATGCCATGTCCCTTTTTACACCTCTCTGCAACGCAGGTCTGTGGCGCTTACTGGAGGTGCCTGGTGGCTTCATTCAGTGACTGTGTGTTTCTATAAAGTTTAAAAATGTTTTATATATATGCCAAATTGTTTTGAAGAATGAGCAGGTGTATAAGTGTCTGGATGGAGGATTTAGTAGGTGTGTGACTGACTGTATAAGTGAGTAATTAAACATGTCTTACTGAATGCATGGGTTAGTGACTAAACTGTATGAATGTCTGTATCAGTCTGTCAGTATGGCTTATTGATTGTTTGCCTGAGTATTTGTATCAGTGCCTGAGTGTGTGTGTGGGTGGGTGGGAGGTGTGTGACTCTGTGCATAGATGTGTGAGTGGTTGATTCACTGGGTGTATGGGTTTAAGAGTACATGTGGAAACAGCTTTATGGGTGGGTGAGTGTGTGTATGGGTGTGTTGGTGAGTGAATGGATGTCTCAGTGGTACATGTGCGAGTAACTACACATGTAAAAGGCAGTATATGTGAGTGATGGTGTATATAACTAACTATATGTACGAGTGAGTGATATATATATATATGTGTGTAATAGAACTGTTTCAAGTTATGACTCTGGTTTGTATGTAGTGTACCCTGAGAGCAGGTCTACTGGAACTTTGTTACGTTGTTGATAGCCGGTACACTCTACCGGCATACCCACCACTTCCCTCGGATCCATGTACTAGTATTAGTGATTGTAAAAGAAATTAAGTATGCGTTAGTATCTGTATGAATAAGTAAGGTTTCGTGTGTATAACTGTATAGGTGAGGAAAGGAAAGTGTGATTGAATCTTTGCATGACTGACTAGGTGGGTGAGTAACTCTGTATGACTGGCGGTTTGTGGGTGTCTGTATAGGTGTATGAGTGCATATGATAGTGGCGTATTGATGGGTGACTGCATGTATGAGTGACTGTATGGGTAAATGAGTGGATGTGTGTGTAGACCTAGGAGTCAGTGAGTGCGTATGCAGTAACTGGTATTCGTGTGTCTATGGTTTCGAAAATGGTAGTCTGTATTTTAGCGTGGTTGTATGAAAGGTTATATTAGGGTTAGCGGAGGTGCATCAGATTATCACGTGGATGATGTCATCAGTGATCACATTTGAGATGTCATCAGTGATGTCACTTACCATGTCATGAATCATGTAATATGTGACATCATCAGCAGTGCATTGCGGGGGCGCGAGATATAGTTAGCTGAACTAACTATAACGGTGGAATTTATATGGTTTTGTACGAGTGAAATTTCCAACTAACTATAGTGTCTCTGAAACCTATGTTTTTTTCAGTGAATATATATATATATCTCTTCGCTTGTTGCTCTTTCTGGAATAGATGGACCTGAGGGAATTGGCACGTATGCCGGTAGTACGTACTGGCTATCAACAACATAACAAAGTTCCAGTAGACGTGCTCTCACGGTACACTACACACAAACCAGAATCGTAACTTGAAACTGTTCAATTACACACAAATATATATATTGGGGATAGTGAGCAAGGGCACAGGCGTGCCCGAAACGCGTCTGATGGCAGCTTTTCCATCGCACAATGAAGTAAAATAAAGCATTTGGATACCTGACTTTCGCCTGGGCGTGCTGATTCCTGGTCTGTGTGCCTTTCTGTGCAGCTAAGCACTGGTGTAGACGGGCTGGATACACATATATATATATATATATATATATATATATATATATATATATATATATATATATATATATATATATATATATATATATATATATATATATATATATATATATATATATATATATATATAATAAATATGAATGAACACCTCGCCCGCACATGCACAGCTTCTCCATGTTTCCCTAAAAATAAATCCTAAGCTTAATTGATATAGAACAACTAGAGCTCTTTGTGTTTTCTTACTTCTCTCCATCATTGGGTGGGGGTTCTCGACCCCTTACGCCCATGTTTACCATGCGCCCATGGCTGTAAAGATATTTTGGAAGTGCAAATGTCAACCTGAATATTAAAGACACCTAGGACAAGAGCTAGGCAGGTTTTAATAGAGAAGAAGGTAACATAGTCAAAAAGCATTGCTGAAAATTGTATATAATAACCTGAAGCACAGTAGACTGTAGCCTGCTGTTAGCCAAATTGGGAAGCCAGAGTTACCAAAGCAATGGTAAGAACTTCCAAGATACTTGGTCGTAATAAGTAGTACCCACAATTTAGGTCTGGGCTGTTGAATGCTAGTAAATTGAATGTGCAGCTTCCCACAAATGGATCATTTGTAAATGGGTAGCTACAGATGGCTCCCATCCACAACGTTCTCCAAGACAAAATTAGTAAACTTGCTCTCACAATGCATAGTGGTATGGGGTAAATTCTGGCTGGTAAGCATGGCCAACGAACCAGCAAAACCTGACCAAACCATGTTCAGCACCTGTGTGGGCTTACTGTAGAAAATCATGTGAGAAGATACTGCAGCTTGCTATGGCTTTTGAGGGCTATTCAGAATTGTGGTTCCAAGTCCTCTGTTAATGCCGCCGCACAACAGGATATCAGATGAGAGAATGGTTACAGATGGATTGGGAGGTATTGAAGCAAAACAGAATAATAGTAAAAGATAGACTATGCAAGAGGAAATAGAGAAAAATGCATGGATTGAGCACAGGGTTTAGTATGCAAACCACTGAACAGTCTTATCTTTACCTTAGATTTTAGCCAAATTCCTATATCTAATCAAACCTTGTTGCAAACCTTCCTTGGCTATTACAGCACTAATTATATTTTAAACCTGATCACAATAAGCATATACTTTACCCTGAATCTAATGTAATAGAAATGAAGGCCCTTAAACCTAACTTTGATACCTACTTAAGACCTAGCTCTTCTCCCTTATCTAAAAAAAAATTCCAATTGCAGCATATGGCCGAGATACCCGCCACCCCCTCTCAACACAATCCCCAAAAAGAGGGAAACCGGAAACAGTTCTTGAAGTTTTTTGGAAGTGGGATGGAGTGACCATCCCGGCCGTATTTATTAAAACAAAATTAAAACATTAAACGTTTCATGTTATGTACAATTTCATTACCATATTGCGATGTTTGGCTAACCTTAACAGATTCTCTAATACAGAGGTTCTCCTAGCCGAACTAGCAACCTACAAAACATTTCTTGACATATTGAAATTGTACAACCTAACGTTTAAGGGCCAACGGCAAGGTCATAACCGGTGTCAAGATCCCTAACCAGACTTACCCCTCCCACTTGGGATGGGCGACAGCACGGAGGCGTACCTCAAGTGCAACTACTACCAATTTCCCTTGACTTGACGGGGGCACCTAAAAACTCGACGCCAGTTAAAGGTCGTTCGAATACTCGTGTGAGGTATCTAGAAGGTATCGTGGACCTTATCCCAACCCCACACTACTTACCGCATCTGCCGTCGCAGATGTCACTGGCCCCGGGAAATTCCCCAGGAGGGGGCTGTAACCCCTCCTACAAAGGAAGGGGCCTTGACCGCCTTTCCTTTACTTCCGGCGACCCATCCTTAGAAGGGACCGCCTCCCCATTGAGGGGCCAATGGCCACCTCTCCCGAGCGCTCCCATCCGTGTTGGGTGACGCCCACTCATAGGGATCTACTAATTAGTGCTCACCGATCATGACCTTACCGCCACAGGCCCGGATAGTTGACCGGCTATCCGGGCCCCCCACAAAAGTCCTACCTAAAGGTCATGTTTCAACGTTTTTAACCATGCTAAGAAGTCTCCTATGAGTAACTCATTTCCCACCCGAGACAAATGCACACCATCCCTTAAATACATACTGTCCTCATTAATACAACCATGCGAGATAGAATGCAATGTCCTGGAACGAAACAACCTATTCACTTTGTTATTAAGTTTTCTAACAGAATGGTTCAAAGCATGAATCGAAAAAGCCCCCTGCCACACTTTTCGTGGGATCATATGAGACCACGCAATTATGCACCCCGGAACTTTCCTTGCCAACCAACTTACAGTGGAAAGCATTGCCTCTAGGAGAAGTCGTCTACCGGTGGTGACCAAATCATTGCCCCCTAAATGTACTATGACTATAGACGGCGGTGACCTCGTCCGCCCTAACAAACCCTCAAAGAATGCCTGAAACTGGTCAATACAGAGACCGCCCCTTCCGTAGAAGGACATTCTGTACCCGTATTCCCCAGCTACGTGAATCATGTCACCTGCTTCGAATACGTCTGCGGCACGCCTCACGTATGAGTGGCCCACGACCCACACCTCCTTTCTCACAGCCGGTGATGTCTGACCGCTGGCCTGGTGTTGGGTCGACTGGATAGTCCGCCCCGCCTCGAAGGCTTGCGTAACTGAAAACCAAACAAAGACAAGAAGCGTGAGTACATTATTACAGCTTCACAACATGTGCAACCGCACATACCTCTTATAACAATTGGAGGCCCAACGCCCCACTCGTTTTACTTGTTCCACATTAAGACCCCTGGCTGTAGCTTCGGTGGCAGCCCCTATCCGAAAGGAATGGGTCCCAAACTCGCCCGGGTCCAAGCCCGCTGCGGTAATTGACAACGCCAGCACCCGCTGAAACTGAAATCTCGTCAGTGGGGTGGCGTCAGCGTGTCTCAACAATGTCCCTCCCCATGATGCCACCCTTCGTGCTAGGTAGTCTTCTAAACACTTTACCGGACACATGGAGGACCCTGGAATCCTGCGAATGACTACGCAGTCCCCTATCCCATCTTGATCGGTTTTGGACCTGACAAAGGATACAGTCATCGTCTCACCCCTGATCTGAACGTGTTCCCGGCACAGACCCCCCGCAACATCCTGCTTGTTCCTTGCCACCAGCTCACTTATCCTCATTGCCCCGTGAAATGCAAGCGTAAAAGCAGCTCGGAACAAACAGGCCTCGAACTGAGACGAGCATGTGGCGGGGAGTATGACCAGCAACTGGGACAACCTATCCAGACCTATCGGGCGCCTCTCGTCTACTCTGCGACCCTCAAGGCGTTGCCACCCACGCAGCGCTTTCTGTACTACAAAAGACGCTGTCGGGTCCTGGATATTATGAGCCCTGGCAACAAAGGAAATAGCAGCACGATGCCTCTGGGCTGTAGCCACCGACTTTCCAGCCCTACGCAAGGACATCAGAAAATGTACTACCCAATCCTCTTGCCCCCAAAGCCCCCCTCTCTCAGTCCCCAAAAAGGCTAAATAAGCCCGAAACGCCCCTTCGTATGCCTTCCTCGTCCTTGGTGCTAGACTCTCTCCCACGAGGTAACGAAGTTCGGGGCACCGAGAGACCAGAGAGCTTCGGGAAAGGGTGCCGGCTCTGGGTCCGCTGAGGGAAGGAAACCCGAGAAAGCCTGCATTTGAAAACGAGACAGTGCATCAGCAGCCTGATTCATCACCCCTGGGACATGTTTTGCTCTGAATACCACGTTCAGTTGCATACACAGTAAGACAATTTCTTTAAGCAGCCTTAAAATCATTTTACAACGTGCTGCCTGACTATTGATGCAGTCTACAACGGTCATATTGTCAGACCAAAATATGACGGAGTGATTTTTGAATCCATCGGGCCACGTTCTGAGGGCCACCAAAATGGGAAACAGTTCAAGGAAAGCAATATTACTCGTCAGCCCCTCTTCATGCCACCATGTTGGCCACCTTTGTGCTGACCATTTTGTGCCGAAGATGGCGCCGAAACCCATGCTTCCCGCTGAATCCGTCCATAGACCAAGCTCTTCAGAGGACAAGGCCGGTTTGTTCCAGACGACTCGACCATTGAAATCCGCCAAAAATGCTAACCAAATACGCATGTCTTGGCGGACCTCGGCCGATAATCTCGTGCGATGATGACCCTCTTTTAGGCCGACCATCGCCTGGGCAATCGAACGGGAAAAAGGGCGGGCCATCGGGATCACCCTTAGAGCAAAGTTCAACTTCCCCACCAATTGCTGCAATTGATGCAGCGTAACTTTAGAAGCATTTATACACACTTGCAGGGCTGCCCTGAATTTCGATACTTTGGGGGCTGGTAAACGAAAACAACCCTCACTAGAGTCCAACTCGATCCCCAGAAACTCGAGGCAAGTCGTGGGACCCACAGTCTTACCTGGTGCCAATGGCACGCCAAATCGATCCATTAATACACAAAATTCAGTCAAGGCCCGGGCACATTCGTCATCCCCAGCGGCCCCAAGGAACAGAAAGTCATCAAGGTAATGCATCACATTTCGAAAACCCGTTTCCTTCGTGTAAGCCCATTGTAAGAAACTACTGAATTTCTCAAAATATGCACAAGATATAGAGCACCCCATCGGCATACACCTATCCATGTAATATGAACCTTGAAACATGAATCCCAGAAGACGTTGGTCGTCCGGGTGTACCGGGAGCAAACGGAACGCTGACTCGATATCCGATTTCGCCATCAGCGTCCCGGGCCCCAGGCGATTCAAAATGGCTACGGCCTCATCGAATGATGCGTACCGCACCGAACATACCCCTGGATCAATTGCATCGTTCACAGAAAGGCCATGAGGAGCTGATAAATTGTGGATCAATCGAAACTCACCTGGGTCCTTTTTGGGGACCACCCCTAAAGGAGAACAGACAAAATTCTGTACCGGGGGAACCCTAAACGGGCCGGCAACCCGACCTCGGATAACCTCTTTCAGGATTTTATCCTGAACTACATTCGTATGCTGTAAGACAGAAAGTTGGTTCTTACACGTCCCGACACCTTGAAAGTCCCCCACCGGGATGCGGAAACCATATGAAAAACCGTTTCGCAGCACCCCAGCAGAAGTACGATCTGGGTATTCGCTGAGCCAAGGAATCATCGCCAAGGTATCAATCGGGGTTGGTAAGGGCGCCCCTCGGACTACATTAGACCTGTTTGGCGCCTCCTCTACCCCCATTTTCACCCGTTTTGGCTCTGCACGAGGACTCAGGATGGGGGGCCCCGCAACCACTACATTCGTGCTTGAATTTACAGGATCCCGGGGGCCTAGTACATTTACCTTTGTTGAAATTGAAACAGAAACCCCTCTTCCCTGTGTTGCCAGCGGGTCTCGGATAATCGTCGGTACCCGTACCCGACCGAAAGGGCGTCCCCCCATATTGGCGGGAGAACTCACCCACAGTACTCCCCACCAACGGTATTTTCAACATCCCGGACTCTTTCATTTTATCCCATGTCAAAGAATCATAACAGTCCCAGGTTAAACTTTTGTTATGCTCCATTGCTTTCCTGAACAGGTTGTCATAACAGAACCATTGGTTACCTTGGTGCGATATCGAGTACCCCATAATTCGTGACTGATATACTGGAAACTCAGGGAGCAATTCAGGCCTACGTTCCCCCAAAATTGACGTAAAAATTCCCCATGCATTGCCCCAATTGCCAATATTCTCATTCACTTTAAAGGCGGCCATTTTTGCGCGCCAAACACTTGGATGCATCAGATCCTTCTGACTCTTAACAGTTTCAACTTCATAATGATCAACAAGCAAGGAGAAAATGTTTACGTATTCCCCAGCCCAAATCTTTTCCTTTATAGCCAAAGGAACATGTTGCCCCAATTTTTCTCTACGAGAGGGTGTTGACTCATCCCTCGCGATCGGCAATGGCCGCTTACCTGCACCGGACGCTGCTTCCGTCCCTCGTGGCTTGTCTATCGCCGCATCCGGCGCGGGCACCTTGGCTGTATCACGTTTCTCGCGCAACTGCTTTATGAGTGCTTGCGCTTCGGTAGCCATGGCGCCCCCATTACTGTCCCCCAACCATGCTGCTAACTGTGCCGCCAACTCGGGAGGCATATCCTCGGCAGATGTCGGGGTAACTACTACGGGAATCGGATTCCCCTCCTCCGGTACCGGGGCCGGTACCGGGGCTGGCGCCTCGAGCGGGGAACAGGGAACCGGGACGTCTCCCCCGACCGGCCCCCTTCTCGGCCTCTTTGGCTTCCCTCCGGCCGGTGGACGCCCCGATCCCTCCTCGCCGTCTCGCTCCGCCAACCGCTTCTTAATTTCGGACATGTCCTTCATGAGGGCCCGAACCAACTGGTCAGTCGACATTCTCTTCGCGCCTTTCTTGGGCATCTTTTCAGACGAAGTATCTAAAAGACAAAAGGAGAGATTAAAACGCTCAAAATTGGCTCTTCGTTCTGTCCCGAGCTCACGTGCAGCGAGGAGGTGCAGCTTCAGAGCACAAGAACAAGAGGATGTCTTCTGGTCTTGCGTCCCCTTTTATCCGTCTTCAGGGCGGGCGTATACCCGCCCCTGCCTGCCCTGAGGGCGTGGCTGGCTGCGTCGGTGTCTAGGCCAGCCCACTCTAGGGCGGGAACGAGCGCGCCCCAGCTACGCCGCTTCGGGCATACCAGCTGAGACGCGCCTCCCGCCCAAAAATGGCTTCCTGGGGGGATCGAGGCACTCGGCCATACGTTCGGGGGGACCGAGTTGGTCGCCCCTTTCCATTCTCCCTCTCCCCCTTGTAGAGGGTACATCTTCAGCGCCGGGACACCTCTGTTGGAGGTAGCTGTGCACTCTACAAACTACTAAATAATAATAATAATAATAATAATCCTTAGCATAAACCTAACCTAACTTTGATCATAACCCAGGCACTTATTCTAAATCTAAGTCAACCATATTAGTAACCATAAACATGTTGAAAATCCTATGATAACAACTCTAAATCTGTCTCTAACCATACCCTTGATTCTTGCACTTTCCCTGACATACCCAAATCCTACAATTGACAATAGCCCTAATTTTTAACCCATTGTCCTGAGTTGTATCTTGACTCTGTGCTTTATGTTAGTTTGCTAATTATAATGAGATGTTTTCACAAAGATTTTTTTTTTTAGTTCAATGTTGTTGGTAAAAAATTTGATGAAATGAAAGGAGCCCAATCTTGTTGAGTCCCATCTGCCAGGGGCTGATTTAAAGTGAGTTAATTGTTTAAGAAATGTTTTAACAAGCTTTTGGGTGCGGATTTCAAAAAGTAACTAAGGTTAGAGAAATGTGTTTATTCATTTTACTGATGAAGTTTTGTGCATTTGTGTTACATAAAAAGTGAAAACAATTATAGGATGGAACAAGGAAGGAGAATTAATTTATATGAACGGGATGGAAGGATGAGGAATCACGACGAACATATAAGCAGGATGTGCAAATAATATGGTGAGAAAAACATGGAGAGTGATCATGCAGGCTGAATATGAAGAAGCAAAACAATTAATAAGTATGTTGAAAACATAGCATATGTGACATCATGTAGGGTGGGATATGATGACGTGTTAAAACACAGCAGTTTAAGCTATCTCTGAAAATATGGAAAATATGGTGCAATTTTCACACATGATGAAGATATATGGAAGAATTGTGAGTCATAAAGGTTCCACTAAGAGCTTGGCTTGGATATAGTAGGTGTCAGAGTGCACGTACTTGGTACAAGGAAATTGGACTGGATGTAAAATTCAGATGAAGGACATAGACAATGAGCAGGGAAATCTTTCTAAAAAATTAGGTATCGTTGTATAAAATGAAGTACCAAATAGGTGTTATGTGTAATATTTAGTGCCTTAACAGTGATAATAATGAACATTCCCACTAAACAAGAATGATCCAATTGCCATGCTCGAGACACTTGTGTCAGCAAAAGACAGTACTTTGATAAGGAAATGTTGGATGCAATAGGTTTTTGCATCTGACCACATGATGAGGGGTAACTCCAAAGTTTAAACTGAAAATACTTGCAGCATATTGACAAAGGACTTGTGTTGTCCTTGCATGACACAAGTCATCGCAAGGCAACACAATTTCCTTAATTGAGATTTACATAGAAATGCAAGAGGCTATTCGCACCGCCTTGCCTGACTGTGTAAAGATATGTAACTCAATGCAGTGGCTTGCTCTGCATTGCGAAACATTTTATTGTGGTTAGTGTTCCATGGGTGGAGCATGGGCAAGCCTGTTACCACCCATAGAATTTGATGCAATTCCTGATTGACTAAATTCCCAATTGACTGAAATTGTGCCAAACTGGTGCACCTAGAACAAGCCTCCTTGCAGGATGGCGCAAGGGTTCCTGCATTGGTGCTAGGCAGCACACAATGGCAAGCACTAGAAGAGAGCAGAAGTGTGCCATATCTTAGTATATATGGCACATTTATGCTCTCTCCCTTTCAAGCAAATCATCAAGTTGCTCTGCTGTATTGTTTTGCCTAAAATATTAGTAAACCTGCCCCTGGATGAACACATGAATTACATGTGAATATATGTGTTGATACACTGTCTCCCAGAAAGGAGGAAATATTTGTATGAATACTTATGGAATTAATGTGCCAGATGTCATTTTCTTTTGGTTGAATGCAAATTTTACATACTTGTATGCCTAGTTCATTGGCCTACAGGTCGCAATTTATATAAATCCTTTGTTGGATTGTTATACCATGGCTTAAATGAGATCTCTGCACAAAGTGATGCATAATTATCACCTAACTGGTTTATGGTGAGGTAGATATTGCACACATAGGGAATTTTCATTCTAGTCCTCTGCTCTTGTATGTATGTATATGGTATTTATAGAGGATCAATCCAGACTAAGTGTGTTCAAACGGATCATACTTCTAGTGAGACCATAAATCTGATTGAAAGGAAACAATAGAATATTGGGAGATAAACTCTTATCACATCCCATATGGATATGTAGTATCACGGCTCACCAGAAGGCCCAATGTGGCTCGCTACTCCCCAAATTTCAGACCCAGTGAATAAACATGAGCTGCTTGAGTGAACGTGCTTCATGGCCACCTAAGGAATGGAATCAGGGAGTATTTTTGCATGTTGCAAGTCAGTCATATGGATAAGGTGTGGATATTTTCTGTGTGGGAATTGTTTGAAGTATTTGCATGTAGATAATATAGCAGTTTTGCATGTGGTCAATCAATCAATCAGAGTACTTTTAAAGCACGCTACTTACCCTTGAGGGTCCCTAGGTGCTGAGGGGAGGGGGGTGCTGCTACTGCTCAAAGAGCCATGTCTTGAGGAGTCTTCTGAAGGCGAGTAGGTCTTGGGTCTGCCGTATGTGGGTAGGGAGGGTGTTCCAGGTCTTGGGGGCGAGGTAGGAGACGGATCTGCCACCAGAGGTCGTTCGTTGGATACGGGGGCTAGTGGCGAGGGCGAGGCTGGCAGAGCGAAGCTGGCGGGTGGGGGTGTGGAATCTGAGTCTGCTGTTCAGGTAGACTGGTCCGGCGTTGGGGAGTGCTTTGTGTGCATGGGTGTGGAGCTTGAAGGTGATCCTCTCGTCAACGGGGAGCCAGTGTAGGTCTGTCAGGTGGGGGGTGATGTGGCTGCGGCGGGGGACGTTAATGATCGTTGGGCTGAGGCGTTTTGGATGCGTCGTAGTCATTGTAGGTGTTTGGCTGGTATTCCTGCGTAGAGTGCGTTGCTGTAGTCCAGTCTGCTGCTGACGAGGGCCTGTGTCACCGTTCTTGTTTTGGTCGGGATCCACTTGTAGATCCTGCGGAGCATGCAGAGGGTGTTGTAGCAGGAGGAGGAGACGGCGTTGACCTGCATAGACATGGAGAGGGAGGAGTCGAGGATGAATACTAGATTGAGTGCATGGTCGATGGGTGTTGGTGCTGTTCCCAGTGTGATCGGCCACCAGGAGTCGTCCCAGGCTGAGTAGGTGGGTCCGAGAATGAGGATCTCTGTCTTGTCCGAGTTCAGCTTCAGACAGCTGCTCCTCATCCAATCAGTGACGGCCTTCATTCCCTCGTGGAGGTTGGTTTTGGCGGTGTATGGGTCCTTGGTGAGGGAGAGGATGAGCTGGGTGTCGTCAGCGTAGGAGATGATGTTGAGGTCGTGATGGCGGGCCACTTGTGCGAGGGGGGCCATGTAGACGTTTAACAGCGTTGGGCTGAGGGATGAGCCCTGGCGGACGCCGCAGATGATGTAGGTGGCTTCGGATGGGAAGGGTGGGAGGCGGAGGCTCTGGGTTCTGCTGGAGAGGAAGGACGTGGTCCAGTCAAGAGCCTTCTCTTGCATTCCGGCTTCTAGGAGGCGTGTCTTTAGAGTGCGATGGCAGACCGTGTCGAAGGCGGCTGACAGGTCCAGGAGGATGAGGGCTGTTGTTTCGCTGTTGTCTAGTTGGCACCTGATGTCGCCTGTGGTGGCGATGAGGGCTGTCTCAGTGCTGTGGTTTCGTCTGAATCCAGACTGGGATGGGTCCAAGATGTTGTTGTCTTCAAGGTAGCAGGCCAGTTGCATGTTGACGATTTTCTTGATGACCTTTGCCGGGAATGGGAGCAGGGATATGGGCCGGAGGTTCCTGAGGTCCTTGGGGTCCGCTTTGGGCTTTTTGAGGAGGGCGTTGATTTCGGCGTGCTTCCAGATTACCGGGAATGTCGCTGTTTCAAAGGAGATGTTGATGAACTTCCGTAGTTGGGGTGCGATGGCCACGTCTGCTTTGTTGAATACATGGTGTGGGCACGGGTCAGACGGAGATCCTGAGTGGATGGAGTTCATGACTGTGCGTTTCTCGTCGTCGTTGACGTTGGACCAGGAGGATCCGTCGGTTGGCACTGGTGGTGTTCACAGGGGAGGTGGAGTCTGGCGTAGTTGAGCGGCCGTGGTTTTGAAGCTGTCGTGGATGCCAGCGATCTTGTGGTGGAAGAAGATGGCTAGTGAGTCGCACAGTTCTTGTGAGGGCGGGATGTCGTTGATGTTGGCGCTGGGGTTGGAGAGTTCCTTTATGATGCTGAAGAGCTCTTTGCTGTCATGTGCGTTGTTATCCAAGCGGTCTTTGAAGGAGGATCTCTTGGCTAATCTGATGAGGTGGTGGTGTCTGCGGGTGGCGTCCTTGTGGGCTGCGTGGTTGTCTGGTGTGTGTTCGTGGAGCCATGTCTTCTCCAGTTTACGGCATGCGCGTTTAGAGGTCTGGTGCTCGTCGGTGAACCAGGTGGCTCTCTTGTTGGCATGGCTGTTCGAGGGTTTCTTGAGCGGGGCGAGGGTGTTTGACGCAGTTGCCTGTCCACTGTCTGAGGTTTCGGGCTGCGGCGTCTGGGTTGGTGGGGTCGGTGGGTGGGTTCTTGGCAAGGGAGGTGATCAGCTGGTTTTCGAGGCAGCTGTTGGGTGCGGTGGTGCGTGGTTGGTTTCTTGAAGGTGAAATGGATGCAGCGGTGGTCGGTCCAGTGGAGTTCGGTGGTGTGGTCGAAGGCGATGTGGGAGCCTGTGAAGAAGACGGGATCCAGCGTGTGGCCAGCGGCGTGGGTGGGTGCTGTGATGAATTGTCTGAGGACCAGGTTGGCGAGGTTGTCGATCAAGTGGCGGAGTTGGCGTTGTTGTTGTTCTCGAGGTGGAAGTTCAGGTCCTCGAAGAGGATGTAGTCGTGGAGGGAGTGCGTGGGTGCTGGCGAGGTCGGCGATGGAGTCGCTGAACTGAGCCCGGGATCCAGGGGGTCTGTAGATTAGTGTTCCTCTGAGGGTGGTGTTGGGGTCGGTGTGGATCCAGAAGTGCAGGCGTTCGGCGGTGTTGAGAGTGTCGTCTGCGTGGGTGTCAACCTTGAGGGTGGACTTGTGGACGATGGCTATTCCTCCTTCGATGGTGCTGGCATCGTAGTGGATTCTGGTGTTGTGGCGTTCGCAGGGTCCTGGGGTTCTGGCTCTGGGCGCGGTCCAGGCTCGAATGGGCGCGGCGTGCCAGCTGCGAGCCCGCTGCGCGGCTGCTTCTCGGCCTGCATATGAGGTGGCTTGGGAGGGAGGAGCAGCTGGGAGGCGGGAGCGGGAAGGCGAATGGGTGTGCAGGGGGCGGGGCCGCAGGGATGCAGCGGCGGGAAAGGGTCAGAGCGGCGGGGGGGCCGGGGGAACTGGTGCACAGGGCAGAGGGGGGGGAATAACCCAGGAAAGAAGGAGGCAGCAAGGAGGCAGGAACCATGCAGTCAGGTGACGAGCAGCGCCGTGGGGGCCACCTGCCTGCAAGCAGGGTCAAAGGTCACAAAAAACCGCAGAAAGGTCACAGAAAATGGGGGAAATAAGTGGCACAGAGTCACAAAGGTCACAAGAAAGGGCAGAAAAGGTCACAAAAAAGTGGAGGAACGAGTGGCACAGAGGTAGAAAAATCACAAAAAAGGGCAGAATGGTCACAAAAACGGAGGGAAACGAGTGGCACAGAGGCAGAAAGGTCACAAGAAAGGGCAGAAAAAGTCACAGAAAACTACAGCCCCAAAAGAGTACTGAAAAAGGGAAATCAAACATAACTAAAATATTGCCGCTAAGGGGAGGAGGTGACATAGAGCCTGCATTTTCAGGTGAATGAATACAAGAGTATAGTGATCAAATGATGGAAACGATTGTCATTATTCCAGAATTCTGATTTATTCAGGAAATAAAAAGCTCCAGCCACTTCCCAGCATATCCAAATGTATCAACTGTCCAGAAGAGAATCCCCCAAGAATTTGTCTATAAACATTCTAGACTAGAGCTTTTGGGATGTTTTAAAGATAAAGTTGAGAGCGAGACACGAGATCAGATACCACAGACAGTCAATGGGATGTACAGGGTGTTGAGATTACCGCAACATGTGCATCATGTTTTACCTTAACACTCAATATGAAGAGGTCAGCATAGTAGTAATTTGAACTTTAATTCATAATACAATTTCATGTTTGATAATCCTCCAAAGTGTATTTTGCTAGAGAACCATTTGTGGTAGTAGGTGCCATCTGCCCACAATTTTAAATAGGTTTTGATTACTAAAGGGAAAACAGATGCACCAGCTTTGAAAGGTCAGATGTTGTTATCATCATGCACTCCTGTTTTCTTGAAAATCACACATATATCTGAGTGTCACTAATGCGTTCATAGAGTCTTTCAACAAGCATGTTTGATGACTCTTTGAAGCCTTGTGAATTCCAGAGGTAAGTTGAAGAATGTACAGAAAGGAGGACATATGTTGGCTGGAGAGCTCTACAATAAATATGTCTATTTCTTCCAATAACTCCATGAACGTGGAGTGCTTTAAAACTAACAGTATGGTTGCATTTTATTTATTTTTATATAGTAGAACACTGATCTATACTATCTCTAGGTTCTTGATTGTATTGGTTTGGTAAGAATGCTTAGACAATAGAGGGACATTTCCAGTATTTTTTTCTAAAGTAGAGGCATTAAAGTTGTAACACGTTTGGTATCTGAGCTATGCTTCTTAATTTCGTTGTACTGTATTTTAAAAAGTATAGAGAACTTTACTACCCATGCTGCAGTTTCAAAACAAGTTCTTGTTCGTTAAGTTTGATCTGCATGATAGGAATGGCTTAGGTTGGGGTGAGTAGCATGCTTTGGTGTCATGCATGGGGTGCAGGTTTAGGCCCGAGCATGTTGCAGGAGGCATGCAGAAATGTCTTGTAAGTTGCGATGTGAAAGAATGTAAAAAGAATAATTAATTGTGGAGGGAGAGGCTGGATTGGATTCCATGTTGACACCTGGGATTTTTCTGATTGTAGCCATGATCCGCAGGTAAGGCTCTCACTGAAGAATAAAGTTTGAGATTGTCGTTTCAATGTCTAATGATCCTGCCCCTGGCACCATTTACATGGGACAATCAAAAAACGGGGGGAGGTAGAGGTTAAAGTTAGGTTTACCCTCCTTACCGAATGCAGTTCCACAACATCCGGAATACTTGAATTAGAAACCTAACCATAGGAAGAGCAGGGATTCCACTGAACATGTGTGAATAAACCCTCTTTCCAGAAGGAAAAATTATTTTCTAGAGTCCCCTCACCCCCCAGGGTTACCCCTAGGTGGCATTCTTCATCATTGGGGTCCTCTCAATCTGCTGCAGATTGAGGCGTGCTGCAACTTGCGAACTAGTTAGGAACACTTAGTTTTTGGAAAATGTGTGTGGTGTGGAGATGTGGAGTGGGAAGGAATAGGTTAAAAATACCTAGCTAGGGAGCTAATATGTTACTCCTGCTCCTAGTTGGTATGTTCTAAAATCAGCGGTTCCCTTAAAGCTCTTCTTCATGACCACACGAGGGCCAGCCCAGGATGTACCACTCCTAAAGAATCCTGTGAATAGGAAACAATGGGGTGCACACCTACTGTGCGTTCACCTGATATTTAATACATACAGTTGTGTACTGACACGCTGTATTTTTGTTTAGGCAGAAATATGCCTCATGGGCATAGGGGTAGAGGGGCTTGTAGTCACACCTTCGTCAAAGCACTCCTCTCAGAAAATGATGGCACCCCTGGAGGCCAGATCTGCGGTCTCCAGGGGTGCCATCTGTTCATTTTCGCAGAGGAGTGCCTAAAAAAAATACAGCGTGTCAGTGTACTATCGTTTGTATTAACTATCATGTGAGTAGCAATCTGACAAGGCTATGATGGATAGGGAATGATAGAGGAGTGAATAGTAATAGAAAATTGGTAGTTGAGAGATTAATAGATACGTTTGGAGGAAAGTGGAGACGAGTAGTTGTTAGGGAGAGTTGAAATGATGGCCCAATGGTAAAGGTGAGAAGGAGGCAAGAGGTACTGATTCTGTTGGATGCCAACGTGGAGAGGTAAGTGAAGTTGCTCTGTGACTATTTGAAAGGCATTGCAATGCGGCACATGAAGGGAGAAATAGTTATAAAGAGTTTGGGAGAGACATAGGTGATGGCTATGAAGGGTGTGGAAAGAGTGATGAAGAGTCTGATTTGCAAAGGTAAAGTTAGAGCAAAAGTCTAACTTATGGCAAAAGTCTAACTTTACATCTTTTCAGTATTCTCAAAGGTAATTTACTAGTAGGAACTTCACTACTAGTGAACTTACTGCTAGTAAACTTAACTACTAGTAAAATGACTAGTAGTAAAGTTACTAGTATATATATAATCATCTTTATTCGATTTGAAAAACAAACCATAAAAGCATATAAATAACAGTCATTAAAAAGTGATTCACAGAAATACAGGTTTGCTAAAATGGGCTAAAATATAATATCATCCGTGGAAAGTCCTTAACCTACTATGCATATCCTCATTGATATACTCGGTCCCCCCATGTTATTTGTAGTTTTAAAGCGGCCTTTAAAAAGTGTGTCACACAATAAAGGGATTAAAACATCAGTTGACATTTTTAAAAACAGCAAAGCTACCCGAGCCTGCCTGAATGTAGCTCGTCTTAACAGCTCTTTCAGAAACAGTTTCCTGGGGTAGGCATAGTTCGGGCATAATAAAACTAGGTGAAGTGTGTCCTGCGGAGACTTCATGTCGCAGCCACAGGGCCCTCTCTCTTCTGAATTTATAATAAAACCTGCCGGTACTGCCAATAAGTGGTGGATATAATTTAGTCTAAAACGGGTTACCAAAAAACAATCATGGCCATGAGTCATAAATGTAAGATAAGGTTCTATGCCCTGTGACATTTTAACTAAAATAGAATCTCTCACGGAGTGGTTCCCCAGTTCAACAGTTTCACGCTGTGCCATCGCAAACATTGGGAACAGGGTTTTAATATCGCTTATGTCTTTTACCTTTGTTGTCTCAGGTTTGTCAAATAAGTCTACGCGCCCTAGGTTCACAAAGGAGTCCCTGACGTATTTCAGTCATGGGATTTTCTGAGCATGTTCCAGGGTGAGACAATCCTGTACTACCAACCTTGTCAGACCCTCCTCTTCGTTGGTCTAAATCTTCAACCAACCTACTAAAGGCTTCACTCCTATATTGTCTGCGATGTAACGAACACCCAGCTCCTCATGTATACAACATGCTGGCGTGCTGTGTGGGACTTTCAGCATCTGCCTTAGATATTTGTTCTCGACCCTCTGCAGGGTAGTAGGTTTAACAAATCCCCGCACCTCACTGCCGTACAGGACTTTGGCACAGAAAACTGCTTTATACAATTTTAAAATCACACCCAGAGTCCAGTACCCCAGCCTCTGAGCATAGTTTGCAATTGAGCCCGTGGATCTACTCAAATTCATACACTTATCCTCTATAAGATGTTTAAAATTCAGGTGGTTGTCAAAAAAACACACCAAATAGGCGAAGGCTGGGACTTTACCCAGGGTGTATGAGCATATAGAGTAATTATATTTTTTGCTGGGCTTCTTTCCCATCTCCATAACGTATGACTTTGCAAGATTCGAGGACATGTCCAGGTGTTCCATGAATTTTACAAAGCTGTCTATTATGCGCTGTAAGCTGTGTGGGGTGCGGGCCAGAAGCACCGCGTCGTCTGCGTACAGCAGCACCAGGACTGTTCTACCCCCTATTCTAGGTAAATCAGCCTCAATGTTCCTCAGGGTAGCATCAAGCCCAATAATATAGATGGTAAATAAGAATGGAGCTAAGATACATCCTTGTCTCACCCCACTAGAACAATTAAAAAGCCCTGTAACTTCCCCCTCCTTTGTGTATCTAACAGCTGCTGTCGTGTTGGAATGCAATGAGTGTAGGATATTTATTATAGCTATATCTACCTCAAGGTCCCTCATTAGAGCCCACAACTTGCTGCGATTCACACAATTGAATGCAACGGTGATGTCCATAAAGGCTAGGTATAATTCCCTGTCCTTCGCTATAATATATTTAGTAGTAATAAGATACAGGTTAAGACACTGATCTACGGCACAGACCTCAATATTGGACATAAAAAGGTCAGGTGGGATCCCGTCCGGCCGCGGAGCCTTATTCCTCGTAAGACCCTCTACTCCTGATGTTACTTCTTCTAACGTGAAGAAAACAGGAGTGCAACCTAGTGGTATATTTGGGGTTTGCTGATGATTCTGGATGGCAAGGTGGTTATACAGTCCCTGAAAGTGCTCTCGCCATTGATCTTGTTTGGATCAGAAAAAGAGGGATTATTGATTCCATTCCAGAAACGGGCAGAGTTCTTTGATTCTGCCGCTTCTGAGAGTTCTTCCCATGTAGCGTGTTGTAATTCCCTCTTTCTTCCTTTGACCGCAACCTTGTAGCTTGCGCGACCAGCCACCAGAGCCCTATCTCTGGGTTTCTGTTTAAGTGCTCCTTTCAGTTTTCTCAGGGCCCCTGAACATTGACTGTCAAACCACCTTGGAGGGTCCCCGCTGGGCCCCTTTAACAGTGCCTTCAGTAAGTTTGCTACTAGATGTGCAATGTTCTTGAAGGCCTCTATTATTTCCTCGCTATCCACCCCTAGATCTAGGCACTTCAATATATCCTGCTGTCCTTTGTCAAATAGAGAGGCATTAAAAGAGCCCATGTCGACCTGAGCCCATCTAAGCCTTCTACCTTGGTCCGTGGCAACAACCTCCATGAACCCCGCCTGTTTATCCAATACTCGTAGCTGTGTCCCGAGCACTAGAGTAAGTGGATTATGATCACTGTAGATACTATGTTCAATATCAAATCTCAATATATCCCTCCTTAATAGGGGCGTAACAAAAAAATAAAATCAGTGAAAGAATGATAACCTCTCCCTTTATATGTGGGGGGGTCAGGCTATTCTTTTTGTTAAGCGACATGTCCATCATGTGAGTTAAGCAAAATGAGTGCAGTGTGTCAGAGACTTCTCTTCCTACCTGGGTATGCTCCATATGAGGACGTTTCCTTAATGGGCAAGATAGCCAATCCTCCTGTGCCACCCTCAATTGAGGGCAGAGATGACAATTAAAATCCCCAGCTAATAACAGTTGAAACTACTGAGCCATCCCCTTCTCTCGTGTCTTGTCTAGCCATGTGTTTAATTAATGAAGACTGCCCCCACCCTGTGGGTTTGAGGTTGCATTGTAAAAATGTATTAGAATTAGTCTGAAAGAGTTATTAGTGAATTTTAAAGCTTGAACGACCTTTGAATCCCAGGACAGATTCTTCCATTTGCCTTGTAGTCTCAGATCTATAAATATAATAAAGCCCCCCTTGGCTCTTCCAGACACTGATATAACTGCTGGGCAAAATAAGGATTTATAACTTTCAATAAAAAAGTTCTTACTTATCTCCCATGTCTCCTGTAGACATATTATATGGAACTCCCTCACAAAGGTGAGCCACTGCTCATCACCAAATTTGCTTGATAACCCTGCTATGTTCCATGAAATAACATTTATATCTCCTCCACTATTCGCTGCATTTAAAGCAGTAGGTCCACTACTACTATGTGGGCCTACAAGAACCTCCACACGATTTGCCTCCCTTTTCATCACTTCACTGGATGCTGGCGGGGGTGGTAGGATTATCTTTAGGGTGGATTTCGGTCTCCTCTCTACCACTCCGGAGTTTACCAACTGCCTCTCGCTGACTCCCCCCTGACCCTCCCTGTCTGGCAGTCAATCAATGTCATTCAAATCCCCGAGTGCAGCAAACACATTTGAGTATACCCCCCACACTATAGCCCGATCGGGTCCCTGTTCATTTCCCACTTGGGATTGAGCATAATTTATACTAGGCCCTGGTCTATAAAAGTATCCCAGGGACAAAGGTTTAATGGTGGACTCTAAGGCAAATATACCAGATGAATACAGGAGGATACCCTTTGCCAGTCTTGGATATCTGAATGTGATAATAACACAGTCTCCCCGGAATGCCTTCCTTGATTTAGTTTGTTGTACCTCCCTAAGCGTTGAAGTCCTAACAGCGTTTCGGGACGGACACCTGGCATATTTAATTGGGTGAAGCTGTTTAGTTTTTCCTTGCTCCTCCCTGATCTTTGGACCAGCTTAGGATCAGACTCAGTTGTGCGTGATATGTTTGGGGTCCCTGTCCCTGGTTCCACCCCTCCAGCTGTCCCCTGATCCCCCAATGATACGGTCCCTATGCGCTGTTTACAACAGCACTCCCCTAATTTAGCTGAATTTACAGACCCACTATTCAGCTGAACAAGCGTATCAATTTTCTCTTCAATCAGCCTTAATTGACAAGTTAGGGGATCTAACAAAACTGTCACCAATGACTCTAGATTTTTCCAATACTCAGTGGTGGGACCAGATTCTAAAAAAATCCAGTCTGGGCCCTGAGGCCTAGATTGCATTCCCTTGTCCATAGGATCCTCTTCAGGAATTTTGAGGGTAACCTGCTTGGACTTCTGCTTTGGTCTTTGTGGAGGAACATTCCTCGGTCATTTTGCTGGTGGTTCATTATTAATTGTTGATCCTAGGCCCGTCTTTCTCCCTCTTGGGCTAGTTCTTGAATGCTTCTTGGTTCTTGTCGCCATCTCTCTTAACCTGGGACCCTGTTGCTCCAGTACTACAGGATAAAGCGGGGGAGCTAGAGAACCAGAACTAGTACATGAACGCTCTGGGGGTGTGGACGACTCTTGCACTGGCATGACGTCATCTCCCACCCGCAACGCCTTCCCCGCATCTGCGATAACTCCGATAACTCGGTGGTTGTGCATGTTAACTCCATTAATCACATCAACTGCCTCCCCCTCACAACTTTCCTCGGGGGAAGACACTATTTGCATATGTGTCGGGTCTATATGAGTACTAACAGGAGATTTCGCTTCTCTTATTCCCCCATAGACGACCTCTTATTGTTTGCCAAGGTACCCAGGACAGTCTTTTTTCCATAATTTGAATTTTGTGGATTAAAACAGATTCTGCTTGAGTCAAAAAGGCATCCAATGTCCCCACTATGCCACTATGCCTCCGGGTCCCCCTAAGGAAGAGCCAGCCTCCTTGTGTTTTTGGCGTTTGGCCACTATGAATGATAAAATATGCATTGGGTGTTTGTAGTAATTAACAATAATTGACAGTACCTTTACTGGGTGATGCAGAGATTAGTAATATGGTTGTTGGGTATGTGGAAACCGAAGGTCAGACCAGGCCCACTAAGTAGTCAAGTTTTCATACTGTGTGAGCGGGTGTGCACACTCAAGCCTGTTCACCGGCACACCTGCAGGTGGCTGACAGGGAAGCAGGCAGACTGCTCAGTACCAGACCCCCAGGGCCACAGGCAAGACCCCCAGGCAGGCAGGCAAATTGGCAAGATGGCTCTCCCAATTTAACACTGTGCCCACTTCTTAATCGCCCCCCCTCACCTCCACTCTCCAGGGATTGATGATCTTAGGGTGCCGGCCAGCTGATTTTGGTATGGAGCTACAGGGCTTGCACTGCAATTTTAGTTATGTGATTATATGGGGTTGTGGTCACCGTTGTAATCTCCAGCTACAATGCAAAAGTACTGGCATGCAAAAAAGGAGGAAGAAGGACTCACAGCTGCTGATTGATCATGCTGCTCCCTTTTCCCCGTTTACACTGTGGCAGACAGCAGTCACCAGTCAAAGACCGTGGCGTGGCGAGGAAAAGTGCCTTTCAATGGTTTTCGTAGCTGCGACCATGACTGCAGCCGCCTCTCGCTTCTTGCAGCCTGATCCCCCTCACCTGGCCCAGCCACAGTCAGCCCTGCAGCTGGGTGTAAACGCCTGATGAAACGGGTGTGAAACGCAGACCTCACCCTCCTGTCAGCCGTCAGGTTCTGAGTGAGAGATTGGAAGAGAAAACCGCCCTGTATTCCGCAGGTTTCTTTGCCGTTTTTCTCAGCTCTCGGCTCCCTTCTCGGCCACCTTGCTGCCTCCTTCACGGTCGCTCAGTGCTGGCTTGAAACGCTGGTAGTAACTTACCTTTGTGAATACCGAAAAGTAGTAAAGTTAGACTTTACCTTTGTGAATCATGCCCAAAGTTTGTAAGCAGAGTAGAGTTGGACAAAGTAAAGTAGGAGATATATTGAAGCGGCTGGGCAGTTTCAATCTCCGACCTTGTTGACCTGGAGCCCGCCGAATCAAGACGACATGTCCCAGCATTCACCCCCGACATGTGGAAGGGAGGTCACCCCCCCCCCAGCGTTTGTAGACCATCTTACACTGATAAATGAGACCCTAATTTCCATGACTGGAGCAGCAATCATGCATGCCGATAAGCTTGATGCCCAGATCAACATCCTACAAACAGTGGCAAATTTAATTTCAGGGGTCGATGCTAAATTGGATCACTTGAACTCCCTGATTCGCAGAGCCCAGGAGAGTACATATCTTAACTTCGAGCCTTGCAGTTGCGGTCCAGTCCTAAAAAACCAGGAAAAACTTCCCCACATTATGACTTCTCTAATCGAAGATCTTAAAATAGAAGCGAGCAGGAATAAGGACTCAAACATCAAGGCACTAGCGCCTGATCCTTCCATAAAAAAAGCATAAAAAACTCTTTTATAAACAGCACAGCAATACATAATGAAAATCAATCTGCTAGGGTCGAGTCCATACCAACAACAACGTAAACATCAGATATGCCGTTCCTACTACATCTCAAAATTCCGAATGGCAGCAGACTTCCACATCGTCTGGTTCAGATCCTCTCAAGAAATTATCAAGGAAAAATAAGAAAAAATTTGAAAAACTGAACAAGTCGATTAAAAATAAATCCATTCGGGAATGGTTGCAGCCCGGGTGCCAATCGCATGGACAAACAGAGCCACCGGAAACGACAGTGCTTGAAGCATTCCCCTTAATAACAGATTGCACGCTCCCGAAGCATGATGTCTTCCATTTATCTAACCAAATAACAAACCAAGGGCTGGCTGTCCCCCTAGTGGCGCCCCGACCAGCCCCATTAGTATTAAACACAAACCCTGCAAACGACCCACAAAATACAAACGCCGTGGAAGCGATCCAACCTCGCAGCACCGAACACGAAGCGCGATCAAATCATTCTTTATCCGCCGCTTCATCAACGTCTACGCAGGTTACGCCTCAAGTGTCACGGGCAGTCCTAGATACAAAGGGCATTACAAACACTTGGACTAACAATGGATTTACCAACGTTCCATTCACGACGACCCCTGATCGAGCTACCAGGGCAATAAGGCACACAGATGCCTCCTTAGCTGGCCTCTCACAGCCAACAGATGCTGGCGCTCAGGCCGCGGACTCCGTTGCTTATTTAAATCACCCCCAATCGCATGACCGGGAAATATGGCTATACCCAGAATATGTCTCACAGGGGAGGTGGGACATTCTTAATCGTAGCAATCTCCTGTTCCTTTGTGCGAACATTCCAGGGTTGGAGGGAATAAAAACTTCAGACATCAAAACCATTTCCTTCCTACCGCCAGATGAGGATGAGTTAAATGAAACCACGGAGGTAACTTTCACGAGCTCGGCCATGGCAGAGGCCTTAAAAAGCCAGCACAAGCTACTGAAAAGCTGGGGTATAAGGATAAAACCCAAGAAAACACAAAAATATCCTCTGTTCTTAAAAACACACTCTGCATATATTTCGATGGGAAATATGGCCCAACCAGCTGAAGAGTCCCCATGCCTGTATGCGCTCTACAAGGACGCCCCAGAACTGGCGACTACACTCCAGGGGCACAAAGGTGGCACAATCTCTGGTCACCCTATCAGAACACCAATCAAGATAACTAGGGATTTAATCCAGGGGACACGTAAATGCGCAACACTGGGTCCCGCGAATAAAGACTGGTCCTGGCTCTCGCTTGCGTTAAACTCCAGGACCTAACGGTTCGCGCCTTAACGCCTGGGGCCACTTTCCACGACGCATGAAAAACACAGACTTAAAACCTGCTGAGAAGGCATGGTCCCCGGTGAGACTGAAAGTCATGTCTTGGAATGTTGCTTGCCTTAGGCGGTTGCTTCTCAACCAAAACGCGCTGTCATTTATGGAGGAAGCAGATATAATCTGAATACAAGAGTCTTGGCAAACCCATCCGCTCTCCTTGAGAGTTTACGCTGAGTACGGAAAACCAGCAAAAAAGACTAACATCTTTGGTAGACCCTCAGGAGGGATATGCGTCTATATTAAACACGCACTAAATTTGGAATTTGCAGAAACCTCTAATCTTCCGGATTTCCTCCAGGCAGGCATCTTGAAAGGCTGTCGCTTGGCAAACAGTAACCTTTCAATATTGTTAATTAATCTTTACCACAATCCGCATAGGCCTTCATCAAACCCGGGCTTGTTGGTACATCACATAGAGTGTTTACTGTTCCAATTCGCGGCACTTGAATGTATAATTCTTGGCGATTTTAACACCCATAATATAGGGGTTCTGACCAAACGCAGCCATCAGGCAGGGGCTACTGACGCCCTAAATGATCAATTAAAATCCTACAACCTGGCGACGGCTCACTCAGTCCTCTTAAAGAACAGATGGGGCAGATGGTCGGCCCCACATTTAACAACCAAACCACGGTCCATTACATAATATTAAGTGGCAAACTCCAATCCTTGATGTTAAGCTTTTCAGTTCAGCCGCGTAGTGATAGCGATCATGCTGCCTTAACTGTCACCTTGAATCTCACCGCGGACCAACGCCACAAGCTTGAATACATCGGAGCAGCTGATGGCGAAGAACTGATTAAGCTGCCCAGAAGGATCAAATGGGAACAAACCACCATAACCAGATTTACTAGTTGGGCAAATCAATGGTCAGGCTGGCCATCGAGTGCACAGAAAAATGGTGCAATAGAAAGCTGGAATACCATATCAGAGACCCTGGCGGTGCTTCTTCGTGGGAATCAGAATAGTGTGTCGCACTGGTGTCCTCTCCCTAAATATGGATATAGCATAGAAATGTAAAAAAGTGCCAAAGCACTAAATAAGGAACGTAAACGGTTCCACAAAAACAGGTCTGAACAAAATAAGAAGGAATTACAAGAAGCCACAAAAAGTCACGCAAAAAAGGTGTGGGCCGCAAGGCGAGCCCACTGCGATTCACAATGGTTAATTATATTTGAGTTGCTGAGGCCGGGAAAATCACAGGAGTTTTGGAACTACATATGCAACATGGGACGAGGCCCAAATCATAAAGAAAAGGCCCTCGAAGCATCCATCTGGGTCGCCCATGTTAAGGCATTATATACCAATGATGGTTCAGGACACATGCAAAATGTAACATCTACTCCGGAAGACTACCTTGATTCTACCATCGGTCCCAATGGGCTTCCTGGGCATTTATTCAAGGCAAATATCGACTTTTGGACCAAAAACCTGACCCATCTGTACTCCGAATGTTGGCTCCGGGGGGAAGTTCCAGATTCGTGGAGAGGCTCGCTTTTACAGCCTATCCACAAAAAAGGGCCAAAATCGGACCCTGCCAATTACCGCATGATTGCCTTGTTGGATATTGAGGGTAAAGCTTACGCTAGCGCCATCTTGAGGGACCTCGCAGACTGGTCAAGTGCAGCTGGCATCCTTCCATTCTGCCAAACCGGATTTAGACCTGGGTCAGCCACAGTAGATAACATCATCGCTCTCTCCTATCTGGCGCATCGCGCACGGACAGGCAAAAGTCTTCCACTCTTCGCCTGCTTTATCGACTACTCGGCGGCATTTGATGGGGTCGACCGCGCAATCCTGTGGCATAAGCTGGTCCAATGGAACATCAATCCGGGACTGTTAAGAGCGATACAGTCCCTGTATCAAAAAACTTGGGTGCGTATCAAACTCTCAAGGGACCATGCTTCTGCCAAGATCTACACTGACAGAGGCCTAAAGCAAGGGTGCATGCTAGCCCCATTACTATTCAACTTATACACGGCGGACATGGAGAGGGCCTTGACTGGTGCAGCCCTTGCCACTCCAAAGATCGGCAGACACAAAATATACTTCATTCAATATGCTGATTACCTGGTCCTTTTGGATCATACGAGAATGGGGCAGCAAAAGGCGTTGACGGCACTGGCCGCATACAACGACAAAAATAGGCTTGTAGCCAATCCATCTAAATCAAAGGTAATTATATTTGGGCATCATTCAAGGAAAAAATCTTTGAAATGGAGGCTAGGGGATCTTTTGCTGGAAAGCACACAGCGCTACATTTACCTGGGCATTTGTTTTCAGGAGTGGGGGCTCCCAAGTGCCCATCTCAAGTCTATCAAGATCAAAGGTAAATCCATCACCTATGCCATCTGTAAGCTGCAAGCCTCCCTTCACAGCCCGTCTACTACGGCCATTAACAGAGTGCTTAAAGCCAAGCTCATGCCGGCACTCAACTACGCCCTTCAGGCATTCCCGGGTAAATTGAGCCATGAACTGGAAAACATTCATTGCAGGGCATACAAGAAACTTTTCCACCTCCCAAGATGCACCAGAAACACCCTTGTTCGCTTGGAGTTCTCCCTCAACCAGCAAAATCTGGAAGAGCTGGCCGCCTTAAGCAAATACTACTTTTTAACGACGGCGGCACAAGAGAAAACTCTGAAGGCAGTCCTGAAATTTATTTTCAGAGAGCCAGGGAATCCTTGGTCGGCCTCCCTTGAAGTGGCTAAGGCCTATCTTAACCTTGCCATGGACTCCTGGAATCCGGAATATGTTACATACTCCACAATCAAAAACGCGATTAAAAAACAAGTGCGCACGTGGTCACGGGAACTGGATCTGGAGTCCCTGTGGAGAAGAAAAGACCTGCATGAGACCCTGTGTATCCCGCAGATCCTGAACTCCCCCAAACAGCATCTCACGCAGGCAGTGGGAAGTGCAGCCCTTCACAAGATCCTGGCCTACAGACTACACCCATTGCCCCTAAAAGAACTTTATCCATGTGGCAAGGCGAGCCCAGATGCACAGGTATGCAGGCTCTGCAGCTATAAACAGGAGTCATTGGCAGATCTTCTTTTCTGTTGCCCCGCCTTGCGGTTGCCCCGCAGTCTTTATCTTAGGCCATTACTCAGACATTCTGGGTCAAGCTCTGCAAAGGATGGGATTTTTCATCTTTACACCCTGTCCAGAGTAATGCATATGGCTGCCTTTGGGAAGTTTATCTTTAAAGCACGGGCAATGCTGATCACTGCTACTGGCCAGACCACAGAGCCCTCAGCCGGCCCATGAACCTTTTTTCCGGCTTCTTTGCATTTTTGGATTAACTATACAACTTGACTTTTGAAATGTCCTTGATTTTAATTTTTTTTTTGTAACATGATGACTTTTGTATTGCTGGTTTTATGTAATGGTTTTTAGTAACCAACAATAAATATTCATTCAAATATTGAAGCATTTTATGGAGAAAGAGAGGACAGTAGAGATTGTTTCTAATGGGACATGAGAAAGAAGTGGGTGAGGGAGACCTGTTTGGCGTCCAAGGATCAAATGTATTGAAAGGAGAGAGAGCGAAGGAGGGTGCCTAGAGAGCACCAAGATGGGTGTAGCGATAAATGAGATGTATGACATGTGTAGGGAAAGGAAGAGGATGCAATGACTGGGCCAGCAAGGGAGAGCAAATCATGGATAAAGAAGATGGACAAGTAGGAGGGAGAAATGGCTTGGAAAAGGGAGAAATGATAGAGGGAGGAGCTGAAGGGTAAGAAGGAGAAAAGAATATTATGTAAGGGGGTAGAGGTCTCTCACTGAAACATCAATGATAGTGAGAGCCTTGTCATTATTTTAAATTGCTTAACAATTTGGGAAAGATACATTTAACTAGGTGAGGAGGACATGGCTAGCAGCATGAAAGACTAAAATCAAGGGGTTCAACTGGCAGTAAAATGTGGCCCACTGAGTGTCTCTATGCAGATCAACACCCTTAGCAGAAGTACAGCAAGTCTGTGACACCATTCTGTAGTTCCACACAGAAGCGGGAAGGAAGAGAAGCTAGGTGAGAGGTGACCACTTATGTTTCTAACTAGTCTACACAGGAGTGAACGGTAGTATCCTTGTGAAGTCTGTAGTGTAGTTCCTATTTTCCCAGAGGCCCTGCGCATTGGAATAACATAAACAGCAGTTTTGATGTAGAAGTGCGGTCTTCCAGGTCTCTACTGACTATGCTAAACTTAATTGGGTTTGTTACCAACTAGCTCAGAGGTCACTGGAAACTTTCTTGACTGAATAGGAAGTGATCAGCTTCCCTGGTACAGACAAGAAGGGATTGAGTTTTCCAACAACCGCATAAACATGACAACTTTGCTCCTTAGAATAAGAGTCAATCTCTAGAGTCGTGTGAAACAATAGACAGTTATTTTACTCAGTCAGTTGTGCAGATTACTTTCACCAAGATGCAGAGAATAGAGAGACGGGCGTTTTCAATAAAAAGGTATTATTTATTGAACAGTCTTTCTTCTCATGCAAGAGAAATGAATTGCCACAATTGCAAGACTAGTTATTATGAAAAAAGTGCGTACAGTAAAATGAGGATTGCGAAATAATACTGTAAAAGCATTGATATGGTTTCTTAGCCATACAATGGTTAAAATGAATAAAATATATACATTCATATATACATTTAGCTAACGTACTCAACTGGTGCTTCTAACTACGCCTACCCCAGTGTACCTGACCTAAGCCTAATACGTGGGAGGGAGTAAGTAAGTAGCAGTTTTAGTTAAGTTGGTTTTGCCAAGGTTTGCTTCAAGAATTCTCTCTAAGGGTTTAGTCAACACCATACCTCTGAAATAGAATGTTGGAGGTCTTGTATCTCCTTCCAGGACTCGATATCCCAGTCACTCGCAAGAGTAGGCTGGAAACGCCTGAGCTGGATTTTCTCGGCAGGAAAAAAGACAGCGTCTCTCTCAGCGCGTCGAGGAGGAGGAGGGACAGCGTCCGTGGGCAGCTTGCATCTGCTGGGCTCTGCAGGGGACAGCTGTTCTGCTCCTGTATTCACCACACCATCGCTATCATCGATGTCGTTGAGGCAGCGTTTGCTTAAGGCAACGTTGGTAATATTTATACCTGAAAGGTGCCTTGTTTGACGTAAGTTTTTGAACATAAGACGTCAATAAAGATGCAACTAGGAAGTGATCGTCTCTTAGTGCTCATTAGAGTTCTATTACTAATCAAAACATAGCAAGCGGGGCTTTCCCAGGTTGCTGAGTTTTATCTTGTTGAAGAACTCGGAGTGTAATCTAGGAGTCTTAGATAGTGGCTTCTGCTGTGTCATCTGCTGTAATGAGCTGCAGAGGAAGAGATTCTGAAATGTGGCTCTGATCGTGTTAGGCCAGAGACGAGGTTCTGCAATATCGCTCTTGATCGTTTATGCCATTATAGGGGTATGAATGGATTATATCCGTATAGGGGCATAAGGTCACAGTATCGATCGGGGTCCTAGATTAGAACACGAAAAGTCTATATGGTGTAATTCTAGGAATGACAGGAAGATGGAGCAACTGAAGGGCTCCATGAAGTCTGTCTGGAAACAAAGGACCTCATTTACAAAAAAAATAATGCAGCCATTTTGCAGCGCTGAGCTGCCTCATTTTAAAATCACAGGGATGCGTTGTATTAACAACAATATGACACATCTGTGTGCTTCCCCTGCACTGGTAGACAATTGGCTGCCATGTGAAAGCACATGCACACTTAAGTCATGTTGCAAGGGTGCCTGTGTTGCAGGGATGATTGTTTTTTGTGCAGGAAAGGACACCTTTCTGCACAAAAACAATAATTGATGGCATTTTCCTCTTTGTTGGTATGCTGCAGAATGCACCACGAATAGAAAGAGGAAAGAACGAGGAGGAATATAGGTATTTCTTCTCGTTGACCCACTCCTACACCTCCCCTGGTGGAGGTGGAGGATTCTGAGCATTGCGAGCTTTACAGTACTTTGCAAATTTGGGAAGGTGTCAGGTATCACAGATGTTGTGTGGGACAACCCACAGGAACACCCAGGAATACCCCTTTCACGCAGAGTAATGCGTGAAAAGGGCCTATATTCACAAGGCCATGAAAAGCCACACAGGGTGACTTTACGTGGCCTTGTAAATATGGGCAGGTACACTGCACAAAAAGGAGTGTCAAAAAAAGTGCCTCACCAGCGGTGCAATGGGCTGGTAAATGTGTCCCCTAATGAGACGCTACCCACAAACAGAATCTGTGGTCCTCTGAGCAAAAAGAGTAAATGACGTCTATCACACTTTAATCTATATGGTGTTCCACTCTCAAGTGAAAGGAAGGGGCAGCCAACTATAAGCATCCGCGTATTCCACTGAGGAGCAGGAAGTAAAAGCAGGTCACTAAAGGATTGAAGTAGTAAACCACCAAAGGCTCTAAGTGGTACACTCAGGGCCGCTGAGGGTAATCCACTGAAGTCTCTATTGAGTCCACACATGGAGAAATGTAAGGCTTAACCTCTGAAGGCTCTAGCAGGTCCATGAAGGAGTGAAAGGTGAGCTCCACCACAGAGTGAAAGACAAACAAACCAGCAAAGTCTCTATGGGTCCCACACAGGAGTGAAAGAAGAAGCACCTCACAGGAAGGGTCTGTGGAGCGCACCCAGGAGCCAAATGAGATCTCTATTGATAAAACGCAGGAATGAAGTGGAAAGTCCAAGTGGTTTCCTCGCTAACACAAGAAATACGGTAAATGTGCTCAGCAGTCTAGGACTGGAAAAAAACAAGACAGCAACCTGACAGAATGGCAGATTACCTGATGGCAGGCTGAAATCATAATGGCAGAGACGTTTTAAGGCATGGGCAAAGTGGGCTTTGGCCCAGGGCCCCAGCCTTTCATGGGGGACCCTAAATGAGCCAGCTCTGTTCTGCCAAGAGTCTTGCCCTGATGACCTTGAATCATTTTTAAAGTGATTGTTTTGTTTTCTTTTATTCATTATTAATGTGTGAGAGTCTATTACAGACACTGTGCAGGCAAAAAATGTGTTTATGTTTCATGCAACATCCATATGCAAATGTTTTTCTAGATCAATACAGGACCTCACATATGTGGAATGGGAGGGTGTCACGGAGATTATTTGCAGTATTATTAGAGAGCTGCCGCTGTGATACAATACTGAAAGCACACACCACTCACTACCCATGAATATCAGATGTACACACATTTAGAATTTGACCAGAGTAAATGAAAGAGCTGAAACTGGATCATAAAATCAAAGCTGTGCCCAACAGAGGCCCCCAAAATACATTTGGCCCAGAGCCCCCAAAAATCATTAAAACGTTCCTGGGTAACAGGGTCGGCCAGAGGCTAGATAGTTTAGATAGTGATCAGCTGGATTGTGGAGGGTGGCTCAAAGTCACAAATCTGAAAAGAAAAGCGAAGTAAGTAATTGGGGGCAGCGACTACACAAGTAAAAGCTCAAAGTAATGCAAGCAATACCAACCAGCAAATATACTTATTGCAAAAAATGGGTGTACCACCTAATTTCCAGTACTGTTTAGAACATAATAAATGCAGACTCTTTCAAAGAATGTCAGAAGGAGAGATCTCGCCTGGGGGCATTAGCGAAAGAGGAGCTAAACTCCGTTCTTCTAGCGAAAGACAGACTGGGCACCGACCTTTCTGATGAATGAAATGGAAGTAAAACAGGTGCATGATGCTTCTTTTCTATTGGCAAGGTCAAAGTGGAGGGCTGTGGCCCACTGTACGGGTGTACCAGGACAACTGCGTCCTCTTGGAAGTCAGTTGCTGTAATTTACAATATGAGTTATTGGCTTGTCACATAAGCACTACAAAAATGTCGACCCTGCTATGTAAGCTGTGCATTTGTTCGTTCTTTTCCCATCCTAGCGTGTGAACTGTTAAAAAGCGTGCTTCTCTAAGGCGCATCTCCAGCTGTTTTAGCTAATTCCAAACGAGACTTCCTTAATTGTTTCAGTGTTTTGAACAAGCCCGTGGCTCTGGGAAAGCTGCGTAATGATAGAAATATTTGATAAGTTAACAAGACTCTGAGCGTGATGAATTGTCTGATAATATTTCAGTTGTTTTAAAAAAAGACACGTGCAATATTTTGCTTCCATCTTAAGTCCATATTCTGAGTCCTATGACATATCTAATATTGTACAATTGCATTCCGATTGCAGCTCAAAATCCATTAAAATCTATATTTTTCTCCCCTATCCAAAACATCTGTGGGGGGACGGCGCACATGCTGAGAAAGGGGAAAACATGGGGTTTTAAAGACTAAGGTGCATATTTATAGCGCGGTGAAGCGAGCAATTTTGCTGCATCAAGCTACGTCATTTTCAAAAACGCAGGGATGCGCCATATTAATAAGAATACGGGGCCTAATTTATGAAAAGTGACGCATCGCTGCGTGAAAACAGCGATGCGTCACTTTACACTGCGCACTCCTTGCGACATTCCTGATGCGTCATATTTAATGTATGACGCATCATGTCGCAAGGAGTTACAGATACGTCAGTATTTCTGACGCATCTGTAAGCGCAAAAGTGACGCATTGCCGGAGTGTGTCACAAAAGTGACGCAACTCCAGCAATGCGTCCTTTCACATGGGGAAAGCCCCATGTGAAAGGGCTGGCGTCAGTCTTACGCCTGCTGTGAGGCAGGCGCAAGATTTTGACGCAACAGCGTCCTAAAAGTGACGCAGTGAAATCTCATAGATTTCACTGCGTCACTATTACGAGGCTTTTTGCGGGGGAACGCCCCCTCTGCATACATTATACCTGACGCAGGTATAATGTGGCGCAGGAGTTTAAAAAGTGACGCATCTACCTAGATGCGTCACTTTTTAAATATGGCGCAACGAGGCGCATTTTTTACACCGCTGGTGCGTCACAAAAAGTGACGCACAGGCGGCGCAAAACTGACGCAAGGCCTTCATAAATAAGGCCCATGGCACATTGCTGTGCTCACCCTTGCGCCAGCACTTAAAAGTTGCCAAGCGCAAATGCAGGCATGATTGTGTTTGTTCAGGAATGGATACCTTCCTGCACAAAACCAATCATTAATTGCATTTTTGCTCCTGCTATGTCTGCTGCATTAGAAAAAGCAAAAAACGAGAAGAAATAAATGTATTTCTTCTGTTTGTGCCACATTAAAGACTCCTTTTGAAAGGCGTTAGTTTTTGGCGCTCCTTCAAATTTACAGATCTTGTAAATCTGGAGCTGTGTCAAAAAGCCATGAGTGTTGCTGGGAATGCCCACAGCAACACCCATTACACCCCCTTTTGCAACAGAAAACTGCATATTTACAAGGCTGTGTTAAGCCATGCATAGAGTGCTACTGGATCGTCAAAAAAAGTGACGCTCTGATGAAGTTAGTGGCTTTTAAATATGCCCTTCAGTCTGCAGATGTTCCCCTAGTGTGACAAATACGTTGCAATCACCCAGTAAAACCACTGGGGGTAAACAGTGCAAACTGTAGCATTAGTAGAACCTGGTGCAACACTCTCTCTTGGTGCCCTCCCGCCACACATACAATGCTTTTTTTCTTTGGTGCTGTTTGTTCTTCCACAGCTGTGTACATTGCTTCACTTTCCATGCCATCATAATTTCAAGGGAAACAACCATTACAACTCAGTCATTACAACGCGCTACCTTTACAACGTGGGTGTTACAACGTGACTGCATTTACATCACATGCCATTACAACGAATGTCACTGCAACGCATGCCATTACAATGCATACCGTTGCAACGCATGCCATTACAATGCATTATAAGGTAAGCATTGGAGTTTATTTTAGTTTTAGGGTGGGTAGGGGCTTGGGGGTACATTGGAAAAGTAATTCTTACCCCTACACTATCCAACACTTACCCTACTGTTGCACTCACTGGAGTGGGAATAGTAATTTTACCCCTACACTATCCAAAACTTACCCCACTATTACCCTAAAAGTATTATGAGTTGTTATGGTATGCGTTATAATGATATGCGTTGTAATGGAATGCGTTGTAAATGTTGTTTCTAAAATTGTGTTGGGATAGCATGCGTTGTAAAATCATGTGTTGTAATGGATGTTGCGATGTAAAAACCACGTTGTAAAAGCATGTTTTGTGAATGTTTGCGTTGTAACGTGTCCTATTTTAATTTCAATTGCTCTTTATGTGGCCTTTGCTCCGTCTTCAACCTCTAAGTCATGCAGTTGGCACGTGCTCCATCTGCGCTCTCTAACATGATGAGCAGCAGAGATGTGTGGGATTATGGAGTGAGTGGCAAGGAGGAATCAAACAGGGAAAGGAGTAGAGGTGGGCAAGCGCTTGAAGGCTCTAGCGTGGGTCAAACACACAGAGGTAATAGGATGAATACAGATAATCGCTTGAGGTACCATTCCAACACATAGTTCTTTTTCTGACCATGCCACCGCAGTTTGGACTTAGCCATATGCAAATCAGCCTTGACCATGCTGCACCAAAAGGAACTGTCAAGCCCGAACTGCCAGGCACTGCCCTCCTTGAACCGGAACTCAAGCAGCCCAAAACAAGTTTCATCCTGATTGGGTCTTGTCAGTCGGGAATGGCTTGGGTCCAGTAGCAGAGTGAACATGGATTCCATGTCTGGGTACATCCTTGCCACTGAGGGTGTACATCAACACTCACAAAAGGTGATGGGAGAAATGCCTATTTTGTGTCTAACCACTGGCAATCAGTGGGGGAATCATTCCAATTCATCATTCTTTTGCCTACCATGCCACCTTAGCTCAGACTGCTTATGAAGTCACATCACATTTAACATGTTCATTGATGACATCACTGGTGACATATAAAATTACATCATTGATGATATTACTGATTAGATCATGCAATGATCAGTTTGCTCTATGATTCTGACACTGAAAGGTATGTTGTGAGCTATTTCCAGAGCAAATTTGCTATTACTTCTGTACTGCTGATGAGTATATGCATTTGAAACATGTTTTCCCCCCGTAATAGACTTGTGTGTGTGAAGAGGGCGTAGGATAGCTGTCCATGTGAATAAAGCTGTGCGTAGTAGGGACTTCACCTGTTCACAGTCTTTGAGAGTCTGTAGGTAGTGGACTCTACATGAAAAACTGTGTACAAGCCAACTGCTGTGCAGTAGGGGCTTGCCGACCTAGTGGGGGCATGGTTGTCTAGAGAGAGGTCGCTCGCCACAAAGAGTTGTAAGCAGGGTGAAAGCTAATTGTAGTAGGGGCTCTGCCACCCAATGCAACTTTGATGCCTGGAAATAGTGGCCTCACAGGGCGAACATAAATGAATTATGTTGTTTCAGACACCATCACTAATGTTATCAATGCAGTTGTTGAACATGTCATGAGTGGTGTAAAATATGAGGATATAAGCAGTGCATGGCGAGAGCATGAGTTATAATAACTTGAGGGCTCGTTTTATAGTTAACTATAACTAGTGAAATTCAGTAGAATTTTTAGTTTAAAACGTTATGTTACAATTTAGATTGTTAACTAAATATAACCTCACTTTTACCTTTGTTTTTTCAGGGGATTCCTAAGGTTTTTTTTTAATACCTATTTGCAATTGTCACTTTAACCTTTGTTTTTTTCAGTGAAGTTCTAGGATTTTTCTTTACTTTGATTGATTCTTAATTTATAAAAACGTTTGCCAAGAGGTCATTGCAATGTGTGCCAATAAATACTTAAATAAGGCATTTGTAATGAAAAACAATGTTGACTTTTTCTTTTCTACTTCTCAAGCCACTAAATTCAGCTATAAATCCAACCACAATGGGTCCCTGCCTTCCCAAGCTGATAAGTAAATGCTCCAGTTCAAGTAATGGTTCACAAAATCATAAACGTTTTCTGGGATCATATTCTATAGACCTCAGGAAATATATCGTAATTTTTTAAGCATTTCCTGGAAGTTGATGGGAACGTCAGTGTATATGAACAAAGGCCCCCGGCTATTCGATATGAGTTCCCTTTAGCAGGGATCAAAATGTGAGTGAACAAATCTAAGGCAACTCAATATATGATCAAGAACTAACCATAATTCATGAATGGACCTGAAGGAACCTAATCTCAATAGGTAAAAAATATATTTTATTGCACTAATGCAATAAATATAAAAAACAAATCCACATGCTTACTACAATCGTATCATCAACTTAGGATCAACTAAATGTATACATTTTGAGAAAATGTATGCTATTTCCTTGGTTATGTTACGTTGTATGTCCATGTATATTTTTGCCTCCATTTTATAGAATGCTTGAGTGAATGTTGATACGATTGTAGTAAGCAGTTGGATTTGTTTTTCATATGTATTGCATTACTTCAATAAAATATATTTTGTACATATTAAAGTTATGTTCCTTCAGGTCCCATCATAAATTATTGTTAGTTCTTACTCATATTTTGGGTTGCCTTAAGACTTTCCACTCACAGGATGCTGGGAACTTTTACACCATAGGTTAGGGAGGAGCAAATAGTCAACCCCACCCATTAGCTAGTACCAACCGTAAATATAGCACCTCAAGGTACCCTCCTCGGAGCACTCTCTGGGTCTTTTGAAGCATAAAGAAGGAGTGCACCTACTGTTTGAGACCTGTGAGGGGACCTGAAGGGCTGGACCTGCTCCTAATTGTACCCAGGACAGAGACCCAGCTGGGGCCTCTGCTGGAGTGAGTCTTGACCCCCAAGTGCTATTCCTGATGCCCTGAGAGCCTTAGCCGTGACTAACTGGATGTCTCCTAACACCTCTGAAATGTTGGGCTTCCAGACTTCCAGGGGACAGAGAGCCACCACCCAAGCTATTTTGCCCAAAGTGTGACTTTGCTTGGGTAGAGGAAAAGATTTCTCCCAGTTAGGACTTCGTAGCAGCAGCAAATCTGTTTTAGCAGGCCCTTTGTGAGATGGTATGCAGCCCTGTAGAATTCATTGCCAGATAAAGCCTCCTACCTTTTCTTACTGGAGGATTCTGAGGTCGAAAAAAAGAGACTAAGGGGGAGATGTACGACCGTTTTTTGCTGTCGCAAAATGGAATTCAGCCCGTTTGCGACCACAATAAAGGTCAGCCCCATGTACAAACCATATTTTGTGAGTCGCTAACCTATTAGCGACTCACAGAATATGGGTTGCGCCTCGCTGTTAAAAGGGGCGTCCCAAGGGCGTACCTTCCTAATAGCGAGTGCAAATGGCATGTACCATTGTTTTGCAGTCGCAAAAAACTTGCAGTTTACCACCCTTTTAAAAAGGGTGGTAAACCATTGGCAAAAGGGAAGGGGTCCCCAGGGGATCCTTCTCATTTGTGAATGGGTTCGCAAATATTTTTTAAGAGCAGGCAGTGGTCTCAGGGACCACTGCCTGCCCTTAAAAAATGAACCTGAAAGTTTTGTTTTGCTTTGTTAAATGCATCCAGTTTTCTTTTAAGGAAAATGGGATGCATTGAAAAAAATAAACTGCTTTATTGAAAGAGCAAAATTACAATTTGTCCCCGTAGGAGTTACTTAAATACTTTTCATAAATTCTTAGTTTGTCACAGCAGTGACACCGCTTTGTTTTCATTTGTACCATTTTTTGTGATGTTACGATGAATATATTATAATGAGATAAATTCCTCTCCGCATGGTATTTCGATTTTCCATGTAAATAACAAAAGGTGTTATACACTACTTGAAGCCAAATCTGCACATAGAGTAGTATTTATGTTGCCATGTTGCATTTTTTGATAAAGAAAATAACTTATAAAAATAAACAACAGTAAAATACTGTATCTTCCTTGCATTTATTGAATGATAGATCACTGCTGTGACAAACTAAGAATTTATGAAAAGTATTTAAGTAACTCCTACGGGGACAAATTGTAATTTTGTTATTAATCATACCAAGTCCTGACGGGATTATTGGGTGGCTCTGTTTTGTTCATTATTGAAAAAGCAGTCACAGTCTGCTGACCCCATCAGGTCATCCATCCCTGTGAGTGCTAGCCATTGCCAATGAGGTCGCAAATTGCGCTTGCCTCATGAATATTGATGAGGCATGTAATTTGCAACCCCATTGGGAATCGCAAATAGTGTCTGAGACACTGTTGTACATTGCATTTTGCGAGTCGCAAACTGCAAGTTGCAAAGTGACGCAATATGATAGTCGCAAATTGCATGCTTCATACATCTGGCCCTAAGGGCCTGATTTAGATTTTGGTGGGTCACTCCGTCACAACAGTGACGGACATCCTGTCCGCCAACATATAAATCCCATTTGATTCTATGGGATTTATTTTTCGGCAGGGGGGATCTCCGTCACCGTTGTGAAGGAGTAACCCATCCACCAAGATCTAAAGAAAGCTCTGATACTGAATGTAGAAATGTCGACAAGAGAACGTCTCTGGATACAAAATTAAAATTTTCCAGCTTACAGCTTTTCCCATCCAAACAAACAGCTTTAGCGGGATCTCATCAAAAGGCTATTCTGCCTCGTGGAACTCTTCTCCAATATAGCATGCAACTTTACCCCTTTGAAGGATTTGAACTTGCATTTCAGAGACTAAGTTGAGTGGTAAAATCTCCTACTGGGTAAAGACTACTTGCTGTAAGTGACTCTCACTACATTGTGGTCGGCCAGTCAACTGTGACAATAGACTATCATTGGTGCTTTACTTTTTCTTATTGCTTTTTTTTCAAAATCTTTAAAAAAATCATATTTGCACTTTTCCTCTTTGGATTTTTGTGATTTTGGTGTCATTTTCCTTATTCTTTTTTTTCTATTTTTATAAATTGAAGTGGGATTTTTTTTGTGTTAAGCATGTCTGTTTTGTGCCATAGCTACCAGTGGTTCAGCTAAGGTTTCAATTAAGAAAATCTTTGACTGAACCTAACAGGTTAGTGTTTTTATTGCTTGTGGTGAACTTCCACCCAACCCAGTTAATAACTCACTTTCTTACAGTGGGCATTTTGGAAAAAGCAAAGGACCAGTGTAGATCTGTTTGTGGAAGAGTTGATTCCAAAGTAGCCCTGTCAAACAATCATTTCTTCCTCCTCTCAATAGAGTAAGCACATTGAGCAGCTTTACCTGTCTGCAAAGTGACAGATCTAACAGGGGCATATATAACACAACTCCTAGATTTCTGTGATAGTGATGCCATTTACAAGCAGCCAGGGGGAAGGAGCGTCACAATGTTGATAATGCAAAAGCATTACTTTTCCCAGACTTCGATTCTTGGGTGGTACAGAGGCAACACAGACGTTTTGCTGGTGTCAAATGAGAGTTGAGATCAACTGGCATGAAATATATGATGCTCTTCCCAGTGAACCTAAGGTTTGTCAAGATGTTCAATACTTGACTTGTTTTTTTTTGTTTGTTTTTTATTAGTCCTCATTTAAAGATAATGTGCTCCGAAAAATCAAGAGAGAGGGTTTCTCTGACCCCTTCAAGTGTCTGAAGGATAGATTTTGAAATTACCGGTCTGGTTTCACCCCCACAGAGGAGAAAGGATACTATGTATCTCCAGAGCCGCACCTTCGACTACTTGTATGGGTTTCAACCTCAATCTTGAAAGACAGGCGGCCAATTTAATCCCACTTTACAGTGAGTGGCCTATTAGACCAGTCCCCTGGACTTTGTCTAAAGAATATTATTAATCATAGGACCCAGAAACATGTATGTCTAATAGAAATCAAAAAACATAAGCAAAGAGATTTAAACCCCATTGAGTATTTTATATATGTATCTCCCCTGTCTAAACCCAATTATCCCAAATTTCGCAATATTTAGTGTTTTTCGTAAAATTGCCTGCTTGATCTAAACGCGCTACCCTCTGAATGGAGTGAATCCGTTCATTCTCCGTAGGGGGACATGATAGTATCCATTTAATACAAAGTTCCCTAAGAGCTAGGAGAATCAAGGTAAAAAATAGAGCTTATGTCTTTTTTGTTAGTTCTCGTTCATCAACTTCGCTAGGAGGTAACCCAAAAATTACAGATAAAGTTGTTAGTTTTATTTCTAACCCCATAATATCTGATATGGTCCTACCCACTTTATTCCAATATGAGGATATTACCGGGCAGCTCCAGAACATGTGAACCTCATTAGCTCTATCTTCTCCGCATTTGGGGCATTTCTTGATCTCCCGATTTCCCATCTTCAATATTTTCTTGGGGGTCCAATAGGCCTTATGAGCTGTAAAGAGGTGATTCTTTTTTAATGGTGCAGCATTTATACAGGACCAAAGAAGAGACATATATACTTGCCCAATAGTTTTGAGCTCTTCATCAGGCAGGTTCTTCTTCCATATCTCCATAAATGAGGCCTGCTCCTCTTCTCCATTTTGGGCAAGTAACCAGTACCAGTCTGACACCTCTTTTTCCTTAATGGCACAAGAGCAAATCTTTAGTGCTAGGTTTGGGTTCCCTCTCAGTTCTTTTTCAGATGCTTTTGTCTAACTTATCAATTGATAATATTCAAACTTTGAAATCAGGTTTCCAGTTATAGCTAATAAGTGTGGCCAAGAAATAAGATCTGCCTCAATTAAATGTTGCCCCCAAGTGTTAATCCTGCATCTTCTCAGAGGTGTCGCCAGGGCATCTGCCAAGCATAATGGTGTCCCAGGGGAGTCCCAGATCGGAGTAATGTCATTATAGTATGGAATTTTTAGAAGACGACTCACTTGTGACCAAAGTTTTACTGATGCAATCAGAATCTTCAATTTTACTTTTTTTTTTTAATTTCGGATTACCAAATATTGAAAGAAAACCCCGGGCTTGTTGAGAGAAATCCCTTGTAAGCGCTTTAAAAAGAGGTGAGAACATACAGTCTTCCAGCATCAATTGTTTGGAATGCACACATATACAGGTATAGATCAGGACTTGCAATCCCCCTGTGGTCCTTTTTCTTTCTAAGTTTTTTCTGGGCAATCCTTGGGCACTTATTTCCCCATATAAACCTTGAAAAAAGCCCCTGGACCTGCCTGAAGCAGATTTTTGGGAACTCCAAGGGTATAGTGTTGAACAAAAAGGTGTATTTTGGAAGAAGCGACATTTTTACCAAATTGGATTTACCCAAAAAGGAGAGAGATAGAGCTCCACAAGATTGTAATTGGGAGCTTACTTCTTTTGTTACTTTGTCAAAATTGACTTGTGCGATTTTGTCGATGTTATGGACTATCTGGATTCCCAAGTATCTTATCTCCTTCTTTTCATAGATGCTCTCGAAGTCCGTATTCCACTTCATTAATTCTGTTTTTTGTTGGTTGAGGAGATACCCTGAAACCTTTCCAAAGTTCTCTATTTCTAGCCATATTTCTGAAAAGGATTTTTCTAGATTCCCTGTAAACAAAACAAGGTCGTCTGCATACAACACTATTTTTTCTCCCATCCATTATATTTAAAAGGGATAATTTTATGTGATGCTCTTAATTTATAGGCTAGTGGTTGGATATACATATTAAAGAGTATCGGAGAAAGGGGCACCCTTGTCTGGTCCCTCTTTTAATCTGTATCGCTCTTAGATTCCCATTAACCAAGATTTTAGCTGAGGGGCTTTTATAGATGGCTTTAATTGCTGCTATGCATTTTTCACCCAGATGGAAACAATGTATTACTTTGAATAAAAAAGTCCAATTAACTTGGTCGAAAGCCTTGGCGGCATCGAATGTCATTACCGCCAAGGAGGACTTATACATCTGTGCCATATCTATAGTTCCAATAAGATCATGAGTTAATTCACTTAACTGTCTCCCCTTCATAAATCCTTTCTGATCTGGGTGAATGAGTGAGCCTATTACTTTGTCCAATCATCTGGTGATAATCTGTGAATAGATTTTATGATCACAGTTTAATAGCGAGATTGGACGATAAAACCCACAAATCGCGTGGATTTTTATTGGGCTTTAAAAGGATTATGATTGTTGCCTCTTCCCAAGAAACTGGGGGGCTATTACCCTCTGTAAAAGTGGAGTTGAATAATTGGAAAATAATAGGTGTTAATTCATTTTTTTAAATGTTGTAAATCTCATTTGGAAAAGAGTCTGGGCCAGCTGCTTTTCCGTTTTTTAAAGAGTTAATTACTTGGGCTATTTCCTCTGGTAGTATAGGACCATTTATATGTTCTGTATCCTCTTGTCGAAGAGTGGGAAGATCTATCTCTGATAAAAAATCTTCCATACAACCCTCATCAATTATCTTATCTTCTGTGTAAAGTTTTTTGAAAAACTGAACGAAGGCTTCCTTAATTTCAGTATTTGAGGATCGTATATCTTTTATCCAATTTCTCATCTGGTCTGTCTTTATTTTCCAGGCGAGGAGTTGACTGAACCCTTCCCCATATTCATGGTGTGCAAGTTTACTGGCGTCCCATTTTTTTAAAATTATAGATTCTAAAAAGTCAGCCAGTTTACATTTAGCAGATGTTAAGTTACTTAAAATGATCACATTCTCCTCATCCCTCTCAAGACTTTCATTCAATCTATGTATCTCATTTTCAAGCTTTTTAGTCTCCTCTTTTATTTTATTGGCTCGTGTACAAGATATGCTCGTTAGCAACCCCCTCAGGAATGCTTTGTACGTATCCCACACCGTTTGAATTGAGGCAGAGTTTAAGTTAATATCGAAAAACTCTTTAGTTTCTACTCTTAGTGTTTCAATTATGGTTTGTTCCAATAATAATGTTTGATTAATAGTACACCTTGAAAAAGGAAGATCTTACACTCCGATAATCTTAGATATTCCAAAATCTTATTTCTTCTCCGGGGAAACCTCAGACCATTTCTATTCCATGTCATTATTTCTAGGTCATTTACTCTGACATTAGACATAAACAATTAATTGTTTTTTGTAGACTATATTTATTGAAAAAGCCAGAGATTTTTCTAATTTACATCTTCAAATGAGGACTTTTTTTTTATTTTTCTCCCACATGCTTCCCACCCTGTGTAAAACATTTTAAAGTGAAGGACCACCCCCACTCCACGGGAAAACCTCCCTTTCTGCTATTAGAGGGACTCCTCTAGTTTCAGGCTCTGTCTCTATCCAGGGTTTTCAACTGCGCTTATTTGGATGAAGAACTCTTTATTTGATTTATCAGGGTATTCGCTTCGTCAGGGTCTTTAAAGGTATACATTCTATTATTCCACATAACTTTAAGTGAAGAAGGGAAACGTAGATTTGCCGTTGCACCTAAGTTTTTCAATTCCTGCATTGATTTCCCTAACTCCCATTGTTTTACTTGAGTAATGTGGGATATATCTGATCTAATGCGAAATGACCAGTCAGATTTCTTGTACACCCCTGATTTCTAGCCTCCTGCTAGGATCTTCTCCTTCAACATATACGACTTAAAGTTAACCAAGATCTTCCTAGGGTTTTTCTTCCCAGGTTTTTTAAAGTAAGGATCTCGATTAACTCTTTGTATATCTTCCTCCAAGGTCTTCTTATCAATACCGGCGTGTAATTCTAGTAGGAGATTAATAATGCATGATCTTATATCTTCGCCTTGTACATCTTCCAGTACATTTAGGAATCTGATGTTGTTCCTTTTTGCAGCACTTTCTAAACTTTCCAGCTTTTCTTTTAGGGTTCTGTCCTCCCCTCTTAATGCCTGTATTTCTTGCGTATTTTTGTCCACTTGCTTTGTTAAACCTTCAACTGCTACTTCCATGGTGCCAAGTCTGTCAGAGATTGCATTCATTTTAGTTTCAAGGGTTTCACAGACTGATTGTATTTTTAATTGATTATTTTCAGAGACTGCAAACTTGTCTCTGATTTCTGTAAGCAGTGTAGTTGAAAGACCCTCAGTAAGAGAGGTCGCCCCCTTGTCACTTGTTGTGCTTATGGCGCTTATTGGATTTAATTCGTCCGATGGAGTTCCCTTTTCACTCATGATGGTTTTTTCTGTATTAAGCGGGATCAACGCAGGTGGCAGAGCAAGTGGCAGAGCATCAGTATATTTTTTAATCTCCTGTCTCAGGAGTTCGTACCTGTTCTCTAAAGGTAGAGGCTCCATTACCCCTTTACTATTTTTATTAAAGCCCGGTGGTTGAGTTTGTTTAAGTACAGGCGTGCTATTTTCCACTGCTATTGGGTCTGAGCTAGTGCCTAGAGGGGATTTATTGTGTCCTTTACTGGAGACTGTATACTCTAGACCTTAAAGAAAGATCTTAGTGATGGAGTGACTCTTATACTGCTTGAATTATTTTTGCAATGTTTTTCCGTTCTTTTTTAGAGGGAGTATTAGTATTCAGGGCTTTTTGCTTTCCTGGTGTTAGTCGCTTTTGCCTTCATTTACTTCTTTTGCCCTCTGTTGTGCTCCTACCGTGGCTGGTACTGTAGGTTCTATACCTACTAGCTCAGGAGAAGAGCTCTCTGCCCCCCAAATATCTCTACTCCTAAGGGTATACCTATTGAGTTTACCTTTATTTGTTTCTGTCTGTAGGCTTCTCATTTGATTTTTCCTGTTTTCCAGCCTCCGGTTCATAGTGTAATTTTGGCCCCCAGTCTCTCCCCCTTTTCCTTACCGAAGTCATCGAGGTTAGCCATGCATTTCGCTCTGCCTCCTGCTCTCTTCCTTCCTTGGTACTTGGATATAGGTAGGCACAGTGATCTTTTTCCTGAAAAAGCTGGAAGGATCCAGCTCTGTTAGCACTGTTTGCCGGGGAGAACAGGGCCAGACTAGCAGGCGCCGAGTTTGCTTGCAAGCCGACTCTGGCCGAGACACCTCTCCTCAATGCCAACCCCAGCAGCAGCCTCGGACCATCGTCCTCCGCAGGGAGCCGACACCTCCCCCCCTGCCACCTCCATGTGCTGGGCGCTAAGCGCCGAGTACGCCGAGCACGTCACTCCACGGACGCTGACCAGCGTGCCCCAGCTCCCTCCCCGAACTAGCCGAGGAGCCGCAAAACCAGTATTGCGTATAACACGGGCAACGCCGAACACCGCACTGTACTGGTGAGACGTCCAGCGAGGAAGAGCCGCACACTGCACACCGAGCCCCGAACACGCCGGCGGCTCACCCAGCAAGCCAGAGACCCTAGACAGGCACAAACAGACAAAAAAGCTGTGAAACAAAGAGCAGGTCAGTTCATTCTTTAACATCCAGGGTTTTTCTTTTCCTGCCCTCGTAGCGTTTTCACTCGAGTTTCATCCTTCTCATTTCCCTAATAGTACATTCCCTGGAGGAGACTGCTGAGCCTGCGACTGCTACTAGCTAGCGGCCGCAATTTCCCCCCTTGACTTGTTTAGTTACCTACCACTGCATAGTGCTAGCTGGAGGGATGTCATGTAGCAGGAAAATTGTGACACAGTTATCTTAAAGAAGGGATCATGATCCAGTACTGGAAATAATGAGTCTAACAGAAGAAGCATCTCTTGCAACAGGTGATCGAAGAGAGGATGCGGAAAAGCTACCGCAAAACAAAAATATTAATTGATTGACAAGTCTGTCCTGTACCAGGCTGTAACTATGAAACATCAAGGGTGTTCTAAACTAAACACAGCAAATTGAATGGAGCAGAGAATCAGTGAGCTTGACCTGGTTTTGAGGTAATAAGGACAATAGACAATATCCAGGCCCACTGTATGGCCAAGATAACTTGTGACTGTGGAATGTTAGAGTGGCCTGATAATAATTTCCTTGCACTATGCTTCACAATATACTTAGACATACTTCCTTTTGTAATTGCCAGGCAGATCTATATGTTATTGCATAGATGGTGGCTAATTTACAAGCCCTTGTGCTCAGCACTATGTTGCCAGTTTCTAAGTACAACGTTGCAACACAGACCGTTTGTTTTGTGAATTAGCAGGTCTGAGGTTCCGTGACAATTGTAAGTGGTGTTTCGACTCGCACGAATATGGTCGAGTCTGGTATCTATGAACCGCAAATGACGAGTTTAGTGGGTGTATGCAGTTTCGCTGTGCTAACCTAAACCGTTCGTCTGTTACGTGGGTTATTCTATCTGTACCCACGGGTTCCATCCTAGATATGGCATCCATTTTGTCTCTTGCCCTCAAGTAGCCAGCGAACGGACGTTGTCCGCTTCGCGACTCTGGGATTCCCAAGATATCTACGGAAGACACATGTCCTTTGAAAATGTCTTTATGATGAGGGAGATGATACTGTAAGGCAGATGGCCCCGCTCGAGGCTCATCTTGCCGTGCCGGTTTATTGTCTCAGCCGTGCATCTCATTAGGCACGTCCCTTTGATGCCTGTAGCTCGTGTTTCTCCGACACCTCCTCTTTTACACCCTTTCTAATTCCCCACTGTCTCCATCTTCCTCCGCACCTGTCTTTGTTCCTTCTTCGATCTGTTTTATTGCTGATTGGAATGTACTAATGGTGGGAAGATGGGTTTTTGCAGTTGGGAACCGCCAAATGTTTCCGCACTTATGTTCCGGACCTTGAATGTATCAAAGTGACCAAAGCGACCCCTCTCGGGGATAACTATGGGAACCAAGCCATAAACCTTTGTGTGCCATGTAACCCTATGGAAGAAACTTGTATAAAAGGAGCGACCCATTTGTAGCAATTTGAAGCAGTCTCCCCAAGTAGCACGCGTTGTACTTGCCGTGACTTCTGTGTTCCCTGCAGTAAATAAAGCTCGAATCTTTGACGCCGAAGGAAGTGTCCCGTGTCTCTGTCACTTGTATGCCGGAGCAGGTTACCCACGAAGGTTTCAGGTGTTGTCCCCTGGCACCGCTGGGTCTTAAATAACCCAGTCCTTCAGTTGGCGCCCAACGTGGGGCTGCATCAGTGGTACCGGTCCAAGCCCGACGATCGTGAGGAACTTCGTGTGAAATCTCCGAGGGAAGGTGCACTCCGCTTCATCGATCCTGTTGTCGAAATAAGTGGCCCGAAGACTTTTCCCGCGAAGATTCCCGCCTCCTGACGGCTGCGACGGACTGCTGCCCTGACTGTAGACCTGTTTTGGCGCCTGGCGTAGACCTTGGTATAGCGAGACGATTGACGGGCCTTCCTGGTGACGCCATCGATCTTTGAGTTAAGTATTTGTGGGTCGCTCCCAGAGTTCTTGGTTGTGGTTACTTAGTTGTTGCATGGTTCCATTGCATTTGTGGTTCTTGGTACTTTGTTGTGATATTTGACGACTGCAGACGCCAAAAACCGAGGGTTTTTGCTCTTTTGCTGGGACTTGGTAAATCCCGTAACCCTTGAAGTTTGTGAAACGCGGCTAGTGTGCAAGATGCCTGGTCGCTGTACTTTGTTTAGTTGTTTCAGACGTTGTGGTACGGATTCCCGACTGGAGGACTCGTGTCCGATACCTCCGGTTGGAACTCCCACTTATGAGCTCTACAGTAAGCATGGGCTAGGCCCGATTACTTTTAATGACTATTGGATTCGGTATACTAAGAAGGATGGTGTCCTTAGTTGGCCACCTCATGGTAGCTTTGAGACTCCAATCTTAGATAATCTAGAGGCTAAATTATTTGCGAAGAAGTCAAGGCCGGCCATGTTTGATGCCTTTCGGTTGTGGCGTAAAGAAGCCCGACAGAAAGAGATCAGACAGACTAAACGTAATCAGAGAGATGGTGTTGCTACCATTGTAAAGAAAGCAGAGCAGTTTCAGCGTGATAAGGAGGATAAGGAAAAGGAAGTGTTTGATAGGCTACAGCGTATGTCCATAGATAAATGCTATCCTGCTTTGCCTTTGGAGTCGGATAAGAAGGAAGAACCAGTTGAGGATCCTCTAATGTCTTATCTTCTGAAATCACCACCTCCGTATGTACAGGGTACCGCCGCTCCAGTGGTTCCCCCTGTTCCTCCACCTGTTCTTCAGCCTGTTCCTCAACATGCACCCGTTCTTCCGACTGTTCCTGCTCCTTTGCCTACTGCTATTCCCACTGCTCCTCCACTTCCGCATACTCCTGCTCCCGCTACTGTTCCTGCTCTACTGACTCCTGTTGTTGCTTCTGTTTCTACTCCTTCTCTTGTTAGTCCCTTGTGCTATACTTCTTCAGCTACTCGTAGTCGTACTTCTCCTGTTGCGGCTAACTTCTTTCATTCTCTTGGACCTGTTCTTGGGTCCGCCGGTTCAGATGGTCCTCAGAGACGTAGTCAGCTTCCCGGTAATAGGGAACGCGCTTCGCTATACAACATGGCGATGGGTTGGATGACGCATCCTCTTAGAAATCCTCCACGTGTTGTACTTGATACGTTCTGTCAATTCAATGTACCGACACAAAGATTTGTTTTCGAAGAAATGTGCAAAGTTTTGCGCGATCAGATATCGGCCGATGCACCTGACGAGGTGTTGACCGCTTTGTCTGATCTACAGCTTCAGTTCTCGAACGGACTGATAGTGGATACCAACGTTCGACGTGCTGTTGAGCGGTTGTTATCTTTTCGTCCCACTCCTATACCTCAAGCCTTGTTTGTTGAGGACGTTGAGAGGCAGTTCGATGCGTCTGGTCAGTTTCCCATGCGGGAAGTCCCTCCAGTATGGATGCCAGCTAACCCTCAAGCTCAGCCACCGATTGTGGCGCACTTCCAGAGAGTATGGATACATCTCCCATGGAAACGAGCGGAAGTGTTACAGGTGAAGCAATCGTTGCCTGACCCTCGCAAAAATCCTGCAGGGTATTATAAGGAATTGTCACAGCTCGTAGACGCTACGATAATGAATCTTGCCGATATTGATATGCTGTTTGGCAATGTCGTACCGCAACCGGTATGGGCTAAGATTCGTCAGGAAAACCATCCTAACGAATTAGGCGGTGATTGGGCTGCCCTTATAGCGGCGGATGGGTTGCAAACTGGTGGTGCAAAACCCGAACAGTTGATTGCTGCTCTCCCTCAGAGAATAATTACACTAATGAAAACTCTTATGCCAGCTATGAGGGTGAATTGGGACAAATTGTCAGCTTGTAAGCAGAAGAAGGATGAGAGTGACTCCGACTTCTTTACGAGATTTGAGGAGGCATTCATCGACCATAGTGGGCAGGATATGGGCACTGAGGGTGGTCAACGGTTGTTCGTGGACAAATTTGTCTCTAACTTATTGCCTGATTTGGGCAGTAAGTTGAAAAACTCTGAAAGTGCGTGGGCCGTTTCTACCTCGGCTCAAATATTGGCTACAGCACAGTATTATGAGAATAGAGAGAAAGAGGAGAACGACCGCGCTGATAAAAAGACGAAAGAACTTAAAACTAAAGTGTTGTTACAGCAAGCGTATCCTCCGCGTTTGAATCAGAATGCTTCACAGCAAAATAGATCACAGTCGCAGTCTAATCGATCACAATCTCAAAATGACTCTTCTTCTCAAAGATCTTCGTTAGGGTACAATCAGTGTGCCTATTGTAGACAGGAGGGTCATTTAAAATTCAATTGTCCTGTCCTAAACGATCGTAATAGTGGTAACTCATCTAGAGGAGGGCGTGGTGGTTCTCAGCAGACATCACATGGTAGAGGTCGTGGTGCTCAAAATGACCGCTCAGACAACTCATCAAATTCTAATAATTGTTTCGATCAACGTGGATCATCGCAAGGACGATCTGCGCAGTACAATGTAGACGATTATTACGTCGATCAGGGAACTGACGACAGTAATTACTAGGACAGCCATAGACAAGGAGAGGGAGTGGTATCAGTTCCGGTTGATCAGAGAGGGCCTTACGTCGCAGTTGCTACATCGGGCGTCGTTGAGCCTTTTCTGTTGGACACTGGTGCAGCGAAAAGTTCCATTATGCATTCGAAACTCCCTGGCGCACCTTTGTCTGGCTTAACAAATGTTTCTGTTGGATTCTCTGGCGCCCCCGTTAGCAATCCAGTTTCACGCCCTTTGCCTCTTACAATTGGGCCACGTGAGCTTGAAGCTCCGTTGATTTTGACTACTGGTTGTGGTGAAAATCTCTTGGGCCTGGATTTGCTAAAACGTTTGTACGCAACTCTGTATTGTTCTCCTGCGGGTGTAAAGCTTACGTTAGGAGAGAGGGTTGTCTCTCCTATGTACTTGTCTCTCGATAAGCTTCCACCGGAATTGAGTTCTCTTCCTGCATCTCTATGGGCAACAGGTCCCAATGATGTGGGCCTGCTTGACATCTCCCCTTATGTTGTTCAGTTGAAATCCAATGTGCGATTGCCACATATTCCCCAGTATCGTATCTCTCTTGATGGTGAACGAGCACTGTTAGCGATCATCTATGATTTGATCGACAGAGACGTTATTGAAGAGACTCGGGGAAACGTGTGCAACAGCCCTGTACTGCCTATTCTAAAATGTACTGATCCTTCGAAACCACCTGTTTATCGTTTTGTTATCGATTTACGGGAGGTAAATAAAATCGTGATTCCTCAGTTCCCTGTTGTGCCTGACATCACGGCGCTACTGACTCTGATTCCAGCCTCTGCGTCTTGGTTTTCGGTGATCGATCTGAAGAATGCGTTCTTCAGTATTCCGATTGCTGAAGAGAGCAGAGACCTTTTCGGTTTCTCTCTTGGTGGACGCAGCTTCCGGTTTAAACGCGCTCCTCAAGGCTACTGTGAGAGTCCATCGATTTACAGTCAAGCCTTGAAGGGTCAACTGGTTGCGTTTACGTTGCCGGCTGGTGCGGCCTTAATCCAATATGTCGATGACTTATTGGTAGCTGCGGATACTCAGGACATTTGCAAAATTGCTACGGTGTCGTTGCTGCAACATCTCTGTGACTTACATCACAAGGTGTCACCTTCTAAACTCCAATATTGTTGTCAAGAAGTAACCTATCTAGGTCACTTATTGTCAAAGGAGGGAAGGCGGTTGACCCCAGAGAGAATTGCAGCAATTGCGCGAATGACTGTGCCAACAACACAAAGAGATGTGCGTGCCTTTCTAGGTATCACGCCGTACTGCAGACAGTGGATCCCGAATTTTTCATTGCTAGCGAAACCATTGGTGGCTCTTACGTGCAAGGATGTTTCAACTCCTTTACCATGGACGGAGGAATGTCAGAAGAGTTTTTCTGAATTACGTGATTCATTGTGTTCGGCTCCTGTGTTAGGTACTCCTGACTACAGTAAGCCGTTCACATTATTTGTTCATGAGAGGGAAGGTTGTGCTTTGAGTGTCTTAACGCAACCTTTTGGTGGTAAGCAACGTCCATGTGCATATTTTTCCTCGACCTTGGACCCGGTAGCTAGAGCATTGCCGAGTTGTTTGAGAGCAACAGCGGCAGCTGCGGTGTCCATCCGACAATCAGCAGGATTGGTCATGGATAATATGCTTACGGTGATGGTTCCGCATGCAGTCGATACTCTTTTGAATCGTACGAAAACTCAGCACTTGACGAGTGCGAGGTTGTCTGGGTACGAGTTGACGCTGCTGGCAAGTCATATTCAGATAAAACGTTGCAATGTTCTGAACCCGGCAACTTTGTTACCAATTAGCACAGAGTCAGATGAAATAACAGAACATGACTGTTATTTGAGGACCGAAGAGGAAACAAAAGGTCGAGTGGACCTTAAAAACACCCCTTTAGAAGATCCAGATGGAACGTTGTATGTGGATGGCTCGTGTTTTAAATTGCCGAATGGCGATGTCACCACTGCGTATGCTGTTGTAACGTTGAATACTGTTGTTGAAGCTGCAAGATTGAATCAGAATTCTGCCCAGGCTGCGGAACTGATTGCGCTTACTAGAGCGTGTGTGTTAGCAAAAGGGAAACGTGTGAACGTGTTTACCGACAGCCAATATGCGTTTGGCGTCGCCCATAGTTTTGGACGATTGTGGAGAGAGAGAGGTTTTATGACGTCGCATGGTACGAAGATTCAGCATGGTCAGCTTGTGAATGATCTTTTGGATGCACTTACGTTGCCTAAGCAGGTAGCGATTGTTAAATGTAGTGCGCATCGTAAGGTGACGGATGATGTTGGACGCGGTAATGCGTTTGCAGACGAGACTGCTAAGGAGACTGCCCGGAACCTTAGCACTCGAATGTATGTGGCAAGTTCGGTTAGGTGGCCTGCGGAGACTAGTATGTGCGAGGACACTATCGAGAGTGTGAAGGCGATACAAAATGAAGCCACCGAGACTGAAAAGAAGAAGTGGAATGAAAGTACGGGAAAGTTGGATGCGAATGGTTGTTGGGTAGATTTGTCGGAACATAAGAGATGGATGTTGCCAGATGCGTATGTGCTGGCTATTGTGACAATGGCACATGGGTTAGCACATATTAGCGTGAAAGGTATTTGTAAGTTGCTGTCCCCTGTGTGGAAGAATGATGGTATCACGAAATGTGCTGAGCGTTTGGTTAAGAATTGTATGGTATGTATGTTGTACAATCCTGGTAAGGGAACCCCAACTCCTCCTGGTAGTTTTGCTCCCCCTTCGTGTCCCTTTGAGGTGATTCAATTAGACTTCATCCATATGGAGCGATGCAATAACCTGAAATACGTTTTAGTTGTGGTTTGCGCGTTCTCCCGATGGATTGAAGCCTATCCTCTCAAGGACAACACTGCTTTGTCAACGGCAAAAATCCTACTGAAGGAATACTTTCCTCGGTACGGAATGCCTCGGGTTGTATGGTCTGATAACGGAAGTGAGTTTGTGGGGAGTGTGATGAAGAGTGTGTGCAAAGGCCTTGGAATTAATCAAAAATTCCACAGCGCCAATCATCCCCAGTCAGCTGGTTTGGTTGAAGGGTATAACGGCACCCTTAAACTAAAACTAGCGAAGATTCAGGCTACGACTGGTCTTTCGTGGCCTGACGCTTTACCCTTAGCTTTACTGTCAACGAGGGCAACCGTACACTCCCGAGTAGGGCTTAGTCCCTATGAAATAGTGTTTGGTCGCCCTGCGAATGTGTGGGGGGTCCCTAGACCGGGTGTGTTCCGCGATCTTGAGTACCCAATGTTGATTGACTATCTTCATGATCTGACCGCTAAACTGAGGTTAATTCACCAACAGGTTTACGAAGCATTGCCGACGCAGACGGAGGGTCCAGGCCACCAGCTCCAGCCCGGAGACTGGGTGGTCACCAGAAATTTTGCTCGGAAGAAGAACTTGGAGCCCAGGTTCACCGGACCCTACCAGGTCCTCCTTGCCACGAGAACTGCCGTTCGTTTAGAGGGCCGGAAAAATTGGGTGCATGCCACCCATACGAAGAAAGTTCCTATTCCGTTACCGGCAGACTCGTGGGTGAGGAGGGGCATTGTTTCAGCTGAATCCGAAGGATTGCCGGCATTTGTACCTTTCAGCGACGCACAACCTGTCGGAGAATCCCCAGTGCAGCAGAAAGATACTGTTGAACATTTGTCATCAAAAGACTCGAGACCAGAACATTCGACTGATCAACAGAACTCTGTTTCTTCAGCGGATCCTTTGTTTGACGAACAGACACGTCCTGGGAAAACTCGATACTTTTTGCGATCCAGCACTAAGGACAAATAAAGTTTTGTTTTGCCCCTTGGCAATTGCATTATCCCGTTTTCCACGATCAGTCTGAACACCTGTATCATTGCAATTATTCTTGTATATATTGAAGGTTCTTTTTCTATGTATTTTTGCTTCCACAGCTGAGAGACATTTGCATATATATTGTAAATAAAGGCCGTAGGGCCGCGCGCGTACTTCCTTCTGGTTAGTAGGTCTTGACGCTAGGTTAAAGACTGTCGGTTCCTGGGAACTCCTATGGATTGACTATTGCTACACGGAACGAAGTGCGTCAAGAAACGTTGCGGACGGTCATAGGGGATGGCGTTTTCAAAGCTGATGGACTTGGAAAAAGCACAGGCACAAAGATTTGAGCTACAACAACTTAGCCGCACGAAATGTTTTATGTTTCAGATATCTATATTGCTTTTGACTGTTTCTGCATTATTGGCGGGTGGGGTGTACTATATGATGTCGTACTTCTTACCTTCTGCCATACCTACTCCTACTTCTGATCCTAAACTTACCTCCACTGCATCCCCTCATTCTTTTCATATCTTACCCGAACACGAGCAGGCTAGACGTGTAGAATTCCGTAATAATTCCTTTATCCAGCTCCTTCATCAGCACCAGTTAGTGGTTAACATTACTAATTGTTGGGTGTGTGGGTTGATGCCACATACTACGGATAGGGGAATTCCATATCTGGTTTTACCGTACAGTTCCCAGGGTTCCGCTCGAGCATTTCAAACAATGTTTCGAAGCGCACTAGATTCTTACCCCAGTCGAGAGCCACGTTCTCCCTACTCTGGCCCTGGCTCGTATCACAAGCCTTTGTCTGTAGCGATAGAAGACTTAGATAGAGATATCTATGAGCCGTCGCTCATTCCGGAGGAAGAGGTACAAGCCTATAGGGTCCTGAGTAAGGTTGAATATAGTGCGCTCACGAGTGATAAACAGCTTAAAAGCTCACCTCCGATATGGGTCGTACCCCACATTGGTAATTTTTGTTTAATGGGTCGTGGCCGAAGATTGAAAGCTCGACTCGGAGCGAGTGCTTGCACTGAGAATTACATTCTGCCGATGATCTCATCCCCTGTGTTTCTGGCTGCCAAGGGTACATACTTTGTCTGCCATGATCATGCGTATGCATGGTTGCCCTCCGACTTTGCGGGCTCATGTTTTATCGCGAATCTGTTGCCTCCGACGTTCACTGTAGATGCAGACTATCACAAGACTAGAGTTGTGAGAGGCGTAATTAGCGAAGAGGATACTGCCGGTCAAGAGGCAGGAGACTTTTTCAAGGGTTTCCTCCCGTTTTGGGGGCCTATGGTTAATAGTAGGAACCTGAGACAATTGACTCGAGTGGTAGAATCGACAGCTAATATTACTGCCAGTGCCCTTGGTAATATCACCACAGAACTTCAGGCGGATAGACTTATGACGCTACAAAACCGTATGGTTTTAGACGTGATCTTAGCAGATCGAGGTGGGGTATGCAAGGTGATCCATTCGAGCTGCTGTATTTTCATTCCAGATAACGCTCCGACCGTCTATCAAGCCATCTCAAAGTTGCATAAGATCTCTGAGTCCATACACGTGGACGTAGGGGATTGGACGCTACTTGGGTGGTTTTGGGGCCTGATGTCGACTTGGGGTTGGAAGATTCTGATGATTATCGGAGTTATTGTGGCATTCCTGTTCACGTGTTGCCTTTGTGTGCAGTGTGGTCCTGCCTTATGTGGCCTCTGTGCTACAACGTGTATAAGACAGCCGCCTGTTACCAAAGAAGCTCGATTGGACAGAGCTATGTTACAGCAACATCTAGATGGTCTGATGAATATCGAGTATGATTCCGACTAGTGCTTGCCTACATGAGGGCAAAAGGAGCGTCTGAGGTTCCGTGACAATTGTAAGTGGTGTTTTCGACTCGCACGAATATGGTCGAGTCTGGTATCTATGAACCGCAAATGACGAGTTTAGTGGGTGTATGCAGTTTCGCTGTGCTAACCCAAACGGTTTGTCTGTTACGTGGGTTATTCTATCTGTACCCACGGGTTCCATCTTAGATATGGCATCCATTTTGTCTCTTGCCCTCAAGTAGCCAGCGAACGGACGTTGTCCGCTTCGCGACTCTGGGATTCCCAAGATATCTACGGAAGACACATGTCCTTTGAAAATGTCTTTATGATGAGGGAGATGATACTGTAAGGCAGATGGCCCCGCTCGAGGCTCATCTTGCCGTGCCGGTTTATTGTCTCAGCCGTGCATCTCATTAGGCACGTCCCTTTGATGCCTGTAGCTCGTGTTTCTCCGACACCTCCTCTTTTACACCCTTTCTAATTCCCCACTGTCTCCATCTTCCTCCGCACCTGTCTTTGTTCCTTCTTCGATCTGTTTTATTGCTGATTGGAATGTACTAATGGTGGGAAGATGGGTTTTTGCAGTTGGGAACCGCCAAATGTTTCCGCACTTATGTTCCGGACCTTGAATGTATCAAAGTGACCAAAGCGACCCCTCTCGGGGATAACTATGGGAACCAAGCCATAAACCTTTGTGTGCCATGTAACCCTATGGAAGAAACTTGTATAAAAGGAGCGACCCATTTGTAGCAATTTGAAGCAGTCTCCCCAAGTAGCACGCGTTGTACTTGCCGTGACTTCTGTGTTCCCTGCAGTAAATAAAGCTCGAATCTTTGACGCCGAAGGAAGTGTCCCGTGTCTCTGTCACTTGTACGCCGGAGCAGGTTACCCACGAAGGTTTCAGGTGTTGTCCCCTGGCACCGCTGGGTCTTAAATAACCCAGTCCTTCAGGTCTTGACGACAATAGGTATTGTAACGCCGGAGGAACCAATGAAACCCGAAAGTTAACCCTGACCTATCAATCTCATGATTTACTGAGGTGATATAATCTGAGGGTTGTATTCGCTTGCCTAATATACTTGTGGTAGAGAGACCCGGATTTTTTTTTTACTTTGATGATTTGGAATAGGCCCAAAAGAAGCGGGGTGCCTGTGAAACACGTGCTGGCTGTACACATCAAACCTCAAAGGCTAGCTTTATGATAATTATTGGATAAATTAAAAAACAATCTTTTGTAATTATGAATTATTGATGCAGTCTATAAGAGTTTGAAATCACAGTGGAATTGTGTATATGTTTTTAAATATTTGTCATTGTCTTTGTACAAAATAAAGTATATTTTGTGATACATATTACAGTGATCTCAGTATGCCTTGGGTCGGTTGTCCTTCTTGAAAACAACTGTAGTGTGCAATATAATTTAAAACCAGTGGGATTTTCTGGTTCCCTTTCTCGGGTGTGGGACAGCAGGGTCGTTAACACTGACTTAAAGTAAAATAAACTGGCTTAAAATCCCATGCTTATTTGCTTTTCATATTTTCCTTTTTGTTATGATTTGATTGCGTTCAATTGACTTTAGGAAATAGAAAAACGAGCAAATTGAGTATTTGAATAGCAGATGTTTGAGACCTGCTCTTGGACTGATGGTGAGGGGAAAGACCGAAAAGTTTAATTCTATGTTTTGACATGCAGCAGAATAGATGACAGAGGTTATGTAATATGCTGACGAAACAATGCATTATTGGAATGAGTCAGCATTAAAGGCCATAGTGATATATTTAGAACAGCATATGAATATCATGTTCTTTCCTGGAATGTGATTGGCATTAAGAATGGGGCTAAAAAAGAGGTGGTGAGACAGCTATTACACGTGCATTGAGCTGACATGGTGTTGATGCAACAAGAGTCCTTATCTGCAAATAATTATAGCATGATGGGGATGCAGATACCTGTTACTTGCACATAAAGTAAGGAGAAATTCACCTGTAGGGAAAACAGTTCTTATATTATTCAAGGGCAGGTAATTTGTTTTTAGGATTATGTTATACACAGAAGATCCTTGAGCCAGGTGTATAAATAGGTTAGCTTTATTCAAGTTGAGTTGCAGGTCATGTTCTTAAGATGTAAATATAAAAACCCCACCAGGAGTGACCTCCCTGTCGCTCAGCCTGCCTGCCACCAACTGCCATTTAACACACAGGCCAAGCCCCCAACATTCCACGATGTCACCAAGCATTCTAGCAGTGACACCATGTGAGCCACAGGGAAATCCCAGCCAGGGAAAGAGACATAGATCAAATATAACAAATAAATTCGTTTTTTTCACATCAAAAGATGAAGTACTTAGGTTTGAGGATACAGAATAATGTGCAAGCATTATCTTGAATCATTCTCAACTCCGAACAACTCTGAAAGTGGTAGGAGGTGGAAGACAAGAAGGTTGGAGGCTGGATGTGTTGAAATTGAAAGCACAACCCTTAGTCAGACACTTGTTACGGCATACAGAGGTTAACCTCAAGAAGAACCTACGGATGGTTGGTTTATAAGTCCTGCTGTGGGAGAAACAGATAAGAGGACAGGCAATCTCCGAGATGATAGGAAAGTAAAAAGACAAGCATCTGAGGAGGAAAGAAGGAGAAGACGACTTGATTGAGCTATTTATCTGTATATCCAGGAAAGAGACCAAGAAGTGGGGCATCAAAAGGCAGACTAGCACATGGTACTTCATATAGCGGTTAAGAGAAAGAAGTTAAACTATTGGTAAAAGGTGATGCACAATCACATTGCCTAGGTTCCAAGACATAGCTTTATGAAGTAGATAACAAGGCAGGCAAACTACTGACTTGGAAGATCATAGATTGGCTAGACATTCAAGAGAGCATGGTAATAAATTATTAGAGTGCAGGGATGTAGCCAACACATTTGTGGAACTTTTTACGGTCTGGCATGGTGCTAGATTGAAGATGGGGATACCAAAACTAGAAAAGCCAGAAATGAAAGACTAGATATGACTTATACTGTTTCAGGACAGCAAAGCACAAAAAGCACAAAAGACTCTCAATATGATTCTTTAAGCATATATAGAACAAAGTGAAGTAGCATATATTCAATATGATTCAGGATGCAATGGGGGATGGCAGAGCTAACCAATGGCTTGAGAATGTCCCCGCGAGCACTGATACACAATGCAGGAAAAGACCTGGAAGACTTTTCTTAATATAAACACATTTCATTATTAAAGTCAATAACAAAGATAGTAGTATCAGTGGCACAAATTGATTAAATACAGTGGTTACAATTCTGCACTTAGATCAATCAAATCGATCACCAAGGTTAAATATACAGTGTTTACATTGCAGCTAACAACATGTCGGTCACAAAAGGGAGACCGCTGAAGTGCTTTACCAAAAGATAGTTTGACTGTTGAATGATGGCTTGCTGTGTTAAGTGTATTTACTATCACCCACAATTGTATATTGGCACTAAGCAGGGGTATGTGCCTAGACCTGTGTACAGTAGGTTGGTTAATTGAAAAGCCAGGTCATCAGCTTCATGCGTAATTCAAGAAGAGAGGAGGAGGCTCTGATGTGGAGTGGAGGCCATTCTAGGCGTTAGGAGCCATGTAAGAGAACGTCTGTCACCTGATTTGATTCTGTGTATGTGTGGGATCTGTGCAAGTAGGAGACCTGCGAAGCAAGGTGTCTGAGTGATTGGTGGAAGGAGATGCAACTGTTCAGGTAGGTGGAGCCTAACCTATGTATTGCCTTGGATATGTAAGTGAGGAGTTTGAAATGAGAGCATTTGATTATCGGGAGCCGGTGTAGCTCATATGCATGATGTGAGTTCCTTGTTGGAGGTCGAGGATGAGTCTGGCTGCCAAGTTCTGGATGGATTGTAGTCTTCTAGTGAGTTGATTGGTGATTCCAGCACAGAGGGTATTTCCGAAGTACAATGTGCTGGTGACTAGGGCATAAGTGACAGTTTTTCTAGTTTTGCTTGGGAGCCATTTGAAGATCTTTATCAGCATCTTCAGGAAGTGGAAGTAGGATGCAGTGAAGACATTGACATGTGCAGTAATGTCCTGGTTGCTGTGGATGATTATTCTGAAGTTCCTGGCATGGGTGTTGAGTGTGGGTCCAAGTTTGGATGACCCTCAGTTGGAGTCCCATGGTGAGGTGTTCTTGCCAAAGATCACAACTTCTGTCTTGTTGGTGTTGAGCTGGAAACAGTTGGCTTTCATCCAGTTAGAGACTGCAGCCATACAGGTGGTAAACTTGTTACTTGTGTTGGGGTTCTGGCCTGACACAGGGAGTATGAGTTGCGTCTCGTTAGTGTAGGAGAGGATGTTGATGTTGTGTGCGTGGAGTATGTTGGCCAGATTGATTATGTATGCATTGAAGTGGAAAAACCAGATAACATGTTTTTGGGTCTGTTGGACCTAGATTACCCAAGCCTACATATGGTAGCTTGGCACAGTAGTGGTCTACAGCTAACTCCAAGCGTTGGCTAAGTACTTACAAATCTTACCCACAGTAACACAGTGATGAACCACCAAAATAAAGACACAACACCTCTGTTTGGAAAAATACCGTTACCTTTTTATAAAAATAATATGCTCTTCTTGTTATGCTTTTTAGTCAGGGATGAAGTCCATCACATTACACCTTTTACATGAAATACAAATCACACTTCAATATTTTTCCTGTTCAGAATTTAAGAATCAATGGTACATTTAAGGTTTAGGGTTATTCAGGACACAATATACTTCGCTAGAACTTTACAGAAAGGAAAATGCAGCCTGACAGTGCAATATATATTTAAAGATTCATTAGCAGGTACATTACCCCACAGCTCCTAAGCTCTGCTCAACTCACAGAATGACCTGGGTATAGTTCCTCTCTGCATACCCAATCCGCAATGTGGCTAAAGGGAGAGACACAACAATTTTAGCTAGATTCCTCTCACTCTAATTTAAAGGCTCCATTGGCTAACAGGAGATCTTTCCCTCCAATTTATTAAGAAACTACAAGGGTTTCTCCTCTTTACTCCAGTTACTTTTGGGACTCTGAAGTTATTATTAAGCTGAACACAAGCCCGTTTTCTTCACTTAGGCTTCCTGGTGCAGTTCAGTCCAAGTCTCAGTTGTAGCCCCCTCTGTCTTGTATCTTTTCCCTGGTGCTGCTGCCTCCCGTCCCCACACTACCCAGCTTACTTGTAGGCTTCTGGGGGTGATTCGAGGGCTCTCTCCCCTCGCGCTGAAACCTGGCAGCAGACGGCGGTCGAGGAAGGACGAGGAAGGCTTCCCTGGCCCCCAGGCACCTCGCAGTGGCGTCCGCTGTGGCGCTTCTGCCTCCTTTGGACGGGGAAAACGGCTACCGGTGCTCCGACGCGATCGGGTCTCCTAAAACGACACTCCTCAGCTGGGCATGCGCGATCGCGCTCACTCTCCTTCCGTTTCTGCGCGCTGGCTCCCAGGGAGGACGCTGCTCCTCACGTCGACGCTGATCTCCTGGGCCTGCCCGATCATAGGCCCCTCCTGCCACACGAGAAGCGTCTGATTGTTGGTCATGCGCGGAAGCGCCGATTTCTTCGCTTTTGACGCGGCCGGTGCCCCCGGGGTCCCGATGCCGATCAAAGCAGCGTCGCTGCTTCCCTCCAGTCACCACTCACTTGGGCTTCACAGGAAGGATGTCCATACACAGCGCCCTCGCTCCACAGGTCACCAGGGTGCCACAGACCCCCGCACTCACTACAGCTACTCCACGTCCCCGGTAAGCTTAGCGCTGATTAGGGGTAGCCAGGAATATCTTCAGTCAGGGGTTTCCTGAGTGGATTTATTGGGATTCCAAGTTGTGAGTGGCTGCTTCCTCAAGTAGCCCGATTTCTTTACCAATAGTTGATATTTTGAGAGAGGGATCGGTCAAAGGCTGAAGGGGGAACAATCCTCTGAAGTAACTGTCAGCCTCAGTGACAAACTAGCTGCTCTCAGTGTGTCCACCTCCTCTCACCACTGCCTCACTCCTCTACTCTGGGGTCAGCACAAAATGGCTGCTGGTCACTGGCCTTATATAGGTTGGCCTGAGACCTGCAGAAGTCTCTAGTAGGTTCCAGAAAGTTCCTTAATGCTATCCTATGGACCTGTTCTCCAGTAGTGTCCGTTATGGCAGTTGGTGGACACCATTTTAGGTCTCTGGAGATCCCTTAGGTTTCAAGGGGGGTGACTAGGCCTCACAAGTGATGAGGGAAAAATGGCGTCATCGCCAAGGAACACCTAGCCCCCTGACAGCATAAAAAAACCTCCTGATGGACACATGTAAAAATGAAAATAGAAAGTCTGGGAGGCTAAGGGGGACAAAAATAAATCATGGTGGTTAGAGTCTTCCCAGAAGCAGACAGGTCTAACACGCGTCCCCCCCAGCTGAAAGTGGGGAGAACTACCCAACCCCTTGGGAGTCCTCATCACTAAGGCGGAAATACCTGGATAGACCGTCTGCGTTGGCATGGTCTGCCCCAGGTCGATGTTCCACCCTGAAGTCCATTCCCTGTAGGGAGATGGACCACCTTAGCAACTTGGGATTCTCCCCCTTCATTTGCATCAGCCAACGAAGGGGGCGATGGTCAGTCTGAACTAGGAAGTGCGAACCAAACAGGTATGGTCGCAGCTTCTTCAGAGCCCAAACCACCGCAAAGGCTTCTCTCTCAATTGTACTCCACCTCCTTTCCCTGGGGAGTAGTCTCCTGGACAGGAAGACCACGGGTTGATCCAAGCCCTCATCATTTAGCTGCGATAACACTGCCCCAATGCCATGTTCTGACGCATCTGTTTGGACAATGAATTCTCTAGCAAAATCAGGGGCCTTGAGAATGGGAGCGGAACACAATGCTTGTTTCAAGGTCATGAAGGCTCGCTGGCAAGCCTCCGTCCAGACTACCCGTCGGGGTTGCTTCTTGGAAGTAAGCTCAGTGAGAGGGGCCACGATAGTGCCATACCCCTTCACGAAGCGACGGTAATATCCAGTGAGGCCCAGGAAGGCTCGGACCTCTGTTTGAGTCTTGGGGGGCTCCCAGGCGATGATAGCCTCAATCTTTGCCTGGAGGGGCTGCACCGTCCCTCTGCCCACCAAGTGACCTAGGTACACCACCGACCCCTGTCCGATCTGACACTTGCTGGCCTTGATTGTCAATCCAGCCTGTTGCAGGGCATGCAGAACAGCTTGCAGATGCTGCAAATGGTCCTCCCAGCTGCTACTGAAGACAGCAATGTCGTCCAGGTATGCAGCAGAAAAAGCTTCCATTCCAGAAAGGACCCTGTTCACCAGCCGCTGAAAAGTGGCAGGGGCATTCTTGAGCCCAAAGGGCATCACGCGAAATTGGTAGTGTCCCTCAGGTGTAGAGAAGGCTGACCTTTCCTTCGCCTCCTCTGTAAGGGAAATCTGCCAGTACCCTGAAGTTAGGTCAAAAGTACTTAAGTATTGGGCAGCTCCCAGCCGGTCAATCAGCTCATCCGCCCGGGGGATAGGATGGGCGTCAGTTTTGGTCACTGAGTTCAAGCCTCGGTAGTCCACACAGAATCTCAATTCAGGTGTGGTGCCTGGTGGGGCAGCCTTTGGTACCAAAACCACCGGGCTAGACCAAGGGCTTCCAGAAGGTTCAATCACTCCCAGCTCCAGCATCTTGGCGACTTCACCCTTGATGCTGGCCTTCACCTTGTCCGACAGCCGGTAGATTTTAGACTTCACAGGTGGGCTGTCTCCTGTGTCCACGTCATGGGTACACAGGTGGGTCCTACCTGGGACAAGGGAGAACAGAGAAGAAAATTGCCCCAGGATCTGGCGGCAATCACTCTGCTGTTCAGGAGTTAGGGATGGCGAGAGAATAACTCCCTCCACCGACCCATCCTTTTCTTGGGACGAGAGAAGATCAGGGAGAGGTTCGCTTTCTTCTTCCTCTGCTCCATCGGTTACCATCATCAAGACAACCGCAGGCCTCTCATGATGTGGCTTGAGGCGATTGGCATGCAGCACCCTGTGGGGCTGCCTCGGGGCCTTAAGATCCACCAAGTAGGTGGACTTCCCCTTCTTTTCCAACACCTCAAAGGGGCCTGTCCAACGGTCCTGGAGGGCATTTAGCTCTCCAGGCTCCATCACCCACACCTTCTGTCCAGGCTCCAGTTCCACTGGGTGAGCGTTGTGGTCATACCACTCTTTCATCACCGCTTGGCTGGCCTCCAAGTTGTCTGAAGCTTGCTTCCACAACTTAGCCATTTGGCTCCGGAAGGCCAGCATGTAGCTCACCACGTCCTGGGGAAGTTTTCTGGGAGTCCGTTCCCATCCATCCTTCACCAGGCTGAGAGGTCCCCGTACAGGGTGCCCGTACAAAAGTTCGAAGGGGCTGAAGCCCACTCCCTTTTGTGGCACTTCCCTGTAAGAAAACAAGAGACAGGGTAGGAGGATGTCCCATTTCCTCCGCAGGCTCTCAGGTAGACTCCTGATCATACCTTTCAAGGTTTTGTTAAACCTTTCCACAAGACCATTGGTTTGTGGGTGATAAGGAGTGGTAAACCGATAGGTAACTCCACACTCCTTCCACATAGCCCGCATGTACGCTGAAAGGAAGTTAGTCCCCCTGTCGGACACAACTTCCTTGGGGAAACCCACTCGGGTAAAGATCCCCATCAGGGCCCTTGCCACCACAGGTGCAGTGATGGTCCTCAGAGGTATGGCCTCTGGGTACCGTGTGGCATGGTCCACCAAAACCAGTATGAACCGGTGACCAGCTGAAGTTGGTGGATCCAATGGCCCAACAATGTCGATGCCCACCCTCTCAAAGGGGGTGCTAACGACAGGTAGTGGTTCCAGGGGAGCTTTAAGCTTCACTCCTGTTTTCCCACTAGCTTGGCAGGACACACACGTCCGACAGTATGTGTCAGACGCCACTTTCATTCGAGGCCAATAGAAGTGGGGGACAAGCCGGGCAAAGGTCTTGTCCTGCCCTAGATGTCCTGCCAATGGTATCTCATGAGCCAATTCCAGTAGAAAGGCTCTAAAGCATTGAGGGACCACCAAGGCTCTGGCTGAACCGTGGCCAGGTGCCTTGGGCTCACTGTAGAGGAGTCCATCCTCCCAGTAAATCCGGTAGCTCCCTTCAATGTTTCCTGCTGCCTGGGCGTTGGCCTGTTGCCGCAGCCCCTCGAGAGTAGGACACTCTTTCTGAGCTTCACAGAATTCTTCCCTGGAAGGACCTCCCTCCACATGCCATTCAGTAGGGATGGGTAGGTTCTCCAGGGAAGCAACATTCTCCCCTGTGGACTCCAGATCCACCTCCGCAGGTGGTCCAGCTGTCTCACGAGGCGGAGATGTCGAGGCAGGGTCCTCCGGCCTCTTGTCCTTCTCCTCTCTGGCAGCTGGCTGGGCCATTGTTCCAGGCTCCAGCGTAAGCAACTTTTCCCTTCGGGCAGTTGCTGACCTTGTGCTGACACAAGTCCAGTCAGGGGGTCCCAGCATCGCAGAGTGAGTCTGGTACTCCACCCTCCTCCAAGCATTGTGCTCCATATCATTCCCTAACAGGCAGTCAACAGGCACGGCAGGGCTTACGGCAACTCGAAGTGGACCTGCAACCCCTCCCCACTCAAAGGGAACCTCAGCCACAGGGTAGTGGCCCAATCTGCCGTCAGCCATTACGGCGGGATGGAGTACATCTGGGATGACCTGCTCTGGAGACACCAGCTGACTCCTTACCATAGTCATGCTGGCTCCTGTGTCTCTCAGAGCCTCCCCTCTACGGCCATTGATGGTGACCCACTGCTCATACTTAATAGTATTAGAGGGCAGCTGGGTCTTGGGAACCATCTCCTTATCTCCCAGGGACACTAAAGTGACACCCGCCCGCTCCCCTCCATTAACCAAAGGCATCTCCTCCCCGAGCACTACACTAGTGATTCCCGGGACTTTTCCTCCAGTGGGAGGGGGTGGTCTCTTTGGGCATCTCACATCTCCTTTATAGTGTCCCACACCACCACACTCAAAACAATGAACAACCCTTGGCTGCTGGCTTTGGCCAGGGGTAGGGTTGCGAGGGGGGTTACTCTTGGGGATGAATCCTCTGCCCCTTCCTTGCGAAGTATTTTGTGGCCCTTTAGAGAACTCCCTCTTAGTTTCCCCTCCCTCTTTCTTCTGGGGGGCGCCCTGTCCTTGCTTCTGGGAATTCCCTCCAGTCCCCTTAGTCGACACCCGGGTACTAACCCAGATGTCCGCCTCCTCAGCAAGCTTCCTGGGGCTGGTCAGCTTGCTGTCCACCAGATGCTGTCTAAGCTCAGGAAGACACTTCTCGAGTAGGTGTTCCTTGAGTATGAGGTCATATAGTCCCTCATAGTCCCCTACATCGCTGCCTCTTACCCAACCCTCCAGGGCCTTCCTGGCGTAGTCTAAGAAATCTACCCAGTTTTGTGTGCCCAGCTTGTAGCTGCCCCGGAACTTTTGTCTATATTTTTCAGGGGTCAACCCAAACTTCTTAAGCAGTGCTGATTTCATAGCCGGATAATAGGTCTGTTCACTCGTGTCAAGGGCCAACAAGGTATCCCTGCCAGTGGGGGGCATGTATTTGTATAACCCACCTCCCCAGTGGACTTCCAGAATCCCATGGGCCCTCAGCGAGACCTCGTAGGCGGCTAACCATTTAGCAATGTCGTCGCTGGGTACATAACAAGCCATAATGTCTTTTGGTAGGTACGGTCTAGGTTCTCGGGTGTTGGTTTGGTTATCGCTGCCACCATTCTCTGCTTTGGGGGTACGTAAGTTTAGGGCTTGCAAATCCATCTCCTTGATGGTCCGCTCATGCTCCAACCTCTTTTCCTCCCTCACCATGTCCATCCTGGCTAGTTCTATTCTCATCCTCCTCTCCTCCCTCCTGTCTTCTAATTCGGCGTCGGTCAGGCCCCTCTCTGACACACTACTGCCCACTCTAGAAGGTGTTCTAGGACCTGTTACAAGGTTCTCCCCTCCCGCCTGGTACAGTGTTGCGGTCTCCAGGACAGTGTCCTTGTCACTCTCTTCAGGATCTACCTCCTCCCCGGAATGAGCCTCTACCCATGCTCGAATACTGGTCAGCAGCTCAACTTTTCTGGCGCCTTTCTTGAAGAACACCCCCTGCTGCTGACACCATTCTTTCAATTGGTTCACAGTATAATTGTCTAGCTCTTCCACATTTATCTCCATTCTTATTTGAAGTAATAAATGCTATACAGGAGAAATCCACAGAGTGACCTGAGGTCAACCTCCACCCACCGCCAGAAGTCAATTTAGAAAAACCAAAAATGTAAATTAGGAGGGCCGCAGGGAGAAAACTCCAGGTGGGGTCTCGTGGTTGGCACTGTGTTACTAATAAGCAAGTGTAAGTACAGATCCGCTATCCCACCGCTGAAACACCAATTATGTTGGACCTAGATTACCCAAGCCTACATATGGTAGCTTGGCACAGTAGTGGTCTACAGCTAACTCCAAGCGTTGGCTAAGTACTTACAAATCTTACCCACAGTAACACAGTGATGAACCACCAAAATAAAGACACAACACCTCTGTTTGGAAAAATACCGTTACCTTTTTATAAAAATAATATGCTCTTCTTGTTATGCTTTTTAGTCAGGGATGAAGTCCATCACATTACACCTTTTACATGAAATACAAATCACACTTCAATATTTTTCCTGTTCAGAATTTAAGAATCAATGGTACATTTAAGGTTTAGGGTTATTCAGGACACAATATACTTCGCTAGAACTTTACAGAAAGGAAAATGCAGCCTGACAGTGCAATATATATTTAAAGATTCATTAGCAGGTACATTACCCCACAGCTCCTAAGCTCTGCTCAACTCACAGAATGACCTGGGTATAGTTCCTCTCTGCATACCCAATCCGCAATGTGGCTAAAGGGAGAGACACAACAATTTTAGCTAGATTCCTCTCACTCTAATTTAAAGGCTCCATTGGCTAACAGGAGATCTTTCCCTCCAATTTATTAAGAAACTACAAGGGTTTCTCCTCTTTACTCCAGTTACTTTTGGGACTCTGAAGTTATTATTAAGCTGAACACAAGCCCGTTTTCTTCACTTAGGCTTCCTGGTGCAGTTCAGTCCAAGTCTCAGTTGTAGCCCCCTCTGTCTTGTATCTTTTCCCTGGTGCTGCTGCCTCCCGTCCCCACACTACCCAGCTTACTTGTAGGCTTCTGGGGGTGATTCGAGGGCTCTCTCCCCTCGCGCTGAAACCTGGCAGCAGACGGCGGTCGAGGAAGGACGAGGAAGGCTTCCCTGGCCCCCAGGCACCTCGCAGTGGCGTCCGCTGTGGCGCTTCTGCCTCCTTTGGACGGGGAAAACGGCTACCGGTGCTCCGACGCGATCGGGTCTCCTAAAACGACACTCCTCAGCTGGGCATGCGCGATCGCGCTCACTCTCCTTCCGTTTCTGCGCGCTGGCTCCCAGGGAGGACGCTGCTCCTCACGTCGACGCTGATCTCCTGGGCCTGCCCGATCATAGGCCCCTCCTGCCACACGAGAAGCGTCTGATTGTTGGTCATGCGCGGAAGCGCCGATTTCTTCGCTTTTGACGCGGCCGGTGCCCCCGGGGTCCCGATGCCGATCAAAGCAGCGTCGCTGCTTCCCTCCAGTCACCACTCACTTGGGCTTCACAGGAAGGATGTCCATACACAGCGCCCTCGCTCCACAGGTCACCAGGGTGCCACAGACCCCCGCACTCACTACAGCTACTCCACGTCCCCGGTAAGCTTAGCGCTGATTAGGGGTAGCCAGGAATATCTTCAGTCAGGGGTTTCCTGAGTGGATTTATTGGGATTCCAAGTTGTGAGTGGCTGCTTCCTCAAGTAGCCCGATTTCTTTACCAATAGTTGATATTTTGAGAGAGGGATCGGTCAAAGGCTGAAGGGGGAACAATCCTCTGAAGTAACTGTCAGCCTCAGTGACAAACTAGCTGCTCTCAGTGTGTCCACCTCCTCTCACCACTGCCTCACTCCTCTACTCTGGGGTCAGCACAAAATGGCTGCTGGTCACTGGCCTTATATAGGTTGGCCTGAGACCTGCAGAAGTCTCTAGTAGGTTCCAGAAAGTTCCTTAATGCTATCCTATGGACCTGTTCTCCAGTAGTGTCCGTTATGGCAGTTGGTGGACACCATTTTAGGTCTCTGGAGATCCCTTAGGTTTCAAGGGGGGTGACTAGGCCTCACAAGTGATGAGGGAAAAATGGCGTCATCGCCAAGGAACACCTAGCCCCCTGACAGCATAAAAAAACCTCCTGATGGACACATGTAAAAATGAAAATAGAAAGTCTGGGAGGCTAAGGGGGACAAAAATAAATCATGGTGGTTAGAGTCTTCCCAGAAGCAGACAGGTCTAACAGGGTCCAATATATATTTCTTGGATCAGGGTATTGTACACAAACCCTGAAGCCAAAGAAGGAGTTGACAATGTGTTATCATTGATATTTATGACTGGGTGGTTTACCAGACACAACTGGCCACTGTCTCCTGTGGTTTTTGTGTTGACACTAGAGCTCCTGCCAATCTGGATGACAGAGGATGCCTTGATTACAGATCTTAGTTGAAATACATGTGGAATTACACATTTTCCCTTCACGCAGATGATGTCCGCAGCATGTAGTGGATCTAGTTCATGCAATGGAAAGGCTGTGAAATATCATTAAGGTGTGTGGTGATTTTATATTTCTAGGGGTTCAGGATAAATTGGACAAAATAATTTCTGTTGATGGAATAAACAGCACCTGCTGCAGTGAAATTTTCTTTTAGAAACAAGGCAGGGCTTTAAGAACCTTGGTAGGTGGGATGCAAAGATACTAGGGGGATGACCTGTCCTATAATTTTGCTGCCCACAACACTCTGCTGCTTGGAGGGAGGGGCTTGGAGGAGGGACCCTGCTGGACAAGCAGTAACATGTTTACATCCCCCACTGCGTGTGGACCACTCTCCAGGCAAAGTACAGACCAAGGAAGGGCCGTCAATCTCGATCATCACCAGGAAGAGGCAAGGCAGCCTTACTTTCATCTCCTCTTTGGGGGTGGGACTTGGATTGTTGGCTTATGGGATTGAGCTACTATTGTTGCATTTAAATTATGAGGGAGTCTCAGAGAATGTGTTCCTACAGGGAACATGCATGAGCTTGGCTGCAATGATTATTTGATTTCTGCAGATTTGTCTATTATTTGTCTGGTTTTATTTGCATTTGATCGCTCAGCACAAGATGGGGCCATGGCAAGGGAAAACCCCTTTAAGATACCAAAGACTGCAGTTTAGAATTGCACTCTAGTTGATACAGACCTCCTAATATAGGAGGTGGAGTCTATTATAAGCCAAGAAGAAATCCCAAATAAAAATTCACAAATTTCCAAGAGGAGAAGCAAACATGATTCAGCTTTAAGGTCCAGTGGTGTAGTGCAACCCTCACAGCTTAGTATAGACACTTGCAAGCCTTGTGAAACTGATACCATCTCCTAAAAGATTACCCGCCCCAGGTTCTGTGTGCCTGAATCGATTTTAGCCTCTAAAAGCCCTTACTGATGATATTGTATTGGAAACTCATGCTCATTAACTGGTTATGAACCTTAAGATTATGGCAACCCAAACTTGGCATGAGAGGAAAGAATTCAGGGTTAAGTGTGAGTTAGAGCTCTTGAAAACTGAAATAAAAGAACTAAAAAATATAGTTCTAGTATTTTCATGTAAAGATGAAGACAATTCAAAAGTAGGGCTCCATATGCTACCTAGGGATCCACTCATCTCCCCAAATATTATAAAAATTACCCCACAGTCTCAAGATAAGAAAGAGAAGGTGTGTTGATCACTGGCTATTGTAGGAGAATGTACATTATGTCACTTCCAATTTAGTCCAATACTGTCGGCCCCAAACCAAATTGCGCACCCACGGTTAATTTCACTGTTAATGCCTGTGCTGGCGCTGATACCCCTTCTTTAAACAGAGATACATTCCACACTAACAACTAACTTATAAGAACCCAGGCTTCTGCTAGGGATCACAACTTAAAGTTGGAATGAGGGCTAAATAAGCATTCAGTCGTACTTATGACCAAGATTTCATAATGAACCTTAATATCAAGGAAGATGCTGAGTCACTAAAAAACAAGGTTATACACTGGATCAGATCTACCCGACAATGTTATTCTATCATACAATCTGATGTTATCAGTGCATAATGGCATTCTTCACCAGACAAACCTTACAATTACATTAGATTGATACTCACAAACAGTAATTTGGTGGAAGGTCTTCTCTCCATGGACCAGTGCATGTTACAGTGTTTCCCGTATGAACAAGCCCTGTATCCAATTCAAACCTAGCCCCATGTTTGGAACAGATGTTCACAAGAAGGCCTGACAGTTTAATAGCATCCAGTCTGATCATTTTCTCCTTACAGTAGTCTTCTAGGAATTACTGAGTGGGGGAGGGCTTTTGGGTGCCCTAATGGCCTCTCAGGTGCCCCTGAGTGGAGGAGGTGCATTGGCTGTCCCCATTGAGACACTTTATGAGGATGCCAATGGGACTAAAGGCCTGCCTACTCTCATACGTGATCAGTCTGTGGCACTAACTAGTGCCATGAAATCTAATTTTGATATTCCTTCCACAATTCCCATGAAACTAATATCTTGGAACCTAGCAGGAACTGCATCCAAGCTTACACATCTGAGTTGGATCTCTTTTATTGATTCACAAGATAGAAGGTTATTCCAGGACACCTGGGTTACTACACCAATATTTATATGCAGATCCTATTTTGTTTGAGCAGCACCCTCTAAAAAAGGGTAGATCCTCTGTGGGCTTGTTGATATTAAACAAAAACAGTGTGGGTTGCACAATTAGAAGATTGCCACTAGATTATTTTGATAATCTAGCACTTTCAATTGAGTTTGTGGTTGGTTTGACATTAAAAAATATTTATTGTTTACAATTGTTCAATTCCTAGAGACAGATTATCCACCTTAATGCTGTTAGAAAAATGTATTGAATCATATACAGATAATTACCCATTGCTAATTGCTGTGGATTTCAATGTGACATTTGAGCCACATGATTTTGTATGTTCACTCACGGAGGCAGAAGATAAATGTTAGGGAATCCCAAACTTGGAAGCTAAGAAGCTCGAGAGTCCTCCAAAGGAAGCTCTGCAGTTAGCTTCAATGTCCGTTACTTTAGGAAACCATGTGTGTAATGTGCGAATAAAGTCAGATAAGAATGGAGAACAGACTTTTAAGAAGAGAAGTTACAATAGCAAGATTGACTATATTCTATTGGACATTAGATTGTAGCTACATCTAGTAAATATGGCAGTTTTACCTAGGCTGAATAGTGCTCACAATCCTTTGTTTCTGACATTGAAGTATATTACCTGCTGAATTCAGTGGTTCTAGCTAGTATTACTGACCTTCACCAGTAGTTGCAAACAATTATAGATCAGATTAATTGGCCCCACTTTCAGTTGAACAATGAGAATGTGGTTAGACTGCATGATGCTTTTGTTACCGCTTTTGATGCATACACAAATATTCCTGCTTGTAATATACATATGATTCAGTACATAACATTTGGTTTAGCAAACGTGTTTTTTTTTTCTTAAACTTTTTAGCTTCAAACAACAAATGTGGACAAAGACTACACCTTTGTACAATAAGGAGTGCAGGGATGCCAACTTGGAAAATCTATTAACCGCAGCTTAATCTTAATTTTTAATTTTTTTATTATGGCAATCCAATACGTGGATAAATGCAAATTAATTTCATACATCAGATATACAACGCAGCACATCCATATTTATTACAGAAAGAAGAAGCAAAAAGGCTAGGACAAATTCATTTAGGGGCACATGCATCAAGCTATTTAGGAATCGCAAACGGTGCGATACGGTAAAATCGGCCGTTTGCGATTCCTAAATACCTTTTTAGTATGCATCATGCATTTTTGGAAAAATCGCTATTTTTAGCGAATTCCAAAAATGTGATTGCTCTTAAGGAATCGCAAATTTGCGATTCCTTAAAAGCAATGCATCATTTATTTAAAAATTGCGATATTTCAAACTGGAAGTGCAAATTACCACGAGGTTGAACCTCGTGGTAATTTGCAAAATGGTTTAAATTTGCTTAATATTGCTTTTTTAAAACTGTGCAATTACAGACACACATGTCCTAAGGACATGTGTGTATGTAACTTGTACTGAAAAGTACATTTCATGGGTGCAGGGGGGGTCATTGGACCCCCCTCTCCACCCTTGAAATGCATTCATGAATTGCGATTTTTCAATTGCGAATTCACAATTCCCATTGATTCCTATGGGCCTTTTAGCCCATAGGAATGAATGGGAATTGCGAATTCGCAATTGAAAAATCGCAAATTTCATGCAAATCGGTAAAAATTGAAATTTTTACTGATTTGCATAAAATTTGCGAGAAAAATGATGCATAGGCTTTTGCGAATTCTTATAGCGATTTGCTATTTTTCGCAAATAGGAATTCGCAAATGCCGATATTGATGCATGTGGGTGAAAATGTATAAAATAGGGTTAAGGCCTCCCAAGCACAGTACAAAACCGAGGATATAAAAATATATTCATATTAGCCCTTCATATGTTCAATCATAGACCTCCATATCAGTAGTTCTAATTTCCATTTTCGTACCCCTTTAAGAGTATAGCGACAATGTTCCAAATTAAAAATAACATAAAATCTAGCTCTCCAGATCTCAAAAGTAGGGATTTTCTTCTGCAACCACATGGAGGCTATACAGAACCGAGCGCAACTGCAATAAAAATCAAATATCGGAATTCAAAAGGCCAGGTGTCTATCTGTCATGTCTTCCACTATACCCAACAACATAGTGGACGGTGTGATACTTGTTTCCACCCCAGTAATTTCCGAGAAAATAGAGAGGAGGATTCCTAGCAGAGAAGATGTCTAGGAACCAGAGCGCCACTTTTTGCACAATCTGGGATGCAGACCCACTAACAGCAAATGCCAGGTATGAGGCCCATCACCGTCCCAGAGATCTTTAGTATATTATTGTGAGGCTAGGCTTAAGCAAATACATCAATAATCATGAGAGGGATTTTCATTGTGTACGGTTTGTTGGTGATGCTAATCACACTACTAAGCTTTTGGAAAGGGGCGACCACTCGGTCCCCCCGAACGTATGGATGAGTGCCTCGATCCCCCCGGGAAGCCATTTTTGGGCGGGAGGCGCGTCTCGGCTGGTATGCCCGAAGCGGCGTAGCCGGGGCGCGCCTTTTCCCGCCCTAGAGTGGGCTGGCCTAGACACCGACGCAGCCAGCCACGCCCCCGGGGCGGGCAGGGGCGGGTTTTCGCCCGCCCTGAAGACGGATAAAAGAAGGCGCAAGACCAGAAGACGTCCTCTTGTTCTTGTGCTCCGAAGCTGCACCTCCTCGCTACACGTGAGCTCGGGACGGAACGAAGAGCCAATTTTGAGCGTTTTGATCTTTTTCTTTGTCTTTCAGAGACTTCGTCGGAGAGATGCCCAAGAAAGGCCCACAGAGAATGACGACCGAGCAGATGGTTCGGGCCCTTTTTAAGGATATGTCCGACATAAAGAAGCGGCTGGCGGAGCGAGATGGGGAGGAGGGATCGGGCCAACCACCGGCTGGAGGGAGACCTAAGAGATCGAAAAGGGTTCCAGCTGGGGGGGACGCCCCGGCTCCCTCTGCCCCGCTCGAGGCGCCGACCCCAGTACCGATCGAGGGGAATCCAATCCCCGTTGTCGTCACCCCGACACCTAAGGAAGACATGCCCCCCGAGCTGGCAGCACAGCTAGCGGCATGGTTGGGGGATAGCAGTGATGGCGCCACGGCTGCTGAGGCACAGGCGCTGATCAAAAAACTTCGCGAGAAGAAGGAGGCAGCTAGAGTGGCCGCACCGTTGGCAGGGATAGACAAGCCGCAAGCGGCAGAAGCTGCGTCCGGTTCAGGTAAGCGGCCATTGCCGATTGCACGGGACGAGTCAGCACCCTCTCGTAGAGAGAGATTGGGACAGCATGTGCCTTTAGCCATAAAGGAAAAGATCTGGGCAGGGGAATACGTGAATATTTTTTCCTTGCTTGTTGATCATTACGATGTGGAGCATGTAAAAAGTCAGAAGGACCTAATGCATCCGAGTGTTTGGCGCGCAAAAATGGCCGCCTTTAAGGTAAATGAGAACATTGGGAACTGGGGCAATGCCTGGGGTATTTTTACGTCGATTTTGGGGGAACGTAGGCCTGAGTTGCTTCCTGAGTTTCCCGTTTACCAATCACGAATTATGGGTTACTCGACGGCGTATCAAGGTAACCATTGGTTTTGTTATGATAATCTGTTCAGGAAGGAAAAAGAACATAACAAGGGTTTGACCTGGGATTGTTACGATTCTTTAACGTGGGATAAAATGAAAGAATCGGGAATATTACGAATGCCATTGGTCGGGAGCAATGTTGTTGACTACTCCCGCCAAAATGTGGGGTCGCCCTTTCGACCAAGTACGAGCACCGACGACCAGTCGAGGCCCGCAGGTAATAACGGGAGAAAGGGTTTCTGTTATAACTTCAACAAAGGGAAATGTACCAGGCCTCCGGGGTCCTGTAAATTTAAACACGAATGTAGTACGTGTGGGTCATCCCATCCTGAGTCAGCGTGCAGAGCCAGAACGGGTGAGAATGGGGGCAAGGGAGGCGCCAAACAGGTCTAATTTAGTCCGAGGGGCGCCTCTACCGACCCCGATTGATACCTTGGCAATGATCCCCTGGCTCAGTGATTACCCGGATCGTGCGTCTGCCGGGGTGCTGCGGAACGGTTTTACACATGGTTTCCGCATCCCGGTAGGGGACTTTCAGGGTGTAGGGATTTGCAAGAATCAGCTTTCTGTTTTACAACATTCATCTGTGGTGCAGGAAAAAATTCACAAAGAGGTTAGCCGGGGACGGGTCGCTGGCCCGTTTAGTGTACCCCCGGTACCGGATTTTGTTTGTTCTCCGTTAGGGGTGGTCCCCAAGAAGGACCCAGGTGAGTTTCGTCTGATCCATAATCTGTCTGCGCCACACGGCCTTTCGGTGAACGATGCAATTGATCCTGAAGTTTGTTCGGTGCGATACGCATCGTTTGATGAGGCAGTAGCCATCTTGAATCGCCTGGGGCCCGGGACGTTGATGGCGAAATCCGATATCGAGTCAGCGTTCCGGTTGCTCCCGGTACACCCAGACGACCAGCGTCTTTTGGGATTCGGGTTCCAGGGATCATTTTACATGGATAAGTGTATGCCAATGGGATGCTCTATATCATGTGCCTATTTTGAGCAATTCAGTACTTTCCTGCAATGGGTGTTTACTAATAAGACGGGTTTTCGAAATGTGATGCACTACCTTGACGATTTTTTGTTCCTTGGCCCCGCCGGAAATCACGAATGTGCCCAGGCCTTAAACGAATTCTGTGGGTTGATGGGTCATTTTGGTGTGCCGTTGGCACCGGGTAAAACTATGGGTCCCACGACTTGCCTCGAGTTTTTGGGGATCGAGTTGGACTCAAGGGAGGGGTGTTTCCGTTTACCGGCTAGCAAAGTGTTACAATTCGGGTCAGCCCTCCGAGTATGTTTGAACACACCCAAGGTTACACTGCATCAGTTGCAACAATTAGTGGGGAAGTTGAATTTTGCCTTAAGAGTAATCCCAATGGCTCGCCCTTTTTCCCGCTCCATTGCCCAAGCGATGATCGGCCTGAAGGAGGGTCATCATCGCACGAGGTTATCGGCTGAGGTCCGCCAGGACATGCGGATATGGTTAGCATTCCTGGCGGACTTCAATGGCCGAGTCGTCTGGAACAAGCCAGCCGTGTCCTCGGAAGAGCTTGGGCTATGGACGGATTCAGCAGGAAGCATAGGGTTTGGCGCCATCTTCGGCACGAGCTGGTCTGCTCAAAGATGGCCCCTATGGTGGCACGAGAAGGGGCTAACGAGTAATATCGCTTTCCTTGAATTATTTCCCATTCTCGTTGCCCTGAGAACCTGGCCAGAAGGTTTCAGGGATCATTCTGTAGTCTTTTGGTCCGACAATATGACCGTGGTAGAGTGCATCAACAGTCAGTCAGCCCATTGTAAATTGATTTTGAGGCTGCTCAAAGAAATTGTCTTACTATGTATGCAACTGAACGTGGTTTTCAGAGCAAAACATGTCCCAGGGGTGATGAATCAGGCTGCTGATGCACTGTCTCGTTTTCACATGCAGGCTTTCTCGGGTTTCCTTCCTTCAGCGGACCCGGAGCCGGCACCCTTCCCCGAAGCTCTCTGGTCTCTCGGTGCCCCGAACTTCGTCACCTCGTGGGAGAGAGTCTAGCACCCAGGACAAGGAAGGCATATGAAGGGGCGTTCCAGGCCTATTTAGCCTTTTTGGGGGCAGAGAGAGGGGGTCTTTGGGGTCAGGAAGAGTGGGTAGTACTCTTTCTTATGTCTTTACACAGGGCTGGGAAATCGGTGGCTACGGCCCAAAGGCATCGTGCCGCCATTTCCTTTGTTGCTAGGGCCCATGGCATCCTGGACCCAACAGCGTCTTTCACAGTACAGAAAGCGCTGCGTGGGTGGCAACGCCTAGAGGGTCGCAGAGTAGACGTGAGACGACCGATAGGTATAGACAGGTTGTCCCTGTTACTGGCCACACTCCCGAATACATGCTCGTCCCCTTTTGAGACCTGTTTGTTCCGGACTGCATTTACGCTGGCGTTTCACGGGGCTATGAGAGTTAGTGAGCTGGTTGCAAGGAACAAACAGGATGTGACGGGGGGCTTGTGCAGGGAGCATGTTCAGATCAGGGGGGACGCGATGATCGTCTCCTTTCCCCGGTCTAAGACTGACCAAGATGGGAGAGGGGACTGTACGATCATTCGCAGGAACCCCGAGTCATCCATGTGTCCGGTACAGTGCTTAGAAGATTACCTAGCACAGAGAGTGGCATCATGGGGGGGGACGTTGTTGAGGCATGCAGACGCCACCCCGCTGACGAGGTTTCAGTTTCAACGGGTGCTTGCAATGGCCATTGCCGCAGCGGGCTTGGACCCGGGCGAATTTGGGACCCACTCCTTTCGTATAGGGGCTGCCACTGAAGCTACAGCCAGGGGTCTTAATGTAGAACAAGTGAAACGTGTGGGGCGTTGGTCCTCCAATTGTTATAAGAGGTACGTGCGATTGCACATGTTGTGAAGCTGTATTCATGTACTCACGCCTCTTGTCTTTTGTTTATTTTCAGTTGTGCAAGCTTACGCGGCAGGGCAAACTGAGCAGTCGACCCAACACCAGGCCAGCGGTCGCACGTCACCGGCTGTGAAGAAGGAGGTGTGGGTCGTGGGCCACTCATACGTGAGACGGGCCGCAGACGTATTCAAAGCAGGTGACATGATTCACATAGCTGGGGAATACGGGTACAGAGTGTCCTTCTACGGAAGGGGCGGTCTCTGTATTGACCAGTTTCAGGAATTTTTTGAGGGCCTGTTAGGGCGGATGAGGTCACCGCCGTCCATAGTCATAGTACATTTGGGGGGCAATGATTTGGTCACCACCGGTAGACGACTGCTCCTGGAGGCTATGCTTTCCACGGTAAGTTGGTTAGCGAGGAGAGTTCCGGGGTGCCTAATTGCGTGGTCTCATATGATTCCACGAAAAGTGTGGCGGGGGGCTATCTCGATCCCTGCTTTGAATCATTCGGTTAAAAAGTTGAACAACAAAGTAAGTAGGTTGTTCCGGTCCAAGACATTGCATTCAATCTCGCATAATTGTATTAATGATGATAGTATGTATCTGGGGGATGGTGTGCATCTGTCGAGGGCGGGAAACGTTAGGATGTACAATTTCAGTGTTCTTAGAGAATGTTTTGTAGGATGCTAGTTCGGCTAGGAGAACCTCTGTATTAGAGATTATGTTAAGGTTAGCCAAACATCGTAATGTGATAATGAAATTGTACATAACATGAAAACGTTTAATGTTTTAATTTTTTGTTTTAATAAATACGGCCGGGATGGTCACTCCATCCCACATCCAAAAAACTTTAAGAACAGTTTCCGGTTTCCCTTCCTTTTGGGGATTGTGTTGAGAGGGGGTGGCGGGTATCTCAGCCATAGTATGTTTTCTCTTTGCTGCACAGTTGCTTCATAACAGAGCACAATAGTTTCAATAAATTTTGCATACTGTTTTCATGTCTTGTCTCTGTTTGTTGTGGACATGCATGAGTGAGAAAACAACTGTGATTCCCTGAGGGGACTAGCGTGTTGTGTTCTGGGGTGCCAACTCACCTGCTACTCTGGGAAGGTTAGGAAGCAGGTGAGGCACTATGAGCTAGTCTTAATGGGGGTACATAGGTACTGATGTGGTACTGTGATTCAGTCCCTACATACAGATGTTCTGTGATCCTAGGCATAGTTCTGTCCACAAACAGGGTCCCTTCAACATGGAACCACCAACATTTGGCCTGGAACTTATTTATGGGTCTCCTGAGTAGTGCTTGTAGATATCCATAATTGTTTCAGCGCGCTGTCCATCATCTCCTTGTGTTTGCTTTGTTCGCCATAAGTTGGCAGGGTATGCCCAGCTTTGGGTCCCTTGCTCACTTTGCCATTGGATTCAAGCTAACCTGGCTGATGAGTGGTGTTACCCTGAAACCAGTCTCAGGATGTTTGTTTCTGGACCAGCGAAGACCTGTCTTTGCAGTTTGGGCTGGACTGTTTCCATGAGGGACACGGTCAAGACTGATTTACAAATGGCTGGGTCTGAACTGGGGTGGCAAAGTGAATAAAGAAAGATGATGGATTCAAACTGAGATCTGTGACTGAGGGTGAGTGTCTGAAAAGTTTCAGCACTCCATCCTTAATCTCCTTGTGTTTGCTGTGTCCATAATAGCCCTTACACCTCCTACTGGAGACGTCTGTGGTGTTAGGGATTAATCCTCTGCATTGTTTAGGGAGCCCCAATATCTCGGTTTTTTTCAGCTTGAAAAGTTTAAAAGGACAACTCATTTTGTGTTGCACTTTATATCCCTGTCTGGTTTTCTTATGGCTGCACACCTGTCACCATTCCAGTTAAGTGCAGACCTGCTGTCCATGCACATTTACTGCGTTATGGACTTTCTAATGCAGGCGGTGATTTAATCTTTGTGATTGAAGCCAACGATGCTTACTGCTTTGAGGGCTTTTTAATTGGGCTGATTTTCCAGCTGTGGATGCTAATACTAACACATTTCGTACATTTACAAAACCTTTGCGGCCAGCACATTACAGAGTGTATGAGCTAATGAAGATACCTCTGTCTTTTTGGGAACTTGAAACTTGATTCCCAGGTGCCCTCTCACATGTAGCTACACTGGTACGCATGAATCCCCTTATCAATGAGGGGGCTACCTGGCCAGCTCTAGCTGGATACATGCCATATCCAGACATGGCTAATCAAAATCTAGCACAGACACGAGCATTGTACGCTGCTCTAGTTACACTTTATAGATGTTTGACTCAATATGTTTCGTACACATTGTTGACTCTGCCAGAACAACCTGGCCTGCCAGGGCATTCCCAGTAGCCAGCAGTGCCAACCATATGTCCTATAATTGTTAATTCAGCTATGGACAACATTTCTACAAATTGTGAGGAAATTCCATTTTGAATTGCTCAAAAGATCGACCAGATTAAAGCTGTGTTTCCCAATACGGTAACACAAAACAAGAACAGAATTTTGACAATGTGCTTACCTCATGGAATGGTTCCCGGAATTTGTGATTGTAACACATGGCGGACAGTCTTTGGGGCTGTCTCTGCCATTAGTCACTAAATACAAGACAATGATGCCTAGGGATCAATAATCTCAACAAATAGGGGAAAAGAATACCATTAATTATCTCTTTCCAATGTGTTATTACAGTATTGAAATAAATCTGTATCTATAATGTCCTTAACCAATGGCAACCAGACAACAATTTTTCAAATATAATATTATTTGTGATATTTATTTTACATTCTTTTCTTCTGAAAAGTATAGTGTTTTTGTCACTACTTTGAAAACACGTATATACATATACACAACATTATTACAAATATACATATATATATATATACAATATACACATGAAAAACATTATATACATACACTCAGTATATTCAAGCCAAACAAAAAATAGCATACATATATTTTTGGTGTTTTTTTGAACCTACAGGTATCTTCGCACTTAATAGATTTCACAAAAGGATGGTTATAAACATATTATAAACAAAAGCATTCCTTATACATAAAGGTCACCAATCATAAAGGAAAGTATAAGAGATAACCCCAAATCTCTCTTTATTTCTATATACTCCCTATGAGTTTCTTTTAAATGTTCAAAACTTTTTTGCTGGTGCCTTTAAAACAAAAAAGTGTTGACGCGTTTCAGCCTATTCAGTTTTCAGGCCTCATCAGGACAATGGCGTTCGTGGCTCCGCCTAAAGAGTCAAACACAATCACATTGCCAAATACCATATATACACTATATACAACATACGACTGTTGACTCACCTGTATACACTGTTATCCATGTATTAAATTGTAAATCTACTCGGAGTGAAAAGGCATCCATTTATAATTACACACCCATGTGCACAGAACAGGAGATTAAAATAAAAAATGGGAAAAGAAAGAAAAAGTTCAAGTGTTTTGTCTAAGAATTAGTAAGTAATCCGAAAAATCCTCTATATACTATAAAAATCAGTTAGCGTAACATGATTCTAGTAGTGCACCAGAGTATAAGCGATAACAAAGATATTAATACCAGTCTTATTTCTTGAGAAACGGCTATCTTGAAGGATTCTTTGTCGGATGTTTCACTTTCCAACATACAGGGCTAATAAAGAGACAAGGCACAATATATAACGCTCAGTACCACCAATGTTTCAAAAAGAACTGCAAGACAAGTATCGAGCCAAGACAGACAGTCTAAACTCCTTACCCAATAAAAGTTTGCCTGTGTGATTCTCCACTCGCTTATGTACCAACTGCGAGCCCTTTCTGTGTGGTGAATTTCCTCTCGTTATAGTGGCCAAATAACGAAGTAGTCGAAAGTCTAAATTAAAATAAAAAAGACCATCAGCAACCATTCTAATAACCACTAGGGGAGTATCGTTGAGATACAAACTAAAATAACATGAGAAAGCACTTACTTTGAATTCTCCCGTCTCGGCATTATCTATCCGCGTTCCAACTAGCCGCCATTGCGCCCTCAGTGGAAATATCCTATTGCGTCAATAAGGTTGAAAAGGGACTACGTCATATCTACCTAGTATGTACAAACAAAACTCATCACCATTAAAAGACCAGGCACCTCTAATATTAAATTAGGTAATTATTAAGGGGATAACTATAGAAAACAGTACCACAACGTCAAATTGTACTTAGTCTAAAACGAAAAAAAATTATTTATATAAGTTCCATGTTGCACAATCTTAAGTATAAACCAGAGAAACACGGCCCCTAGTTGTAATCAGAGAGATCCTGTAACTGTAATCTCTGCCGATCAAATCATCTACAAACCGGCAGAAATATTATTATCTACTCGTGTCTACAATATTCCTGATTCTGGAATAATAACCAAAAAGTATATATAAATTAGAAATAGTAAACGCAGGAAAGCTCCACCAATTAAATCATAGGATAAAAGAAAAAAAGAAAATTAGATAAAAGAAAAAAACAATATAGCCCAGTGTTATGCCGACACTCCTCACAATCTGTACAGTTTCGAGAAATAAACATTTGATGTATTATCTTTACTGCAGAAGCGCCCATCAGTCACAGCACTCTGTCCATGTCAGTTTTGCTGGGGCAGTTGCTGATTTGTGGATGAAACTAATGGGAAGTTTTCCTGTAGTGTCCGCAACGATTCTGCCTAACATTAAAGTCAAAGCAGCTTCGCTGCTTACATGCTAGAGGCTCACAACAGTCGTTCTTGTCCACCGTGAACGTGAGCAACCTATGGGGGCATATTATCAAGAATGGGCGTTACATTATCGCCGCTTTTATCGGCTGGAAACTGCTGATAAAGCAGCGATAATGGGCTTGATAATATGCTCTATAAATTCCAATCGAAGCCCATGTTAGATGTCTTCACATCTAACATGGGCTTTGATGGAATTCATAGATCATATTATCAAGCCCATTATCGCCGCTTTATCGGCAGTTTCCTGCCGATAAAAGCGGCGATAATGTAACGCCCATTCTTGATAATATGCCCCATAATTATTTCTGTTATGTATACATCCTTGGCACACAACAATTAGGGAACCAGACCAGCCAAACCAGCTTTTAGCAAACCTAGTACAGACAAAGTAGCCAAGCAAACCCATGATCTTGTTAAAAAAACATTGAATAAATATAAAGAGCAACCAAAAGGTAAACCTCTTGGAGGTTCTCCACCTCCAGAGCCCTCTGAGAAGTGCTACGATTTTTGTGATAACACTAAAATCAAGTCTCCAGACAAGTATCAGAGTTCTGATACATGTTCTCCTCGTTCTTCACAGGACTCATCTGAAAAGCAGTACGAGAGAGGAGGGCGATCGGAGCGCAAGCAAGGAGATTATGTGACACCGAAAAGGGGCTCACAATGCTTGTCTGATGTAAAGATAAAGAAGGAGGACACAACTCCTCCATTTAAACCCAAATTTCAGAAAAATAAGGTTGCGTCCATTACTGCAAAATATGCCACTAACTCTAAGAACCCACCTCCTGAACAGGAGTTTTGCAGTGAATTTCCTCGACAGTGCTGCAGAACTCACCATAGTGAATCAGAATCTCCAAGAGATTTTGGCATTGAGAGCAACTGATACATTTATTACAGTTGAAACCCCAGATAGGCACGTAGCTACTCCAGATAGGTTATATTTATATATTTATTATTTATTTTGAAGGTTTTATATAGCGTGAACAAGACCCTTGCAGGTATCAGAGCGCTTTACAAGGAAGATAATTGAACAAAAGCACATTGTAAGACATACTTATGTCCCACAGAACAGTCTTTTTGAGAGTTACATACACTGTTCATGTGAATTTAGTCATGAGAAGACATTTTACTTATTTTTTTAAAGGGGCAGTAGTGGGATTCAGTCTGGTTTCTGGGGCCAATGCATTCCATATCTTAGGAGCGATTCCAGAGAATGCACGGTTGTATGTTTTCATCTTGGCAAATCATTGTGGTTTCAGAAGAAAGTTGCTGGAGCTCCTGAAGGATCTGTTGCCACATGAGAGCACCAGTTTCTGGACCAGAAAACTCAGAGTGTTGTGATGTAGGGCTTTGTGTGTCATACAGGTGATTTTTCGTTAAATTCTAGCTTTGAAAGGTAGCCAGTTAAGGGCCCTAAGTTTAGGGGATTTGTGGCAGTTTCTTTTGGAGCCTGTGATGAGTCTGTATGCTGCGTTGGTAGAGGCTTTTAGAGGGGCTGTCGTAGATCTTGAAAGTTCGCAGAGCATATTCAAGTCTTGGGATTACTAGTGCTTGAACTGACAGTTTGAAGTCATTTGTCGGAAGGAAGGGTTTTAATTTTCTCAAGATGTTTATCTGAAAGTTTGCTCCTTTTGTTGCAGCACTAATGTGTTTCTGCATGTTTAGATTTCTGTCAAGAGTTACTCCTAATGATATTGAGTCAATGCTAAGAGGTTGGCAGTTGAGTGCTGTTAGATGTTTAGGCCATTCTTGAATGATGGTAGATTGGTTGGGTGGAGAAATTAGGAGGAATTCAGTTTTGAGGGTGTTTAGTTTCAGGTGGTTTCGGCCAGAGTTTTTTGTAGCGTTAAGCTGAGAGATTTGATGTCATCCATAAAGTTGATCTTTAGATATAGTTGTGTATCGACTGCTTACATGTGAAAATGTGTGATTGAGGAGCTGAAAATTTCAGGGGGGTGGTTCCATGAATAGGTTAAAAAGTGTAGGTGAGAGGGATGAGCACTGCGGGAATCCTAACATGACTGGGACGGACTTGGACAAGGATTGATTAACCTTGAATCTTTGGGATCTGTTTTGGAGGAAAGAGGGGAATCAATTTAGTACTGACCCTGATAAGCGCACTCTATGTTTCAGGAGATCTAGCAAATTGTCATGTTTGATGGTGTCAAAGGCCAAAGGTAGGTCAAGCAGGATTAGCAAACAGGCTTCGTTTTGGTCTAGGATTTTTAGTGCGTCATCTACTATGTGGGTCATGGCCGATTCAGTACTGTGCCCTGCACGAAAGCCGGATTGGTAGTGGTTGAGTAGGTTGAAATGGTCTATGACTTGGATGTACAAATTGAGGGTGACATACAGCGCACTATTAAAGCAATTTCCTGGGAGAATTTAACTTTGTCTTCTGACATCCTTTTAGTGTAGGTCTATTGGCCCCCACTTTTTGTACAAATGTCCCCACAGGGTGATGATTTAATACTTTTGTCATTTTCTGCTCTTGTCCCTGACACAGTCAAACAAGCTTATGCCACGGAATAGACTCTTGTACAAGCCCTGGCTTTATACCACAATCATGTTGGCTGGGATAAGGACTCTCCTTTAGGTCCAGCCCGCAGTACAACCACAGTACTCTATTAAACAGGATGCCAAAGCACCTGTTAGAGAAATATTCTCTCAGATTTTAGGGAAGTAATTGAACCATGCAAGTAAAGAATCCTCTTTTTCCTGTTCTGAAACCGGATCATTCACATTGTGTAGTCTTAGACTACAGACATTTAAACATTCATAAACAGACTTTTGCTATTCAACATATGCACAGTATGTCATTCATTAACAATATAGGCCACAAAAAATATAAACAAACTTGGATATCTTCAACGTTTTTTTCAGCCAAAATCTAGCTCCTGAAAGCAGATATTGGATAGCATTTCACACTAGGATTTCGGCATCAGTTTACTCATTTGGCAATGGGATATAGGATAGTGTCAGTTCTACATGATATTGACAAGCGTAGATAATATCTACCTTACAGACAATGAGTTAAACTCACATTTGGCCGGAGTGGATCACATAATTTTAGGATTCACTACCTGTGGCTACAAATTTAACTTTAAGAAATCACATATTGCATTTCTTAATGTCCTTTTCTTAGGATATACTTCCTTACAAATGAGGGTACGAGGGTAAGAGCCTTGCCCCTCACACTTTGGACAAGGGTGCACAATTGCAACCTCCAACTACACTGAAGGAATTACAATCCTTCTTAGAATTCATTATTTTGGCAGAAAATACATTCCTGATTATGCTCAATGCATTAGATCTCTGTATGAATTAATGTATCCAGATTACACAGGTTCACAATGGACATCAGGACACACAGATACACTCAGGTTTCAAAAATCTGACGTACTTGCAACATGTCATTTACATAGACGTGTGAATACAAAAAACATAGTCATCTGGGTCTTGCCGGGGGCCCTTGGGTTTACGTATATCACCTTTATTAAGGCGAAACAGTGCCAATGCTGATAATCGCATTTATATTCCAGTGCAGGAATGCATTTTGCCTCCAGTGAAAACATTCAGATGGCTTTTATAAAAGAGAAGCAACTTGCACAAGGGAAACACATTATTTTTATTACTCTTGCGCCAGCCTTAGAGGCTATGACAAAGAATAAAGCCCTCTGTTCTAGATTGATACAGTGGGCAACATCCTTAACAGCTGCTGATGTAGACTTGACCTTTGAACCATCTTTGTTTTTAGCTTATTTTAAAACTGTTTTCATTGCATCAATTTACCTGATTTGGGCGCGCTTACTCCCCGGTCCACCGCAGCAACCAGTGCTGTTTGTTGTGGAGGGAGGCAAGCGGCACCACTTCCTGGTTGCTCCATCGGAGGCGGCCATTTTCGGTGGGTTGACGCGCTAGTCTCACACTCCGCCTTTCCCTTCTTATTACGCACTTGTCCGCGCAGCGGTAGCGCCGGAGAGGCACCGGAGAGAAGCCAGTCTGCGCCAGTCCGCGTCCAGACGCTTCCCGCTTCCTGGTGCCCAGCTTCTCTCATTATGGTAGGCCCCTCGCTGTCTTACGATGCATCATCGCTTCAAGCCCTTTGTCCTTCTTATAACCCTACGTGTGCCCATACCTACCTTCCTCATCAGACTGACTATGTCTGCAAACAGTGCAACTGGCGTCCCTCCATCCCCCCTATTCGTCTACCATCACCCACTCAGGACTGGAAAATGTTTCTCCTGAATTGCAGGTCCGTCTCAAAACACCACACGGAGCTACACTCTTTGATCGAAGACCTTAACCCTCATGCACTTTTCCTAACGGAAACGTGGCTCCATATGGATAACGATCCAGCCATGGTCTGGGCCATCCCTCAAGGATTTACGCTAAAGAGACTAGACCGCCTGATTGGTAGAGGTGGAGGAGTGGCTATTGTCTATCGTGACAGCTACAAATGCCGAATTACCCCTACAACTGTGCCATCTTGCGAAAGTTTTCATTTTTCACTTGATTTTTCCCCCACCACTACTTTCTCTGGCATCCTAGCCTACCGTCCTCCTGGTGCTCTCAATAATTTTATAACTAAAATGACGGACCTCACTGCAGGTATCATCTTATCCTCACCCAACTTCACCTTGTTGGGTGATTTTAACTTGCACTTAGACGACCCCCATGACACTGCAGCCAATACCCTCTGCTCCAATCTTTCCGCGCTAGAATTACATCAAAAGGGATTTCTTCCAACCCACAATAGAGGTCACCTGCTGGACCACATTTACAGCAATATTAGCGATCTCTTGGTCGAACCCCCTGTCCCATTACCCTGGACGGATCATTTTTTAATTCCCTTCATCTGGCGCACTAATCTTTCCCCCTCCACTTGCGGCCTCGTTAAACAGCGAGGCAGGAAATGGTCCGCACTTCCTCTCCCCGCCTGGGAAGCCGCCCTGGTTAAGAACTTACCCGGGAAAGTGTCGAACTCCACTACAGCAGCTAACAATTTTGATGAGTGGATTTCTACCACACTTGACACGGTCCTTCCTGTACAGGCCACCAACCTCATAAAAAGACCCAGAGCCGCCCCATGGTTTACTTCCACTCTTAAGACCATGAAATTAACCTGTCGCAAATATGAACGAGCTTGGAGACAGGACTACTCCAAGTCTAGGAAGGATGATTATAGAGCCGCTATTAGGCTCTATAAACAGGAGATAAAGACGGCTCAAGCCGCCTTCTACGGCAGCAAAATTAATGCAGCCGCTAACGCCCCAAGGGAGATTTTTAAAATTGTCAAATCACTCATTTCACCCCCTGCGGAATGTCCCTCTGCTGATGGTGCCCAAAACCGCTGCAATGAACTGGCTGAGTTCTTTTCTGGGAAAATACAGAATATATACTCCTCTTTTGGGGATGTTAATAACGACCCGGACCCCCCCTCCCCTCCACCTCTGATATCTCAGTCCCGTGTAGGCTTGACACTATTCCTCCTCTAGATTCTTTGGCTCTGGATAAGCTTATCTCCAAAGTCACTTCAGGCTCCCCTAACGACTCAGCACCTCCTCAGATCCTCATTAAGGCCATGGACATAGTTCGCCCGGTCATACTGGACCTTCTCAACACTTCCATCTCCTCTAAATCCGTACCTCCCTCCTGGAAGTGCGCGATGGTGAGGGCTCTGTTGAAGAATCCCAGTCTCGACCAATCCAATTTGGCGAATTATCGTCCTATTTCCTTGCTCCCTTGGCTGAGCAAACTGCTGGAGAGGCATGTAAATAATACTCTGATGAACTATTTGGAGTCAAATAGTCTTCTACGTGCCTCCCAGACTGGGTTTCGCCCCCTACACGGGACCGAAACCGCCCTCCTAGCGGTAACGGAGGAAGCAAGAGCAAGGCTAGACCAGGGTGGCAAAGTTGCCATCATCTTATTAGACCTCAGCGCCGCGTTCGACACGGTTAACCATGTCACGCTATTACAACGACTGGCGGACATGGGCGTGTTGGGCCCGGCTCTGGACTGGCTGACATCATTCCTGACTGACCGCTTCTTCCAGGTCTTTGAGGGCGAGGCAGTGTCGCCTAAACATCCTCTTAGGTGTGGGGTTCCTCAGGGTTCTTCCCTGAGCCCCACCTTATTTAACACCTACATGGAACCCCTCGACAGGATTGTCCAACCCTTCGGTGTGCGTATTATCACCTACGCGGACGACACCCAACTGGTGGTCTCTTTAGACCACACGGAGGTGTCGTCCAACACCCTAGGCCCCTGTCTCGAGGCTGTAGCCAGATGGATGCAATCTTCCTGTTTAAAACCTAACGGGGAGAAGACAGATGTTATCCTATTAGGTAACCCCTCCCCCTCTGTCTTTGCTTCCATCTGGCCACCATGTTTGGGCTCGTCCCCAGCCCCCAAGGATCAAATAAAAAGCTTGGGAGTTTGGCTTGACACTGCCCTGAATTTCTCAGCTCAAGCCACAAAGACTGCAGCAACCTGTTTTGGACTGATGAGGATGCTGCGGAAGGTGCTCCCTCTGCTTCCATTTCAGGCAAGGAGGATCCTAGTCCAGGCTCTCATACTATCTCGCCTGGACTATGGGAACGTCCTCTATATGGGAGCCCCTTCCTTTGTGATCCAGAAGCTCCAAGTCACCCAAAACATTGCAGCTCGCCTGCTCTATAACCTCCCTCGCTGGCAGTCAGCAAGGAATGCCCTAAGGGAACTTCACTGGCTCCCCATAGCGGCCAGAGTGCAATTCAAGGCTATGTGTACTCTTCACAAAGCCTTTCATCACCCTGCAATCCTACAGCCTTTTGTCACTCCCTATGTTCCGTCACATTCCCTTCGATCTGTGACCCTCCAGCTGGCCTCCTCTACCAGAGTCAGGAGAGCCCGTTGGGGAAGCCGCTCCTTTTCACACATCGCGGCTAAGCTCTGGAACACTCTTCCTCTAACCCTGAGAGGGACCACTAATCATCTTTCCTTCAGGAAAGCCCTGAAAACTCACTTGTTTGCCAACTCCTGCTGATCTACCCGAGCCCACGCTAATTTAGTCTTTTGTCATAAGCGCTACGAGGCCTCTGGGTAGATAGCGCTATACAAGTGAACCTTCAATTCAATTCAATTCATCTTAACAGACACAAGAATTTCTGTAGTGTAAGCATGTCTGTCCTATGCTCTCTTCTATTTTACCTTGTGAAGAGCATACATATATTGGTTCAGCCCAACCTGCAATAGGTTCTAAACAACAAAATTCAGCAGTGTGAGCCCTGGTTGTTGGTGTTATATTGGATGGGAACTTCCAACCAGAAAAAACCTGCACCCACTCCTTGGGGAACTGTACTGCGCAGTTGGCTAAACTAAAAGCTTTGCTTTTTGCACTTGAAAACATGGATCCTGAATTCCTCACAATTATTGTGTGTGATTCACACTAATGTGTACAGTCCTTTAATGTTAATTTGCATTATTGTTGTCAAAATGGATTCAAAGATTCTAAAGGCAACACAATCAAGCATAAAACACTTTGGGGTAAGATGGTGGACCTCGATGACTGTTTGCCACAGGCTCATGTTATACATATGTTGAGTCATCAGCGTATGGGAGCACACTTTGCCGGGAATTCTCTGGATGATGAAGCGGCCATTACTGAAGTTGTGACTGCAACTGTTGCTGCAATTAACCATTCTAAAACAAGTGTAGGTTCTAATATCTTGGCTGACGTTCATGCAAATAGAGACGACACCCCATTGCCTAAGGTTTTTCTTCTAAATATACTTAACACTCAAGATAACAAAACATTCAGTTTGTAATTATTACAGGAGTTGTCAATCATTTGATTCCCAACCAAGACTTTTCCTTTTTTTTAGTCCTCATTTCACTATGGCTACTGCACTCTGGGCCGTATGCAAACACCCTCGATCTGTCTGTGGTCCATGCAGAATCAGACTCTTAGCCTCCATGGCACAGGTCTTTTTTTTATAGGGGGGGGAGGTCAAAAACCACCTACACCTAAATCCATGGCCTGATGTAATCATTGGACCAAATATCAATGTAAATGGCCAACCAGAAGCATTATATTGGAGCCCTACCCTTCCCACTTCAAATAATCTCCCCAAAACTCATCTGACCCAGTGTTGGTTGCATTTGATGTCTTTGTTACAAGTCCATTTTACTGCACTTAACCAGGCTGTAGGGTGTGAAGGGAGGGGGTCCAGCCAACGTTTACAGATCTCTCGCCAGGCCAGGAGCAGCCAAAATAAATTGCTTTCTACTCAAGGCATGCTGAGAGGCACTGTCGAGAAGCCCCAGTGTTACAGACATAACTATATTCTCTGCTAGAGTGTCCCCTAAGTGGCTTCTACAGTCTTCCAGAATTATTTAATCACTGGACATGTGAAAAAAAACATGGACGTCATTAGCCCTTAAAAGACCACACCTCTTACAACAGGGAACCGGTTGTTGTACGAACTTGGCCAATCTTTGCAGAGTTCAATACAACCTGTGGATGACAAAGAAATTATGACATTTAAAGTTAGCAGGAGTTACTATGCCATAAAGAAATTTCTGAGAATCTGTCCACAAAGATTGTATGTTGCCTTCCTGCAGTGTGTTTGTCCAAATATCGGAGGAGACCTTCATATTCTTTTCTTCTGCCTCCAGAAACTGTCCATACCATTTTGCTACTTCATTGGTACCCAGACTAGTATCTTGAAGTGAGGCCTCGAAGTCCCATGTGCCATCAACTTCCTCTACAACAGTCGAAGACAATGAGGTAAGCTGCAAGTACTTGAACCTGGATAGCTTATTACCTGTCTTATGTTTAATACCTTCCAGGGAATCATTCCTTCTCAGATACCCAACCAAGACTGCAGATTAGCTATAGTGATAGCTGCACATGAAGGTGTTGCTTCTGCAGAAGCAGGTGTGTCAGTCACAATTTTGTTGATACCGCAAATTTATTGGTGACACTGCTTATATTAAATGTCCAAAAAGTACGTCCTTTGTTGAGATATTTGTCAACATATTAAAGCCTCCACTGTGGCCCATCCACAGCAGACACACCTGTTAATTTTTCAAACAAACCTTTTGGCTGCATTTATTTTGACCATTATGGCCCTCTTATTTCGGATACTGCATTTAAATGTATCCTAGTTGCAATTGATATTTGCTGCAGGTTCCTCTGGGTATGGCCACAGCATTCGACTGATACTCACATTTTTCTCAAAGACATGCAAGTCATTATCGACACATATGCATGCAGTACATTCCATTCAGACTAGGGCACAACTTTTGCTTCTAAAGCTTATCGGGTACTATGGCTTCCTTTGTTGTACAGGTGCATTATTCGGTGCACAGACATAATATCGACTCCAAAATATCGTTTGGACAGAATATCGAGTTTTAAATATCGTTTGGACAAAATATCGACTAGACAGAATATCGACAGCCAAAATATCGTTTGTAAGGTAAGTGAAGTAATATCGACTGTAAATAATATAGACAGTGAAAATATCCAAGTATATAATCTAGTTAGTAAAAAATATAGTTTTTAAAATATTATTTAATTATTTATAGTGCTTTTATGTTATAATATGTGTGAAAAGTGTCATTTTATTTTATAATTATTTTTAATTAATGATTTTTTTAATTATTGTGTAATTTTATTCTGTAGCGGGTTGTGGGTTTATAGGGGAATAGGGTGGGAAGTAATTTAATTATAATTAATTAAATATGTAAATGTATTAATTGGTAGTAATAATTAATTAATTGGTAATTAAATAATATATGTTAATCATTTAAAATGTAATTGGTAATTAATTTAATTTAATTGATTAATTGCTAATTATGTTAAATTAAAGGGGTATTTTTAGGGTTCAGGGTCAGTTTTTAGTTTTTGGGTGAAGGGGTATTTTTAGGGTTCAGGGTCAGTTTTTAGTTTTTGGGTGAAGGGGTATTTATAGGGTTTAGGGTCAGTTTTCAGTTTTTGGGTAAAGGGGTATTTTTAGGGTTCAGGGTCAGTTTTTAGTTTTTGGGTAAAGGGGTATTTTTAGGGTTCAGGGTCAGTTTTTAGTTTTTGGGTAAAGGGGTATTTTTAGGGTTCAGGGTCAGTTTTTAGTTTTTGGGTAAAGGGGTATTTTTAGGGTTCAGGGTCAGTTTTTAGTTTTTGGGTAAAGGGGTATTTTTAGGGTTCAGGGTCAGTTTTTAGTTTTTGGGTACAGGGGTATTTTTAGGGTTCAGGGTCAGTTTTTAGTTTTTGGGTAAAGGGGTATTTTTAGGGTTCAGGGTCAGTTTTTAGTTTTTGGGTAAAGGGGTATTTTTAGGGTTCAGGGTCAGTTTTTAGTTTTTGGGTAAAGGGGTATTTTTAGGGTTCAGGGTCAGTTTTTAGTTTCTGGGTAAAGGGGTATTTTTAGGGTTCAGGGTCATTTTTGGGTTTTTGGGGTACATATACAATATTGCCTATTATTTAATTAAATTTTGTTACTATATATATATATATGTTTTAAGAAATATGATTAAAAAAATATTATTTTTTTTCTTTCATTAATTATTTAATTATTAAAAGTTATTTTAAGTATTGTTAATTATATTTTAGTAATTAATTTTTTATATTAATGTAATTAAACATTGTTTTTAGTAAAGTCTATATTTTTTACAACGATATTTTTTACAACGATATTTTGTACTCGATATTTTTGTACTTACCTGTTTGTACATACAAACTCGATATTTTGGTTGTAGATATTTTTTCCTCGATATTTTGGGTAGTCGATATTTTGGTAGTCGATATTATTTCAGTGATCCGCATTATTCTTCTCCATATAGGCCCATAGCCAATTCTGTCGCGGAAAGGATGAACAGTGACTTAAAGCAGTACTTAACAGCTAGAGTATTAGACACAGAGCCATAGTTGTTTCCACCGCCTTTATGTGGTGCAGCGAGCACTAAATAACCTCCCTAAAAGATCTCTGGTTGAGCGGACTCCCATCAGGTCATTTTTGGCATCAAAAATGACCTGATGGACCAGACATTGTGGCACAAGCCACTCCCTTTGACATAAATTACCGTTTTGCTGCTTACAGGATCTACCTTCAAGAACGCTCTGCTATGGAACTGGTCAACACAGGGTGTTGGCCCCTCACTCTTCTTCACATATGCATAAACGAGAATGTTCTCTCATGACCATTTCAGCTGTTCCAGTAACTGTTGGAATTGTTTGGGATAAAGTTCCTTACGACATATTCGGCCATCCGGAGATCCTGCAGCTACCATATGAGTTTAAAGTTTCTATGGGGGATGTAATAGTACCTGGGTTACATTCAGATGATTGAGATATTGAAACTGTAAACTCCAAGCTCTTGGGAGCTGGAATATTATACTGTTTTTGAGTCAGAGGACTTGTACCTTCATTCTGCTATCTATGCTGAAATGTTCTGTTATCATCATTATGGACATCATTATTTACATTGAGCTAGCGTCAGCGCACACTTTTGAATTGCAAACAATGGGAACACTGTCCTACTCACCCATGAGGGAGTTCCAAAACCTATTAAGATAAATTTACTTTGTTTCCAGGATATCACATCCAAAATCTTTTTATTTCAAACTCATCCCTGCACCACCCAAAAAATACATGCTTACACAAGCTAAGCGCATATAAGCAGACTCGTTTGTTACACCATCGCCTATCAAGGGCTATGATTATTGGAAGGATATAGTTGAATTGGGGTAAAAATCCTTGGCATGCTCAGGGAATGGAAAACTTGTTCTGAGCCTGGTTAATCCCCATGCAAATGGTTTTTATGAATGACATGGTTCAACAGACCACATGTCTGGGATTGGCTAAAATTAAAGAAGTGAATAAACTCACTATTGTTTTCATTCCCCTGTTCAAAAAAATGGCACAATTTAACAGATTACACTGAGGACTAGCTTTATAATATGTTACAGAATGGTACATTTAATTCCACACTTTCATGCCTACACGGATGGTTTATTGTGGCCATTGGACACAAATGGTTGTCATGCACGTTTTGTAAATTTCACACTGGGTTTAAACCAAGCCGACCTGACCCTCATTATTCCCAATACCAACATTCTTGAATTGTCACTATTCAGGAACTGTCACTACTTTATCAGTGGGGAATTTATGTCAGTAATTTTTATAACACTCCACACTCTCTGGGGTGAAACAACATCTTTCTCTCCCATTGGAGGACATGGACTTATCAGACTTTCTATTAGGTCTTAAGTCTCTCATTTCTAAAATATGTATTCATGCTATGTATAATGAAATTTGGAAATTGTCACAAATGGAAGATGCTCAAGACATATCGATCAAGATAATTCAGATAAAGTGCTTGCTGTTATTGAAAATAGTATTGATACATTTTCTTCTCACATTTATAATCGGAATACCATTGTCTCATCTGTTATCGATATCATGCAAAGTTACAAGTCTATATAGTACCATGAACTGGGCACAGGCCCCTCTCCCATCAGATAACAAAGGATTTTGGGGTATACATTTTGGGACCCTGATCCCAAGATATTAGATCACTTCTGGGCTTACAAGATGAAACCTCTGCTGAGGAGAACGAACCTGAAGAAACTGAGGATAGACTATTCCCAAGCTGAAGTGTAGCTTGGGGGATTGGCCTGCAGTGGTTGCCTGACTGCCAAAGAGAGGAGAAAGAACTTTGAGGACTTTACTTTCAACTTGTGCAAAAGATCTCCAAGGGCTTGGAAGAGAGCTTGCCCCTGACCGAAGTCCAAGGACCAGTGGACTTCACCAGCCTTTGTGAATTGCTACGGGAAACAAGTGGCTAGAGGCAGGGAGCTGTGACCGACTCTCACGACCGGCCCGGTGTCCTGTAGGCACCTCATCAAGCAACATCTGCCTCGAACAACGCAAGCTCTGCGCTCACTGACTCTGTCCTGACGCCTTCTCCGAGCCGTAGCCTGCACCGCGACTGGTAGACACTGCAACGTGCAACGCCTCGCTACACCAAATCGAACTAGTCTGACCGACGCAGTCACTTCATTTGAACATGTGTCTACAATTGCTACTCCTCGAACATAGACGATCCTGCCTTCTTCCAGCGCTTACTGTCGCAGATAGACTTAGTGGACACAGTCCATATATTTCTAGGAGGAGACCTCAATATCATGCTAAACCCCATGCTTGACAGTACCAAGGCAGCTCCTGTCAACAAACCCTTATCACTTATGATTACACCCATTATGTACAGCAATATAACACTTGGATAAGGCTGGATTACTGGCTGATATCAGGTCCAACTATGCCATGGGTTCAAAGTATTAAGCCCTTACCCCGCACCTTGTCTGACCACTCTCCAGTACTTATAACAATGCAAGTCCCTGGAGAAGGAGGATTTAAACGACATTGTCGATCCCCTTCCACAGCGCTGTGAGACATTGTCTTCAGGACAGAACTGCGCACAGCAAATGTAGAATACTTTTACCACAATAAAGGGTTAGTTACAACACAGGCTACACTGTGTGAAGATTTTAAGGCTTAGCTCATGAGAGTCTGCATCTTCACGCAAACTGGAGTCCTAAGAGACTTACGGCGAACTCTTGCCAGACTAGAGGGCGACCTTGCAGAACTAGATAGGGAAACTATGGAGAGGGTAGAGAATGAAGCACCTAAATACTTGAACCCGAGAGCAGGGCTACTGTTTGAATAAATGGAGGCAGCAAAGCATGAGTCCCACTATTTAGGAAAATATGCAGCAGAGTAGCCTGGGTGCACCTTGGCATGATTGCTAAGACTGCAGCAGATCCAGAACTATATTACTAGACTGCATAAGCATGATGGAGCATAAATAATAGGCACACCAGATATTGCACAGGAACTACTAGCGTATTACACCAACCTGTACACCAATAGTTCCATCAAAAATCAGGGAGACATTTCTTCCTATATAGATGAGATAGCAATGGTCTGGCTACCAAAGGCCCATCAGCAATTCTGAGTGAGCCATTCTCAACTGAAGAGATAATACAGGTTATTAATGCCATGGATGGCTCAAAAGCCCTGGGCCTTGATGGCTTCACCAGAGCCTTCTATAAAGCTTATAAACACCTCCTGGCACCTTATCTTTTGAAGATATATGCATAGGCATTGAAAGAGGGAACCCTACCTTCCACTCTTAGAGAAGCAGTTATCACCCTGATATTGAAACCTGGGAAAGATCCCCAAAAATGTGGTTCCGATCTCCCACTGTCACTTCTCAATTTTGATTTTAAAATATTTTCTAAAATGTTAGCTACCAGCATAGCTCTCCTTATGGAGCAGATTATATCGCCTACCTAATCTGGATTCATAAGGTATAGATTCAGATCACTAAATGTGCGAACCCTTTTTTGGGTCCTTCATAGATTGAACCCAGAAGTCCCTGTGGTGGCTGCAGTACTAGATGCTCAAAAAGCATTTGATTCCATGGAATGGCCCTTCTTGCATGCTGGGAAAATTGGGTATACCAAAGGGTTTTAATGCATTTATTAAATTATTGTACACTGTGCCCACTGGCCACATCCTTTTCAATGGTACGATCACAGAACCTTTTTCTAGATCCTGAGGCACTAGGCAGGGGTGCCTATTGTCCCCATTATTGTTTATAGTTGCAATAGACCCACTTGTGAGATACTTACAAAAAGATCATATGCATAGAGGGCTACAGTTTAAACACGGCCCACTGCTAACAACCCTCTATGCAGATGATTTAGCGCTATAAGTAAGAAAGCCATCCGACAACCTCCCGCCGATTTTGACAGAAGTCGACCGGTATTGAGCTCTGTCCAGAGTCCATATAAACTGTGGCAAATCAGAGATCTTTCCACTGACGGAAGTGAGTGATATGAACTGTGGATCTGATACAGTAGTGTGATTTGGAAACCAAATACTTGGGAATATACCTTCACCGGGACAAAGAGCAGATATTGAGGCTAAATTATGGGCTAGTAGTAGTCAAGCTAAATGCACAGGTGGAAAGATGGATTCATCTCCCGCTATCTATCGCGAGGCGCATAGCCATTATTAAAATGATAGTACTGCCCTGGTTGCTTTATCTTTTTCAAAACATACTCATCCCCTTAACAAGTGCCTTTTTTTCTAAAAATTTGAACGCCCTTAACAAAACTAATATGGGGGGAAAACAACCAAAAATAAGTTGGAACATACTGATCCAACCATATGAAAAGGGAGGATTTGGGGTGCCAGATATACAACTATACGACTTAGTAGGACAATGCAGCTATTCCTTGTTCTGGAATCGCCCTGATGCACGAGTTCCTTATGTCAAGCCAGAGAGAGACTTAGCTGACCCCACCAAATGCTCTGTTACCAGCTGGGATAACACGAGACCTCACGATATTCAAACATTATACATCACTTGCTGGGCATGGGTATGAATACTTGGGAGAACAGGAGGGGCAACATTATATTTTCCAGCGCTCCCAATCCTTGCTAACCCTTGTCTACCCCCTATGCTGGACCCATTAACAAAGCGCATCCTTCAGTGATCGGAAGTATGCAAAATTGGAGACTTATTCCCCAGCGGGCACGCCTTCTGCCATACAGAAGACCCCCGGTTTCAAAATATTTCATTCATGGACCACTTTATTCTGGCCTGTATGCAAGCAGCACCTAAGGAACATCATTTCAACCTACCCCATTGAACACAAGGAATTCACAGCACTTACACTTATAATTGAAGATCACAGGGGAGAACATATCATTTCCCGATTGTATAAAGCTTGCCTGGCACTCATGTCACCACAATATACAAGGGTGAGAGAATCCTGGGAAGCGGACTTGGGACTGCCCATCATTGATAAAATCTGGAAAAGCTGCTACACTCAAATGAAATTAGTCTCATGTAATCATAGACATAAGCTAAATAAGATAAATAGAGACAACCTTAAACCAGTTCCCATCGCAGAGAAAACCTCAACGAGCACCAAACCACACCTGAAATACATGATCTTACATGGCAGATTGGCCGTGAAACAAGCAGCAGACATAGCATACCACATCCTCACGAATCAACTTGACCTAATCCTCCTAACTGAAACATGGCTAAAGATCGAGTCTGCACCCATCCTTGACATTCTAATCCCTCCAGGCTATGCCATTTTAAGAGCAGACAGACCAAAAAGATCTGGGTATGGCATAGCCTTTATACATCACACTAACCTTATGGTAAACCAGTCAAAAACCATCGTCATCCCCACCTGCGAATACCTATACATAAATATTGTGAGCAACAACAGTCCCTCATGTAAATTATACCTGATCTAGTGTCCTCCAGGCACCAACCACACATTCATCTAACAAATCATGGAAATTTTCTGCTCCAGAGCTGGTCAACAGTGCTCCCACATTTTCCTCAAAGACTTCAACCTTCACTGGAATGACCACAATGACCCCCCTGTTAATAGCCTAAAAAGCCTTCCCTACTGACCTCAACCTGGTCCAAATCTGGGACAGCCGAACACACAACCTTGGGCTAAACTGGATCTCGTCATCGCTATATCAAACTCCATCAAACTTGAATCTATTGTCCCTTCTGATTGGACAGACCACCACTACATCACCTTCCTTATTACCGAACCAAGTAAGACACATAATCCCCGAATTAAGAAACCCAAACAATGGAAATGAAACGACCGCAACATTTTCGCATCAATCTAACATCCCTCAGCAGCAACTTACTAGCGCCACCAGTGGACATGACAGAGGTCCACGACCTCACAAACCACTACAACAACTTGATGACTAGCATTCTTGATGAAGTTGCACCCATTCAACTTAAAAGAACCTCCTATTAAGACTCCAAACCATGTTACAATGGGAGCCTAAACGAACAAAGACGCAACCTGAGACTAGCTGAACGGACATGGAGGTCCTCACCATCGCTAGAGCACCTTAAGCAACTGAGATCACAAAGAAGCACCTACAACAAACACATCAGAACCTCAAAAGCAAATTTCTTCAAAGTTCATCTAAACAAGGCCAGAAATCGCCCAAGGAAACTGTTCGAAATTATCAAGCAACAATCTGCTCAACAAGGCAGCAGCTCCACATTAGTCCCTAACTTACAACCAAACTGTGACATATTTGCCTCCCACTTCCTTGAAACATCTACAAAGATAGAAAATGAACTCCAAACAGCAAATGAACACCTCAAAAAGATACCTCCATGTATTCCCCACTCGCCCGCTCTCTACACACCCTGAACCAACCCGAACTCACCCTCAAAAACAAAGTGTCCTGGAACAATTTCAAGACTTTCGATGAAACTGACATCCTCCAGATCTTAACATCACCATCGAATCACTTCTGCGACCCTCTTCCAATCAGGCTTCCATCAACACCATAGCATGGAAATGTCATGACACACATTGTTGATGACGCGCTCAGAATACTAGACCAAAATGAATCCTGCCACCTAATCCTCCTAGACCTATCCTCAGACTTCGATACTGTCAAACATAACAGTCTCCTGGACCTACTTGAACACAAACTGAGATTATCAGGCACTGTCGTAAAATGGTTTCTTAGATAGCTGAACGCAAAGAATCAAGATCAACCAATCCCTGTCCACCACCACGGCAGTCACCTTAGGAGCCCCTCAAGGTTCTGCCCTATCCCCTACTCTCTTCAATCTATTCATGGAGCCCCTAACCAAAAGTCTGAAAATCTCCAATGTTCAATACCACATATATGTGGATGATACCCAATTTACCTAAAAGTATAATCTCCAGATGATATACTGTCACCCAATACAACTCTGCATCTGCAAAAAATTCACAACTGGCTGACCAGAAACAACCTCAAACTTAATGCTCTCAAAAACACATTTTTCCTAATTACCCCTCCGCGAGGACACGTCAACGTTGAAGATTGGATGAAACACTTAACAGCCTTCAACTGCAAACCACACATCAGAGATTCTGCAAAATCTTTAGTAATAACAATCAACAAAAATCTCAACATGCAGGAACACATCAGTATAGCCACCAGAGGAGCAAACTTTCATATGAACATTATTAGAAAACTAAAACCCTACCTTCACGCTGACGACCTCAAATCAGCAGTGCAAATTCTAGTGATACCTAGAATGGACTATGGGAATACAACCTTATGTGGTCTTCCGAGATCCAGACTGGCTCCACTAGGAGCCTCTCCCAACCTGGCCGCAAGACTTGTCACCGGCTCTAAAAAGAACAAAGACATCACCCCTGATCTAAAGGCACTGAACAGGCTCCCTACTGAGGCAAGAACACAGATAAAAATTGCCTGCATGACACACAAAGCCCTGGACTTCAACACACCAAGGTATCTAGTGGATAAACTGGAACTATCAGGCGGTGGCAGAACGTCAAAAAGCTAAAGCATCTGGCTACTGAAACTGCATAGATTTCAGAAAAAGAAAACATACAACTGTACGTTCTCTGAACTAGCACCTATAATCTGGAATGCCCTGCCACCGGAAATCAGAATGATCCCTTCTAGCACTTAATTCAAGAATGAAGTCAAACTGCTTCAAATTAACAAAATCCAACCCACCACCAACACTTGACTTAGCTCACCAAACAGGACTTTCCCTACTATCTACTCTCATTTTTGTTCCTAGTGTTTCAAACTACTCACCTGATGTAACTTTAACTTTGTATTGCGCTCTGATACCCTTTCAGGTCTAGTTCACGCTATATAAAACTTTTTAAATAAAAATAAAGAAAGCTAATCCATTTTAAATTCTTGAGAAGAGCTTACCTTACGCCACACAGATGGCTCGCATAGATAATAACCGGTTCACACATTGTCCCAAATGTAACACACACACGGCCACCTTCGCTCACACGACATGGGCATGTACCAAGATTGCTTCATTTTGGTAAGACATATTCAGAGTGGTGCAGCAAATGACTATAAGCGCTACTCAGGTATGTTGATAATATCCCTAAAAGCATGCGCAGGTTTGTAGCAATAGCGCTGCCCCTGGAAAAGTGAGAGATAGTTATGCAATAGGGCAGCAAAAGGAAACCCAAAGTAAAGGGCTGGATTAATAGTATGGTATTTTGCGACACCACAAGCAAATTGTTCGAAGAATCACAACCCCCTACATCTTGTCCAAAGGACATATGGCAGCTTCTGGGGGAGTATTTAAAATAACGAAATGAACAGACCACACAACAAAACCTGGAGGAAATACCTGTTAATTCCATATATAAGAGCACACACCCTTCAAATGTATTTCATGATGTTGAACTGCACTGTTGGAAATGCATAGTGAAGTAAGCTAATTTCCCTACCCTGGTATACTGACTGGTACGTTAACCACAAGAGATAGTATGAATAAATTGTATATCGATCGAGAACCATTGGAAATGACCAAATGTGCTAAACCACTACATCTGTTCAAATACTATGCTGTCTATTTTGTATAAGTGTGACCATGAAGTTATAAATGACAATAAAAAATATTTTTTAAAAACATTAACCTTTCATTACATTGAGGCTAATTAATCTATCGCATTTTTTATGAATACAATACCTCATACTTACACACCTTTTTAAGGTTATAGGTTCCGGCATAGTCAGTTCCTTCCAAACAATCTTTGGAGTAATACCAGCTTTTATTTATTCCCTCTTTTTCTGTGTGTTTGGAGGTTTCCAGCTGCTGTTTTTACTCATTTGCAGTCTTCTGATATTATTTTTGGTCCTCCGCAATGAATGTTGCCTTTGCCAGTCTACTGGAACTACCATCGGTTCAGCTATGCCGGAGCGCATACTTCGATTATTTTGAATCCTCTTGCTCCAAAAATTGGACCTTGATTGGCCATTGTCATTCTGATCAGCCTGGTTTACCTGTGCAAACCTATGTTTCACTACCTCTGGTGCCCCTTTGAATGGGCGCTAGATATTTGTCTGGCTCTGCCGGCACCAGCTCATGTGGATATAGACATGTTGATGAGTCCATTAGCAATCCATTTTAAAAGTTGTCCCTTGGCCCTGTGGTTGCTTCATAATTCCAGTTATGAGCCACTGGTTTCAATGGAAACAGGTGCCTCATCACACCTGGCTCAAATGACGGATGCGGGTTAACCGGTTACTTTCTCACAATCGGCTGAAATGGAGGATCATGCTTGTTCTCTGGAGTTGGTGAATTGGGCCATTGAACAATCATTGTCTGCGGAGATGGAATCCTTTCTGGATTCAATGGCTTTTGAACTTGCAAAAGACATCATGGATACCTCAGACATGCTTTAATTCAGCCACCTTTTTAAAAACTGCCATGTTACATTTTTATATTATAATTATAAACCTTTTTCATAACATGCTTATTAGCAATGCTTTGGAAGTGCTTAGCTTATGAATTCAATGTATAGTTTTTTAGTTATTCGTTACTGTCCTGACCAAAGGGGGGGGGTTGTGTGTCCCCTATAGGGCCCACTGTAGTTTTCCTTTACGTTAGCCCAATAGAGCACGCTGCACACGTGGTAGACTGCTTTTGTTTTGCACATGTTACGAAAAAACCTGCTTATTTTTGTGCCACACTATTTTTTTAGAAATAGGCTGCACATGCTTTATATTCTGTTTTTCTGCTGAGATTCCATCTGAACATCTAGTACAAGGTCAAACAACATTATGCCCTGTTATTCTCTGTGGCCATACACTAACACCTAGTCCCAATAGAAGAGGTCCAGATGCTGTTAACGAGTAGGGCATTTCTTATCATACAAGATGAATCTTGAAGTTTTGAAAATAGAGAAGAGGATTTTTAGCATTGAAGAGGTCCCGGAACCAGAGTGCCAGCTTTGCACAATCTGAAATGCAGACCAGTTAACAGCAAATGCCAGGTGCGGGCCCATCACCATCCCAGAGATCTGTAGTATTTTATTCTGAGTCTAGGCTTAGGCAGATACACCAATAATCATGACAGGGTTTTTCATGGTGTGCTTTTTATTGGTGTTGCTAATCACACTACTAAGTTTTGAATGTTTTCTAGTGGCAGCACAGTTGCTTCTAAATAAAGCACAATAGTTTCAATAAATACGGCAAACTTCTTTCGAGCCTTGTCTCTGTTTGTTGTGGACATGCATGAGTGAGAAAACAAAAGTTGATTACCTGCTACCTCGGTTCCCTGAGGGGACTAGATTGTTGTGTTCTGAGGTGCCAACTCACCTGCTACTCTTTGAAGGTTAGGAGTGCAGGCAGGGCACTATGAGCTAGTTTGGTTTGGGGTACATAGGTATTGATATGTATGGTGACTCAGTCCCTACATACTGACATTCTGTGATCTCAGGCACAGTTCTATTCTTAAAAAGAATCCCTGCAACACATTTTGTGGAAATAGCACTTCCTTCATTTACGAGCTGGAGACCCTCACGGGTGCGTAGCCACACTCTACAAACTCCTGATTGATTGATTGATTGATTGATTGAAGCTGAGGTCTCAACTCTTCTACCTTGTAATAAGTGTCCACAACTTTGGGTGAAGTTGATCATCTTCCAGTACATGGGATACACAAAGTCCACTAGTATCAATTACATGTAATGCACGCGCCATATTCTCAAACACATTTTAAGATCTCAAGCCCTCTCTGTAGTACTTTTTGGTTAATGTGCCTTTCTCAAGAGTATAAAGTGTGAGATTCGATTATTTATTGTGCTTGCTTAACATGAACACAGTCTGAATCACACAATATAATTGCTCCTACAAAGATGTATTCATTGATGTAATTTGAGATGTCATCTGTGTTGTCATGTGTAAGGTCATGAGCAGTGCATGACTGAGGTATTAGTTATGTTTTGCTTAGTTACCCATAACCGTTAGGAAGGGTTTGTATGCCCCCATCTACGTTGCTCAATGGCATGGGGCAGTTTGCCCTTCTATCCCCCACCTTGCTCAAGGGCAGAAGAGAGGTGTTTGTTGTCACTTATTCCAACTGCCTGCCTCTAGGGGCATTGAGTAAGATTTAGTGCTCCCATCTTGACAAGGGTGGGTAGGGGGTTGTTTGGTGCATCCTAAAACCACAACTTGGCCAAGGGTGGGGTAATGAGCCACTTTCCCTTTATTCGATGTTTGGGATGGGAGTGGATTTCTCTTTACCCCTGGCTCCAAAATTGCACAAGGGCAGGGCAAGTTTCATCAAAATGTAAAACTAAAAATGTCAGGCTTGGTTGAAGCTACCTTATTGTCATGCTTGAAATTGTACAACTAGCATAAATACAGCTGGAAACTGCCACAGTCCTCCTAGGAGCAATAAATGTTGTGGGCTAATAAAGACACCATGGTAGTTGACACCTGCCCCGGTAGTGTGTTTGCAGTTGCAGCATCAGGCAGCTACCCCGGCAATTTTTAGTTTATCCTAATGCATCAGTGTTCCTACCTCTTCATCACATCTCCTGCAGGGTCCCGCAAGGGCTAGCACTATCATCCATCCCTCTTCAATGCCTAAATAGTGCAATCCCACTAAACTCTTCAACAAATTCAACGTTATCTGCCATATGTTTGCACCCTACATCCCCATTCGTATGAAGGTATCCAATGAATGCAGGGATGTTTGGCTAGCCTTGATTTCCATTACCTAACATGCATCAAATTGCAACATACTAGGAAAGTCATTGTCTCAATGTTCTCAGGTAGGGGGGGTGGCACGGGGATTATGGCTACAAGGTTCAGTTTATCCTTTCATGCTTCCCTTTGAATTGAAACCTTCCAGGGACGCCCCACCACCATCTCCTTGTTAAAATGTTTGCAATGGGGTAATGACTTCAGATGATAATCTGTCAATAAATTACACACATAAACTACATCTACCACCTGTGTATCCCCATGAAATCCTTCATCTGCTGCGCTTGCCATAGAATATTGATTTTTCCTGTTAGTAGTCAATGCAAGGATTATTTATTGCAATGTAATCTGTGGGGAGGAAGTGCAAAAGTACACCGCCTCCCTCTTTTCCGTCATAAGACACAGACCCCATAAGGCCCTTACATTGATCTCACCTCATTGTCCCTGTACCAAACAACATATGGATTTTAAGACCTTATCCCTTATGTATAAGAACTTTCATTGACTGGCACTCTCTTTTTTGATATGTTTGCACTTTATAGGATAACCATATATATGAGGTCAGCCAACGAAAAGACGCTCCAGTGAGATAAAAACAATTTGAGGGCAGACTTCTATTGCCCACTTTAGGAGTGGCCTAGTGATTCCAATGGAATTGGCAACTGTAGTTATGAGGTAATCGCAATTATTGCTTTAGAGGGAACGCCACTGGTGGGTGGTATGTTACCAGGTGACTTCACCTGCTTCATTCAAGCATAATCTTAGATTGCAATACCGGGAAAAAGTGGGAAATGGTATAGTAAGTCTATTTTTGCACGTTCTTCCCAAAAACTTTCAATTTTTGTTATTTCTCCACCCTTGGAGTTATCAGAACACCCCAGTAATGGTAGTGCTGGGCATGCAAATAATGGAAATTATGCCATGCCACATGAAGAGGACTCCTCCCTTGGAACTCTCAGCCACTACTGTTGGAGCAGTTTCAGAGAGTCAGGAAACCTTTGTAAGCAAACCTATTGTTGCATGTGTTTGGCCTGCATTGGATCTGTTTTGGGGGTCAACGATCTTCCGCTCAGTGGTGTAGGAAGGTGGGTGCAGTGGGTGGGGGCTGTCCTGGGTGTGACAAAATGGCCAACAATTGTGTTTTAAACACATATGTGTGCCATTTTGTTAAGCCGGGGGTGACAAGAAATGTTCTGCACTGGGTACCACCTGACCTTGCAAGTGATCGTTTAAAGCATTGCCATCTTCCTCACATAGAACGCGCTGTGAGGGGCCCTCCAAGAAAGTTACTCTACAGTGTCCAAGGTTTCTGTATCTCTAAATAAAAATATAAATACACAAGAGGACTCTGATCGTGCGGAAGTAGGGGTTAGAGAGGAAGGATACATCATCCAATCAATGCACTGCGAAACCAAAAAGCTTGTGGGCGGGACAAACACTAAAAGATGGAGGAAAGCCATTGAATAGGGAGACAGAAAGCAAGATAGGCAGCAATGTCATCACGCACGTCATGAGCAAGCGACTGATCCAATGGCAACTTTAACCACTTCCATGCGTCGGACAGCCCCCAGCCATTCGATGTCAGGGGGGGGGGGGAGGGGGCGTGTGCATCAGACAGCCGTCCGACCTGGGCACGCTCAAATTCCGACGTAACGCAGCGGAATGTGTACCACGGCGAAGCGGCTAAGTATATTTAATATATTGGAAAGCTAAAGGTGCACTTGTTGGGAAGTCCAATTATCTCCTTCCTTCTCGAATGTTTCCATGGCGGCCTCAGGCACTGAATAAAGTAGACAGTGCATCGCACTCTCTTTTAATTGCAAACATTAATAAAGTAAGACAACATTTTATAGTAAAACACAGGCCCGAAGCTGATGATAGTCAATAAATCTAACACAATGTCTTCATTCGGGATCCAGTTGTGAAATGGATGCGTAATTATGCAGGTGATTTTCACCATTAGCACTGGAATATGAGAGGATGAAAATTGGAAAGTGCTGGGTTACTGGGAGTTACTTTGAGCAGGTCCGCAGAAGTCTGCTTGTTCCGTTTAAAGCATGCTGTGATTGTTTCCACAGACAATCACACACATCCCGAACGTGCTCTTGGAAGCGAAATTCGGTTCCAAGCTGTGTTAACCTAACTCTCACATGGAAGCTGGGCTTTATTGCGTGGTTGTCTCTGTTTCCCTATAGTAACAATTGCTAAAGTGCTATTGAGTGATGCCCATAAAAAGGCCTCTAAACCGGAAGTGCTGGCTTTGGTGAAATTCGCCAACCCTTGTCTTTTCTTTATGATGTTTCCTCTGCATTATCACTATTACATTGTGTAGTGCTTTACAAGCCAGTAGAATTATAAATCAGCATCAGATCAAAATGCCGGTGCACAAAGTGCCTAACCCAGGGGTTGTAAAGACATCCCAATCATAATTTAGAGTACACATTTTTTAGCACTGGAAAACAGACAAGTTATAATGATGCCATTAAAGCATCTAGTAGAAAAAGAGGGTTATAACATACCCATTGATCATGCATTTTAAACAATCAAGGTAAACATCCGAATGACCAAAACAAGGAAAACAGGACTGTGGAAAACTGATACGAATACTCTAAGGTGGATATGTACAAGGATGTGGCGGAGCGTGGCATTAGCCTCCTTGGCTTAACACTGTGCTCCACCATTTCTGAAACACATGGCTGCACCATATTTACAAAAATGCGGTGCAGTCTTGCGTTTCCCCCTGCAATGGCGCTACTTAGCGCCAACGCAGGCACCCTTACACCATAGTGCAAGGCTGTCTGCGTGCATTGGAGGATTGTTTCTGTGTGAGAAGGTGTCTCTTCCTGCACATAAACAATCCCAACATGCCATTCTGTCACTTTCATGTGTGCTGCATCATGCATGTTTTTTTCTAAAGGTTTGTTTATGTACAGGAATGGAAACCTTCCTGTACATAAACAAACCATGGCATTTTGATTTTTCCATGTGTGCTGCACAAGGCAGCACACATGGAAAAAGCAAAAACGAGGGGAAATAATGCCTTTATCCTCATTTCACCAACTTAAGACCAGGATGTAACTGGTCTTAATTCTGGCGCTGCCTTCTATGTACCCCACCCATTTACATAGGGGTAGCGTCGAAATGAATGGGTGTTGTGGTGAAAGGCTCACCACAACACCCACTGCCCACCCCTTGCCCGCTAACCATAGCGTGAAAGGGGGCCTTATGTACGAGGCAGTGTTAAGCACCCCTATCGCCACCACAACGTTGGTAAAAGTGACATTGTGGTGGTGATAGGGGCTTGTCCATGTGCTCCTAAATCTCGACAGAGCAGCTCCAAGAAAACTCATTGCACGCACGAGGCTTGCAGAGATGAGCTACATAGATGAACTTCACGCAACATAACGGCATAGAAGACTTGTGTCATTCCAATAACACATGTAGGCAAAGTCTATGGACATTCTACACAAAAATACCAAAACATTTTGCAGTCTCAATAGCTCCAAATAACACATCCATTCCTAAGTATAGGTTACTGACCAAACGCCCAAACAGACATGACAACTTCCTTCACGAAACTGACTTCAACTGATGACGGTCTGCAACTTAAAATACGCAACATAAAGGAGCTGACACTGGAACACAGTAGAGTCCTAAAGACAATACTGAAAACTATATAAATAACCCCAGAATACGGTGCCAGGAGAGAGAAAAAAACACAATGTATTTATTATTCATTCATTCATTCATTCATTCATTCATTTAATTGTGTTGTGAAGTGCTGGCTGTCATTTCGCAATAGCTTTGTAGTGATTCCACACAAACGCCCTACAGTTGGCATGTGCATACCACCAAATGAGGCACACTTAAATGCAGCTGGAAGTAACACCCCATGAAGTCCGAAGCGAAGTCTGTAAAAAGATTGATGAAGCACAAAACAGAATGTAGAAAAACGCACAGAATAAGTTGAAAGACACGGTAAAAACATGAAAATTACAGGCATACTTCCTCAGAACCAGAACCAGTCCTGATGCCAATCAAAGACGATAGAAATTTCAGGCGCTACTCACAACTCGAGATGCAACACGTACACAGCAGTCTGTCAGCACACTATTGAACCAGCACGCCAGACTTACATCCCGGAGGACATAGGTCAAATACCACCATAGTCAATCACATAGCTGCAATACATACAGATAACCATGTTTTATTTACTTGTAGCCATACAGGACCAGCTAAGCAGCAGCCCTGCAAACATCCTCTACTAAACTGTCGTGAAAAGTGTCTGGGCACATACAAAACCACATGAGTTAGTAACTGTACCGCAAATTGCTCTCTGACATAACTCTCACGTACCAGAAAACCACACCACCCTCATACAGGAGGCCACCGTTTGCTTTGAGGAAGGAGCTTATAGTTAACACAAAAAGGAAGAAAGGCGCACCTGACTTCAAATAACAGCCCTATTTTTCAGTTGCGGCCAGCGGTGGGATGGGGGTCACGCGGGAAGGGGGTGGGGTTAATTTAATAACATTTTATTTTAAAAGAAAAACAACTTAGCTGCGCCTCTGGTCCCGGACTCCTGTATCGAGTCTCTTGCTCTCTCTCTCCTCACAGGAAGCAAAAGAAGACAGCCTCCCTCGCTCCCCTAAGACATTAACTACGCTGCAATGGCAGCATTGTGATTGGCTAGGTCGCCGTCCTTACAGACGTTTATGGGGGGGCCATTTTCTTCATGCCGCGCCTGCATGGAGAAAATAGAGCATGCTATGACTGGTTTGGTCGACCGACCAAACAGTCAGTGCCCATATCATTGGGTTAGCCACTCCCCCCCTCCCCGCCCCCAAACAGTCATACCCTTCTTCTGCTTTCTCACAGTATGAGAAGCAGAAACGTAAAGTGGTATTTATTCTATTTTACATTTCTGCGAGAAAGCAGTGGGGCAACGCTCCGACGCCCACGTGGAGGAGCGGCCCCTGCTATTTTTGCTTTATCTGCGAGCAAACCTTGTCTGCACTATTTTGTCTGCACCTGTACTCCCTTACAGCTTGTTAACATTGGGTGTCTTATTTACAAACCTCTTGCGCCACTGGTTCGTCACTTTTTATGATGCTGAGTGCAGACCCATATATACAAAGCCACAAAAAGCCACTTTGCTTGGCTTTTCATGGCCTCGAAGACAAGTTTAAGGCAATGCAGAGCAAGTCTCTGCGTTGCCTTACACTGCATCAGGGAGAGGTTCCATGGGCATTGGTGTGGGTGTTCCCACTCAACACCCATGGGTTTTGACAGATTCTCAGATTTACAAGGATTTGTAAGCCTAGGAATGCATCAAAACTGTACAACCCCCCAGGGTAGGCGTAATGAGGAGAAATATGTTAATTTCTCCTCACTTTGTCCTCTTTCTATATCTGCTGGATACAGGAAAACGCCTCCATGGATTGTTTTTTTCAGGAAGGTTTCCTTTCCTGCACAAAACAATCCTTCCGACAAATTAGACGGATGTGTTGGCGTTAGACACCATATTGTGCTCCAGAGCTGGCTGAAAGGGTAGAAATGCACTGTATCTCATAAATACTGTGCATTACTGCCCTATTAATTTGGCATAGGGCATCGCAGCGAAAAGACTTACGCTGCTGACCTATGCCAAATCATTGTAAATGAGGCCCTAAGGTTCAGATTTATTAAGGAATTGCTTTGTACTTGTATCATGCTAAATGAGAAAAGGCAGCACAATTCCTTAATTCAGATTTTCAAAGCCATGCAAGGGCTGATTTGTGCCACCTTTCATGGCTTTGTAAAGAAATGTGGCGCAACACTGCATCACATTACATTTCAAGTTGAGCATTCCCTGGGTGGAGCATGTGTGCTCCAATGCATCCACCCATGGATTTGAAACAATTCCAGATTAACAAAAGTTTGTGATTTTGACAAATAGGTACGCCTCACAGAAATTGGTGTAACAAGGAGAACAATCTTTTTTTCTCCTTGTTAGGTCCTCTTTCTATACACAATTCATTTTGCCAGAATATGAAGTCTCCAAGAAAAGGAAAATGCCTTTCTGGAGGAAAGTCTCCCCTCCTACACCAAACAATTCTGCCCATAACACAGTCACCCTTGCAGTATTGTGCCTGGGCTGGTGCTAGGCATTAAATAGTGCGCCTGCACAAGAAGAGGGCAGGGATGCTCTAAATCTTTGTAAATATTTCTGCTCTCTGCCTTTCAAGTAACACAGGGCAGCAAGTTCCTTTGCTGCGCCGCATTGTACGGAAATGATAGTAACTGTGCCCCTGAGTCGTAAAGCTTCTGTGGTATGAAGATGCCTATTGGCTGATTAAGCCACAATCACTTCTTAAGATTTCATCTCTGCCTATTGTGTATCTGCTAATCACAACCACCTCTCCACATACCTGCAGTCCACAATCACAATCATCCCATGCAGGAGACCTTTTCCCCACTTGTAAAAATCCGAGGCACTGTCGACAATGATTCAAAACATTGTCATGTATCTGGAAACATGCATATCTATCTCCAGATACACCAAAACTCCATTCCATAAATAGACTTGGACTGTCAAGAAAAGTCACACACTACAAAAAGAGCGCAACACGTGGATGGCATCTCACTGACTCCACAAAGCAGTAAATAAAGGCCAAGCATTACACATCCCATATGGACACCACAGCAAGGCGCTGCAAACATTAACAATGACACTAGAATCACCAACTCATAACCTCAAAATACTCAAAAAGTGTGACTACACTCACAAAGAACACAAGGACCAAACACCCAAGATTGCTGATTTCAGCGAAGCTGATCCTTGTGCAGACTGTACCATTATATATGACATTATTTTGCATTTTCTGATAACAGTGGGGCATTTACAAAGTGATATGAGGTGACATATGGAACAGATTCTATGCCCAAGCACAGCATAGTTGAACTAATGAGACCACCTGTTAGAACTGGGGGTCTCTAGTTTGCAGAGGTAGGTACCACTGTCCAAATAGGGACCCTTGCTTCTAGTCAGGGTAAGGAGGAAACCCTCTGAGATAACCCTGCTCACCCTCTAGGTAGCTTGGCAAGAGCAGTCAAGGCTAATCAAAAGGCAATGTGTAAAATATTTGTACCAACACTCACAGTAACACTTTGAAAACACCACAAACTGACTCCAGTCCGCAGCGAGCGATGCGATAACTTATCTGCAGCAAAGTCTTGAAAGCTTGGTTTTCAGCTTCCCAGCACAGGTACAACTTCCAGAGGCACCACACATGGGCCACGCACTCCAGGAAGGATATAACTCTCTCAGTAGAGCTCAGGGGAAGCTGGGGGTGAAGTCCTTTTGTTCCTGGGACTTCAAGACAGGGAGCCAGCACTTCTCATGCCCTTGTAGATTCCTTCAAGCAAGTGGACACATCACAAAGTTCCCCTCTCCTTGGCAGCAAAGCAACAGCGGGGCAATCCAGCAGAGCAACAGCTGGACAATCTTCTTTCTTCAGTTTCAGCTTTCTCCTTGGCAGAGGTTCCTTCCTGATTCCAGGATGATCTAATTTTCTGTAGTCAGGGGTCCTATACTGATACCCCTAAAAGTCTTTGTTCCCTTTGTGCAGGAGGGCTCTGAGCCCGGTCTGAACCAGTTCTGGGTGTTCGGTGAGCACTTTGTTCTCCTGGCATCTCCTTTTCTTTCAGTGTGAGGGGCAGGGTCGTCAGCCACCCAGCAGGAGGTGGAGCCAGCATTGTGGAAGGCAGGCACAGCCCTATTCAGGCCCAGGTGCTATCTCCTCCCACCACTCAAGTTGCAAATGCAGTCATTCAGCCTAGGGCTGACTCAGCCAGCCTCCTGGGCCCGGGCCCCTGCCCCTTTCACTCTCAAACCAGACAGTCAATACAAAAACAGGCCATGGCACACAGAAAGGACAAACAAGAGAACAGCAACTTTCTAAAAGTGCTGTTCTAAAACTCAGGATTTAAAAACAACCTTTCCTAAAAGGTGTGTTATTAAATTCTGAGTTCAGGGATACTAGACGTTTATGTCCTATATCGTTCCTATAGGAAGATATGCTGGTAACCACTGTAGCCAGCATCCCCCATGATAGCCTATGGAGCAAGATAACCTTGCAGCAGTGAAAAAAGAAAATGGCTGTAATTCACTATCAGAGCATGTCACCTGCACAAGTACATGATCTACCTTTCACATACACTGCACCCTGTCCAAGGGGGTACATTGGGCCTTCCATAGGGGTGACCAATGTGCACAAAAAGGGAAGGGTTAGGCCTGGTCAGTGGGGAACCTGACCAGGAGGACATGTCAGTTCACAGACTGATCACAGGCACTGCGGTGGCAGGCCTGAGACACCATTTTGGGGCTACTCCAGTGGGTGGCACAATCAGTGCTGCAGGCCCACTAGTTATTTCGAACAACAGTGGTCCCATACAATTATTATAGTAGAGATAATAAATATAGACAGAATCAATCTATACTGGTTTTGACATGCCCAGCCGGACAGAGGTCTCAGTCTTTACTTAATAAACAATATAAAATAGAGAATTCCTTCAACAATTCACCGTAGTGGGGCACAAGCCTGTACCCAAACACATACAGATAATTACAGTAAAGGAAAACACAAAACAGGGCTATTAGGCAAGAACTGAGGATTTCTGTGAATAAAAATACAGCAGAAAATTCACCCAGATCTTTACATATACATAGTACAGATATACGTTTTGTATAGGGTGCACAAAGAGGTCGACGACGTTTCGATCCCACTAGGTAATCATGGGGATCATCATCAGGACAATTAGGATAAAGCTTAATATTTATAAGCCTCTATTGCCTAGGGCGAGTATACCCTGGCGACGGCAATCGGAGTATGGAGAACCGCCCGACTGACCCGGGTGTCTCATCACGGCCATGCGATCCTTGAGACGCGGTTGAACGAAGTTCCCAATTTTGGGTTATATTCCCGGCCATCTTCTCTAACTATTCCCCACATGGCAATGCGATCCTTGAGACACGGTTGAACGAAGTTCCCGATTCTGGGTATATTTGCTGCCATCTTCTCTAACTCGGCCCCACGAATTCGCCAGGGTATACTCGCCCTAGGCAAGTGAGTCCCAAACAGGTAGGGCCTCAGCTTCTTCAGGGTCCAGACCACAGCAAAAGCTTCCCTTTCAATTGCACTCCACCTCTGTTCCCTGGGGAGTAGCCTCCTACTAATGAAAGCTACAGGCTGGTCCCAGCCCTCCTCACTGATCTGTGAGAGTACTGCTTCCACACCATGCTCTGAAGCGTTTGTCTGCACTATGAACTCACTGGAGAAATCAGGTGCCTTGAGTACCCGTGCAGTGCACATGGCAGTCTTCAGGGTATCAAAAGCAGTCTGGCAGGCTTTGGTCCAGTTCACTTTTCTGGGCTGCTTCTTGGAAGTCAGCTCGGTCAAGGGGGCAACGATGGTGCCATATCCCTTTACAAACCGTCTGTAATACCCGGTGAGACCTAAAAAGACTCTCACCTCTGTCTGCATCTTGGGGGGCTCCCAAGCCAGAATGGTATCAATATTTCCCTGTAGGGGTGCCACCTGGCCACTCCCCACCTGGTGTCCCAAATACACCACAGATCCCTGCCCTATCAGGCACTTGCTGGCCTTGATAGTGAGGCCTGCCCTTTGCAGAGCCTTCAACACTTCACAGAGGTGTTGCAAGTGTTCCTCCCACTTGGAGCTGAACACAGCAATGCCATCCAGGTATGCAGCGCTGAATTCCTCCAGGCCGGTCAGTACCTGGTTAACCAGTCTCTGAAAGGTGGCAGGGGCATTCTTCAACCCAAAGGGCATGACTCGGAACTGGAAGTGCCCCTCTGGTGTTGAGAATGCTGACCTCTCCTTGGCCCCATCGGTTAAGGCAATGTGCCACTACCCAGATGTTAAATCAAACATACTGAGGTACTGGGCAGCTCCCAACCGACCCACGAGCTCATCAGCTCTCGGGATGGGATGTGCGTCAGTCTTCATGACCGCATTGAGCCCATGGTAGTCCTCGCAAAACTTGAGTTCTGGAGTGGGACCAGGCGCTGCAACTTTTGGCACTAAGACCACTAGGCTATCCCAGGGGCTGCTGGAGGGCTCAATCACCCCTATCGCCAACATCTTGGAAACCTCTTTCTTGATGCTGGCCCTGACCTTGTCAGCTACCCTGTAAAATTTCTGTTTCACAGGCACACTATCTCCAGTGTCCACATCATGGACGCACTTTTTGGTGATACCTGGGGTCAGGGAGAACAGGGAGGCAAACTGACCCGGCACTTGGCGACAGTCCTTCTGCTGTTCTGGGGTCAGGATGGGCGAGAGGACCACACCATCCACTGACCCATCTTGCTCCTTAGCTGCCAGGAGGTCAGGGAGAGGATCACTATCCTCCTCCCCTCCAGCATCTGTAGCCATGAGCATTGTCACTTCAGACCTCTCAAAGTGGGGTTTGAGGCGGTTCACATGCAAGACTCACAGGGGTTGCCTGGGGGGTCGTCAAGTTAACCAGGTAGGTTACTTCGCTCTTTCGCTCCACTACCTCGTATGGCCCAGTCGACTTGTCTTGGAGCGCACAATGCTCCACTGGCGCCATCACCCACACTTTCTGCCCAGGTTGAAATTCTACCAGAGTGGTATTCTGGTCGTACCATCTTTTCATTTCTTCCTGGCTAGCTTCCAGGTTCTCCTGAGCGAGCTTCCTGCAGCGTTGTATCTGGTTGCAGATGGCCAACACATAGCTGAACACATCCTGGGGGGTTTTCCCGTGGGATTTCTCCCACCCCTCCTTTACCAGTGGGAGAGGTCCTCTAACAGGGTGGCCATACAGGAGTTCAAAGGGACTGAACCCTAAGGACTTCTGAGGCACCTCCCTGTAGGCAAACAACAGGCATGGTAACAAGACGTCCCACTTCCATCTCATGGGCTCTGCTAGGCCCATAATCATACCTTTCAGGATGCGGTTGAACCTTTCAACCAGCCCATTTCCTTGAGGGTGGTAAGGAGTGGGGAACTTATAAGTTACCCCACACTCTTACCTAGAGATGAAGTTGGTACCCCGGTCGGAGACCACCTCTCTGAGGAACCCCACACGGGAAAAGATTCCCATCAATGCACGGCCCACCACGGGTGCTGTGATTGTCCTGAGAGGGACTGCTGCCGGGTACCGGGTGGCATGGTCCACCAAGACCAGGATGAACCTGTTGCCTAAGGCTGCCTTGGGGTCCAGGGGCCCCACAATGTCGATGCCCACCCGCTCAAAAGGGGTGCTCACCACAGGAAAGGGTTGGAGGGGTGCCTTGCACTTCACTCCAGTCTTGCCACTGGCCTGACATGTTTGGCAAGACCTACAAAAGGAACCAACGTGCTTCCTCATCTGGGGTCAGTGGAAGTGGGTGACAAGCCTGTTTAAGGTCTTGTCTTGCCCCAGATGTCCTGCGAAAGGCATGTCATGAGCCAGACCCATTAGGAAGTCCTTGAAGCACGTGGGTGCCACCAGCACATGGGCTGCACCGGGCTCATCAAATTTAGGCTCGCTATATAACAAGTCATCTTCCCTTTAGATGAAGTGATCTCTGGCCGCTCCACCTGCTGCCTGGTCTGCAGCTTGTTGCCGCATACCAACGAGAGAAGGGCACTCTTTCTGCCCCTTGCAGAATTCCTCCCTGGAGGGTACACCCTCTTGCTGCCAATGGGTCAGCACAGGTAGGTCGCCCAGTTCGGCCACCTGTTCCCCTGTAGGTTCCAGGGCATCCCCTTAGGGTCTGCTTCCTCCTGGACCGTGGGAACGGCTGTGGCTGGTTTCCTGAGCCCTCTGCCCTTTCCTCTCCTGGCAGGTCTCTTGGCCACTGTTTCAGGCTCCAGTTCTGCTGGAGCTTTGTCGCATCTAAAGGTACTGTTGGCTAAACGTGACGAAACTGTGAACTTTTCATACAACTGTGGATTATTTTTATCGCAACCTTAAGAACTCTTTCGCAACCATATTCTTGAACTGTGTATGTTGGATTTTTGTTGTTTTGGTTTAGTGTAGTTTAGATTAAATACCTTTATTTTTCTAAACTGTTGTGGAGTCAGTTTGTGGTGTTTTCACTGTATTACTGTGAGTGTTGGTATAAATACTTTACACATTGCCTTCTGATTAGCCTTGACTGCTCGTGCCAAGCTACCTAGAGGGTGAGCAGGGGTTATCTCAGAGGTTTTCCTCCTTACCCTGACTAGAAGGAAGGGTCCCTATTTGGACAGTGGTGTTGGCAGGGGTAGGTACCACTATCCAAATAGGGACTCTTCCTTTAACATTGGTGGCAGCGGTGGGGATTTGAACTTGTATTTGTGCTAGACCCACAGTGATTGGTGTACATCACTAGTGAGTGCAGACCACTACGCCACCGCATACTACTGTTTTTTGATTTTTGGTTCTATTTTTGAGTAACTCTTCAAAGCATCATGTCTGTGAATGGAAAGGCACCCAGTGAGGCAGCAGAAGTGGAATTAGAGTTTGTCATTGAGGATGTGTACTCCTACAAAGCTTTACAGCCAAGTCTAACACCACCATTGAAAAATTAACCTATTCAACAGATGCAAATAAATGACTACAGGTACTACACCAAAGACCACCAACAACATGGCAGAATGGAGATATGTTGTGCCACAGTTACATGCTCTCGAAGGAAAAGCTAGGAATCTCCAGGCCAGAGATGGGTAAACAGGGCATGTCCTTGAGAGTGTTGGTAAAACTGCTTTAGTGTAATTCAAAACAAGGGAGAGTACAAGGTCAAATAATTGGGCTAATGGAGGTTGGGTGTCACTTTGAAAGTGGTGCTGAGACATCCAAATTTGTGACCATATACAATGCGATAGACACGTGGCCAAGCAACCCATAAGGGTTACCATCATATCCATTTTAAAGTTTGTGATCTAATAGACACATTCTGGATGGGGGTAAGACTGATGAATGACTGATCTATAGAGCCAGTCCAAAAAAGGGAGATTCCCCAGCCACCAGGGCATTACTGAAGTAGGCTATCATTCCACTCTCTACCTTTGCATGAGGACAGTAGTGTACTGGATGTAATAAGACTCTAGTGTATTCAAGGCATGACATTCTAAGTCAACAAGTGACTCACGCTCAGAGTTGGTATGGCAAAGACGAAGACTAGGAGACAGGTTTGATGATGATATGTTGCACAGAGTACTACAGGACGTGAGTCTAGTGAGAGACTTAGGGCACAATTTACCAGAATGTCACGTCACACCGTTTAGCAGCCACAAATGCTGTGCTACGCTGCATGAGAAGGAGAGAATAGTAAAGTGCCATATTTACAGAAATATGGAATTATCCTCCCCTCTCCCTAGTGCCAGAGTAGAAATGTGCAGAAGTACGCCATGGACACACCCTTGCACCATAGTGCAAGGGTGTCTCCGTTAGTCTAGCATAGGTTCTGTACTGGAAAGATATCCTTCCAATAAAAAATACTATGCTGAGACTCACTTTAAACTTTTTCCCACCTTGCATGTGTGCTGTATCGTGCAGCACACATGCAAAGTCAGAAAAGAATGGAGAAAGGAAAGCATTCCTCCGTTGTAGCACTTGGCTGAAGTGGGCACTATTTTTTCAGGTTAAACCTTTCCTACACTTTTAAGTAAATAGGGTTTAGCATCAGAAACCTTTGGTGGTTGCATGGGAACGCCCCCATGGTACACCCTCTTTGCGCTAAGTAATGCAAAGCAGCACAATGCACTACTTTGCCTTACTTTCAATTTATTTTCCAGCTTTAACAGGTTTTACGCTGGAAAGTAAATAGGTGCAAAAAGTTTTTGCATCCTTTTGCGTCACTTTTGTGACACAAAAAAGGCATTAAATCTTAGTAAATAGAAACCTGAGTGTGATTTCTCAGATAGAGAGGGTGTTTAGTGTGGTTATTGGCAATGTGAGCAAAGTGACCAACAAAAGACACCCAGGAAACCCACACAATGGGAGTGGGCGGCTTTGCATAAGTCAGAGAGTGCAATAGAGGGGAAAAATAAAGAGGCTTCTGAGACAGCGGATACACACTCATAGATATAGGTGGTGGGCATAAGTGGTTAATTAATTGTTGAAAGTATCATGGGGGCTTCTGTAGCAATAATGGTAAGCCCCTTTGGGGATGTTCTTGATTTTGGGATGCACCAGTCTCTATTGCAGCTAATTCAGATTGAGCACTATGCACCTTCCATGATACCTAGTTTTGAGTTACTGTCTGTTGGTCTGACATTCATTTTGTCACGCCTACTGCCCTTTCTCAATCCAACCTGTATGTAGTCATCAATGGGTAGGCGTGATATCTGTGACTTCCACGGTCTGTGGGAAGGGTACAATCATGCTTATGCATCAGCTGGCAGTAGGTAGGAGACTCGTGAGAGTATTCACTACCACCTGTGCTGCTGTAAAAGTTATTGGATTCCTCTGTAGTCCATTTTTGGGTGCCAGCTATGCACTCTGTGCTCTGCAGAAATCTACACTTAACTAACCTGTAATCAAATGACTATTGATTGTTCCAACAATATCTCGGAAGAATATAGCAAACCCTACCCAGATCCTCTCATGACCTATTAACCACAGATTCACCACATGAGACCTAATGTGCCTGGCTTTCCCAGAGTCGCCCTAGTACAGCCTAATTTTCCAAGGCCTTACCCAAAGTAGAGAGTGAGGTTCCGTGACAATTGTAAGTGGTGTTTTCGACTCGCACGAATATGGTCGAGTCTGGTATCTATGAACCGCAAATGACGAGTTTAGTGGGTGTATGCAGTTTCGCTGTGCTAACCTAAACCGTTCGTCTGTTACGTGGGTTATTCTATCTGTACCCACGGGTTCCATCTTAGATATGGCATCCATTTTGTCTCTTGCCCTCAAGTAGCCAGCGAACGGACGTTGTCCGCTTCGCGACCCTGGGATTCCCAAGGCATCTACGGAAGACACATGTTCTTTGAAAATGTCTTTATGACAAGGGGGATGATACTGTAAGGCAAGTGGCCCCGCTCGAGGCTCATCTTGCCGTGCCGGTTTATTGTCTCAGCCGTGCATCTCATTAGGCACGTCCCTTTGATGCCAGGAGCTCGTGTTTCCCGATACCTCCCCTTTTTACACCCTTTCCAGTTCCCCACTGTCTCCGTCTTCCTCCACACCTGTCCTTGTTCCTTCTTCGATCTGTTTTATTGCTGAATGGAATGTACTAATGGTGGGAAGATGGGTTTATACAGTTGGGAACCGCCAAATGTTTCCGCACTTATGTTCCGGACCTTGAATGTATCAAAGAGACCAAAGCGACCCCTCTGGGGGGATAATCATGGGAACCGAGCCATAAACCTTTGTGTACCATGTAAACCTATGGGTGAATTATGTATAAAAGGAGCGATCCACAGAACCAATTTGAAGCAGTCTCCACAAGTAGCACGCGTTGTACTTGCCATGATTTCTGTGTTCCCTGCAGTAAATAAAGCTCGAATCTTTGACGCCGAAGGAAGTGTCCCGTGTCTCTGTCACTTGTACGCCGGAGCAGGTTACCCACGAAGGTTTCAGGTGTTGTCCCCTGGCACCGCTGGGTCTTAAATAACCCAGTCCTTCAGTTGGCGCCCAACGTGGGGCTGCATCAGTGGTACCGGTCCAAGCCCGACGATTGTGAGGAACTTTGTGTGAAATCTCCGAGGGAAGGTGCACTCCGCTTCATCGATCCTGTTGTCGAAATAAGTGGCCCGAAGACTTTTCCTGCGAAGATTCCCGCCTCCTGACGGCTGCGACGGACTGCTGCCCTGACTGTAGACCTGTTTTGGCGCCTGGCCTAGACCTTGGTATAGCGAGACGATTGACGGGCCTTCCTGGTGACGCCAACGATCTTTGAGTTAAGTATTTGTGGGTCGCTCCCAGAGTTCTTGGTTGTGGTTACTTAGTTGTTGCATGGTTCCATTGCATTTGTGGTTCTTGGTACTTTGTTGTGATATTTGACGACTGCAGATGCCAAAAACCGAGGGTTTTTGCTCTTTGCTGGGACTTGGTAAATCCCGTAACCCTTGAAGTTTGTGAAACACGGCTAGTGTGCCAGATGCCTGGTCGCTGTACTTTGTTTAGTTGTTTCAGACGTTGTGGTACGGATTCCCGACTGGAGGACTCGTGTCCGATACCTCCGGTTGGAACTCCCACTTATGAGCTCTACAGTAAGCATGGGCTAGGCCCGATTACTTTTAATGATTACTGGATTCGGTATACTAAGAAGGATGGTGTCCTTAGTTGGCCACCTCATGGTAGCTTTGAGACTCCAATCTTAGATAATCTAGAGGCTAAATTATTTGCGAAGAAGTCAAGGCCGGCCATGTTTGATGCCTTTCGGTTGTGGCGTAAAGAAGCCCGACAGAAAGAGATCAGACAGACTAAACGTAATCAGAGAGATGGTGTTGCTACCATTGTAAAGAAAGCAGAGCAGTTTCAGCGTGATAAGGAGGATAAGGAAAAGGAAGTGTTTGATAGGCTACAGCGTATGTCCATAGATAAATGCTATCCTGCTTTGCCTACGGAGTCGGATAAGAAGGAAGAACCAGTTGAGGATCCTCTAATGTCTTATCTTCTGAAATCGCCACCTCCGTATGTACAGGGTACCGCTGCTCCAGTGGTTCCCCCTGTACCTGTTCCTCCACCTGTTCTTCAGCCTGTTCCTCAACCTGCATCCGTTCTTCCGACCGTTTCTGCTCCTTTGCCTACTGCTATTCCCACTGGTCCTCCACTTCCGCATACTCCTGCTCCCGCTACTGTTCCTGCTCTACTAACTCCTGTTGTTGCTTCTGTTTCTACTCCTTCTCTTGTTAGTCCCTTGTGCTATACTTCTTTAGCTACTCGTAGTCGTACTTCTCCTGTTGCGGCTAACTTCTTTCATTCTCTTGGACCTGTTCTTGGGTCCGCCGGTTCAGATGGTCCTCAGAGACGTAGTCAGCTTCCCGGTGGTAGGGAACGCGCTTCGCTATATAACATGGCGATGGGTTGGATGACGCATCCTCTTAGAAATCCTCCACGTATTGTACTTGACACGTTCTGTCAATTCAATGTACCGACACAAAGATTTGTTTTCGAAGAAATGTGCAAAGTTTTGCACGATCAGATATCGGCCGATGCACCTGACGAGGTGTTGACCGCTTTGTCTGATCTACAACTTCAGTTCTCGAACGGACTGATAGTGGATACCAACGTTCGACGTGCTGTTGAGCGGTTGTTATCTTTCCGTCCCACTCCTATACCTCAAGCCCTGTTTGTTGAGGACGTTGAGAGGCAGTTCGATGCATCTGGTCAGTTTCCCATGCAGGAAGTTCCACCAGTGTGGATGCCAGGCGATCCTAATGCTAACCCCATTGTTCCACCCTATTTCCAGAGAGTATGGATACATCTCCCATGGAAACGATCGGAAGTGTTACAGGTGAAGCAATCTTTGCCTGACCCTCGCAAAAATCCTGCAGGGTATTATAAAGAATTATCACAGCTCGTAGATGCTACGATAATGAATCTTGCCGATATTGATATGCTGTTTGGCAATGTAGTACCGCAACCGGTATGGGCTAAGATTCATCAGGAAAATCACGCAAACGAACTAGGTGGTGATTGGGCGGCCATTATAGCGGCGGATGGGTTGCAAACTGGTGGTGCTAAACCCGAACAGTTGATTGCTGCTCTCCCTCAGAGAATAATTACATTAATGAAAACTCTTATGCCAGCTATGAGGGTGAATTGGGACAAATTGTCAGCTTGTAAGCAGAAGAAGGACGAGAGTGTCTCCGACTTTTTTACGAGATTTGAGGAGGCATTCATCGATCATAGTGGGCAGGATATGGGTACTGAGGGTGGTCAACGGTTGTTCGTGGATAAATTTGTCTCTAACTTGTTGCCTGATTTGGGCAGTAAGTTGAAAAACTCTGAAAGTGCGTGGGCCGTTTCTACCTCGGCTCAAATATTGGCTACAGCACAGTATTATGAGAATAGAGAGAAAGAGGAGAACGACCGCGCTGATAAAAAGACGAAAGAACTTAAAACCAAAGTGTTGTTACAGCAAGCGTATCCTCCGCGTTCGAATCAGAATGCTTCACAGCAAAATAGATCACAGTCGCAGTCGAATCGATCACAATCTCAAAATGACTCCTCTTCTCAAAGATCTTCGTTAGGGTACAATCAGTGTGCCTATTGTAGACAGGAGGGTCATTTAAAATTCAATTGTCCTGTCCTAAACGATCGTAATAGTGGTAACACATCTAGAGGAGGTCGTGGTGGTTCTCAGCAGACATCACGTGGTAGAGGTCGTGGTGCTCAAAATGACCGTTCAGATACCCAATCAAATTCTAATAATTGTTTCGATCAACGTGGATCATCGCAAGGACGATCTGCGCAGTACAATGTAGACGATTATTACGTCGATCAGGGAACTGACGACAGTAATTACTAGGACAGCCATAGACAAGGAGAGGGAGTGGTATCAGTTCCGGTTGATCAGAGAGGGCCTTACGTCGCAGTTGCTACATCGGGCGTCGTTGAGCCTTTTCTGTTGGACACTGGTGCAGCGAAAAGTTCCATTATGCATTCGAAACTCCCTGGCGCACCTTTGTCTGGCTTAACAAATGTTTCCGTTGGATTCTCTGGCGCCCCCGTTAGCAATCCAGTTTCACGCCCTTTGCCTCTTATAATTGGACCACGTGCGCTTGAAGCTCCGTTGATTTTGACTACTGGTTGTGGTGAAAATCTCTTGGGTCTGGATTTGCTAAAACGTTTGTACGCAACTCTGTATTGTTCTCCTGCGGGTGTAAAGCTTACGTTAGGAGAGAGGGTTGTCTCTCCTATGTACTTGTCTCTCGATAAGCTTCCACCGGAATTGAGTTCTCTTCCTGCATCTCTATGGGCAACAGGTCCCAATGATGTGGGCCTGCTTGACATCTCCCCTTATGTTGTTCAGTTGAAATCTAATGTGCGATTGCCTCGTATTCCCCAGTATCGTATCTCTCTTGATGGTGAACGAGCACTGTTAGCGATCATCTATGATTTGATCGACAAAGACGTTATTGAAGAGACTCGGGGAAACGTGTGCAACAGCCCTGTACTGCCTATTTTAAAACGTACTGATCCTTCGAAACCACCTGTTTATCGTTTTGTTATCGATTTACGGGAGGTAAATAAAATTGTGATTCCTCAGTTCCCCGTTGTGCCTGACATCACGGCACTACTGACTCTGATTCCAGCATCTGCATCTTGGTTTTCGGTGATTGATTTGAAGAATGCGTTCTTCAGCATCCCGATCGCAGAAGAAAGTAGAGACCTTTTCGGTTTCTCTCTTGGTGGACGCAGCTTCCGGTTTAAACGCGCTCCTCAAGGCTACTGTGAGAGTCCATCGATTTACAGTCAAGCCTTGAAGGGTCAACTGGATGCGTTTATGTTGCCGGCTGGTGCGGCCTTAATCCAATATGTCGATGACTTATTGGTAGCTGCGGATACTCAGGACATTTGCAAAATTGCTACGGTGTCGTTGCTGCAACATCTCTGTGACTTACATCACAAGGTGTCACCTTCTAAACTCCAATATTGTGGTCAAGAAGTAACCTATCTAGGTCACTTATTGTCAAAGGAGGGAAGGCGGTTGACCCCAGAGAGAATTGCAGCAATTGCGCGAATGACTGTGCCAACAACACAAAGAGATGTGCGTGCCTTTCTAGGTATCACGTCGTATTGCAGACAGTGGATCCCGAATTTTTCATTGCTAGCGAAACCATTGGTGGCTCTTACGTGCAAGGATGTTTCAACTCCTTTACCATGGACGGAAGAATGTCAGAAGAGTTTTTCTGAATTACGTGATTCATTGTGTTCTGCTCCTGTGTTAGGTACCCCTGACTACAGTAAGCCGTTCACATTATATGTTCACGAGAGGGAAGGTTGTGCTTTGAGTGTCTTAACGCAACCTTTTGGTGATAAGCAACGTCCATGTGCATATTTTTCCTCGACCTTGGACCCGGTAGCTAGAGCATTGCCGAGTTGCCTGAGAGCAACAGCGGCAGCTGCGGTGTCCATCCGACAATCAGCAGGATTGGTCATGGATAATATGCTTACGGTGATGGTTCCGCACGCAGTCGACACTCTTTTAAATCGTACGAAAACTCAGCACTTGACAAGTGCGAGGTTGTCCGGATACGAGTTGACGCTGCTGGCAAGTCATATTCAGATAAAACGTTGCAATGTTCTGAACCCGGCAACTTTGTTACCCATTAGTACAGAGTCAGATGAAATAGCAGCCCATGACTGCTATTTGCGAACAGAAGAGGAAACAAAAGGTCGAGTGGACCTTAAAAACACTCCTTTAGAAGATCCAGATGGAACGTTGTATGTAGATGGCTCGTGTTTTAAATTGCCGAATGGTGATGTGACCACTGCGTATGCTGTTGTAACTTTGAGTACTGTTGTGGAAGCTGCAAGATTGAATCAGAATTCTGCCCAGGCTGCAGAGCTGATTGCCTTAACTAGAGCATGTGTGTTGTCGAAAGAGAAACGTGTGAATGTGTATACTGACAGTCAGTATGCATTTGGTGTTGCGCATAGCTTTGGACGGTTGTGGAGAGAGAGAGGTTTTATGACGTCGCATGGTACGAAGATTCAGCATGGCCAACTTGTGAACGATCTTTTGGATTCACTTACGTTGCCTAAACAGGTAGCGATTGTTAAATGTAGTGCACATCGTAAGGTGACGGATGATGTTGGACGTGGTAATGCGTTTGCGGATGAGACTGCTAAGGAGACTGCCCGGAACCTTAGCACTCGAATGTATGTGGCAAGTTCGGTTAGGTGGCCTGCGGAGACTAGTATGTGTGAGGACACTATCGAGAGTGTGAAGGCGATACAAAATGAAGCCACCGAGACTGAAAAGAAGAAGTGGAATGAAAGTACGGGAAAGTTGGATGCGAATGGTTGTTGGGTAGACTTGTCGGAACATAAGAGATGGATGTTGCCAGATGCGTATGTGCTGGCTATTGTGACAATGGCACATGGGTTAGCACATATTAGCGTGAAAGGTATTTGTAAGTTGCTGTCTCCTGTGTGGAAGAATGATGGTATCACGAAATGTGCTGAACGATTGGTTAAGAATTGTATGGTATGTATGTTGTACAATCCTGGTAAGGGAACCCCAACTCCTCCTGGTAGTTTTGCTCCCCCTTCGTGTCCCTTTGAGGTGATTCAATTAGACTTCATCCATATGGAGCGATGCAATAACCTGAAATATGTTTTAGTTGTGGTTTGCGCGTTCTCCAGATGGATTGAAGCCTATCCTCTCAAGGACAACACTGCTTTGTCAACGGCAAAAATCCTACTGAAGGAATACTTTCCTCGGTACGGAATGCCTCGGTTGTGTGGTCTGATAACGGAAGTGAGTTTGTGGGGAGTGTGATGAAGAGTGTGTGCAAAGGCCTTGGAATTAATCAAAAATTCCACAGCGCCAATCATCCCCAGTCAGCTGGTTTGGTTGAAGGGTATAACGGCACCCTTAAACTAAAACTAGCGAAGATTCAGGCTACGACTGGTCTTTCGTGGCCAGACGCTTTACCCTTAGCTTTATTGTCAACAAGGGCAACCGTACACTCCCGAGTAGGGCTTAGTCCCTATGAAATAGTGTTCGGTCGTCCTGCGAATGTGTGGGGGGTCCCTAGACCAGGTGTGTTCCGTGATCTTGAGTACCCAATGTTGATTGACTATCTTCATGATCTGACTGCTAAACTGAGGTTAATTCACCAACAGGTTTACGAAGCATTGCCGACGCAGACGGAGGGTCCAGGCCACCAGCTCCAGCCCGGAGACTGGGTGGTCACCAGAAATTTTGCTCGGAAGAAGAACTTGGAGCCCAGGTTCACCGGACCCTACCAGGTCCTCCTTGCCACGAGAACTGCCGTTCGTTTAGAGGGTCGGAAAAATTGGGTGCATGCCACCCATACGAAGAAAGTTCCTATTCCGTTACCGGAAGACTCGTTGGTGAGGAGGGGCATTGCTTCAACTGAGTCCGAAGGATTGCCGGCGTTTGTACCTTTCAGCGACGCACAACCTGTCGGAGAATCCCCAGTGCAGCAGAAAGATACTGTTGAACATTTGTCATCAAAAGACTCGAGACCAGAACATTCGACTGATCAACAGAACTCTGTTTCTTCAACGGATCCTTTGTTCGATGAACAGACACGTCCTGGGAAAACTCGATACTTTTTGCGATCCAGCACTAAGGACAAATAAAATTCTGTTCTGCCCCTTGGCAATTGCATTATCCCGTTTTCCACGATCAGTTTGAACACCCGTATCATTGTAATTTTTTGTATATATATATATATATTGAGTTTCGTTCCTCATATATTTTTTGCTTCCACAGCTGAGAGACATTTGCATATATGTTGTAAATAAAGGCCGTAGGGCCGCGCGCATACTTCCTTCTGGTTAGTAGGTCTTGACGCTAGGTTAAAGACCGTCGGTTCCTGGGAACTCCTAGGGATTGACTATTGCTACACAGAACGAAGTGCATCAAGAAACGTTGCGGACGGTCATAGGGGATGGCGTTTTCAAAGCTGATGGACTTGGAAGAAGCTCAGGCGCAAAGGTTCAAGTTACAACAACTTAGTCGTACCAAATGTTTTATGTTTCAAATATTCATATTGCTTTTGACTGTTTCTGCATTATTGGCGGGTGGGGTGTATTACATGATGTCTTACTTCTTGCTTTCTGCCATACCTACAACTACTCCTACTTCTGACTCTAAACTTACCTCTACTGCATCTCCTCATTCTTTCCATATCTTACCCGAACACGAGCAGGCTAGACGTGCAGAATTTCGCAATAATTCCTTTATTCAGCTCCTTCATCAGCACCAGTTAGTGGTTAACACTACTAATTGTTGGGTGTGTGGGTTGATGCCACATACCACAGATAAGGGAATTCCATATCTGGTTTTACCGTACAGTTCCCAGGGTTCCGCTCGAGCATTTCAAACAATGTTTCGAAGCGCACTAGGTTCCCACCCCAATCGAGAACCACGATCCCCCTACTCTGGCCCTGGCTCGTATCAAAAGCCTTTGTCTATAGCGATAGAGGATTTAGATAGAGATATCTATGAACCCTCGCTTATTCCAGAAGAAGAGGTACAAGCCTATAGGGTCCTGAGTAGAGGCGAGTATAGTGTGTTCGCTAGTGAAAAACAGCTTAAAAGCTCGCCTCCGATATGGGTCGTACCCCACATTGGTAATTTTTGTCTAATAGGTCGTGGCCGAAGATCGAAAGCCCGACTTGGAGAGAGTGCTTGCACTGAAAATTACATTTTGCCGATGGTCTCGTCCCCTGTGTTTCTGGCTGCCAAGGGTACATACTTTATCTGTCATGATCGTGCGTATGCATGGTTGCCCTTCGACTTTGTGGGCTCATGTTTTATCGCAAATTTGTTGCCTCCGACGTTCACTGTAGATGCAGACTATCACAAGACTAGAGTTGTGAGAGGCGTAATTAGCGAAGAGGATACTGCCGGTCAAGAGGCAGGAGACTTTTTCAAGGGTTTCCTCCCGTTTTGGGGGCCTATGGTTAATAGTAGGAACCTGAGACAGTTGACTCGAGTGGTGGAATCGACAGCTAATATTACTGCCAGTGCCCTTGGTAATATCACCACAGAACTTCAGGCGGATAGACTTATGACGTTACAAAACCGTATGGTTTTAGACGTGATCTTAGCAGATCGAGGTGGGGTATGTAAGGTGATCCATTCGAGCTGCTGTATTTTCATTCCAGATAACGCTCCGACCGTCTATCAAGCCATCTCAAAGTTGCATAAGATCTCTGAGTTCATACACGTGGACGTAGGGGATTGGACGCTACTTGGGTGGTTTTGGGGCCTGATGTCGACTTGGGGTTGGAAGATTCTGATGATTATCGGAGTTGTTGTGGCATTCCTGTTCACGTGTTGCCTTTGCGTGCAGTGTGGTCCTGCCTTATGTGGCCTCTGTGCTACAACGTGTATAAGACAGCCGCCTGTTACCAAAGAAACTCGATTGGACAGAGCTATGTTACAGCAACATCTAGATTGTCTGATGAATATCGAGTATGATTCCGACTAGTGCTTGCCTACATGAGGGCAAAAGGAGCGTCTGAGGTTCCGTGACAATTGTAAGTGGTGTTTTCGACTCGCACGAATATGGTCGAGTCTGGTATCTATGAACCGCAAATGACGAGTTTAGTGGGTGTATGCAGTTTCGCTGTGCTAACCTAAACCGTTCGTCTGTTACGTGGGTTATTCTATCTGTACCCACGGGTTCCATCTTAGATATGGCATCCATTTTGTCTCTTGCCCTCAAGTAGCCAGCGAACGGACGTTGTCCGCTTCGCGACCCTGGGATTCCCAAGGCATCTACGGAAGACACATGTTCTTTGAAAATGTCTTTATGACAAGGAGGATGATACTGTAAGGCAAGTGGCCCCGCTCGAGGCTCATCTTGCCGTGCCGGTTTATTGTCTCAGCCGTGCATCTCATTAGGCACGTCCCTTTGATGCCAGGAGCTCGTGTTTCCCGATACCTCCCCTTTTTACACCCTTTCCAGTTCCCCACTGTCTCTGTCTTCCTCCGCACCTGTCCTTGTTCCTTCTTCGATCTGTTTTATTGCTGAATGGAATGTACTAATGGTGGGAAGATGGGTTTATACAGTTGGGAACCGCCAAATGTTTCCGCACTTATGTTCCGGACCTTGAATGTATCAAAGAGACCAAAGCGACCCCTCTGGGGGGATAATCATGGGAACCGAGCCATAAACCTTTGTGTACCATGTAAACCTATGGGTGAATTATGTATAAAAGGAGCGATCCACAGAACCAATTTGAAGCAGTCTCCACAAGTAGCACGCGTTGTACTTGCCGTGATTTCTGTGTTCCCTGCAGTAAATAAAGCTCGAATCTTTGACGCCGAAGGAAGTGTCCCGTGTCTCTGTCACTTGTACGCCGGAGCAGGTTACCCACGAAGGTTTCAGGTGTTGTCCCCTGGCACCGCTGGGTCTTAAATAACCCAGTCCTTCAAGAGCCAGCAGGCAACAATCATCATGTAGGGTGTCCCTCTACCACCACTCGTGGAAACTGACCTTTTTCTCCAGCACTCTAAAACAGTGTCCAGAACAAAAAAATCCCTTACAACTTCCAGTCTTTTGAAGCTTAACCCAAGCATCTTCAAGATATACCCACTGAACCTCTCAAAAGTGCTATCAAGTACCACAAAACAGCCTACTCATGGAATTCGACAAGACCTTATCAACGACTACTACTACTGCACGAAGAGAGGATGCATTAAAATGGTCTTAAGAGCTTCTCTTACAGCACATCAGTCTGGAAAGAATTGTTCAACAACTATCTAATTGTTAAATGCATCACAACAATTCAGTTGGATTGCAAACTCTCCTTATCCCAATCCCTGTACTTTGAGGCAGAAGTATTGATCTATAAAACACTAACATAATGGTCCAATCACCTCAGATGATAATCTGAGCAAGTTTGATTTTCACTTGACTGCACTACTAAACATCTAGAGCAACAGGGCAGACACCTAGCCCTCTATGTTATGTTATGTTAAAAATAATATGTTAAGCGCACTGCCACTAATTGGTTTCCTGGCGCTGAAATAGACAGAGCGCGAAGCCTGAAGTCATGAAATATGCTGGGATTACTGGTATGCTTGTGTGAAGAGCCAGGTTTTTAATGCTTTCCTAAATGACATGAGATCCGGACAAGTCCGGATCGCAAGGGGAAAGGTATTCCACAGACGGGGTGCCAAAATAGCAAATCTACAGCCGCCAGCACGCTTGCGTTTGAAGGCAGGTATCTGGAGGAGGGCCAGATGGGCTGAGCGTAGGTTGCGGGAAGGAATATGCCTGGTGATGATTTTATCAATAAATTTAGGGCTTTTGCATTGGGGGGACTTGAAAATCATGCAGCCGGTTTTGAAGGAGCAACGTTGGGCCATGGGGAGCCAATGGAGGTTCCTAAGCAAAGGAGTTGCTGATTGCCATCTGGGTTGCGCCGTAATCAGTCTAGCCGTGTAGTTCTGCACCATCTGAAGGCGCCTCAGCAGATAGAGAGGTAGGCCTAGGTAGATGGAGTTTGCATAATCCAGGTGGGAGAGCACAGTGGCGATCACCACCTGGATGATGGCCTCTGGGGTAAAGAAGCGTTGCACCTTCCGGATTTTCCTGAGCTGGATAAAACACTTGGAGACCACCTGACCCACTTGCGCTTTTAGTGAGAGATCACTATTCAGGGTGACTCCGAGAGTCTTTACTGAGGAGGAGGAAAAAAATGCACTCACTTGCTATTTCCCCATCACTGGCCATGCCTTCTGCAAATCTGCCCACTGGCCTTCTCTTTTGTTGTTGTTTTTTTTTCATTTTTTTTTTTTTTACTGTAATTTGAAGAACAACTCCCACCCTAAACCTCCTTCAGAAGTACATTCTCTAAAGACATGTTTCTTCCCAAACACAGGAAAACCTTCCCTCTCCTCGCTCTAAGGCATCTGAAAATGATTCTCTCCTAGCTGTAACACTATCTACATCCATGACGGAAGAAACTCTTACTCTTGCATAAACTATCATCCTCAAAAAGCAAAGGATCCACCTCAAAAGCCATTCAGTCAAACTCACTTGATACATGGTACAAAAAATGAAGAGATTACCGTCACATACCTGCAATCAACATACAAACTAATTCAAGGACGCAGGATTCTCCAGTTATGAATGACCTTCCTACTAGGCTAACCAATGTGGGGTGAACTACTCCGACATAACTCCCAAACCAGTCCTCAAAAGAAGCTGGAACTCTTTGTCCGGTTTCCTTTACTAAGTAACATGTCAATCTTATTATCAAAGCAGGTAGCATTGACAAAGCAATGAGTTACATTCCTGCAGATCTAAAAATCACACACTCTACAGTTATAAATATTTATTATCTTACAAAAACACTAAAATCATCAGACTACTTACAAGTAACACCGGTCGTCCATTTCCCTTTATGCCTAGAAACATCAAACATCCCACACAAACAGAGCTTATACTACTCTTTGAAGTAGACAGTGAAATGTTGTTCAAGGTGTACAAATCAGCAAAGACTCATTCTAAGGCCTCCAAAATATCCATACTGCCATGGGAAACAGACAACAAGCAACTTACCTTACTAAACAAGGACCAACAATTTCATGAATGACCCAATTACGCCTTCCTCACAAATCACTATTCCTTTCTTTAATGCATTGTACATAAGTGCAGTACTGTGGCAAAACACAATATAGAGACTGCAGACTATGCAAACTTACATTCTTGACCTACTATTTTCTACCAAGACATGACTAAATGAATCTACAGAAATATTTGATTTATCTAGAAGCCCTCCAGAGTTCTCAGTCAAGCACTTGGACCGCTAGGTACCATCGGACGAGGGGGCACAGTCCTTTACCAAGACTCAATCCACTCCAATGCTTTAAAGCAGATAACTAATCTGCATTATATTGCCTGGGTGTGGAAATCTATACAATGGAAGTGACTACCTCCAAAATACACATTACATTTCAACCCCTTGTGACCACCAGAATACTATTGAACAACTAATGGAACTTTTCATCAAAAACATTTTCAACTGTGAATAACATATTATTAGGATACTTTACCTTCCACTCAGGTGACACTAATGACTCTTCTTTCTCTTAACTGTACACCATTCTGATAAACAGTCAATTGATCTCTTTGGTCCCCATTCATAAAGGGTCTATTCTGGACATTCTGGTTGCAAAAGAAGGGCCCCTGTTAATAGAATCCCTGTTGCTCGTTGGCTGGTAAGACCATTATCTAATTCCTTTTAGCTTCTCCATTGATAAAATCATAACTAATATCCAAACAAAAAAAACAAAACAATAGGTCAGAGCCTCAGAACATCATTCCCCATGGGATGGCACTAAGGAGCTCATCGCAACCGTAACCGCTGAACCTGGAGGGTACAGTGCCTCACATGACAATAAGACCATAACAAATATAACTGACAAAGTAGCTCCTATCACAACATTGAGAAATTCTCCCAAAAGAACCCCACTGATCTAAATAAAGATAGCAAAAACATTTGAGCAGTGTAATGACCAAAGCAGCAAGATCCCTCACTCTTGAATCTGACCCAATTGCACACAAAAAAATACAAAGTAAAATCTTTGATGCCACAACTTCCTACATAAGATCTCAATAGGGGTATGCTAAAGACTGTCCCAGAAAACAATTCTACAATGTTGAACACTACACAAAGCCACCTTCTGAGGTATATGCCACTACCGCCAATGATAGGTTTGGAAATGTCTCACTGTCAACCCAGTCAATGGACTAGTCAATCCTCACTCCAACCCCTAATATCAAAGTGGTCTGGAGCAATTTCTGAGTAACAACCAGAAGCAAATTCAAGACAATAGCAAAAACTAGACCATTTTTGTACTTGTCCGATCAGATATCTGCCACCATACTTAAAGAGATCAGTAATCACATTGCCATATATTGGACGCATCTGATCATCTCATCATTGCCTAAAGTTAAAGTGCCTGAATTCCTAAAACAGGACAGGGTACACTACTCCTAAAATAATTAGGGGAGATCGGACTAAAGATCTGAAAATCTGCTACCCAGTAACTAGTCTCCCTTGCCTAGCGCAAGCCCTTAAAAGCTGCGTTTCTACACAAATCAAGCCATTAATTGAAGAACGCAACCTATTTGAAACCTGTAGGCTGGTTTTAGATCTGGCTGTAGCAGATAATGGATGATGCTCTATGCTTACTGCACAATGGAAACCCATGTATTCTCATTCCCTCAACCTGTCTGCACCATTTTGCATGGTCAAGCGCAACAACTGACTAAACACTCTCAAGGATGGAAAGGGGGCAAATGACACATTGCTGAGATGGTTACCCTCATATATAGACAACCAATCCCAACATGTACGGTTGAGCTCTACGTTATCAGACTTCTCACCCTCCCTCACCTAGGCCATTGAGTTCCACAGGGCTCTAATCTACCTCAAACCCTCTTTAACATGTGACCAATCCTATTAAACCGTCAACCATATCGTATTATCTCTGTGCAGATGACACATAGTTGTACTAACAAATCTCCTCTCAAGAGAACATATTCATTCTAGGTCAAACTCTAAAGGACATCCATTAGTTCATCAACTGAAATTAAACCAGGTGATGTTTGAATTCCTTCTTATCCCCTCCAGCAGAGCTTGACCCAGGTCCAATGAGAGTTGCACACTCTAAATGGTCTGACTTCCAAACCCCAAATTATTGAATGCACAAAATATCTTTGCATCTCACTTGGCAAAAGTTAAAAACCTATGCAGACTTTTCACATAAATCAAACCCCTTTATTCCAGATTCAGAGTTTAAATGGTCAAAAACTTTCTGGTAATATCAAGACTCAACCCTGGCAATGAATTGCTCACTGGAATCAACAAAGTACGTCTAGCTTTGAGGAAAATAATTCTTCGCACTGTAGCAAAACAGAATTGAATTGTGTATAACTTTAATTCCATTACTCCAATTTTCACCAGCCCCAGCTGGTGGCGACATGAACAAGAAGGGGATTGTTGGACTTGGCCCTTCTGGCAGGTTCACTCCTAAACTCTTTGCTTTTGAATGGGGGTCCGTGGTAGTGATTTTTGGTCTCTGCGCACTTTTTCCCTGTGTCCCAGGGTAAAGTGCTTGCGTGTAGTGAGATTGGCCAGCCCTCCCATAGGAATGCATGGGGAATGTCTGTTACCATGATAGTTCCTGATCTGTAGGGAGTGCAGGCTCTAGTTTGGTATGTGCGGACTCGTAAGATTGAATGCTGCGCAATGATGTGTGCGGCGTGAATGTGTCTAGTGTGGACGTGCCACTTCTAGACATGGGTGTGCGTGTGCAGTAAGGGTGCAGGTGTGATTGGCTGGAGCTGGCTGGTGAGCCTGGCTCCAGGAGTCTGGATGGGTCTGCCCCGGTAGTGAGTGTTGAGATTAGCATGAGTGATGTGAGGGAGGGGTGCACCTGGGTCCCTAATAGGGCTGGCCTTTCCCCACACAATGCTGGATCCGCCCCCTGTGGTGCATCTAATGACCCTAGCCTCCCTAGTGAATGGAAAGGGTGGCTGAGGAAAACAAAGTGCTCCAGAACCAGCTGCGACTGGTTTCTCCCCCACCCTGCACCTACAAACAAAGGTTTTCACTGTATAAAAAGGGGCTGTGCCCCCTTACATGTTGTTCTCTTCCAGGATCCTTTTTGCTGAGGGGGGCTGCTGCTGCTGGGCGCCAGGAGGACCGCCACTGGGGATTCCCTTCCTGCCAGGAGGGTCCAGTGAGCTGGCTCTGGGCCCAGCTTTGCCCCCTGCCTGCCTCAAGAGCTTTGCTGGAGCTCTACCTTGCTTATAGCGCCTGGGAGCACTGTATTTTACTTATAGCGCCTGGGAGCGCCTTATTTTGTCCTTAGCGCTTGAGAGCGCTTCACTTGTTCTCAGCCGGTGCCCACCTGGCATTTGACCCTTTTTAATTGCCAATTTCCATTAATATCAAGTGCCTACCTCGATTCATTATTTATTTAAAAGGACCCGGCATTTGCCCCGGATTGTGCCACCAGCTGCTGTGTCCTCCCCGCCAGGCCGCCGCGCTGCCTGCGACGACCCAAAAGCCGAAGTTGCGACCCGGAAGTCCCGCTGGCGCAGCACGAGAAGAGGAGCAGGGTGGCTGAAAGCTCTGGTATTGCAGGAGAGCCCCACGCGCCACAAGGAAGAAGCCGGTGGTTCTCCCCCCATTGGGGCTCCCGTGAAAGGAGGGAGAGCCACGCAGCCCAGGAACCGAGAGGAGACGCCGCCTACTACCAGTGAGTACCGGCCCACGAGCGGCTCAGCCGCATATTTGTTTGAGAGCCGGTCAAGGCTCCAAGGGGCCTCTCGTTTCTTTAGAGCCTGCGAGGCTCGGGCGCAGTTTTAGTAATTCGAGCCCACCAGGGCTCCGGGGCATTTTCGTACATTTAGAGCCTGTGAGGCTCAGGGGGTATAGTTACTTCTCGAGTCCCCCGAGAGGGACTCCAACGTTTTGAGGGGCATTAAGGGTGGTAGAGCGGCCCCAGCTCACAGAGGGCCGCTCCCCACAGTGCTGGCACATTTCTTTGAGCCCCCGAGGCTCCCACTTGACCCCCTCCATTCTGTCCTTGAGCCCACAAGGCTCCAATGCATGTTTTCCCATTGCTTCCACAGCTGCCCAGCACTTAGTGATTCAGAAAAGGGGGTGGTGATGAACAGAGTGCCTGAATTAAGCAGACCACTCTTACCCAGTCCAAAGATCAGGGCTTGATCCATCACCGTTTTTTAGCTCACTGCACCATCCCAGCTCAGAACCTGGCTACATGCAAATTAGTCTGACCCTGGCCCAGTGCATCATGGGAACAGGGCAGACCAAACTACCAAGCCAATTCTTATACTGGGAAGGAAACAAGCTTCCGGGGACCGGTTTCTGGCCTTTCAGCCATCTTCGGTCCGGCTTGCTTGAATCCTGATGGTGCAATGAGCAAGGGACTCACATCTGAGTATACCCTTCCACGCTTATGGTGGACAAAAACGATTCAGAAAAGGGGGTGGTGATGAACAGAGTGCCTGAATTAAGCAGACCACTCTTACCCAGTCCAAAGATCAGGGCTTGATCCATCACCGTTTTTTAGCTCACTGCACCATCCCAGCTCAGAACTTAGTGGGCAGCTGCCACTTTTAGGCTTGTTCCTTGGCTGCCTGCGCAGCCTGCCCTGACTTTTGGACTGAGGGCATTTTAGCCCCTGAATGGCCAGTTGGCCTGAGGGACAGTTCTGATGTTGTGCCTATGTGCACCTTGCGCAACTTGTGATTTACTTGCCAATGTTATTTCTGCGCAATTGTTCTTCCTGCACCTCTGAATGTGTTTTTATGCATCATGTGGTTGGCTTCATTCCCTTTGCTATGTGTTTTATGCTTAGGTGGTTGTTTCTCCTTCTATAGGTCCTGCTAGTGAGGTCCTGGTTCCCTGCGTGATTCTCCTAAGTTGGTTAGGGTTAAGTAGGGGGTGCTTACCTTCACCAGTAATTACTGGTTGTGTGCTACATTCACTATTTTGGTGCTACAGTCATTACATGTTCTATGTGCTAAGTATTATTATTCCTACAAAGTGCTAATTCCAACAAGTATTCTAATTCTAAAAGTGCATATCCCTGACAGTGGTCTATGTGGCCCTGTCCTGTAAATAATCCCCTGTAAATTCTGCCCGTGCCTGTTGGCACATTGTAAAGTGTGTGTTTTTATCTAATGTGTTTTGCTATAATACAAAGGCTATTTTTTATATAACCTTGTGTGGAGTTTCCTTTGTGGTGGGCCTTGGGTGTTGTTGCTGGGTGCGCGCGCAAACGCTTTACACATCGCCTCCGAGATTAGCCTTGCTGCTCGCGTCACGTTACCTAGAGGGTGAGCAGGGGTTATCTTGGTGTGTAACTCCCTTGCCCTGACTTAGAGTGGTGGTCTCTGACTGACTTTGGCGCGAGCCTTGGCCAGCCAGAGATCCCATTTCTAACAGGGATTTGATATGGAATTCATCACTCTCAATGCCAGGCAAAGTGGCAGCCCAAAAACCTCACACATAAACTCAGTCTATGTGGATGTACCCGCTTTCTTTGTTGTACAGTATGTATTAACCTAGAACCAGAAAGGTTCAAGAAACAAAAAGCCATCATTCCATCATTTGCTCCGCACAGAGAGGGATATTCACAAAGGTACCTACTTGTGAGTAATTTACACATTTAAGTTGACATTTAAATTTTTGAGTAACTTTAGTAATTTGGGCTATTCACAAAAATTTTAGTGGAAAGTTACTCAAAAGTGTAGACTTACATGTCTCGGCCCCTGAAGTAGGGGGTGTAGCCATACTCATGAGTGTAAGTAACTACTGCCAAAATGAAACAGTAGTAATCCAGCAACACACATGGCCAACCACTGATACTGTAGCACCCTCCCACTGAAAATAAAGGAGGCAGTTCTTAAAATGCAACCCCATAAGAAATAATATCAAATTAACTTGATTTGATTTGCTTTGAATTCTTGTATAGCAAAACACACAAGATGATGGACGGAATGTTGCACCACGGCAAAACATTCACCCCCAGTCACAGATCTGTGTTTAAATTATTGTTATTTTGCTCACCAAGCCACCCCAGTTCAGACATGGCCATATGCAAGTCAGTCTCTGCCCTGTGCCTCATGGGAAAAGTCCAGCCCGAACTGCCAAGCCATGTCTTCCCTGGACCGGAATCAAGCATCCTAGGACCGGTTTCTGGCTATCAGCCGTTTTCAGCCAGGATAGCTTGACTCCAGTGGCGTAGTGAGCATGGGACCCACATCTGGGCATACCTTTCCCACATAGGGTGAACAGCAAAACACACAAGATGATGGACAGAATATTGCACAATGGGAAAACATTCACCCCAGTCACAGATCTGGGTTTAATCCATCGTTCCTTTGCTCACCAAGCCACCCCAGTTCTGACATGGCCATATGCAAACCAGTCTTGGTCCTGTGCCTCATGGGAACAGTCCAGCCCGACTTGCCAAGCCATGTCTTCCCTGGACCGGAATCAAGCATGCTAGGACCGTTTTCTGGCTACCACTTCATTGCCAGGAGAGTGTTCTCGATAGTAATCTGGGTATCGTTACTGACCGGACTTGCCATATCGGAGCAGAAGGAACAAGAATATTATTCCTGCTACGGGTCCCAAAATGAGAGGCAGGCCGCCGAACACAGAGTGCACGAAGTTTGGAAAAATGCAGAGGACTGCTTCAACAGGTGCTAACAGTCCCGAAAAAACTGTCTTAAATACATGTACAATACCACTGGTATCAGAAATGTTTAAGATATGACCTAACATTTCTACGAAATGTCTTGAACAGTTTGTGGATAAAAGGGCATGTATGTCCGCAGAGGACATGCTTGCAACTTGTAGTTCATACGTCTCTTTGGATGAGGTCAGTGGCACAGTTTTTTTGTATAGGAATGGCTTTCATTCTGCTTAAAGAATCAATTCGAATAGAAGAGATGATCAGTGAAGGCCAAAGCAGCGACTCCCGTCTGTCTTAGCTTTAGGAAACAATGCCTGCATACAGCAAGTGACCCTGGCTGACATTGTTCCGAGATAAGCTATTCCTGACATTATTCCCAACAGCTGTGATCATTCAACATTATATAGTCCCCGGTAGAAAGCTGCCTAAAAATTGGATCTATCACTGCTGCTGGAGAACCTTGCAGGTGGCAGGATAAATTGTTTGAAGAACCTTCACAGGCCACGTGTAAATTAATACCCTGGCATTAGAGTGTACCACTTAGTGCACTTTTGCATTGTGTACCACTAAGAAATACCTCTTTTTCCCCACTCCAACATCTGTGTGTGTATGCTAATTCCCAGGTTGACTTTATGTATTCCTTACCCAACCTTTCATAAACGGCAACTGGTAAATGTCTCAGAAAGTATTGAAAGTTGAAAATTGTGACAGGGAGAGTAATTATCCCGTGTCTTATCCATTCAGTTGTAGGCTTTTCTGCAACAGTTAATGGCAATCTTTCCAGTTCTTCAATGTTCAGCACCGTATCGTCTGCTCCTTTCTGTGCCAAACTGATTTGCTTATCTGAAAGGTTAAATACAGCAAACAATGACGTGGTGTTCATTAGACCCCATGGCACATATCCAGAATGAAGATTTTGCAACGTCCAGCCTAAAAGCATTATAGAACATAGTTGTGACTGTCCATGCTGTGGCTTGAGCAAGTCCTGTTCCATTATGTCAATGGCAGAGGATACTATGCTGTCCAAAGAATGAATTCTGGATGACAGTGACGTTAACCCATTGTTAACTACAGAGAGTGCTTTCTCTAAATTAATACAATCAATTTCTCGTATTCTTTCTGCAGTCTCTGCAAGTGTCTCTTTCCAAGCTTCATTATAAATGGCATATATACCTGCGTATATGAAACGTTTTGCGATATGAATCGTTTTGCCGGACCTTGTACGAAGTCCCTTAAATCAACGCCATTTCAAGTAAAGATAAGTGTTGTTTTACCTCTGTAAGTGTAGATTTTTGCAGCCACTCAAGGCACAGTTTTCCTACAATGTATGTTGTTACTATCCTGGATGTTTTCTCTAGACATATCTTGGATCTGGCCTAGTTACTGTAAACCCTTGTGTTTTGTTCAGGAATCTATCTTGACAGTTATTCGTGTCTGTGAGCCAGATTAACCTTTTTTCCAATCAGGATCTGTTTTTTAGAAGAATAAATTCTATGTCCACCCCTCCCTCTAAAGTGTTTTTGCTATCAGGTGTAGGTGTAGGTATGTCAGAACCCCACGGAAGGTCAAGCCCATTGTTGGTGCTATTACTCATGATTGTTTTGGCCAAAGGTGGAGAAATCAGCCGAGGAGTAATGGCTGGATGGCATTAATACAATTAAGGAATTCCAAGATGGCCGTTGTGCTAGACACTAGCGGCAGTCTAGTCTTTCCCCACACCGGTGTTAGTTCTGAGGTAATGTGAAGCTCGCGCTTCTAATCGAATGCGCACCACCAAGAAGTTTCCAGAGTACGCATCGAAGATTTAAGCTTTACGAGTTTAGTCAGTGAAAGTATAGTTTACAAGGCTGTTCGAGCCGCGAGTTGTTTTTTCCACTCGTCGGAGAACATTGTGGCAATTGGTAGCTGTCAGGAGATGAACGCCACCGCTGCGGTTATTACCTTTCCCGTTCTCCACTTCCCAAAGGCTTTCAAGGAACTGCAGCGCCACCTAAGAGTCGGAGGAAAGAAGACAGAGCTAAGTTGTGATATCGAGTGAACTGAATGTTACTGAAAAACATTTAAAGACTTGTATATATTTTTGAGAGCGTGACAAATACTTACCAGAATTTGAAGAGAGAATTAAAACCTGAAAGACAAAAAAGAATAGATTAATAAGACTGCAGTTAAGTTATAAAATATAGAATGCAGAAGAACTCTTAAATAAAAGGTACTTATCTGAGTAGTGAATCCAATTCAGAACCAGTGATAAAACAAGAGAAGAGAGAGAGATTAAACAATATTGATTAAACAAGGCTACTCATGGAAAACTGGTGAATTTACAATCCTATTTCGAAGACAGATTAGAAACAGACAAAAACCATAGGAGAAGTAAGTAAGGGAGGTTATATGGAATATTTAAAAGACAATAATTAGACTCATACTAAAAGATTGTGTATTAACAGGTCAATCTCCGTGGTACAGAAAAACTACCCCCAAGAAGAAGAAGTAAATGTATAAAACAGAGGAGAGGCTCAGTTCTTGGAACTTAGGGTAGGTAGAATTAGTTATAGGCTTTAAGTCAGACAGTATAGAGTAGAGTAGGTTAATAATTGGGTCATTTATATTTTACATTCTCTCTGAAGAATATACTCAGCTGAACAGGAGAAGAACTAGGTGAGTAAAGAGAGGACGAAGTTTCAGGACCAGTCTCTTCTTGATTTGTTATTTTATCCACTCCCCCTTTCCCCTTGGAGGTGACGTTAGAGTCCATGTTAATTGCTAGACTACAAGGGCACCTTTGAGTGGGAGTCGGGAATCAGCATCTCTGTTCCTGTGTAAACTCTAGGTAAGACTTTTTGGAGGTCTTGACAGAGTGAAGTGCCCAAGTAGTATAATTGCACCTGAACAGAGACGGCGGAGAGAATAAACTTGTAGACCTTGTAGACCTTAGGAACAGTGTTAGAAACCATACAAAAGGAGTTAGTAGCAGTAAGGGAGGAAAGCCAGAGCCTTAGACAAGAGGTAGTAAATTCTAGAAAATAAACTGCAGAATTGGCCCAGAGACTAAGACAACCCTTTGGCTCAGGACGAGACACCTTGAATTCTTTCACTGAAGATCCAAATAGATTAACAACACAAGTAATTCACTCCTTGTCCCCGTTATTCCATTAGCCCCACCAGAACGATTTAGCGGGGATGCACAGAAGGCACAGATATTTATTACAGAGTGTAGTTTACATTTCATGTGTCGCCCTTCAATTTTCCCACACGCGCAGTCCAAGGTGGCCTTTGTTCTATCGTACTTGAGTGGAGATGGAGCGGCGTGGTCTATGCCTCTAGTTTCTCATGACGATCCAATTTTGCAGAATTATGAAAACTTCAGGCAAGAATTTCTTCGGATATTCAACTGACAAAGGATTTACCAAGCAGTAGATAATGAATTGCTAGACTTAAGACAAGGGAACCGAGACCTAGTAGCATACTTAGCACAGTTTAACAAGCTTGTGGTTGAGACTGACTTGCCAGAGAGCAAACGAGCTGCAGTATTTTATAGAGGTCTAAGAGATGAACTCAAGGATGTGCCGGCACAAATACCAAATCGACCTACGGAATTCTCAGAGTTAGTGGACTTGGGTTTGGAAATTGACTTCCGTCAAGGAGAAAAGAAAAGAGATTTTAGACGATTGTTCCAAGGTTTGATCGGGCTTAATCGGAAGGCAACAGAAATATAGAAGGGCAAATGGATTCAGAACCCATGCAGATAGGAACTATAAGAGGTCCCTTAACGAAGGAAGAGAAAGAGAAAAGGAGAACTGGTAATCTCTGTATGTACTGTGGATCCGGTGGACATTTTGTTAGAAGCTGTCCGAAGAAGCCAAAAACTTCTTTTAAGCCGAAGGAAAACTCGCAGCACCACCAGTAGCAGGAGTTGGACCGGTGGATGCTAATCAAAAGTCAACTCCAAACGAATATCAAGTAGCGAATACCTTGCAATCCTCTGCCCCTCATCTGATATTATCTATGGAACTCAAATTTCGACAGGAAACACTGACAGAGGTATCAGTCATGATAGATTCCGGGGCAACAGGAAACTTTTGTGACTTTCGGCCAAGGTTGGGTTACGAGCAATTTTAAAAGTTAAGAGTGAGCCAGTTCGAGCAGTAGATGGCACAAATCTATCTTCTGGCCCAATAGTAAGCCATTTAGAACAGGTGCAATTGATTTCTAACGATGAGCATGAGGAAATTATTCAATGTAATCTAATAGATGCCCCCCAGTTCCAGCTTATCTTGGGTCTGCCATAACCCAACCATTGATTGGAGCTCCAGGACAATAGTAATGAATTCGGAATATTGCCAAAAAAATTGCTTTGAAGCAGAAAGAAAAACCAAAGAATGCAATCCGGCTCATTCTTTATGTATGGCAGGAGTGTCTATATGTGTCATAGATTAACAGGAAATACCACCAGAATATGAAGACTTTGAAGATGTTCTTAACGAAACTGAAGCAGAACAATTACCACCTCATCGGGTCTATGATTGTAAAATAGATCTGGAGCTGAGCGCAAAGCTGCCTTGCAGTCGGGTTTATCCCTTAACCGAGAAGGAACATCAGCATTTAAAGGAATATCTGGACAAGTACCTGGCGAATGGGTTTATCCGGCCATCACACTCTCCGGTATCCTCGCCCCTATTCTTTGTGCCCAAGAAGGAGGGGGATCTGAGGACTTGCATCGATTACCATGCAATTAATAAGATTACTAAGAAAAATTGATACCCGCTTCCTCTCATTTCCGTCTTGCTGGACCAGGTCAAGGGAGCACAGATATATACCAAATTGGACCTCAGAGGGGCATATCACATTGTTCGATTGCGCGAGGGAGATGAGTGGAAGACCGCCTTCAGAACGAGATTCGGGTTGTTTGACTATCAAGTTATGCCATTCGGACTGTGCAATGCCCCGGCGGCTTTCCAACACTTTATCAATGATGTTCTCAGTGATTATATCGATCAGTGTGCAATCGTGTATATTGATGATATTCTCATCTATTCCTCTGACAAGAACAAGCATCAAGGGCAGGTGAGAGGAGTTTTACAGAAGCTCAGAGAGAACAAGTTGTTCGTGAAGCTAGAGAAATGTGCATTCAACGTTTCACAGGTAGAATTTTGGGGTTTGTCCTGTCCCCGAATGGAATAAACATGGGTGAGAGAAAAATCAAGGCTGTGATTGATTGGAAGTCCCCAGAAAGCGTAAAGGAAGTCCAGAGATTCATTGGATTCGCAAACTTCTATCGAAGATTTATAAGTGAATTTTCGCGGAAAATACTTCCTCTTTCACGTTTGCTCAGGAAAGGTGTTCGTTTCGAATGGACAGAAGAGTCTGAAGAGGCCTTTAAGTCACTAATGCAAGATTTCACCACAGCCCGATAATTTTACATGCAGATACTACAGAACCTTTTTACGTTGAGACGGACGCCTCAGATCTGGCAGTTGGAGGAGTGCTGTCTCAACGACACAAGGTAACGGGGCAACTGCATCCAGTCGCTTACAGATCGTGAAAACTGACACCTGCAGAGGTAAATTACACCATAACCAAGGAAGAACTTTTAGCAATTAAAGATGCGTTTAAAGAAGGCAACACTATCTCATGGGAGCACAACGACAAGTAACAGTTTTTACGGATCATAGGAACTTAACATTTTTAAAATCAACCAGAATGCTAACTCCGAGACAACTTCGTTGGTCTTTATACTTTGCTGACTACGACTTTGTGATTACCTTTAGACCAGGAGCTCAGAATGGTAAGCCGGACGCTTTATCAAGACTATAAACGAGTGGCCAAAGGAATCAAACAGTAAATCAGAATATAATTCCAAGTTCAAAAATTATTGGAGCTACAGTCTCAACTGATCTAAAAGAACAAATACTCAAGATCATGAGTCCAGAAGAAATGCAAGATTGGGTTGAAGAAGAAGCAGAGAGAGAAATCCAGCATCAACTGCAATATTTTAAGGGAGCCTTGTATAAAAGTTGCAAGACCAAGCTATACATGAATGCCTTGATAACCTCTTCGCTGGAGACAAAGGAGAGGCAAAGACAGAAGAACTAGTCAAAGAGACATTACTGGTGGCCTCAGATGACCAAGGACATTGAAAGATATGTTAAGCCCTGCGAGGTCTGCGCTCAGGGAAAGTCTGAACGGCTAGCTCCTAAAGGGTTGTTACAACCTTTGCCAACACCACCCTTTCCATTGCACACAGTCGCATTAGATCTTATAGTGGACTTACCTCTTAGTCAGGGTTTCAATACTATTCTAGTGGTTGTGGATGCTTTAACTAAGATGGCTCATTTCTCAGCCTTAAAGGGGGTTCCTACTGCCAAGCAACTTGCTAACTATTTTAACACACAAATAGTGAAGATTCATGGAGTTCCAAAGGTTATTATTTCGGACAGGCGGGCCCAGTTTGTGTCTCATTTTTGGAAGGCTTTTGTGAAAGGACTAGGTATAGCGGTAAGGTACTCAACTAGTCACCACCCCGAAACTGACGGACAAACTGAGAGAGTAAACCAAGAACCAGAACAGTACTTGAGGTTGTTTCTTTGGAAACAAGATGGCGAATGGTCAGACTATTTATGGGCAGCATAATTTGCACATAACGCCAAAAATGCCTCTACAGGCTTTTCTCCATTTTACCTGAACTATGGTAGACACCCAAATTCCACAATCAGACAGACTGATATATCAGTTCCTGCGGTAAGGGATTTAGTGTCTCATCTAGAAAGGGTCCATCTAACAGTGGTACAAAACCTAGAACAGGCTAAAAAGAAGTATAAAACGTATGCAGATAAAAAGAGAGGGCCCGCCCATAGGGAAAGGAGATAGTGTTTGGTTGAGTACAAAGACCTTAGACTAAAATGAAACTGAAAATTTCAACCCAGATTTATTGGGCAGAATCTGGTTGAAGAAAAGATGACTCCAGTTACTTATAGGCTAAGCCTACCCACTAAATTGAAAATTCATCCAGTTTTTCATGTTTCCCTGTTGAGATAGAGTCAGAGAGCCCTAAGAAGCTGTGAAAACAGATAATGGTCCCATGAAAAAGACGCTGACAATTGCGCGTCAATTAACACGAAGTATTGGCGGTTTCCGCGAATCCACCGCCAGATGTTGGCAAAACCGGCGGCCCAATGTTGTAAGGAATACCTAAAACAGGCTGAATAACCAGGAAATGATTAGTGAGCACTCAACTAAAGAACGTACAGGATAAGAAAAACAACCCCAGAAAAAGAAAATAAAAGGTGCGAGCACACGCAATAAGAGGACTGCCTGTGTAAGAGACACCAAAGGCAGGTAGCAAAATAGAAGGACACCCTTCCCTCATAGAAAAGAAACCGAATCTGTGGATCAACTCTTGCTGGAAAACAGACAAGTTAAGAACAGAGCCCTGATGAGAACCCGAAAATTGACGTGAGAGGGTTCGAAACGCGTCAGCACATTGAGAAGCAATTGACTTGGAAGTCCTTTAGACTAATAAATTCATGTGTGGTCTTATAGAGCGATTTGTTGCTTAGAGTATTTTTTACTTTTCCCTTGCTTTAAGTTGTTATGGATAGTAAATGAACTTGGTGTCAAGATAGGGCACCCTACAATAATTGATGTCTGTTGATGAAATTGTCTCTATGTGATGAATTCTATCTCTATATATTGTTTAATGTTGTAGAATATATATGTTGTTTTGTACTAATTGTAAATATGTGTGTATAGTGTTTTTTCTTAGTTGAAACAATACAGAAACATTTAAAAATAATGAAATAATATAGGTATGAACAAAGTATACCTTACAAACTCCAATTGATATTGGTTTGGGGTTCTTATATGTGAGACATGAAAGAAATGTATAGCTGGTAATTCTTTGTATAAGTATCCCTGTTGAAGAAGGCATCAACAGAACTGCGTAGAGACTTGCCCCCAAAACCTGTTCATCTAGAGAAGCAGTCTTCCATCTGTGGGGCGTGACCCCAATGGGGGCCCCGGAGTCCTGGGAAGGGGGTCACGCAATTCCAGGCCTAACTTCTATCTGGAATACAAAACCTGCAGAGGTCAAACACGGTCCTTGAAATACTCCAGAAGATAATGGAGTGTCATAGACTGTAAAACCAAGAGTCCTGGCAAACAGGTAAAACAACACTTCAAATCAGCCTTCATGCCAGGGTGCCTGCTTGCCTGAATGAAATTCAAATATGTGCAAATGTAAAGGACGCTTGGGATTGGTTTTGGATTTAATTGCTCGAAGCACCAAGCATTGTGATGGCAAAGATGTGTTTTTTGTATGGGGGTTAGCAAATGGGCTGTAAAGTGCGTGCTTTTAATGATAACTCTATTTACAGAGCGCTTAGTGCCCCGGAGGTGTTGAAGGGACAGTTATGTAAAAAAAACAATGCATTACTTATGGTTTGATATTACACAATGCTACATTTTGGAAGCTCCATTTTATCCTAAAACTCTTTGCACGTTTTGTTGCAGTCTATCTTATAATGTGTGTAGTAAGTATAAAATAATGACTTACACATTCACTGTGCTTTCTGTCACAAGCTGTGAACTCATAGCACTAAAAAATACACAAGTCACTATTTTCTACTGCATCAACCAAATTTAATTCTGTGGCTCTCTGGTTACACACAGACCTATGCAGTGCATTAAATAATAGATGTTTTATAATGTACAATACAGTATTAACCTTTTAAATTTATTTTTCATTTAAGCTTCCCATTATTTTATATGTAGTTACCTGACGGTGAAAGACCTAAAAAACGAACAAAATATTTTGGGGCTGATTTATGCGAGGCTTGGGCTGCTGGAGTGTCAGTTTTTTTAAGCTTCGGCCACATACGCATCTCAATCATATCTATGAGGTGAGGCAAAGTCACCCTGCGTGGCTTTGCATGGCCTCATAGATACGGCGTAAGACAATAAAGCCCCAGTCCCTGCCTTTCCTTACACTATGTGACGTAGGCGTCCCATAGGCGTTGCAATGTGTGTTTCCACACAACGCCCATGGATTTTGATGCTGTCCCAGATTTACAAAACCATGTAAACCTGGGACAGTGCCTATACCTTACGCCTCCTCACACCAGGCGTAACGAGGAGAAATGTTTTCATTTCTCCTTGTTTTTTCCTCTTTGAATGTGCACTGCAATCTGCGGCCTACATAGAAATAGGAAAACCCCAAACCCCTCTCAGGATTGTTTTAGTGCAGTAAGGCGCCCCTTCCTGCACAAAAACCATCCTGCCTATGTTGGCTCTAGGCAGCAATTTGTGTGCCAACATAGGGGGAAAAGGACAAAAATGCACCATATTTCATAAATAAGGTGCATTTCTGTTCTCTCACATTGGCGTAGGGCAGCACAGTAATAAGACTTGTAGTGCTGCCCTACACCAGTGCCTCATGAGGCCCTTTGTTTGTAGCCACACCTTGGACCACGCCCCCAACCACTGACCTTTAGTTTGCTAAACACGGTTAAATTTATTTCCCCAATGTATAAATGATTTGCTGTGGGAATTGGGGGCTTTTATTGTTGTCATTTTTTGGCATTGATGAGAAGGCCCAAGTTCTAGAAATCTTTGTCAGGAAGGGGTCCTTACACCTAAAAGATTTTGACAGGGGGTCTAGGCATCAAAAAGTTTGAAGACCTCTGATCTAGAGTCTGGAGTGGAATTTGAAGTAAAGGCAATCCTAGATTCAAAACTAGTGAAAGGAAAACTATACTATTTGGGGGACTGTAAGGGCTACGGACCAGAGGAGCGATCATGGGAATGGGAGTCAGATGTGCATGCCCCTAAATTGGTAAAATCCTTTCATCAACGATTCCCTATGAAACCAAAATTGAGAGAGCCACCTTTGTTGGGGAGTACTGTCAGAACCCCACGGAAGGTCAAGCCCATTGGTGGTGCTATTACTCATGATTGTTATTGCCAAAGGTGGAGAAATCAGCCGAGGAGTAATGGCTGGATCGAAGATTTAAGCTTTCCGAGTTTAGTCAGTGAAAGTATCGTTCACGAGGCTGTTCGAACCACGAGTTGGTTTTTCCACTCATTGGAGAACATTGTGGCAATTGGTAGCTGACAGGAAAAGAACGCCACCGCAGCCGTTATTACCTTTCCCGTTCTCGACTTCCCAAAGGCTTTCAAGGAACCGCAGCTCCACCTAAGAGTCGGAGGAAAGAAGACAGAGCTAAGTTGTGATATCAAGCGAACTGAATGTTACTGAAAAACATTTAAAGACTTGTATATATTTTTGAGATCGTGACAAATACTTACCAGAATTTGAAGAGAGAATTAAAACCTGAAAGACAAAAAAAAAGATTAATAAGACTGCAGTTGTTATAAAATATAGAATGCAAAAGAACTCTTAAATAACAGGTACTTATCTGAGTAGTAAATCCAATTCAGAGCCTGTGATAAAACAAGAGAAGAGAGAGAGGTTAAACAATATTGATTAAACAAGAGAACTCATGGAAAACTGGTGAATTTACAATCCTATTTCGAAGGGAGATTAGAAAGAGACAAAAACCATAGGAGAAGTAAGTAAGGGAGGTTATTGGGAATATTTAAAAGACAATAATTAGACTCATGCTAAAATATTGTGTATTAACAGGTCAATCTCCGTGGTACAGTAAAACTACCCTCAAGAAGAAGAAATAAATGTATAAAACAGTTCTTGGAACTTAGCGTAGGTAGAATTAGTTATAGGCTTTAAGTCAGACAGTATAGAGCAGAGTAGGTTAATAATTTTGTCGTTTATATTTTTGATTCTCTCTGAAGAATATACTCAGCTGAACAGGAGAAGAAGTAGGCGAGTAAAGAGAGTACGAAGTTTCAGGACCAGTCTCTTCTTGATTTGTTATTTTATCCACTCCCCCTTCCACCTTGGAGGTGACGTTGGAGTCCATGTTAATTTCTGGACTACCGGGGCACCTTTGAGTGGGAGGCAGGAATCAGCATCTCTGTTCCTGTGTAAACGCTTGGTAAGACTTTTTGGAGGTCTTGACAAGGTATGGGCGGTTTAAGTCTGCTATCTTGGTTAGGCCAAGGCGCGATGTCTGTTGAATAGTGTCATTCAAAAATATTATTTGCTCAGGAATAATGCAGGCTCAAAATAAAGCTTCTATTCGCTGCACTTGCCAGTCTTTTGAGCCCCAGACAGTTTTTGTTTCAAATATTGTCACTCCAAAAGTCGATACCTAATGAGGACAGCTGGGCATAAAAGGCTGATGAATAAATTTGCTTTGTATTTGTTAACATACTTCTCATTCCTGCTTTATTAACATTTCTAAAGTAAAACGTTTCCAGATTTGTGGTATTAAAACCAGAGAAGTATGAACATTTTCCATAGAATGTTTTTGAGCAACCTCTTGGTGGCGTTGGACAATGTTCCCATTGATTGAAAGTATAAACATTTCTAGGGTTTGCAGATTTGTGCAAGTAATGATGACCATAGTGATTATAGCAATACATTTGTGCATAATCTGATGAACCTTCTAAATATTCATGTTTTGTAAATTTAGCAGACATCTCGAAATCTGACATCATATTATTAACAGTCTCAAAGTCCCAATCATCAAAAAACGTGCTTTGTGAAACAAAGTCACTCAAGGAAACCTTAAATTAATTGGGAATCTTCAGCAGCTTTGCCGGACCATAAATATCATAATCAGTTCTATCCCATGCTATACCACCAGTTATAGGAACGGCTGTGATGTTTACTAATGTCAAGTCTCTTTGTTCACGATGAGATGATTTGTGTGGCTTCAGGAGCAAGTTGATGTTCTTACTTGCTGTGTCCATTTTACTATATTTTCCATTTATCAGCATCCCCAAAGTTAATACCATGATTAGCCAACGTAGGAGAAAAAGTATGCAAAGCACAATCCAAAGTTCACCCATGGTGAAACCATATAAGTTTTTTCAAGTTGCTGAAAGAGTTATGTTACTTGATCTTTAAAATTTGTATTAGCTGGCGTCGTTTCAGGCTCACTGGGATCCTCAGAAAACGTATCAAAGTTGATGAAATAGCCAGAGGCAGTTCTGTCAATTGTCGAAATTGCATCAGGATTATTTGAAATTGCTGGGGTTACCGGATCCTTTGTCATATTGTGTAGTCCGATGCTACATCATTGTAGACGGGAGTGTTTTGACGAACTGTAATTTGGGTCTCAAGAGGTACAAGTTCCATTGCTTTATTGCTTAGTGCTTTGTTCTGTGCTGCAGAGTCTTCAAATGTTATCAGTCTCTCAGTCTGAACCTCTTGGATAGTAGCAAGATTTGGTCTTCTTCTACATCTTTGTAGTCCACTGGGCCTACTACTTATTATCGGCCACATGATGTGATATGACCAGGTCGATGGATACAAACCTGTTCTCTTTTCTTCCAGCAAGGGGCGGCAGTAACACTGTTCTTGATCCGTGGATTGCTAGTACAGGTACTGGTTTTCTGTAAGAAGGCCCAAGTTCTTTCGTATCAGCGATCTTTTCTCTGACTAGATCCCCAATCTTTGGAATCCAGACAGGCCTTGCTTGGACGGGTGATCTCCTTCAGTGGTCGTTGGCTTCTGTATTGTGTTGCTTTGACTTCTTCTTGTTTCATTTAAGTCCTGCAAAACAGCCAAACGTTTTTTGATATCAAAGGGGTTTTGTTCCACCACTGAAGTGTGAAGATCGAGGTCCTGGACAAGCATTCTGGTACCAAATAGCATTTCATATGGAGTGATTCCACCCAGAGAATTTCTTGGCAGATTGTTAAGACCATATTGGACAATTATTAGATGTTTGGCCCACCCGTCACCTGAGCCTAATACCCTAGCTGTTATTGATTGCATTATGTCCCGATTTTTTCTTTCCACTGCCGAATTTCCCTCAGGATGGAATGGACTCGAATACCGCAATGCAACGCCCAGATTGGCCATGGCCTCTTTGTAAGATTTGGAGCTAAACGCAGGACCCTGGTCAGAATGTAGCGTTTCAATTGCGTATGTGCCGATAAAGACTAGCAAATCTTTTATAACAATTCGGGCATCAGCCGAGCGCTGAGGCCACATGATTCTGTCCTAATAGTTGTGGGACCGCATTCGTCCAGAGTGACATCTGCGTGTAGAAAGCCTAAAGCTGTCTAGTAATTGTGTCTGGACTGGGCTAGCTACACTGTAGTCAGGTATCTGGTGGCGTTCTCTGCTGCGATCTCTGTTGAAGTCATGGCAAATAATTGCAAACTCGTGAATGTGGGCATTCATCCCTGGCCACCAGTACATCTCTTTTAATTCCAGAATGGATTTAGAGATCCCTTGATGTATCAGACCCACTCCCATATGTGCTTCTTGTATCAAAGCTCCTCTACATCTCCTGTTTGGAATTACTCTATCCCCCACCACAGGGATTCGTGCAAAAGGGATGGAGTTGGCGTCAATTATGTATGTATATTCGAGTGGATAGTTTAGAGGTAATGCCACTCCGCTGCCTTTGCTTGTGGCATTGACAGCTTGCATTGTTTCGCTGTCTATTTTTGTTTTTGAACGAGTGATTGTAGCTACAGAAGCCGTTTGCACAGCTGCCTTCGGGGCTTCATCACCCAATTAATTCCCTGCAACGTGAACGCCATCACGTTGATGACTCAGTTTATGGATCACATGAGTCTTTTGTAGTTCTTTCTGTAATTGAACTACTTGTTCCCAAAGGAACGTATGGTTGATTGTGCCATCTTTTGCATCTTTGAAGCCGTTTTGAATCCTGTTCTGCAAGTATTCATTGTCAGACTGAATGCAGTAATACGAATCGCACACTATGAGTGTGGGGAATTCGCAATCAGTATTTTCAAGCGCCATCTTGAAAGCCTGTAGCTCAGCTCTCTGAGCTGTACAGTCTCTGAGAGATTGAGTTTTTGTGACCATAGGTCGGAATTTACCATCGCGCCAGCGACCTTTAACAATCGCTCATGCAGCACTATAAGCTTGTTTACCCCAATTGCGAGCTGTGCTGATCCGTCTGTATAAACTATACATTCGTACTGTTCTGGAGGCAGAATTTCAGTCGGTAGAGGACATTCTTGTTCGTATTGTAAAAATTCTTGAGTTTTGAAGTAGGGGTCAAAAACGTATTCAACGTCTGTTGCGGCAAGAGAGCTCACCCATTGTATCCATCTTGGATGTTAATTTTTTTTATTAGGAATGCTAGCTTTTGTCACTGCTTCTAAGGCAGGTACGGGAGTAATGACCATTATGCGTTTACCCTGTGCGAGAGCTCTCTCTTTTGCTACTGCAGTTTGAACTGCTTTCAGAATTTTTTCTGTTGAAGTGAATTTCATTTCAGCTTGTGTGTACAAGTGTGATTTGTAAGCAATTGGTACTTTTTCACCTTCATTAAAGGTTAAGTATGTAAATCCGCATCTTCCTGTGATTATTCTGATTACAAGGTTGCGTAAGTTTACGTGTGTCTGTGAATGTGATGTTGCTAACATGTCTTTTTGCACTTAACGCTAAATTTCTGTGTGTTTTTGAGTCCAATTTGTTGTTTTAAAATCAGGTTTGAATAATTTGTAGAGAGGTTTAACTCTTTCTGCGTAATTTAGAATATATGTTCTTCCAAAATTCAGGAAACCTAGAATTGACTCTACGTTTTTCAGCATTTTTGGATGTTGGAGCAGTGTACACTTTTCTAAAAAGTTGGCTGCCAAGCTTTTGCCTTCACTTGAATAGGACGTCGAGGTGGGCGATTCTTGATTTTTAAAAGTTGAATTTGTACCCTACAGAGGCAAATCCAAGTATAATTGTAATCACTCTGTTCAAGTGCCTGTCAAAGTCATCATCTGTTAGATAGATGTAATCGACATAAGATAATGCCTCATCATCATATATTTGTAGTAACTCTGTTACTCTGGCTGAAAATAACCCTGGACTATTCTTGCATACCTGAGGGAGACGACAGAAGTGACGCTGTGTCCCCATAATTGAGAAAGCAGTCAAGTTCCTGCTTTCAGGTGCAATGTTTTGACAGAAGAAACCGTTAGAAGTATCTAATGTGGTTTTATATTTTTTGCGGACAATGTTATTCATCAGTGCTGCACTGTGTGCATTTTGTACTGTAAAGGTTTTGCAACAAGAGTTTAAATGTCTGTAGTCCAAAACTAGACGATATGTATTGTCTGGTTTGGAGACAGGAAACAAAGGATTGTTCATTGACGAGGGGCATGTTTCAAACACCCCTTGGTATTCAAGTTGATCTAATATTTCCTTGACCTTTTTTTGTAGCTTCTTGCTTAACTGGATACTGCCTCTGTGCAGTTGGTTGTGATTTTAGTGGGATTTTATTGTGAGGGGAATCCTCATCCCATCCTACATGATTTTTATATAATGCTGGAGCCTGGGCTACAGCCCATTTTCTCGCATAGATGTATTTTAAATGAATTGGAACATGATTCAAGAAGGCTGGCATAATGATGTCTTCACCGTGTGGGCACTCCCTGACAAATTTTGGTGGCCAGGCTTTTTCAGCTAAAAGAATGTCATAACCCTTAGAGAGCTTCTCCCAAAAGAGTGCTCTTATTTTCCTAGTTATGTCCCCCTCCAACCTGAGCGTTACTTCATTTTACTTATGGGGTACACTAACCCTGGTATCAGCTGTTTCAACTTGTATGTACTAATTCAAGTCCACTGTCTCCAGATAATCCTTCAAGATCTTGTGAGCCATGGTGACCTCTGCTGCGCTGTCTAGCATTGTCTGGGCCCACTCCTAGTTCAAGGCCGAACTGACTACCGGGCAGTTTGGAATGCTGCCGAGCTGGGGGCTGCTTTTACAGTGGTGGGGGATGATTTTGTGGCTTAACGTTGCCTTGTAAATAAGGCACCCTTTAAGGCTATACTTACCGTGAAATGGGCAGGCAATGGGTGTTGTGGTGGTCTTTCCACCACAACACCCATTGATTTTGATGCTGCCCATTATTTACAAGGGTGGTGTAAATATGGAACACTACCAAAATTAAGATCAGAAAAAACCTGGTCTTACCCTTGTGCAACGAGGAGAAATGTTTAATTTCTCCTCGTTTCTGCTCTTTCCATGTGTGCTGCATTGTACAGCATACTTAGAAACAGCAACAGGTTATTCATTGTCCATTGGTGTCCCTTCCTGCGCATAAACAATCAGTAAAAAAAAGAAGTTTTGCAACTTCTATGTGTGCTGCATTAAGCAGCACAGAGAAGTTACAAAACACAATTTCAGATTGTTTATGTGGAGGAAGGCACACCTTCCTGTACAGAAATAATCTTCCCCTGCAACACAGGCACCCTTGCACTACTGTGCAAGGGTGTCTGCATTGGTGCTAGGAGGATAAATTAGTGCCAGCGCAGGCAGAAATGCTGGACTGCACCGTATCCTTGTAAATACGGTGGAGCCCTACATTTCTGAAGTGGCGGAGTTGGTCGTTAACCCAAGGAGGCTAATGTTGTGCTCTGCCACTTCATTGTAAATATGCATCTGTGATAAACATCAAAGAAAATAAATAAGATGCTTATGAGGATAAATAGCCTGAGCGCTGATTGGCATAATATAAATACATTAAAGATAAACAGTCATGCAAGAGACAGGATGAGGATGGCAATTTTCTTTAACTATATTCTATTGAAACTTATGGCAATAACTTTTGCCACGCTCAGCACTGTTGTACAAGACCATAACCAAAAAAAAGTATAACAAGATGACTTAATAATGAGGTGAATAGCATCGACATCAACCAGAAGCACGCCTACCAACACGCAAGTGGGTTACTATTAAAATGCAAAAAGGATGTTTCATGTTATTGCACTTTGGAACGTAATGTGAGCACATCACATCACGTCACATGGAGGATGGAACCCCGAGATGAACCACATGTCTCTTTGCACGAAGGGAGACATAGAAGACGGTATCTTGTGACATACTGAATATCTCAAAAGCCCAAGACTTACCAACACCACCGGTTTATTGTAAGAAGCAGGGCATAAGCCACCCGGCACACGTGTACATGCCGTCCACCCATTATTTTCACAGGGTGGATGCCTTCCACTCTGCAAGGCGTGGGCCTAACTGAAATATGCTGAACTTGATGCTCCTTGCCCAGGTATGGGAGGGTAATTTGGGCAGAACCCCTGTTTATTACGTAGAAATTGTCCTAGTGTCATTTTCATGTAAAGGGACAGATTCAGCAGCACTACGGCACCTTGCCTGCTTTCTTTCAGAGCAGCAATGTGCAGGCGGTGAGGAGGCTTTCATATTTCAGACTCCAGCATAACAAAGGCCAAATTTAAGCATCACACCTAGATGCAGGAGAGGGGAAATAAAGGCACATAGCTTGTTACCTCTTCACAACTACTTAAGAGAAATATGCTTTTCACTTTTTGTAATCTCTGCGTGTACTTTAAGATTATCAAATGTGCTGGTCTGTCCCAGTATGTACACAAATAACATTTTAAATATCATTATTTTATTTTTTATAGGCCCTAATGATTCCAATGCAGGGTGTCAGAGCGCTTTATAACACATATGCACCTTATGCATTGACAATAAATTGTATAAAATTGTAAATCAATCTAAATGATGTGTTACGTAAGACAGTTAGAGTTATAAGGCGGATTGCAAGAAGGATTGCATTTTATGAACTGCAAGGAGCAAAATGATCTCTGTGCTAAAAGCAGTAATCCACTTACCTAGCTAAATAAAATAAAACTCAGTCATCTGCATGTTAGATGATTAACCCACAATGCTACTTTGATTCAAAACCGGGACTAGAGAAAACACGGATCCCTCCAGCAAACATGTTACCATCCAAAATTACCTTACCATTATTATAGTTTCTTTGGATTTACTGGGCACTCAAAGATCTCTGCAGTAGGTGCCTTAACACCATAAGGTGTTTAAAAATGCAGACATTGCAACCAATTAAACAGAATATATTTACTAGCACATTTCTCCTTGTTGTCAATTTCTTTGTGGCAGAGTATTTACAAAATAAATGTGTAAGTTGAGGCCCGCATTTTGCGTGGCCAATGCCTCCCTTTATTGGCACAACCCTGACGCAAACTCTCATTTGTTAAATCTTGCAATGCACGGTTAGACCTGGCACCTTGGCATGGGTCTCCCTTCCATTTTTGCTGTTGCCTCATGTTTTTGATGGTGTTAGATGCTTTGGGCAATGTGCCACTGCTATCCAGTGCCACAGTGCAAGTGCTCCCTATTGTAAATTAATGTCTACATTAGTGATTCTATGATTGGCTGGTTTGGTTTACCTATCAGACCCTAGTAAAGTGCACCGGGAGTGCCCTGGGCTGGTAATCCAAATGCTGTAAGTGGGCTTGCAGCACTGGTTGTGCCACCCACAGAAGCAGCCTGTAAAAGTGTGTCTAAGGCCGCCATTGCAGAGCCTGTGTGCAGTCTGGTACTGCCATGCTGACTGGGCAAGTACACCCACTTGCCAGTCCCTAAACCTTCCCTTTTCCTCATATCAGACACCCCAATAGTAGTCCCAAGGACAGGGTGCAGTGTAAATATAAGGTAGGACATGCCCTGGTGTGTGTGTGGCATGTCCCGATAGTGAATTACAGCCATTTTCGTTTTTCACTATTGCAAGGCTACCTGTTCTCCATAGGCCAGAATGGCCAGTTAGAGTATTACATCTTATAATCCTAACTGACTCAGGGAACATGGTAGAAATTCGAGTTTAGTATATCAGAACTCAGAATGATAAAATACATCTTTTAGTGAAGTTGGTTTTAACATTCTGTGTTTGAAGATACCACTTTTAGAAACTAGGTATTTTCTTGTCTAACTATCTAAGCCTGCTTCTGCTAGGTGTGTATTCCTTGTCTGGAGTTTGAGTGACAGGGCTGGGAGATACCAGGAGAAAGAGTGAGTCAGCCCATTGGGAATAGAGAGATCTGCATCTAGATGGGAGGGAGGAGTTGCACCTGGGACCTGAATAGGACTGTGTCTTCCCTCCACAATGCTGATTCCAACTCCTGTGGTGCGGCTGATGTCTCTGCCCTGCACTGTGAAAGGAGAGAAGGTGTCATGTCAACAGCGTGCTCCAGGGCTGTGCTTTCCCTCCACAATGCTGGCTCCACCTCCTGTGGGGCGTCTGATGTTTCTGCCCTGCACTGTGAAAGGAACGGAAAGAAGGAGTCATGTAAACAGAGTGCTTCAGAACTGTTTTAGACTAGGCAAAGGCCCCTCTGCCTCAAAGGACAAAGGATTTGGGGGTATAAGTATTGGGACCCTGATCCCAAGAATTTCGATCATTTTTGAACAACAAGAATAAACCTTTGCTGAGGAGTGGAACCTGAGAGACTTTCCCTAAGCCGAAGTGCTGGTTGGGGGATTGGCCTGCAGTGGTTCCTTACTACCAAAGGAAGGAGAAAGGAACTTTGTGTACTTTAATTCAACTTGTAAGGATCTCTAAAGGCTTGGAACAGAGCTTGCCTCCTGCTGAAGTCTCAGGGACGTTAACAAAAACAATGGTCCTTGACCTGATTCAATCCAATGATTATATCAGACAATATTCCTTAATTCTCTGAATTGGAGCCAAAATAAATTATGCTCTTTAGAGGAAATCTAGAATCATTCATGCAATCACAGAGCCCAACAACTATGTCATATTCATAGAAAAATATATTTTTATTTTACTAAACCTATTAGAATTCAAAGGTTTCAAATTGCAATTTTTCAGGTTATTTCAATATTTACAAGATTTTAAAGGTACGTATAAAAGGTGCTCAAGGAGAACGTGCATAGAGTTAGTGCTCGAAAAGTTGGCGCAAGTGATTCAAGAAAAAGAAAGAAGGAATAGTAAGTGACAATTTGTACAAGTGAGTATGCTGATTCAGTACTAATAACAAATCAGAAATGTCCTGTCCACTTTCAAAGTTTCACAATCCAGTGTATCAGGTTATCAGTCTTTTTTTACACGTTTTTACACTAGATGTGTAGTGATCCAGGAAGTCTTAATAGGGGTGTCGACGTTTCGACCCGACTTAATGCCTTGGGAAAATTGATAGCCTCTGCTTGCGGGTCTTCTTCAGGACTAGGGAGCACCCTCCGTACCTGACATCTACCAGTTCCTAAGGATTTAAACATAAATTGTATAAGGGCCCGTCTGTGAGGGTTGCATCGATTCAGGGTATTTATTATAAAGTTTGACTTACCCTAATGGTAGTTCAAGTGGTCGTCATCAAAAATCGACCCAGGGTCTATTTATCCATCTTCCTGATTAGAATCCGTGTGAATTAATCTGTGGGCAATAATATAAGGTTGGAGGAGCGGAAGGCGTATTACATCTTGTTCTGAACCGTGGGTATTACTAACAACTTACCTAATCTCAAATGGCTGTGAGCTCACTCAGTCTATCTCTCCAAGTGGCCAATTTGCTTGTATGGTGCCGTCAATGTGAATCTGTGTACAATAATGTGGAATTAGAAACTATTTACTCCCAGTGCATTCAATGGCCAAGTTCCGCCCTCCTGGCTAACTCACCTAATCTCCAGGGTAGTAGATTCCAAAATAACATTTTAGGATATCCGATATCTCTTCCCAACTCGATGGGGGTACTGTATATAAGTGCCGGTCTGGTCACTGCAATATAATTAGTGGTAACATTTTAGTAATTACCCTTTGGTATTCAAGCGCTAACTCAAGCCTCAAGCGCTAACTATAATTTCGTAAGTCTGGCATCTTACCTCTTATTAGCTTCCTTGTTCGCCAAAGTTAAACGCGACAAGGGGGGGGTGTAGTCTGTTATCCTACGTCGGTGGTGTTCCACTGCTCACAAACCAGGAAGTGAATTCCCAGGAGAGCACGTCAGAGCTCACGTGGCTATAGGCAGAGAAGAAAGATTGCCTCCTCTCATTTACTTCGCGATCATGTGGACACTTGTCTAAATTGCCATGAATACCCTTTAACTCACCAGGGGAATTCCGATATTTGCCGCTACCACTGGCAGACCACTCATATACCGATGAACAAATTTATTCCGTGGTCTTTGGATGTTAAAATTAGCATAGTTGTGTATGTACATTCAATTATCGGTACACAGTTATAGTGGAAGTAAACGTCAATTGCAAATAATTTTCGATCTCATATGGTTCAATAGAGTGTGATGTTGTGTACATATATATTTAATTAGCAACGTCCAAATACAGTGTAGGCTAGCATTGACTATAATTCCATTACCAACGCATCTAATGTAGTCACACATTATCATCAACTAGGATATTACTTGTATAGAGATTATCTAGTCACGCATTCAGGTCACACAGGATCGATTCCACATGGATAAAACATTAAATGCAGCGTTACACAGATTCTAGAGTGACATTCACATTAAGGCATCGTTGTAATTCAGTGTTTACAAATTGTGACATCCTGAGAGCATATCGGTTAAACAAGGGTTGGCTGAGACACTAGGGATGTCACCAGTTGGTTCAGTGATAGACTATCCATTGTTCATTAGGACAATTTGTCTACCAAGTTCCTCATATTCATTCAGCCCACGTTTGATCGTGTCGAATAGATGGATGTATCGACACTCCCTGATATTCAGGACATTACTGAAATCTCCTCCTCTTGGGTTCGGTTTCACTCTTTCTACCACCCACCATTTGAGACTGTCAGGTTTATGTCCAAACTTGACAAAGTGTTCCACCAAGGGTGCCCCAGGTGTCTCACATTTTATTCTGCTACAGTGCTGAAGTATTCTGCATTTAACTTTTTGTATAGTCTGCCCAATATACATAAAGTTACAAGGACAAAGAATGGCATATATTACTCCCGTGCTGTTACAGTTGGTATGTTCTTGTAGTTCATGTGTGTAATCATTGTGTGTGAATTGAACAGTTTCTTGTACTAAAGGGCATGCTTTGCATTGTCCACACTTCGTGTGGCCCTTCACTGGCGTTGTTCCCCATAAGGTAGTTTGATTGACTCTGGGTTTCATGGGTAGCAGTGATTTTACTACATGTTCTCTCACATTTTTGGCCTTTTTGAATGCGTGTAAAGGTGGATCAGTCATTCCCAGTACGTCAGACACCAAATGCCAATGTTCATTCACAATTTTTTTAATTGCTGTGCTTTTTGTAGAGAATGTGGTCACACAGACTAACCGATCTTCACTATCACAGGCTTTTTCTTTTGGTTCCAGTAGTTGCTCTCTCTGATTGTACCAAGCTCGTTTACGCGCTTGTTTTAGTAAACGGATAGGGTACCCTCTTTCAGTTAGTCGGGTCACCAGTCCAGCTGCTTCATTAAAGTAGTCCTCTTTTTTAGAGCAATTCCTGCGCAACCTCAGGAACTGTCCAAAGGGTAGATTGTCCCTGAGGTTGCGCGGGTGATGGCTCGAATAACGTAGGAGTGTGTTTCGCTCACTGTTCTTCCTGTAAAGACTAGTGTATAATTTCCCTTCTCCCATGTTAATTGTTATGTCAAGGAAATGGATGCTCTGTCTATCACATTCAAGTGTGAACTGAATATCCACGGAGCAGTTATTCAACCAAGAATGGAAGGCTTTTAGTGTACCCTCATCCCCTTTCCATATGATGACCACGTCATCGATATATCGACGCCATACCTCCAGATGTTCCAAGAAGGGATTAGATGTATTAAGGACATACGTTTTTTCAAAATTGTCCATAAAGAGGATCGCCAGATTTGGCGCAAAGCTAGCGCCCATGGCCACTCCCTTTGTCTGCATATAGTACTGGTCTTGGAAAAGGAAAAAGTTTTTGGTCATGGCAATGGACAATAGTTCGATGATAAAATTAGTTGGTACATAGTGTGGTGCTGGTCTCTGATCTAGTATGGTTTCCATGCATCTAAGGGCTTCATTTTGTGGGATATTAGTATATAATGCGACAATATCCATTGTCGCCAATACTTGTACATTGTGATCATGGGGGCGTTGGTCTACCAATTTTATCACTTGCATGGTGTCTCGAATATAGGTAGGTGTGTTCACAGCCAAGGGTTTTAAAAAGGTGTCTATGTATTTACAAATAGGCTCAAGCAGGGACCCACACCCCGATATGATTGGTCTACCCGGGGGGTCCCTGAGCCTCTTGTGTACTTTCGGGAGGGTATAAATAGTGGCCATTCTGGGGTTCTTATTATTCAGATATTCAAACTCCTTTTTGTTGATAAAGCCAGATGTAAGCCCTCTCTGAGTCACAGTCTCTATCATTTTACTTATCTCCTTAGTGGGATCTGATCTTAGTTTTTCATAATTGCCTGGTATTCCTAGTTGGAGAGTAATTTCATTCACATAGTCTTCCCGATTCTGGATCACAATTGCCCCGCCCTTGTCCGCTGGCTTGATTACAATGGACATGTTCTCCTTAAGGGATCCCAGGGCTAGGCGTTCTTCTTTTGAGACATTGTATTTCACGTATTCTTTCTTTTTTAGGGTTTTTTCAACATCACGTATCACTACTTGCTCATAAGCTAAGATTCTAGCTGGTACTTGATGTGATGGAGGGTTGAATTTAGAAGGTGGTCTCAGTCCACTTCCTGGGAAGGAGGGGTTGAGAGGGATCTTCTGGAAAAATTGTTTTAATCGTATTTTTCGAAAAAACTGATGTAACTCAAGTTTTAGATTAAACGCATTGGGCATTGATGTCGGGACAAAGGAGAGCCCTTTACTCAGGATGCTTTGTTCTGCTTGGGTCAGGGTATATTTAGAGAGGTTAATCACTGGATTTTCTTTAGTGTGCACTACCATCTGTAGTGTTGTCTCCTGGTTCGTATTTCCCCATGTCCTTCCTGTTGGAACTGTACTTGTCCCCTCGCCCGGCCCCTTCCTCTGTTCCATGATTGTGATCGTGGCCCCCTGGGTCGTCCCCAGGGTCGTCCTCTTCCCCTCTGTCCCCACCACGGGTCCTCCTCTAAAAAAGGTGTCTGATCAGTATAAGTGTAATCAGAATTTGTAGTACCGGTATTCGTGTTAGTGCTTGTGTTTGGACGTTCCGCGTCAGTGCTCTGGTTACTTTCCCCAGATGAACCTGAGAAGGTGGTGTACCTTCTGGGCCCCCCTCTACCTCTGCTGCTGTATGCGCCGGGCTGTTCTCTTTGGTAATACCCCTCTTGTAAATAAGGATAGGTCAAGGTTTTATCTATGTAGTAATATCCCTTGCCACTTTGTCTAATTTCGTGGTTTGAGTGTAAATGTCAAATTCACGAATTGTCCTTTCCAATCTTTCAAGTGCCTCTTTGGCGTTGGTTAAGGCCTTGTCCTCAGTGATCTCCTTTCTAAGTTCACCTATCTCTTTCAACAGACGCTGGACTTCTTCTACCGCTGTTTCAATTCCAAGCACCATCCAGTGCCTGGAACAGTTATTTGAAACGAAGCTGAAACCTTCTTTAAATTTCGGGTTGTCAATAAATATTGCAGGTTCGTTTCTCACTCTTAAGCCCACGAATTTCGTTGCGCGCACTGCATCGCATTTGGTGATGCAGTGCACGCAACAAAATTTGTTTTAAGTATTTATAAGTTAACTTACCTGTAAAACTCCGTAATCCATACATTACTACCCCCACCATGCCCCTCCCCCTCCTCACGTCACCGCCCTGCAGGGCATCCCACTACCGACCGCGGCTTCCAGCAGTTGTGCTGGACTTTTTGAAGACTTGCGTGTCGCAAGGAGCAGGAAACACGACTCAAAAACAAGAAGCGTGTCACCGAACTGCCGCTGCCGCTTCACAACACGAAGCGCCTCGGATCGCCGGAGAAGAGGATCGACGTCGCAGCAGACACTGCCGCATCACCGGGAAGTGCGTTGCAAAAGAAGAGGATCGACATCGTATCAGACGCCGCTGCATCTCCGAGAAGCGTGTCGCAGGGCCCGTCGCGGCTCATTGCAGGAGAAGAGGATCGACTTTGCAGCAGATGCCGCCGCATCACTGGGAAGAGTGTCGCAGAGCCTGTCACGGCCTGCATCGTTGTGGAAGCAACTCGCATCGCCAGGAGAGAGGATCGACGTCGCAGCAGATGCCGCTGCATCACTGGAAAGCGTGTCGCAGGACCTGTTGCGGCTCGTATCATGTAAAGCATCTCGCATCGCCGGAGAAGAGGATCGACGCTGCAGCAGACGCTGCCGTATCACCGGGAAGCGTGTTGCATCAAGGAGAAAGTGCCATCTTTATTTCTTTGCACCAGATCTTCAACGCATCACCGTCCTTCCGTGTAAGGGATTACTGCACCACCTTTCCTGCAACACTTTTGTTGCCCTGCATGTCTCATCTTAAGGTACATTGACTTTAAGTGTTGTATGTTAAGATCTAAAGAGAACTAAGCTAAGTCTACCATTTCAAGTATAGTATTGTGGATTTTTGTCATTTGTGGTCTTGTGATAAGTCTATATAAAGAATACTTATTTTATATAAAACCTGTGTGGTGTCCATCTGTAGTGTTGTCATTTGATCACTGTATGTGTTCACAAATGCTTTACACACTGCCTCTGAGATAAGCATGTCTGCTTGTGCCAAGCTACCAAGGGGGTGAGCAGGGGTTATTTTAGGAGTGCACCCCCTTACCCTGACTAGAAGCAAGGGTCCCTATTTGTCACAAGTACCTACCTGTGCCAACTAGAGACCCCCAAATCTAACATGCACTTAAATGTACTCATGGTAGACCTGCGAAACATATTTGTGAGGAGTTAAGATCTGATGCCACTCCTTGTGCTGTCTTTTCCTGTGAGGTCATGGGTTGAAATGCCAATTCCTGTGATGCAGTGCCGTGATGTCACGATGTGATGTCATGCGCCATGACGTCACTTGCATACTGCCTAATTTAGTTAGTCCCCCACTTCTTTTTTTGGGCTTGTGTCCTGGTAAGAAGTTGTCACTGTGTGACAATTGGTACATATCATGAGTCAACATCGGGTGCTTCCACTTACAGAGAAAAACGTGAATTTAATTAATAAAAAAGTGAGTCATGTTAGCAGCCGTACAATCGGGATAAGGGAGAGCGATAGGGACACAACTGGACCAGAAGGTAACGATTGCACGTACATACTAATGAGGAACTTTGTACCCCAGAAAGCTAATGCGGTGTCCTAAACCATGATTCGAAGACTATACAACAATGATCATTAGAAAAAATCCTAACTTCATAGCAAGGAGATGGCAAAACATAGGGTGTGATTGATAAGGGCTTTTAACAATCTGGAAATGTTGGTTTAGGGAACAATGGATATTATATTCTGCAGAAATTATTCGAAAACATTTGGAGTGAACACTTTGTGAGCACGTGCTAAAGGATATATCTCTCCTTGCATACACTGAAAGTAAGAAACAAAACCCCAAATTAATCTAGACTGTGAAGTCCAAATAAAATATAGTTTTTTCATTCAAGTAAGTCAAATCGTCATTAAGGACCTACAGAATAAAAAAAAATGTACAACTAAATCTAGTCCTGATCCAGCTCTGTTAAATGCATTTAAACTTGTAGACTCCTGGGCTCATTATTCTTCTCGTCCATAGAAGAATGAATATATGATTTTTCCACGATTACTAGTTCCACGCATGGCATTACCACGCCAATTTTAGTTCGCAAGTGGCTTTACCACGCTGGAATTTTCAACGAAGGATTATTCCACGCGTAGAAACGTCCATTAAGCATAAATGTCTCTGTAATTAACATAATGAAACTGATCGGCAAAAAAGTATTTCTAGAGTATGTAGTAACTGCTTTTCAACCCAATCGATCGTTTTTTTTCAACATTTAAAAACTACAAATTACCTTAGATTTATTTATTCTTTTATTTTACTGTGCGCTTAAATATATATATATTTTTTTATAAAGATTATTTTCTTACCTGTCACCTTCCCGTCTTTCACCAGCAGCCCTTACTTCCATCCACCATGAAAACAAGCGTCAAAACACGTCTACCAAAATTAAAAAAGGACTGCTATTTTGACGTACACGGCACGTCTTTGGGGGAGGCACTTTCCTTTTACTTCAGTGGTACTGAAGTGCGTTTTTTTATTTAAGTAACCCGCTCCTTTGTTTGTTTGTTTTTTTGGGGGGGAGACCCCCCCCGCCCCCCCGCCGAGCCCCCCCCCCCGACCCCCCCAAGCCCACGCAGAACGACTGGAAGGAATACCACGTCTCCCCCCCAGTCCACGCAGAACGTACTTGCGTGGTAAAGACGGTCGTGGAAGACACCCTCGTTGTAAAGACGTTTGCGTGGTAAGTGACCCATGGTAAACGTTATTAGTGGTAATGCCTTCGTGGTAAATGATGTTTCCCTAGAAGAATGTGCGCTACACGAGACACAGTGAATTAGCCTCATTATCACCATATAGAAGATTGGGAAGGTTAATAAGTCACATTCATGCAAATCCTTCATCATGTTTTATGCAGAAATATCTTACAAATATTCAACTATCATTCGATTAAAACAAATTCTCATATGGTTCTCAGAAGCGTTTAGCTTGTATCTCTCAACCATCGATAAAACCTTTGTTCTGCAATGGAAATATAATGAGACTGCAGACAGGATTGAATTATTTTACTATAACTGAGCAAACAATTAGCAAAAATCAATATCTATGGGAGTGTAATGAAATAAAACTGTACTGCTGCACACAAAAAGGTGTACGATCTAGAGGATAAGATTAGAACATGGACATGAATTTTTGTTATTTTTGTAAACATTCACTGACATTGTGATGATGAAATATCAATAGATTTTCTGCTACAGGTTACTGCATATGCAGACTTCCGGAGAAGCAAAAAAAGCGTGACATGTATTCAGTAAATAAATCATATTTGGAATTGGGCACACAATCATTCTCATACATATAGAAATTGGGAAATGAAATGATTAACCTAATATATTTTATTTGCAAGACATTTCTGATTGAAGGACATGGAATGTATAGCATATTTAGGGTCTGATTATGAGGTGTTCGGTATTATTCTGACACTTACATAAATCCCTGTTCACTCACGTGTTGGAAATCGGAGCTGTAAGTTATTTAATTCAACCGATAATTATTGAATGCATTGAATAACTCAAACTTCATTACATTTTGGCAGGTCAAACCTGCTGAAATTTGATGGTGGATAACCGTACAGCATTTACTGTATAATGCAGATTTTGATGCGTTAAAAAACATATTCCCCAACAACTCGTAATAGGTGGTATTTATTGCACTTGATAAATAATGTATCCTGTGGTATCATTATTTATCATGTGTGATAAATACCACTTATACTCGTAATTAGGGCCTGAGAGTAATGAGGCATCAAATACAAACATAAACAAACTATTTTGAGCCTAGCTGCAAGACTGCCCAGGATAATATGGACAATTTGTCTCTGATTTGCATAGAGGAAAATAGGTCTTCCAGTACACTACTATATATAATTAAAAAATGCTAAATTAATAGAGTTACCAGCCTCATCAGAATAATGACATTGCAATAACCTACTGAGAAGGGGGGGTCCCAGCGTGAAAGTAACAATGAACATACAATTTGTTAAATAATTTAAAGAAACAATGAATGCATCCTCATTGTTGTTTATTCACAATGGGGATGGGTATATTCAATATACTGTCAAATGATTACACATTATACGCGGTTGTACAGTGCCCGAAGGGGGGGAGGAGGAGGGAAGTGATAAGGTGAGGATAGTGCGGTAATGGGAATTGTGACAGTAAAATCAATGTAATATCAAAAGTGCATTTGTATATGAATTTCAATATACAAAACAAAAGACAATCGGTTCAAAACATCAGTCAACACGTATCATGCTTCACAAATTACAATTAATGTCACAATATTGGCGTGAAGCTGACAAACAGGGAGCTATTGTCGACGTTTCGACCCTCAATACTTCGCAGGGGTTTGTGGTACCCTTGCTGTGGGGTCTTCATCAGGACAGGGTGCGGGGCAGGCAACCTAATTAATATATGTTAAAAATAACAGTTTTAATAGTTGCATATAGTCGTTGCGACTATGTGCAACTATAAAAACAGTTCTTTTTAACATATATTAATATGTTAAAAAGTATTGAGGGTCGAAACGTCGACAATAGCTCCCTGTTTGTCAGCTTCACGCCAATATTGTGACATTAATTGTAATTTGTGAAGCATGATACGTGTTGACTGATGTTTTGAACCGATTGTCTTTTGTTTTGTATATTGAAATTCATATACAAATGCACTTTTGATATTACATTGATTTTACTGTCACAATTCCCATTACCGCACTATCCTCACCTTATCACTTCCCTCCTCCCCCCCTTGGGGCACTGTACAACCGCGTATAATGTGTAATCATTTGACAGTATCTTGAATATACCCATCCCCGTTGTGAATAAACAACAATGAGGATTCATTCATTGTTTCTTTAAATTCTTTAACAAATTGTATGTTCATTGTTACTTTCACGCTGGGACCCCCCCTTCTCAGTACTTATAGAACCCAGGTCCCAGTGACTATGTTTGGGTAAAACCCCCCCTGTATATACATTGCAATAACCTGGCGGAAATTAAGTGAATCCAGTATGTGCAAACGACCACTTTGGTTCCAAGCTGCTGAACTGTCCAGGTGAATCTCTGGGGCAAAACAAGGAATTTCACCTGAACTAACGCTAACCTCGTTGGTATCGATATTTCTGAGTGACAGGAGACATTCTGGACCTGATAGAAGTGTGCACAGTACAGGAGCGATGAGGGTAGTTTTGTGTGGTGTGGTGGGACTGGTCTCTTCTACTTGTTTGCCAAGCAGTATACAGCTTTCTCATATTGTATGGATAGCCAGTTTACAAAAATATACTCAACAGGCTGTCTGCTCATACAGGATCTTCTGTCTTTTAAATACATATCGCTGCACACAATGCATGCTAAAACGGAGAAAACTAGAATCATTGATGCCACAACAATGTTGTTTCTTATTTCCTAGGATTCTTACATGTTCAATGTATTTCTGACAGATGCCCTTAAACACTCCAAGCCACAGATTCAGCCCTGCCAAGTACCACGCATCAGGTGTTAGGCTAATCCATTTCAGTGTGAGAATCCGCATCTATGCAATGAAATGCAATGTCACTCCTTCTAGCGCCTCCTCAGCTTTCAAGCCAGGAGTGCTGCTATAATGAAACACCAGAAGCTGAGTGACAACATGCAGCAGGCTCTCTGGCTCAGCTGCTGCTGAGCTGCACAGTGATGTTTGCTGCCTTTCTACAATGTAACTCACATGACATCACATGGTCCGTTTTGTGGCATTGTGCCCTGGGCCAAAGGGCACCCGCTGAATTGAGCTGAGCATGTACAGTGTGGGTGGGTCCGGCTCCTGCTTCCTGCGGTGCGAAAGGGCGGGCCCCACACAGTCCTCATTTACTGTTGTGCAATGGTTAAATTATGGCAGCTCAGTTTGCACTCGCGGTATGTGAGACGACGATGACCCAACCCCCACCGGCTTCCTTGGGAATTTGCTGGCCAATGATATACAGTAATGGCAATACAGCAGAGCTCGCACGTCGGTGACAGCTCCAACCAGACCCATCTGCACCGGCACCATGGCCAGCGTGTGTGCAGCTGATGGTGATCAGTGCTGGGCAGAATCATGAAGCGGGAGACAGAGTCTTGCGTCCACAGTAGCCCCATCAAATGCTGCATGCCTGTCCTGTAGCCAGTGCCACAGCCCGCCTGAGCAGCCACAAGCACTGCAATCCACGTGTGCGGAAGGCAGACTGCAGGCAGAATGTTAAGCCTCATCTGCCCTCCTGCCTTCAGTCAGGTGTGGTCTCTTTGTAGTCCAATCCCATGCCAGTGGCGGCACACTTTGGGTGAGCCAGTCTGCCTAGTTTTCCTTCACCTGTCACAAATCATCCTCCAAGCCTCCACTGCATTGTTACCATGACTTCACTGGAGCTTGGCAGCAGCACTAGAAGACAGCCTGCAGTGTAACATGGCCCTCAAGGGCAGCACAAGCTATGCATACTGGTACTCACCTTCTGACCCCCCAGCACTTGCTATCCCAGTTCTGAGACACTCTCTATTGACTCAGCTTTCCCTGTTAGTCATTTCTGCTTGGCACAGGTGAGTCCTCCAGCAATGGGTGCAGTGTTTAAGAGTGTTAAAAAGGACAACATTATATAGTCTGGGACTACCGACCACCCCCTCCCTGTCCTGTGCACCACCACATCAACCCTTAAAGTAATTAGCCATGCGAGGAGTTTTCTTTGGAAGACAGGGGGTCTCATGACTCCCCCGGCCGTATTTATTAAAATATGAAAACAAATTAAAATTGTTGAAATAAAACATTATTTAAGGAATCATTACTATGCAAAATTCTGACATTAGATTTACAGCCATGTAGACAGGTATGAAAGGGCTAACCTTAACAAATGTCTAATACAGCGTGTTTCCTAACCGAATCTAACATCCTACGTATGAATTTTGTATCCTAGCATTTTTGGGCCTACGGCAAGTTCGCTAACCGGTGTCAGATCCTTATTATCAAGCTACGCCCTCACATATGAGTGTGCATGCGCGACAGGGCCCGGTTACCGGGAGAGTACGTCCCTCTCTTGGTTACCCCGTACGCTCCGGGAACACCCTTAAACCAAAATGAAGGCCCTTTCACTCTGTGCCGTTTGATGACGTCATAGTGTACTTGTGGGGTGGCTAACAGCCCAAGAAAAGCGTGACTCCCTCCCCTGCAGCCTTCCAACCAAGCGAATATCCTGCCCCTGAAGTTCTAGGAGAGACCATTGGCCGCTCCCCCTGGGCGACCCCTTTCGAGAATGGTGACGCCCCCTAAGGACCTTAAATTGCTGCTCACCGATCATGACCTTACCGCCTGACCAAAGATTACAATAAATTCAACAAATATGTCACCTATGAAAGGGAAAAAGGCCTAAGGACAAAAAAGTACACGCACTGAAATGCACCCAAAATTGTTCACATTCCAATTCTGCCGCCTGTAAAAGGGAAAAAAGGGCCTAAGGAAAAATTTCACACCAAAAAATATTTACAAAGTCATAGCACCATACATGGTAATACCGACCAACGTACAATTGAAATTCTGCTTCAAGGGCTGGTTGGTGGGAAAATTATTCAGCCCCTAGCTTAGGGGCACGGAACGGGCGTGGAGAGCTTGGGGGCAAGAGGGTGCCTCTCGCGCTCTCCAGTCCTTTTATCCTTTTGAGAAATGGGGGCTGACCAGGCCTAGCTGGCCCGCCTCCCCCTGGCCCCTCCCCTTGACCCAGAAGTACTTCTATTGCTTTCGGGTCAACAGTGAGCCTGCACCAATTGGTGGTGGGGCGCCCCCAGCCGCGTTGTCAAAATGCGGCGGAAAAAGGGGGGGCACGCCCCACCATCGAAGATACGGCGGAGGGTAGGAGCCAGTTCCCCACCATACATGCAAGGGGGCTGAGCGGCCCCCCTTTCCTTATGGTCTGGGACTACCGACCACCCCCTCCCTGTCTTCTGCACCCCCACATCAACCCTTAAAGTAATTAGCCATGTGAGGAGTTTTCTTTGGAAGGCAGGGGGTCTCACGACCCCCCGGCCGTATTTATTAAAATATGAAAACAAATTAAAATTGTTGAAATAAAACATTATTTACACTAGGGGTCTCCAAACCGGTCCTGGAGGGCCGGATCCATGCCAGATTTTTAAAATAACTACATGTATCTCAATGGGGATATCCCAAAAATCTGACATGATTCTGGCCCTCCAGGACCGGTTTGGAGACCCCTGATTTACACAATCATTAATATGCAAAATTCTGACATTAGATTTACAGCCATGTAGACAGGTATGAAAGGGCTAACCTTAACAAATGTCTAATACAACATGTTTCCTATTTCCTAACCGAATCTAACATCCTACGTATGAATTTTGCATCCTAGCATTTTTGGGCCTACGGTAAGGTCGCTAATCGGTGTCAGATCCTTATTATCCAGCTACGCCCTCATGTATGAGTGCGCATGCGCGACAGGGCCCGGTTATCGGGAGAGTACGTCCCTCTCCTGGTTACCCCGTACGCTCCGTGAACTCCATTAAACCAAAAGGAGGGCCCTTTCACTCTGCGCCGTTTGATGACGTCATAGTGTACGTGCGGGGTGGCTAACAGCCCAAGGAAAGCGTGACTCCCTCCCCCGCACCCTTCCAACCAAGCAGATATCTTGCCCCTGAAGTTCTCGGAGATACCCTTGGCCCCTCCCCCTGGGCAACCCCATTCAAGAATGGTGACCCCGCCTAAGGACCTTAAACTGCTGCTCACCGATCATGACTTTACCGCCACGGGCCATCATAGTTCATCGACAATCTGCCCCCCGCAAAACTCCTACTCTTAAAGGTCATACCTACCTCGCAAAACCCTCCAACCATGCCAGAAACTCATTGCCTGACTCAATCAGGTGGACCCCATCCTGCAAGTAAAAATGGTCCCCCCAGATGCACCCATTTGGAATACTCTGCAAGTGAGGTGTTCAAAATAATTTCTCTATCTTGTTGTTGATCCTCTTTACCGAGTGATTCAACGCCCTGACAGAGACCCCCCCTCCACTGCAGCCTAGGTATCAACTGAGAGCACACTATGGTGCAGTCTGGGCATGTCTTTGCAAGCTAACCCGCGACCGAGATAATCTCTTACAAAAGAACCATCCTGCCTAGTTTTACCAAATTGTTTCTCCCCAGGTGTAGGATAACCACTGAAGGTGGCGGGGTGTGTTTGTCGAGTAATTCAGAAAAGAACCCCGTAAGCTGGCTGATGCAGAGCCCCCCCTACCATGAAAGGAAATCTTGAAACCCCCTTGCTCCACCCTCCGTCTACATTCGCCTGAAAGGAAAACGGGTTTAGCACATTTAACACACAAGTGACCAACAACCCATACTACATGTGTACTCCTTCTGTCTTCTTGTGTTTGCTGTGATGATGATGGATGCTGTTGATGACCCGGTACCAGTTTCCGCCCTGCGTCACAGGCTTGAGAAACTGAAACATAAACAAAACAACAAGGCAGGTCTCAGGTGACTTAGTTGTACCTTACAACATGTGCAGCGGCACATAATGTTTATAACTGTTGGAAGACCATCTCCCAATCATCTTTACACTGCTGGCATGCAACCCTCTCGCTGTTGCTTCAGTGGCCGCTCCTATTCTGAAAGAATGTGTCCCAAAATCCTTAGGATTTAAACCCGCCTCGCTGATTGCCATTGACAACACTCTTTTGAACTGAAACCTGGTCAATGGGGTACCATCTGCATGTATTAACAATGCTCCCACTGCCGCGCCTACCCGTTGCCTGATTAATGCCTCTACATGGGACACTGGGCAGCAAGGATTAGTCCGTGCCCGGTGGAGTACCAAGCTATCCCCCCGGGCCTCCTGATATGTTTTTGATTTACGTATGGTTAACAATATTGTATTGCCCACTATTTTTGTGTTGTCGAGCCGGATACCACCTAGCGTGTCCAATTTGTTGTTAGCCACCAGTTTGCTTACTCATAATGCCCCATAAAAAGCCAATGAAAACGCAGCTTTAAATAGGAGCACCTCGCCTGAGGAGCTACAAGTGTCAGACAAGGCCTCCAATACTGCTGCCAGCCGCTCCAAACCTATTGGTGGTCTGGAGTCAGCGGTATACGCTTGTAGGCGCCGCCACCCCCTCAATGCCTTCCGCACTATGAAAATTTTCATGGGATCTCTGGCCCCTTTTAGCTGCGCAAAGAAAGAGCCGGCCGCCTTGTGTCTGCTAGCTGTCGCCGCTGAGCGCCCCTCTTTGTGCAATGTGTCCATGTACGAGGTAAAAGTCCCCTCTTGATCCCACTGAACCTTCCAGTCCTGCCCCAAATAACAGCAAAAAGACATAAACGCCCCTTTGTAAGCCGTCCTGGTCCTGGGGGCTAGGCTGGCTGCCACGAGGTTCTGTAGCTGGGGGCACCAATTTGCCAAAGTGTAGTTGGGAAGTGTGCCGGTGTAGCCTCTGCAGATGGTAGATGTTCCCTGAATACCTGTATTTTAAAGCGAGAGAGTGAGTCAGCTGCGTTATTCAAGACCCCAGGGACATGTTTGGCCCTAAACTGTACATTCAATTTCAAGCATCTCAGCACAATCTCCTTCATGAGGCGAAGTATAAACTTACACCGCGCTGCCTATTGATTGATACATTCAACTACAGTCATGTTGGCTGACCAGAAGATCACAGATTGATTGTGCAAATGTTCAGGCCAGACCGTTAATGCAACCCATATTGGAAACAGCTCCAAAAAGCCAATGTTCGATGTCAAGCCGCCTTCTTCCCACCAAGCCAGCCACCATTGCGCCACCCACTTGTTTCCAAGTATGGCACCAAACCCCACACTGCCTGCAGCGTCGGTCCATAGACCTAACTCCGCCGACGTAGTGGGGGGGCCGCACCACACTACTCTGCCGTTGAAATCCTCCAGGAATGCCATCCATATCCGCATGTCCTGGCGAACCTCAACTGACAATCTAGTGCAATGGTGTTTTTCCTGCAGGCCCTTCATGGCCTGCGCGATTGAGCGGGAGAAGGGGTGTGCCATAGGTATAACTCTCAGTGCGAAATTCAGCTGACCCACGTTCTGCTGCAGCTGCTGTAGCGTCACTTTCTCTTTAACCAAACATTGCTGTAGGGCTGTTCTGTATTTTGTGATCTTTTTCTTGGGTAACCTGAAACAACCCTCAACTGAGTCCAATTCAATGCCTAAAAATTCCAAGCATGTTGCCAGCCCCACCCTTTTTCCTGGTGCCAGCGGGACCCCAAAAGCCTGCATGAGCACGCAAAATTCCAGCAATGCCAATGCACACTCCAGTGAGCCCGCTGCACCCAGCAAAAGAAAGTCATCCAGGTAGTGCATGATGGTGACCCGTTGTCTGCCTCAAACCCCATTCCAGGAAGGAACTGAATGTCTCAAAGTAGGCACATAAAACAGAGCAACCTATGGACATACACATATCCATATATAATTTGCCTTGAAAGGAAAAACCTAGCAGGTGTTGGTCTAGGCGATGTACTGGCAGCAGCGGAAAAGCAGATTCTATGTCTGATTTAGCCATCAATGCCCCAGGCCCAAGAATCCTCAGCATATCCTCTGCCTGGTCAAAAGACGCATACTTCACACTACAAATGGCTTCGTCGATACGTCATTTAATGATGAGCCCCTAGGTGCTGAGAGGTTGTGGATGAGTCTGTACTCGCCCTTTTCTTTCTTTGGGACTACTCCGAGGGTTGAGCAAACAAAATTCGGTACAGGGATGTCATTAAAGGGACCCTCTATCCTACCCAGGTGCAGCTCCTTCTCAATTTTTGTAGCCACCAGAACTGGGTTGTGCCTAACTGACAGTTGATTCCTACATTCTGGCGTCCCGGTATATCCCACCACTGGGATATGGAAGCCATGTGAGAAACCTTCCTGCAGCATCCTTGCAGAGGCATGGTCTGGGTACCTGTTCAGCCAAGGAATCATAGCCAGCACGTCAATGGGTGAGTTAGCGACCCGCAAGCCTCCCCCTATTCCTGGTTCCTTCTTCCCCAGTTTCCTGAGGTGTTACCTTTTGAGCGGCATGCTGTTTCTGGGTGGGAAGAGTGGCCACATATGTAACATGCGTGCTTGAACTTACAAGTGCCCGCTGCCCTGGTACATGTACGTCTGTTAAAATCCCAACACACGCCCTTTCGATCCCCACTGCCTCTGGCCTTATCGGCCGCATCAACCCCTTGCGCTGGCCGAAAGGGCTGCTGGGGTTTGGAGGGATAGCCTTTGTTCCAGCTCATGCCCGCATCCGCTGTCTGCCCGCCTGTAAACTGGGCATACCATGAAATAGAATCAACCCTATCCCAGGATAATAAGTGGTCAAACTCTAGCTTTCCTGAAGGCTGTGTCATACTACTTCCACCCATCTCCTCCATGCTTGTCACTGAACATTGTAATTCTACTCTGGAAACAAGCTATTTCCGCCTGCAAGTTGGGGGGAACTTTCGGCCGTGATTGCCATAAATACAGAAAAGGCTCTAATCCAATTAATTAATGTCTCCTCCACCCTGAATTTAGCCAATTGGGTCCACCATTCGCTAGGAAACATCCAGTCCTTCTGTGACTTGGCATACTCCATTTTCCTGTTATCAATTAGCAATCAAAATATGTTCACATATTTGCCCGCCCAAATCATCTCCTTGACCCCTTGTGAAACATGCTGGGCCAGGCTTTTCCTCCTGGAGGGTATTGTACCTGCCCCTAGTACCAGCAAAGCAACCTCTTTACCAGTTTCAGTGACTCGCGTTGGTGCAACACTTGTCTTTCCCCGCATCGCTGCCCGAACCTGTTTAAGGAGAAATCGGTGCACTTGGCACCCCACTGCCACACCTGGCCACCATGATTTTTCTACTATTTTTTGCGCTTCTGCGGAGGGATCCTTCTCCGAGGGTAACATCCTCCAATACCCAGCCAGGGGAGTACTGCAGCTATCTGTGCCGCCAGCTCAGGGGGCACATGACCAACCCCGGGGGGTGCACACACTGGGGCGGGTGATGCTGTGTCGCCCACTGGGGTCGGTGCCGGGTTCACCACTGGTACCCCTGTAACTACTGCTGGGACCACTGGTGGTGCTAAGTTTGGGGGTGTCGGCGGTGTGGCTGGAGCTGTTGCCAGTGGTACACTTATCGGGGTTGGCGAAGTAGGTATGGGCGCTTCCACTGATGCGGGCACTCCGTCGGGGACCATCCCAGGTGACCCTCCTACTACTTGTGCCTTGGGGGCCCGCCCATTACCCTTCTTGACTCTGCCCCATTTAGGCAAAGCATCTGGCTTCCCCCTGGGCTGAGGGGGCACTATAACTCGCTTGAGTCTCCCCGATGGCCCGCCTGATCATCTAACCTCTGACTCAGCTCCGCCACACTCTTCCCCAACTGGTCCACCACCCCCATTCTACTGTCCATGGCTGACATCCTGCGCATCATGCCCTGAAGCATAAGTTCCATGCGGGTACGCTCAGCGCCGCGCCCCCTCGACATTCCTATACCTTTGTAAGTGATGTACAACCTACACTCAATGACACCAATGGGCACGATGTGCCTTGTATCTGTACCAGCGTTGGAGGCTCACAGGCTGGCCGTAAGCACCACGCAACTGTGACCGCAACACACCAGCTAGCCTGGGTGCCTGGGCAAGCGCACTCTAGCCCGGCAGCCCGACAGAAGCAGTGAAATGCAGGCCCGCCTGTGTCCTCGGATAGCGTTGCCAACCGCGCCGCACTCCGTCAGCTCTCTCCGTAGTGCCCCCTTCCATGATGGCTTACAATGAAAGAAAAGTTAGCACACGTTCATGCAGCTCCATCGCGTAACGCAGGCCCACACTGCCAGGCAAATTGGCACTCAGCACTGCCTCCTATTAGGAACTTCAGCCCAAGGAAAGGAACCCTTTACTTGTCACTCTCTTGCTATGTACACTAATTAACACCAGCTCGCCCCTTATTAAACAGCATGCACCCCTGTCAGAGTTTACAAGAAATCACACTAACTTCCTAGTGTTCTGTACAGGAATCCAATGCTGTCCCCCCACCCAAGTACTAACCAGAGCCAGCCCTGCTTCAGCTGACTCACAATGCACAATGCTCATAGACTGTACTCGAGTGCTGATCCAGGAGCACTGTTAGACTTACAATACCCTCTTGTTGGTATGAAATCGCCGAACACAGCGCGACAACCTATCCCAACCGTTAATAAACCCACTTTATACTTGTGTTTTGGTTATTGTATGATTACAGTAGCGTGCGCCCGACCTATACAGCAAAACGAGTCTTTACAACAGAGAGCTGCTGTAACTTGCCCTCTTTTAATTTCTGGGCCTTGAGGATTGCGTGTTAGAATTGCAGTCAAAAGCACAAACCCAACACTCGGTAAAACAATTACATGGCGGCCACCGCGGGCTCAGGAAGGGCTATAAACTGGCGTTAGGAGATCGACAGCCCGTCAAAATAACCCTTTATGCCAGGCAGGCTCGCCCACTGAAGAGCGCTCGCTGCCGCGCAACTCACTGCCCAGAAACCGTACTCACTCCCTCGCCCCCCCTACCGCTATACCGTACGTATTTCAGTTTTCCCGCCGAATCCCCGCACCGGCCTATGGCTGTGTTCCAGGACGATCCTCCTGTCCGTGTGTGGCCTCGGGGACGCTGAAAATTGCCATCGAAAACCGCTGCTGCCCACTGCCTGCAGTGTAGCATGGCCCTAAAGGGCAGCACAAGCTATGCATCCTGGTACCCACCTCCCGACCCCCCAGCATGTGCTATCCCAGTTCTAAGACACTCTCTATTGACTCAGCCTTCCCTGTTAGTCATTTCTGCTTGGCACAGGTGAGTCCACCAGCAATGGGTTCAGTGTTGAAGATTGTTAAAAAGGACAACATTATTCTGTATGTATTTTCGTTGGTCTTTCACCTTTAGGAGTCTAAGCACTCACCTTAAATGAAAGATAAATGCAAGTTTAAGTAATCACTGGGAAATACTCTCTTGAAATCGGAGTGCATCCCGTATTACCAAATGTATGTACTACAATGTTTTGCCCAACCCACGGGGTTGCACCGTTGTGAAAAGACTTGAAAGACATGTATGTTTAATAATATGACCGTAAGAAAATAAGAATTACCCCCCCCCAAGGTGATCGTAACATCGGGTTTATCACAGAATTTGAAGCAGTAGTGGAAACGATTGTTTTCTCATGATAACCTTGTTAAATATGGAAAGTGTAAAAGTTTGGTTTACACTCAAATTGCATCATGGAATATGTAGTGTGTTAATTTTCCTAAGAAAGCTCTTGTATGCTACCGCCGATGACGAAACAAAAGCGACTGGGCGCACTAATTGACAGTCATTTAAATGTGGGAGGGACAACCATATAGGTAATGATTCTTTTGTGATGATGAGAAGGAAGAGCGGGTAGAAAGCGTTGTGGCAGGTACGTGCACAATAATGTTGGTTTGAATAGGAGTGAGGTGAAGATAGAGTGGACAACTTATTCGATATTAAGCAATGTAAGAAAGCATTTGGAAACAAACATTTTCCGTAATGAGAGTGAATGGAAGTAAAATCGAATTAATTGTTATACATCGAGGATAATGGGCATATTACATTATTACATTTTTTCATGAGGATATTTGCAGCAAAATGTTAAATTATAAGCAGTAACAGGCTATCATTTCTATTGTTTACAGTGTTCCCTGACGAAGGGCACTGCGTTGCCCGAAATGCATTGGATTTAATAAACACTGCCATTGATGAATCACGCATTTGTCAGGTTCGTACATGAGGTCCGGAGCGGCACTGTTCGAACTTTAAGAAGCATGAAAATTGGCGCATGATTCCTTGTGGGGATTTACATTACTAAAGTCATTTTGAAAATCACGGAGAAACATGGAGAGTACAATTAAAATGAAACTTGATTAAAGGTGGAGTAATTAAGCACACAAGTTGGCCAAAGTGGCGTATTTTGCAGTGCATTTGGCAGGGGCGTAATGACGCCTCATTTCATAGCAATTTTGATGTTCCAGTGCCGTCTGGGCAAGGCACGATCCAAGTCGCACGCACACCTTGAAAAACAGATGACTGAACATTATTGAAATCGGAGTGCATCCCGTATTACCAAATGTATGTACTACAGTGTCTCTGTATTGCCAGGCTCCATCCAATTTTTGAGGGGTATTTTGCCACTCAAAGGACCGAGGGTAACAATGTATTGGTCTCAGTTGGAGACCTCACCGTCCTAGTAACCTTCGTTCCTCCCGGTCCCCGGCTCTTCACGAAGACACTCTCATACACCGACAAGGAGAAGCTACTCTTCCCTTGAAAGACAAATAGGATAAGGACTTCCCTCCTATAATTCCCCACACATAGAGGGGGATACGAAATTTGCCCTGAAGAAAGTCCTGGACCTTTACGGCCCTTGTGGACTGAAACATGTTGGCTCTTACACTAGAGTCTTAGGACCATCAAAATCTAAAAAGACCCGTTTTTTATAATTTTTTAATAACACGATCTGACCCAAAAATAAAGGGAAACCAGGGGTCAGATTTAGTTTTTTTTATATTTAAGTCCCCCTGTCGTCATCTAACTAAGAGCTACCCAACACTGTGGTTGAGCCCACCTCGCCTTTTAGGGGTCGGGGTGACCCGATGATGAAGCATGACACCACTAGGGTGTGTGAGGGTAACTAAAAAGAACTAGTTGTTTTTTCCCCTTAGATAGCAGGGACATGATTAGTATGATCCCATTTCCCTAAGTGGCTAGGTGCATATTCCATACCACATTAGATGTTTATCTTTACAAAACACACTATTCGAGAACTGGTCTCGAATTGAGTGTTATTGGAATATTTTTTGTGATTTAGGTCTCGTGGGGAGGATATACTCCAGTCTCCTTCCTCTCAAAACCCCTCTGACCACTGGTGAATTTACCAGTGATCCCTTGTGTAATTCATTGGGTAGCTCTACCAAGTACCACCCATCAGATTAGACTAATGCATTTTAGTGCTGGTATCACTGCACTAAAATGCATTCGTCACTCATTCATATCTACAAATTGCGAATGAAGCACTGCGGCCTGCACATAATTAAAAAAGAAAAGCTATGCTGCTGCACTCCCTGTGCAATTCATTTACCTGCCTCGGAGCTCACAGTAGATGGCCTCAGGCAGGGCCGGACTGGGAACCACAACCTGCCCTGGCAAAGTGCTCGGCCACCCCCCCTACCCACTCGGGGGTGTTGGAGGGGCCGCCGAGCTCTTTGCTGGGGCCGGTTTTCGGCCGATTTTGGTACAGGGCCGATTTTGCAGCTATGCCCAAAACCGGCCCCCACCCGTGCGGCGCACCGGGGGATTGCCTGGTGCCCGCTATGGCCAGTCCGGCCCTGTCCTCAGGGATTTGAACTGTGTCTTTTGACACGTTTTCGAAATGGCACCGGATATAAAAAACACACAAATCTGTCTTGTTGAGGGCCGACTTCAGCCTCTGAGACAAGTGGTTCCAGTGTATTCAGTACCGGGTGCATTCTTCCCTGGAGGCCGAGACAGAATCCTGGGTGCACGGCCCCGGGCCCAGCTCACATGGATTCGGGGCTGCTTTTGATGTTTTCCAAACAGAGCGCATATTCGTGTTGAATGTCCAGACCGCAGTCTCAGGCTGGATTCACAATTTTCTTAACTGCTGCTGCCCCTGACTGGACAAGTGGTGCTGTTTGCGACCCATTTTGATTAGAATGGGCATTGCCACCTCAAACCATGCACTCTTCTCTGGTCAGCTGCTGCAGAAGCCCCTGGAAATCATGGTTTGTCAGCCCTTCAGGCCTCTGTTGTGGCTGGCACAGGCCGATGCAGGAGAACTCTTGTCTTGCTCTTGCCACCTGGAATTGCTGCTGCAGCCAGAGCGATTACAGTAAGGAGCAGCCATGCCCTTCTTGACATGTGCCCCCCTGAGTGCCCTCCTGCTTTTGGAGGTTTGCTGGTGGCTATGCCAGTCACTGTGAGAGCTGGCGCCGAGTGCCTAAAGACCGAGTCACTGCTCTGAAGACAGGTTGAGTGCCAAGCCATGCCCTCCCACAGCAACGTAACTCTTTAGCTGCATATTAGATGCAAAGTAGTACCGTACTATCTGCAAAGAAGAAAGCCAGCATCATCTCTTTCAGTGCTGCAGCCTGCCCTCTTTGACTGGTAACTGACTGCTGTTTTCAGTGAGGGACTCCACAGACAACAGCTACATCGACCATCCCGAGGCAGCATATATTTAACCACCGCTGTCAGTGACGCCTCTTGGTAAGTCAAAGATAATGTAGTGATTAAGGTTCCTGCTGGAGAAGGATTGACGTTTTTGGTAGTACAAGTTTTAACTCACCAGTAGTACAGAGGGTTAACATGCCTGCTGGAAAGAATGTGTATTTTGCATGTCACAGAACTGTATTTTATGCGGATAGCTCAGAGGGTTACTGCTTTGTAACAGAGATCCTTTGGTTGCTTATGATTAATAAATGACAATCCTATTCCAGACAGTGGCATAGAAACTGTCATTAGTTAGTTTGGGTAAAACTGCATTATTATTAGTAAAGACAAGCACAATTACTGTGGTACATTTTAAACCCTGACTTTGTGCTTTTCCAGACCACTATTAAAATATAATGACTACCTATCTATAGATGACATGATCTTACACCTTTTAATCCTCATTGGATTTTTGTTTTACATTTCCTAGGATGATTCATTGTCTCTGTACAATGTGTATGTGGTATAAAGTGCTCTGGCAGCCATCACTGGTATGAGCAGGGCTATAAAAACAAATGAAATGTTTGTGAGAGAGGAACTGAACTATGGAGAGATAAGGGGAACTAAGGGCGAGTAGTAGTAAGGGAACCCATGGTGAAGGAGGTTGGACGGGGGCATCATACAAGTTTGTTGCACTGGGCACCACCTGTGCTAATGCCAGCTCTTAAAGAGTTAGTCAGTGATGCTTTCACTGTGCTGTTTGACATTGTTATTTTTGTGTAGTTGGGAAAGTTTAATACTTGGTCAGTCATGGGAGGTAGTAAGTGGTGCGGGGGAGGGAGTGGGGGGGGGGCTTCTAAAAACGTTTGGGAGCACCTGCCCTTAATATTTTACAAATTAAGCACTGCAGTCCAGGCTGAGAACTCCACACAAAAAAAGATTCGACATCCCTATCTTTATGGGCAGAGTTCTCCGCCCCAACTTGCAGCCATAATAATACTAAATCAGAGTTTATGAATTTTAAAGCAAACATAAACTTACACAAAGGCGTAACTTAAACTTTGAGAATCAGGCACAAAGATTTGTTTGTAGATATCTAGAAGTTCAACGACTATGGTTAACAAGGTTATACTGCCATCTAGTGGTACAATGACATTAGTTTTCTGACGGCTCAAGAATCATAGATGGCCAGGAAATCACATGTTAAGAAACAACCACAAAAACATTGGGATCTGATATAAGGCAATCGCAAAAATAAAAACACTCACCAGGATATTATAAAACAGTAGTAAGTCAAGCAGCCCTCTCGACAACCACCTTCCGGGATAAATAAGAAACGTTAAAAAGATGGATGATTGAAAGGAACCAGGTATCCAAAATGGAAACGTGTGACACCTTTTGTGAAACCTCCACAAAGCCAAGGCAAGAGAATAATCTGGATCAAGCACAATCGACTTCCTGGACAAACGTGAAAATGCAACAAAAGTTAGAAAACCAGCTGGACATCGTAGTGTCACCATTAGAGCAGCAACTGAAAGGTATAATAAGACCAAGGAAACAGATTAACAGACTAAATACTGAAAACAGGGAACACTAAGTACTGAAAATATGGCCAAATACAGTGCTGTCCAGTGCAATCTACAATGCTGGAATATTTGAGATTTTTACGGGAAGAAAGGAAGAGCTTCCTTTTTCTTGGAAAAATCTACACGAGAAGCAACCCAAAAAAATGATTTATTCCATCCTGCACAAAATAACCCAAAGCCTTCATCGATGACTAAAATATTATACTCAAATTCCAAACAGGATTTCTTTGAAGATATATGACTACTGCAAAACTGTGCCCTTTCATAAGCATTAATACATAAGCACATCCACAGAATACATACAAGACGATATTTTCATACTTTCTAGGCTTCCAAAATGTATTTCACTCCATCTGGCACAAAGGGCTCCTGAGCAAATCTCTGAACTGGTATAAGGGTCGATGAAAGTAATGTCAATCTGATAGAGGACAATGTAAAAAATAAAAAAATAAACAAACAGCAGTAGGACACGGACGAACAAGGATGACAAAGATATGGCCTTGGTCCAGCTCTGCTGAATACATAAAAACAAGAATGTATGAAATCCAAGTCCAGGCGGAACCGAGCCAATACCCGTAAATTCAAGAGGTGAAAAGTCTGCAAACCAAATTCAATGAGAGCGCAAGCCTGATTGATGCCGAGGAAAAGTCACCTTGAGAAACATTCCGTGTTCACTTAATATTAAGTATATTATCACGTCATTCCAAGAACGATTTAGGCCAGGGCTCTTAACTATCACTCACACATTAATTCTGCAACAACTGATCACACAATACATCACACAAAATAAGGCAAAGCTGTACACAGGCTTCCCCGAATACTCCTCTATGCTTGACTGTACTTCAAACTAGGGTCAAAACTGGATAGAACTCACGCCTAGTTTGATTTTTCTTCCTATGTAAGGATGACTCCTGTTACTACTCACCTCAAACGCACTAAATGGGATCTTCATAAGGACAGCCTGTCATTTCCAAAATGTACATAAAGATTCCAGTAGCATAGTTGTAGTAAGTCTTTTTACAGGCGGTAAAGGTGACAGAACACCCCTACATTTGATGGGGACTTAGCAGCTTTTCCTGTGGGAACTAAAGAAAACACTCCAAGTGCTAATACACAATTCTGGCAAGATTAATCAAACAGATTGCCAGCATTGCAGGCGACCCACAGGAATATATGTTTAAATGTATAGTACCAAACTATCGAACATTAAATATTGTGGTACAAAATATTGCAACAAAAATATCGACAATAAAAATATTGACAAGGTAAGTATATACGTGTAAGTATTGGTTTATTGTAATTAACTTCACACACACACTCACACACAGACACATATTGTGGCCTTGAGAATGGTACATCTATACTCACCTATACATATATACCGAAGAAGGATCCGTGACAACAGGGCTCTGGGCTGAAGTATTTATTTTAATAAAAAGGTCCCCACCAGCCAGGAACAAGGATCCACAAGAGGTGAGTGGCAGCAACTGAAGATCTGCCAATTCAAATTCCAAAGACAACTGAATACAATCAAATGATGCTTGAGCAGTGTAAGGGAACACAAAGGTAGAAAAACAACTCGCGCTACCACGTAACAATATTTGTAAGAAAACATGTGAAAACAATGGCTAACTAAAACATGATAAATATTCTGAAATGATAACATCTTAATAAAACACCAAACATATCCTCCACATAATATATAATAGAAATAAAGAAAATAGAGAGAGGGAGAGAGAGAGAGAGACAAAGGAATAAGAAGGGAAAAAGAAGAAATATAGATATATGTGAGCAAGGCAGGAAATGGCGAAACGCGTAACAGCTTAACGAATAAACAAGGAACAGATGATCTAAGCCCCTGTGTCGGTGTCAGTTTCTGATTGGGGAAACTGGAGTTGGGGTATATATATATTTCCTCCAAGTTACTCCGTTTACCGCTCCCAATCTTCGGGGTGGCGTGAAACCGGTGGAGAGAGCCGGTAATTAATATTCTAAAAGACTGCCGTTACATTCACGCTCTTAGAGTCAGACCCATTTTTGCTGCACTTTCCTGGTTGTCGTTGGTCAGTCTGACTCTGAGAGCGTGATAGAACTCCGGTCTTTTGGAATATATATATATACAAGCTGAGGCCCAATTGCCGCCTTGATGAGTTTTATTTCAGCAGTAACACCCAACGCGGTTCGGAGCCGCAGCCACTTGTTCACGTGAAAAAGCGGCTGCGGCTGCGAAACGCGTTGGGAGTTACTGCTGAAATAAAACTCATCAAGGAGGCAATTGGGCCTCAGCTTGTTGTCATTTTGATACACTGAAGACAGCGTTCTGTTGGATATATATATATATATATCACCTACTGGCGGTCGCCAGTAGGTATATATAGTTAGGATTTTTTTCCTATGGGATTTCTGAAAATTCTATGCTGAATAACTTTGGCATTTGTGGACGGAATTGGCTGAAATTTTAGGAAAATGGCACATTTTGTTTCTGAGCAGCCCCTGAAAATTTGGGGGGGTTCGTCAAGGGGGGGCCGAGAAAAAAGGGGGTCCCAAAACACGTTTTTCCCATTCATTTTTCCGTAGGGCGGTTGGAATCACTTTTAGCTCGAACGGCTAAATGGATTTACACGAAACTTGGCAAAATTGTAGATTTGGTTTGCCCGACGTGCCTTTGCTATGTCTCAATATATGTGCTCCAGTGGATTTTGAGAAATTAACATTTGAAAAAACAGATATATCTGTGACAGCGTCCCGGTTAGCGCCCCGGTTCGCGTACCTGACGCGTAACGGAACTTCGCGAGGAGAAGCGGATTGGCTCCCCGGTGACTGTCAACATTCTAAACAGTCCAGAGCGGCCGCCATCTTGTGTCTCGGTAGGATCGAGACACAAGAGGTGGAAAAAACAAAGTGGGAAATGAGCATAAGGGGGCAGAGTACATCCTCCCTGACCCCCTAGGTTTGATGAGGGGGCTTTAAAAGGGCCCCGCGGGGCAAAAAAAAAAATTATTATCGTTTTTTTTGCGGGGGAGCGCCCGGTACGCGCACCGGGAAGCGGTCCTGGGAGCGTCATATACGGAAAAAAGAATGAAAGAATGTTCAAATATTGTATGTTTATTGATTGTTCTTTTTGTTGTATTTTTTTATTTTTTTATTTAACCCCTTCGATGCTCATGACGAGCTCAGCTCGTCATGAGGCACAGTTGAGCTGTGCTTATGACGAGCTGAGCTCGTCATGAATAAATGAGCTTTCAAAAAAGTCAGCACCGGAGGAGAAAACCCTTAGCAGCCAAGGTGTTAAGTACCAACATGTAGGTACCAATGCAGAGTCTAAAAATAAATATACACCGTTTTCTTTGGAGATATCTTGCATGTTGTTTCAGAAGTTATTGTGGTATATGGATTTCATAGCATAGTCTGTGAGGAAAGCAGAAAGAACATGGAGGCAGGAGATGATAAAGAGATGTTAAATACACATTGGAGATAATATAGTGGGAGAAAGGAAGTAACTATGAGCAAACTTACTATGTAACACAAAAAAAGTTGCACAGTATATTTTAAGTCTCAGTTTATATTTTATCTTTTTGGGTACTATTTCATAATTTTCATATTAAAAAGAATAATGTCTCAAACAATTTTTACTTTTAAAATTTAAATTTATTGTTCTGATTTTTCATAATCTAAGAGAATTTGTAGCATTAAATCATCAGGAATGTCCTCCTTTTCATTCCAAGAATCACATTCACATTCTTCAGCACATTTAATTAATTCTTCGTCTAATGTGTCATCCAAAAAGTCAATTTCTTCATTTTCTTCCTTTGGATTGTTTTCAATCTTAATTTGAAAGGAAATATTATTTTCTTTCTGTTGTGCTTCCATTTTCTTGCTGTAAATTGCATTAAAAAAATTTCAGTGGAGATAGGGCACTGTTGGGTTTAAGTTCACACAGGTGCTTGTGAGTTTTTAACAGTGAAGTAATCTTTTGGCAGTGCATGGTTTCAGGCAGGAAGTAAAACTATTAAAAAGTGCCTGTGATGAAGCCTAAGTAAATTCATAATTATACCACAGAAGCCTAACTCAATCAATAATTTAAATAATTAAGTCTTTCTCAATGACTAACTCTTATAGTGGGACAGTATGTAACTATCTGAAAATGTTTCCCATATTTAATTTAAAGTGCATAACATAGTTCTCCTTTCAAATTTTTAAAATTATATCTTACCTTTGAAAAAGAAGTTAAAGTTCACAGTCAAAATGCTCTTGAAATGTACTTCAGGAAGTAGTAGTCAAAATGGCTGTGTTTCTCTCTCTTTCTTTATATATTCAGGTGCATAACCAATCAAATGTCATGAAATAATAGTAGAAAATGAAAGTAACATTTTAATTGGTTGTCAATTCTAACACTTCATATGTGTTTCTGTCATGTAATTTACCTCAGGATATTTAGTCAGTCCTACAGCATAATTTTCTCAATGGAATTCCATCAAATTTGGGTAAATGGTAGGGACTGCTATGTAGTAGGGCCTATTCTATATTTGATGAAAGTGTCTCCAGTGGTTTTTCTGTAAATTACTTTCCCACCTTTTTTTAGCGAGCGCTCACCGGTGCGCACACCGGTACGCGAACCGGCAGCGTTACGGGAGTCCACCATTTCGTGTATCCGTAGAATTGAGACACAAGATGAAGGGGAAACAATGTTCGGAATGGGTAGAAGGGGGCATGGTAGACACTTTGTAACCCTCTAGGTTTTCTGAGGGGGGCTTAGGACGCTCATATAGGCAAAAAAAAAAAATTTAACAATTTCGCTGGGGAGCGCCCGATACGCGCACCGGTAAGCGCACCGGTAAGCGAACCGGGGAGCGTACTTTGATGAAAAATAGTGAAAAAAGTTAGAAAAAGATTAACGTTTAGAATGATCAGAGGTAGGGTAGCTCTGAAAAGAGCTATTGGGTTCTGTGGCTGATTTAGGTACCTACAAGTAGGTTCCAATGCACAGTTTTAAATTCAGGGGGAATATTCTATTCCCCTCATCTGAGAAGTGCACATCATCTCCTCTGTAGATGTCTTGCATGTCGTAATGCAAGTTATTGTTGTATATTGAACCCATTCTAAAGTCTCTCATGTAAGCAGAAAAAGATTTATTCACATGTTTCCGTGCTTTCTCAAATTGTGGACAAAATTGGTTGGACCAGTTCCATTTCTGTCTTTGGCATATATTGGAATATACCAAGGCATTTTGGGGAAAAAGTGTCATCAATTGATGAAAGGTGTCCTTTAAAAGCATTTCCAGACCAACCCCAGTCATAGTGCCCAAATCATGTCCACCATAGTGCACTATTAAGAGGTCAGGGTTTGGCACATTCATAAAACAAGTATAATTAAAACATATAAAATATATTTTTCATTTAAAAGAAGAATACATTTTACAGATTTTGATATTTGCTATTAAAAAACCATTGAAATTCACTGAAAAAACCATAGGTTACATACCATATATAGTTAGGAATTAGCATTTACAAAACCTTGAAAATTAACTGAAAAAACCATAGGTTAAAGACCATATATAGTTAGGGATTAGCATTTACAAAACCTTATTTTACTCACACAAAACCATTGAAATTCGCATATATAGTTAGTTGCACTAACTATATATCGCGCACCCGCAATCCACTGCTGATGATGTCACATATTACATCATTCATGACATGGTCAGTGACATCACTGATGACATCACTGTTGACAACTCAAATGACATCACTGACAACATCACTGATGACATCATTCATGTGATAATACGATGAACCTCTTCAGACTCTCATATAACCTTAGATACACTCAGTGTAAACAGACACTCACAGACTGTCACTCATCCATGGAGTTACTCACACACCTAGTCAGTCATGCAAAGAATCAATCACACCTCCATTTCCTCAACTATACAGTTATACACACCTTACTTATTCAAACATATACTAACACATATTTTCTCTTTTATACAATCCTTGATTAAAGTTCACAATGATCCATACTGCTACTCACACATTCACTGGCTCTTATGCACATTAATTTATATATGTCAACTCTCACATGTACTGTGTTTAACATATGTACTTACTTTGACATATAGCACTGAGATATCCATTCACTCACCAATACACTCATGCACACAGTCAACTGCCCATACAGCTGTTTCCACATGCACTTTTGAACCCATACATCTAGTGAATCAACTGCTCACACATCTATGCACAGAGTCATACACCTCCCAGCCACCCACACACATACTCAGTCTCCCATACAAATACTTGGGCAACCAATCAATAACCCATATAGTTACTCATATAGCTACTGATTAACACATGCAGCAGTTTACAGAACAACAGACATAATGATGCACAAATTAAGACAGTTTAGTCACTAACCCATGCACTCAGTGAGACACATTTAATCACTCTCTCATACAGTCAGTCATGCACCTACTAAATCCTTCATCCAGACACTTATACATCCACTCATTCTTCAATATGTAAGACATATTTTAACTTTACAGAAACATACAGTCACTGGATGAGGTCATCAGTGATGTCACTGACCATGTCATGAATGATGTAATATGTGACATCATCAGCAGTGGATTGCGGGTGCGGTATATATAGTTAGTGCAACTAACTATATATGCGGATTTCAATGGTTTTGTGTGAGTAAAATAAGGTTTTGTAAATGATAATCCCTAACTATATATGGTCTTTAACCTATGGTTTTTTCAGTGAATATATACATAGATAGATATATATAAACACATACATACATATATGTAATAAAACATAAGAAAATCATCGCATTTTTAGGGCATGTATTTATTTCTTTTGGGTCGTTCTAAATTTACATCAACTTTTTCCAAACAGGGCTCTCTAATAGATTCAGTAATGTTACCACTGGCATTCTTACTTGACTCACCCGAACCTCAAGCTCCAGAATTTTTTGGGGGAAGAATTCCCACTGGAAAAGAATGAGATATCACAAAGTCAGCTGAAAAAGAAGAAGAATGTGAGAAGGACAAAGGGTACAATTCAAACGTATCCACCCCTGCTCCTTTATTCAGACCATCCTTATGAATTTTTGATATTCTATTTAAGCTTCACCAAGAATTATTATTAAGTTTGGAAGATATTTTTCTTTTCATGACTATTTTGAAAACCTTAGAAAACTTGAATTCCCCTTTCTTGACATAAAACGGAAATTTGATTTGAGAAAAATCACCTACTGATAAATCCTCATTCTTACAAACTTGGTGAGTGTAAGACTCTGGAAGATCTAATTTGAAATACTTTTTTTCATTTTAGAATATTGTTGATATGTTTTAGAAGCTTAATGAGCATGAACATTATCACGAGCTGTTGGAACTGGCCCTTTTTGCAGGGTCATCCCCAAACTTTTTGCTTCTTCCTCCCTTATTTTTCCTGACCCGTGGCTGTTGGCAATAGGACTCTGCGCACTTTACCACTGCTGATCAGTGCTAAAGTGCATATGCTCTCTATGTAAATTGTTATTCTGATTGGATATACATGTTTGGCATATTTGTATCACCATGAAGTCCCTAGTAAAGTGCACGAGGTGTGCCAGGGCCGGTGATGACAAATGCTACTAGTGGGCCTGCAGCACTGATTGTGCCACCCACAGGAGTAGCTCTAAAATGGTGTCTCGGGCCTGCCACTGCAGCGCCTATGGGCAGTTTAGAACTGCCATGTTCTCCTGGTCCGCGTCCCCGCTGACCAGGCCTAACCCTTCCCTTTTCGTGCACATCAGTCACCCCTATGGAAGGCCCACGGTACCCCCCTGGGCAGGGTGCAGTGTATGTGAAAGGTAGAGCATGTACTAGTGCAGGTGACATGCTCTGGTAGTGAATTACAGCCATTTTCGTTTTTCACTATTGTAAGGCTATCTTGCTCCATAGGTTAACATGGGGGATGCTGGCTACAGTGGTTAACAGCATTTCTTCCCATAGGAACAAGATAGGACATAAGTATCTAGTATCCCTGAACTCAGAATTTAATAACGCATCTTTTAGGAAAGGTGGTTTTTAAATCCTGTGTTTGAGAACAGCACTTTTAGAAAGTTGCTGTTCTCTTGTCTGACCCTTCTGTGTGCCTGGGCCTGTTTGTGTATTGACTGTCTGGTTTGTGAGTGACAGGGGCTGGGGAATTCCCCAGGAGGCTGGATGAGTCAGCACTAGGCTGAATGAATGCATTGCAACTTGAGTGGTGGGAGGAGTTAGCACCTGGGCCTGAATAGGGCTGTGCCTGCCTGCCACAATGCTGGCTCCACCTCCTGCTGGGCGGCTGAGGACCCTGCCCCTCACTCTGAAAGGAAAGATGCAGCCAGCACAACAAAGTGCTCAGGATCAACCCAGAACTGGTTCAGACCGGGCTCAGGGCCCACATGCACAGAGAGAACAAAGACTTTGGGGTATAAGTACAGGACCCCTGACAACAGAAAATTAGATCATCCTGGAAATCAAGAAGGAACCTCTGCCAAGGAGAAAGCTGACTCTGAAGAAGGAAGACTGTCCTGCTGTTGCTCTGCTGGACTGACCTGCTGTTGCTTTGCTGCCAAGGAGAGGGGAAGGGCTTTGCTGTGAGCTGTGTCCCCTGTCTTGAAGGAATCTCCAAGGGCCCGAGAAGAGCTGGCTCCCTGTTTTCGAAGTCCCAGGAACAAAAGGACTTCACCCCCAGTCTCCCCGAACTCTGCTGAGAGAGTTCTGTCCTTCTTAGAGTGCTTGATCCAGTTGTGGGGCCTCTAGAAGTTGAACCTGAGCTGGGAAGCTTCAGACTAAGCTGAGAGACTTGTGAAGCTGAAAAGTGTTGCTTGCGGAGCCCATCCCCGACAGTGCGAGAAGTTTCCCGCCGCTACGAAGGTCGAGATCGGCGCAGCGCCTGACATCGCTGCCGGAGCCGTCGCACCCTTCGTTTGCGGGACGCACCAGACCGGTGCGGGAGAATCGAACATCGCTGCGAGTGTCGTCGCAGAGCCTGTCGTCTGGGTGAGATCGCCGCACCGCTTGCTTGCGGACCGCATCACGTCGCTGCGAACATCGTCGCAGAACCATCGCATCGAGGAGCTGCGAGAGAGAGGATCACCGCTGGACCGCGCATCGTCGCCCCGGAGATCGTCGCAGCCCCTACGAGATCATCGCATCGTGCCTTTGCGAGAACAGACTTCCCACGGAACCTACGCACCGGAATCCACGCAAGCTGCCATCCTCCCCATACAGACCGGATTCGTCGCCACACGCCCGCTGCTGCAGCGGGGCTGTCGCATCGCCTCCCCGGGGTCTCAGGAGTAACGCATCGCTTGTTTCCACCGCACCAGCTTCCTGCTTGTGGAACTTTGTTGCATCTAAAAGGTACTGTGAGTCAACGTGACGCAACTGTGAACTTTTCACGCATCCGTGGATTATTTGATCGTAACTTAAAGAACTTTGATTACAACCTGAAGAACTCTTTTTGAAACCATAACCTTGCATTGTGTATGTTGGATTTTTGAAGTTTTGGTCTTGTGTAGTTTAGAATAAATATCTTTACTTTCCTAAACTGTTGTAGAATCAGTTTGTGGTGTTTTCACTGTGTTACTGTGAGTGTTGGTACAAATACTTAACGCATTGCCTCTGGTTAGCCTAGACTGCTCAGGCCAAGCTACCTTGAGGGCGAGCAGGGGTTATCTAAGAGGGTTATCTCCTTGCCCTGACTAGAAGCAAGGGTCCCTATTTGGACAGTGGTACCTACCTCTGCCAACTAGAGACCCCCAGTTCTAACACGAGCCATATCATACATGGCCTCAAGATTGGTGCCAGGAATCTTCTCCTTAATCCAAGAAGGTATAAAACTTAAGCTTGGCTTTCTACACTTTAATAACATAAAAGTAGGAAGACCTGTGATAAAATGAGGAGATGTTTTGTAAGCCCAAGTTTTTTCAGACACATAATTTTATCCTCAACTCTATTGGCCAGAGAAGCTTGGGTTGATTTCCACAATAACTCTACTGAATCTCTAGACTAGACCTATCATATGTGGACAATACATTGCAGTTTTAATGTGTTTAATACCTCTTGCCCTTAGAAAATATTCAAAATCTTGATGGTAAACTGTACAGTTTTGTCAGAAACAATGCAATCTGGCAAGCCTTCCTTCTGAAAATACTCTTTTAAAAAATCAGTAACCGTTTTGGTGGTGGGTTGGGAAAACCACTTGATCTCTGCCCATTTTGAAAAATAGTCAATAAGTACTACAACATATAGTTGACCAGAATAAATGTTTTCATAAGGACCAAGTAAATCCACAACCAACTTTTGCCAAGGCCTAAATAGAAATTCAGACATACTGAATTCAACTCTTGAGGTAATTAATGATTTGTTAGAATTGGGATGAAACGCTGATTGACAAAAGTGGAATATGATAATCCATGTACAGCCACCAAAAGACTTGCCTAACTCTTTTTTTTAGTGGTGGTTTTACCCAAATGTCCTTTATGACACAGTTCTAATATGATGAGTCCAAGCCTTTTTTAGCAAATTCCAATGCTCCTTATTTTGTTGTGTAGCTTCTACCCACTACTCTTTGTACAATTTTCAGTCTACCCATCCAAGATAACCTCAGCGGTTGCAACAACACACTCCCTCACAAAATCAGGCATTTCCACAGAGGAAGATTCAGGCAATCTTGATAAGCAAAGCAAACACAAGGAGATGATGGACGGAGCGCTGAAACTTTTCAGACACTCACCCCCAGTCATAGATCTGGGTTGAATCCATCATCGTTCTTTAGCTCACTTCGCCACCCCAGTTCAGACGCAGCTATATGAAAATCAGTCTTGACCTTGTGCCTCATGGGAACAGTCCAGTCCGAACTGCCAAGCCATGTTTCCCCTGGACCGGAAACAAGCATCTAAAGCATATGCTTTATAACACGATGCGGTACAAAAGGGGGTGGTGATGGACGGAGCATCTGAATCAATCAAACACTCACACCCAGTCAAAAGATCTGGGTTTAATCCATCACCGTTCTTTAGACCACTCTGCCACCCCAGTTCAGACATGGCTATATGCAAATCAGTCTGACCCTGTGCCTCATGGGAACAGTCCAGCTCGAACTGCCAAGCCATGCCTTCCCTGGACCGGAAACAAGCTTCCCAGGACCGTTTTCTGGCATTCCAGCTGTCTTCAGCCCGGCTTGCTTGAATCCAGTGGCAAAGTGAGCAAGGTACTCACGTCTGGGCATACCCTGCCACACTTATGGTGGCCAAAAGCGGTACAAAAGGGGGTGGTGATGGACAGAGCATCTGAATCAATCAAACACTCACACCCAGTCAAAAGATCTGGGTTTAATCCATCACCATTCTTTAGCCCACTCTGCCACCCCAGTTCAGACATGGCTATATGCAAATCAGTCTGACCCTGTGCCTCATGGGAACAGTCCAGCCCGAACTGCCAAGCCATGTCTATCTTCCCTGGACCGGAAACAAGCTTCCGAGGACCGGTTTCTGGCATTCCAGCCGTCTTCAGCCCGGCTTGCTTGAATCCAGTGGCAAAGTGAGCAAGGGACTCACGTCTGAGCATACCCTGCCACATTTATGGCGGCCAAAAGCGGTACAAAAGGGGGTGGTGATGGACGGAGCATCTGAATCAATCAAACACTCACACCCAGTCAAAAGATTTGGGTTTAATCCATCACCGTTCTTTAGCCCACTCTGCCACCCCAGTTCAGACATGGCTATATGCAAATCAGTCTGACCCTGTGCCTCATGGGAACAGTCCAGCCCGAACTGCCAAGCCATGCCTTTCCTGGACCGGAAACAAGCTTCCGAGGACCGGTTTCTGGCATTCCAGCCGTCTTCAGCCAGCCTTGCTTGAATCCAGTGGCAAAGTGAGCAAGGGACTCACGTCTGAGCATAACCTGAAACACTTATGGCGGCCAAAAGCGGTACAAACGGGGGTGGTGATGGACGGAGCATCTGAATCAATCAAACACTCACACCCAGTCAAAAGATCTGGGTTTAATCCATCACCGTTCTTTAGCCCACTCAGCCACCCCAGTTCAGACATGGCTCTATGCAAATCAGTCTGACCCTGTGCCTCTTGGGAACAGTCCAGCCCGAACTGCCAAGCCATGTCTTCCCTGGACCGGAAACAAGGTTCCGAGGACCGGTTTCTGGCATTCCAGCCGTCTTCAGCCCGGCTTGCTTGAATCCAGTGGCAAAGTGAGCAAGGGACTCACGTCTGAGCATAACCTGCCACATTAATGGCGGCCAAAAGCGGTACAAAAGTGGGTGGTGATGGACGGAGCATCTGAATCAATCAAACACTCACACCCAGTCAAAAGATCTGGGTTTAATCCATCACCGTTCTTTAGCCCATTCTGTCACCCCAGTTCACACATGGCTATATGCAAATCAGTCTGACCCTGTGCCTAATGGGAACAGTCCAGCCCGAACTGCCAAGCCATGTCTTCCCTGGACCGGAAACAAGCTTCCGAGGACCGGTTTCTGGCATTCCAGCCGTCTTCAGCCAGGCTTGCTTGAATCCAGTGGCAAAGTGAGCAAGGGACTCACGTCTGAGCATACCCTGCCACACTTATGGCGGCCAAAAGCGGTACAAAAGGGGGTGGTGATGGACGGAGCATCTGAATCAATCAAACACTCACACTCAGTCAAAAGATCTGGGTTTAATCCATCACCGTTCTTTAGCCCACTCTGCCACCCCAGTTCAGACATGGCTATATGCAAATCAGTCTGACCCTGTGCCTCATGGGAACAGTCCAGCCTGAACTGCCAAGCCATGTCTTCCCTGGACCAGAAACAAGCTTCCGAGGACCGGTTTCTGGCATTCCAGCGGTCTTCAGCCCGGCTTCTTGAATCCAGTTGCAAAGTGAGCAAGGGACTCACGTCTGAGCATACCCTGCCACACTTATGGCAGCCAAAAGCGGTACAAAAGGGGGTGGTGAGGGATGGAGCATCTGAATCAATCAAACACTCACACCCAGTCAAAAGATCTGGGTTTAATCCATCACCGTTCTTTAGCCCACTCTGCCACCCCAGTTCAGACATGGCTATATGCAAATCAGTCTGACCCTGTGTCTCATGGGAACAGTCCAGCCCGAACTGCCAAGCCATGTCTTCCCTGGACCGGAAACAAGCTTCTGAGGACCGGTTTCTGGCATTCCAGCCGTCTTCAGCCCGGCTTGCTTGAATCCAGTGGCAAAGTGAGCAAGGGACTCATGTCTGAGCATACCCTGCCACACTTATGGTGGCCAAAAGCAGTACAAAAGGGGGTGGTGATGGACGGAGCATCTGAATCAATAAAACACTCACACCCAGTCAATAGATCTGGGTTTAATCCATCACCGTTCTTTAGCCCACTCTGCCACCCCAGTTCAGACATGGCTATATGCAAATCATTCTGACACTGTGCCTCATGGGAACAGTCCAGCCCGAACTGCCAAGCCATGTCTTCCCTGGACCGGAAACAAGCTTCCGAGGACCGGTTTCTGGCATTCCAGCCGTCTTCAGCCCGGCTTGCTTGAATCCAGTGGCAAAGTGAGCAAGGGACTCACATCTGAGCATACCTTGCCACACTTGTGGCGGCCAAAAGTGGTACAAAAGGGGGTGGTGATGGACGGAGCATCTGAATCAATCAAACATTCACACCTAGTCAAAAGATCCGGGTTTAATCCATCACCGTTCTTTAGCCCACTCTGCCACCCCAGTTCAGACATGGCTATATGCAAATCAGTCTGACCCTGTGCCTCCTGGGAACAGTCCAGCCCGAAATGCCAAGCCATGTCTTCCCTGGACCGGAAACAAGCTTCCGAGGACCGGTTTCTGGCATTCCAGCCGTCTTCAGCCCGGCTTGCTTGAATCCAGTGGCAAAGTGAGCAAGGGACTCACGTCTGAGCATACCCTGCCACACTTATGGCGGCCAAATGCGGTACAAAAGGGGGTGGTGATGAACGGAGCATCTGAATCAATCAAACACTCACACCCAGTCAAGAGATCTGGGTTTAATCCATCACCGTTCTTTAGCCCACTCTGCCACCCCAGTTCAGACATGGCTATATGCAAATCAGTCTGACCCTGTGCCTCATGGGAACAGTCCAGCCCGAACTGCCAAGCCATGTCTTTCCTGGACCGGAAAAAAGCTTCCGAGGACCGGTTTCTGGCATTCCAGCCGTCTTCAGCCCGGCTTGCTTGAATCCAGTGGCAAAGTGAGCAAGGGACTCACGTCTGAGCATACCCTGCCACACTCATGGCGGCCAAAAGCGGTTCAAAAGGGGGTGGGGATGGACGGAGAATCTGAATCAATCAAACACTCACACCCAGTCAAAAGATCTGGGTTTAATCCATCACCGTTCTTTAACCCACTCTGCCACCCCAGTTCAGACATGGCTATATGCAACACGATGCAGCTAATGCCAATCCGAATGGAATGCTTATATATATATTATATATATATATATATATATATATATATATATATATATATATATATATATATATATATATATATATATATATATATATATATATATAAGCTCTATCAGGAGAAATGAAAGTACTTAGACATCTTGAATCCTCTTACAACTCTATCTGGTGATAGGTATACTTAAGATCAAGAGTTGTGAAAAACATGGCTCTACTAGTCTGAGCAAGTAACTAATGGAACTTTGGAAGAGCATACTAATGGACCAAGAACTGTTTGTTGTGAGATCGTAAGTCCACACATTAACTCAATGTGCCAATATTTTCTTTTCACAAGACCAATGGGAGAAACCCACTCAGAACCATCAATTGCTTCAATAACCCCATCATTTTGTAATGGTTAGCAAAAGTAGGCAATTAAGTTCATTTCTGGCACTTAATAGAACATCCCTTAGTTTATGTTTGACTGGAATTGCATCAGATTTTAGGGTAATTCTGTGCGTGAATCCCTTCAGCACCCCCAGGTTTAGTGAAAGACATCTTGAAATTGATTAAGAATTCTGTCTACACCTTGATGAATTGTCATACAATAAATTGGCAATTTTGCTGAAAAATCCAAAATTAGACATAAATTCCCCTTGTGTCTCCAACCCAAAACGTGTTTGCCATTTTCATCAACATAGATCTTCCCCAATGTGGTGTAAGACTCAAAGGAAATAGCAGCTACAAAGTAGCCTAATATGTTTATAATGAAATTGCCATAGCCAAAGGTAATTGTCTTACAATTTTATATCCATCCACCATTTGTTAAAGAATGTATCAGATTCTGAGGAAAAATGTGAGCCAGAGTCAACCAGCATAATGGACTTAATCCCATCAATCGTACTCTCACACAATGGAATATTACATGGCTTTCTATCGACCACAGAATAATCCCCTTCATTCCCACCGATCAGAACTGTACTTTCTGTCCCAACTTCTTCCAAATGAGATTCTATGACATTTTCTTGGATTGCATGAATAACACGTTGTGATCTGTACTCATATGAAAAGTGACAAACCTTACCACATTTGAAACAGTCTTTATTGTTAGCCAGAGTTTTACAGTTGTTTAATGAACATTAGAGCCACAATTGGAACACTTTCATTTACTCCCATTAGTGTAAATCTTCTTTTTAAATAAACTTGTTTTTTTTTTTAATTTGTGAATCATGGCAACATCAACATAACTTTCCTTTTCATCATTTAATAGTTTGCATGATCTAACAGATTTCTTCCAAAGCTGCCATATAATTATCAATGGGTTCCGTAGCTATCTGATGTCTTGAGTAAAAGTTAAATCATTCCATGACTATATGTGGTTCCACTGTAAAATACAATCTAAGCCTGTCCAATGCCTCCTTGTATTCATCATAGTATTCTACACCCTGAGCTGTAGTAAATGCCAGCAAATGATCAAAAATGTCTTGCACGTCTTTGCCTATAGAATGTAATAACAGTCCTTTCTTTTTTGCAACATTAAAAGAATCTCCATCAATAGCTACCATGAAATTGTTAATTATGTTAATTAACCTATCCACTTACCACATGCAATGGGCAAGTCACCTGGATTCTATAGTAGGGGAGGTGGATGAGTGTAGCACTGCTACATTTTGACCAAAAATGCACAATAGGAAAAATAATACAATACAATGAAGAACACACCAAGTAGAAATGTTGATAAAAAGTACCTGCAAATCAGCAGAAGTGCTATAAGCAAGATTTAGGATGCAGGAGGTTGTTGGAATAAAAGAGGAGTGCTTGTGACAGATGGTGAAGAAACAAGAACTATGCATGTAAAATACCAAATTCAAGATGGTGGCACATTTTAGAGGTAGGAGCTGGGTGGCTCATGGCAGACATATGCTATAAGCAAGATTTGGGATGCAGGAGGTTGTTGGAATAAAAGAGCAGTGCTTGTGACCGATGGCGAAGAAACAAGAACTATGCATGTAAAATACCAAATTCAAGATGGTGGCACATTTTAGAGGTAGGAGCTGGGTGGCTCATGGCAGACATATGCATGAAATGAAGGCTCTCAATAAAATCAAAATTGTGGGACGTTGTTAGTGCAGGTGCAGGATGGCTCACAACTAGTGAATGCAGCAAAAGGAGTTTGCAACACTGTATGATACCAGTAGGGGACAGTGCAGCTTAACAGTGCTTCTAGATGCCAGAAATCCCATAAACCCAAACCCAGAGAGAGAAAGTGCAAAGCTGGAAACAACATCAGAAGCTAAAGCAACAGACAAGGAATGAGTTGCACCGAATGAATTAGCACAGCCAAAACAGAAAAATATGTAGATGTGGTGAAAACCATGGCTATGGACCTCACAAGTCATCGCCAAAATGAGGAAGTAGCCATGACAACGGAGCTCTGGACTGAAGTATTTATGTTAATAAAAAGGTCCTAAACAGCCAGGAACAAGCATCCACAACAGGTGAATGGCAGTAACTGAAGATCTGCCAGTTCAAATTCTAAAGACAACTGAATACAATCGAATGATGTGTGAGTAGCGCAAGGAAGCACAAAGGCAGAAAAGCACACTACCATACAACAATATTTGTAAGAAAACGTGTGCAAACAATGGCTAACAAAAAAGTGTATAATGACTATGCTGAAATGGTAATGTAACAAAAAAACGTGAATTACGGATCCATAAACCTAACCAAGGGAGTGGGGGTTCAACTTAATGTGCGAAATGCACCCCTGTACTAAGAAAAGAAAAATCCTTTTCTTGAGTCCCCTCACTCACCACGGGTTACCTTTAGGTGACATGCTTCATCATTGGGGCCATCCCAAGCAGCTACTGTTTGGGGCACGCTACGACTTGCGGAATTATGTAGGAGCACTTTAATGTGAAAATATGTGTAGTGCAGTGTTGGAGGAGTGGTGTAAAGTGATGTTAAAAATACCTAGCTCAAGGGGAGGAGCCATGACACCAACTAAGATGGCCGCTTAGTCTCCGGGCTCCGCTGACCTCCGTCCTACGCTCCACTATCCTGCTGACAATCCTGCTTTCCTGAACCGGATCGGTGTGGGTGATCCGTCCCACACTCCAGTGGTGCAATCCCGGAGTTTTTCCTCCGTCGTGGAGCGATGATACGTAGAAGAACGTATTGAGGCCTAACCTGTCGGGGAGGCCGGGATCTCAAGTGCTGGCCCTGCCGGGTCCGAGCTGAACAACAACGGTCTCCGGTCCACTCGAACTTTTTCCCGATTGTTTTGCTACCATCAGCTGCCTGGTGCCCTGTAGCGTGTGAGGTGACGAGTGACGCAAGGTACTGTCTTGTGAGGGTCCCCGACCGGGGATCCGGCATCCATAACGCTGAGCCCCCCGGATCGGCGCCTCGCCGCGTACACTGCTTGCAGACCACCATTCCCTCCTAGCTTATTCCTGCTCCGTTTCCCTTTGCCCCGGGGAGGGCGCCTCTCCGTTGGGGTCACCATGCCTGCGGACAGAATAGGTTTCAAGGAGCGGGGTCGATCTGACCCGTCCTTGTTAACAGTGATGGAGGCACTTATGGCGCTTCAGGGCACTATCAACGCTCGGACTCATGCCTTGTTGTCTGCGATGGATGCAGTCACGGGATCGAGACCGGACCCTGACTCGACGCTTGCGACCCGGCAGCCAGCCCACTTCGCAATGAATGCTTCCGAGGCGTGTTTAGACCCGGCGGTGGAAACAGTGTTTGCCCCTATTGTGTCGGAATTGCCAGACTGGAGTGTGCCTGGACACCCGATTGAACTGTTGGAACCTTCGATCCTGTACCCCTCGGAACATTTATACATCCCCACTGTGGTATTTTCTACTTTGTACTGTATGCGGTTTTGGACTTTGTTCATCCCCCTCCTCCACCGGTCGTTCAAGATGGCGGATGAGGCGGAGATTGGACTCGGATATGGGGAGGGGCGATGGTGGTACCAGCAATCAACATCTCTGGGCTCCTGTTCTGCCGACTTATGGGACATTGTGTGTAAGGGACTTCCCTTCATTACCGACTTCAGTACATTTGATCGTAGGAGTCAGGGATGAGATCTTTGTCTGGGCTCTTCGAGGTGAATTTACGGTTGACGGGATTGCTTTACTGTCCTAACGGATTCCGGGGCAGGGTTGTCTAGGTTGGGGGCAGGTGACCGGGAGTCCGTAGCATTATGCCCTCCTCCGATTTCCCCTCTCGATTGGGGCTTTCTTACTTTTTTCTCTTTCCCTTTCTTCTATATTTCGGGCTCTGGTTGCTGGGCGACAGGCACGCTGCGTGGGGGGTGGCCGTAGTCATTTGCAGGGGTGCAGGGTGGGGGGGTGTGGGGGTGGGTGTTTCATTTTTGTCTTTGTTCTATGGCCTCTTTTTCTTCTTCTCTTCTCTTGCTTTCCTTTCCTTTCTTTTCCGGGTTAGTGTAGTGGGTTCGGCTCTCTTTGCAACCTCATCTCAATACCTGTGTCTCGACCTCTCCGGTGTCTGGGTACTGGGGGGCGGACAACAAAGACGGTGTGGATATTGATGATGTGCTGTTTATCCTGATGTCGTATGTTTAAACGCCGTTGATTGCTAGGGTAGCGACTATGGTATGGACGCATCATTTTCCTGTTCGCCCCCATTCCCATGGTCCGAGACACTATATGATACCTGATCCTTTCTATTTTATATCGAAAATGAAAACCTCCTATCCTGTTTCGCATCGAACTGCACTCCCAACCACTGTATTTGGTAGTCTGAGCTACTATGATCCCCAGGGACCATTGCTTTGAATCTGATTGTGATAATACGTTGAACTGCTTAGCGGCCAGCCCTGGGGGTTGTAGGCCCAGTTTTGTATATATGTGCAAATGTTAAATAAAGGTTTTCAAATAAAAAAAAAATACCTAGCTCGTGAGCTAATGTTTTATTCTTGCTCCTAGTTGGTATGGATAAAAAATGGGGTTAATATTAGGGGAAAAAGTAACAGTTATGTGATTACAGTCCCTAGCAATTTGTCCACATGTTTCAAGGTGTTCCCTAAACCTCTTCTTCAGGACCACATGGGGAACAACCCCATTCATACCACCCCATGAAAAAACCTATAATAAGGAAATACTATAATAAAGACAAACATATGCACACCTAATTACATTACATTACATATATCTAGGAGGGTGAACCTAACCTTAGCCTCCCTCTCCCCCTATTTTTGTTTATGCTGAAATGATAGCATCTAACGAAAACACCACAATACAATCACAATATTTTAGTCTTTTTGCTAAGATATTTTTGTAGCAGGATATTCTGGAGGTTGATATACTGACATACCAGTAAAGAGGAGTACTTAAAGTATGACTTGTAATGTCCAGTATTTATAAAGCGCGAACAATTGCCCTAAGGCAGCAAGGCGCTGGGGGCCCTCGGGAAGATTAAGCAAGCTATTGCCCAGAGTCGCATGGCGCTGGGCTGATCTGCCACCGGTACTGGGGATTGAACCATGAGCCCCCAGGTCCCGGCATCAGTTGCCCTGGCCGCTGCACCACACCTCTTCAGCACCTCTTGTATAAATCTCTGTGTGTTTTCCTGCCACTTTGACTCCCCATAGTCAGAAATGTATGCAACCTGTAGGAGTAGATCTGTGATACACTGATTTCCACATTTTTACATCTTTCTTAAAAATGCAGCTTTGAGTGAACTCAGGGAGTCAGCAAAAATATAAAATCTCTGCAATCTTCTACTTTATCAATGACTTCTGTGGGTACCATTGTCCTCTCCTAGCCGCACCCATCGCAGGGTCAGGGACTATGATTCAAAACAGCATTTCAAAACACAGTCAATAATAAAGACTGACTCAAACAGGGAGTTTGAGATCAGTAAAGTTTGAAACCATGAAAATTAATTTCAAGAAAATATTACAGTGACTACAGTAAGCAAAATTATATATATAGTAAGGTTTAATTAATTAGTCATAAGGTATATAAATCAATTGCCATAAAAGCACTTTAGCATTTAAGGTAGATGCAGCAATGTTCAAAATCTGAAAAACAGACATGATTTAGAATTCAGTGGATGATGTTCTCCATCACAGACATGGCAGATATCCCGCCTGCCATATGAAAAGTACCATTGGATATAATGCACTTGTAATACAGTGGCCGGGATATCGGTCGTATATGTGACAGAGTAACCCATCTACCAAACTCTAAATTAGGCCCTAAATCCAAAGGTTTTAACAATTCGACAGGGAAACAGATAGAATCCCTAGTAGAGACCCAAAAAGATCTGTCTCCTCCCCAATTTCAAGTTTTATTTAATAAGTATTACTATAGAAAGCAAAATAAATTGCACAGTCAGTATGGGGTAAGCAAATGTAGCAATATGACAACAAATTCTAATCCAGTATTATAAAACCTCACAAAATATCACCATTCAAACATTATCCCCCACAAATGTATAATAATTTGGGCTCTTCTAATCTAATGTCATAATCTAATGTCATTGGAGGTGTCAGAAGAAGTATGGTTATATAAACAATTAAAAGACTTTAAAGTGAATGAACTACAATGAACAACAGGAAAGCCTTGAAAGGTATCTAAAGGATGTCTTCAGAGTCCTTTCAGAACAACATATCATTGCAAAATAAACTATTTAAATGTTTCAGCATGCTGTGTGTGGCACAGTGAATATTATGAAACAGCAGCCATATTAATACAAAATGGGGTTGAGGTATAGTTTAGTGTAGGTTTAGAATAGAGGAGAAAAACATTGGGGCATATTATCAAGCCAGTGCGCTAAAATTATCGCTGCTTTATCGGCCGAAAACGGCCGATAAAGCGGCGATAATGGGCTTGATAATATGCTCTATAGAATTCCAATTGAAGCACATGTTAGATGTCTTCACATCTAACATGTGCTTCGATTGGAATTCCATAGAGCATATTATCAAGCCCATTATCGCCGCTTTATCGGCCGTTTTCGGCCGATAAAGCGGCGATAATTTTAGCGCACAGGCTTGATAATATGCCCCATTGTTCTCTATATTTAATCATTTTCATTTTAATTGCAAATGACTCATGTTAATAAGCACACATGATTATAATCTGGAAATAATTCCCACGCTACAATGATGCTCTCTGGCATGTCCTGAAAACTGTTTCTGCACTCTACAAATACTATAACAGGACAAAGCTATTATTAGTGCAGCAGGTGAAGTGACACCTGGGCCCAAAAGTATGAGGGACCCACTGCATCAAAGCTATGGATGTCTTTTACTATTAAACCAGGAGGAAGGGGGTACATTTTTTCCATGTTTGCACTAGGTCACATAGAGGCCTTCCCGCACCACTGTAATATTCATAAAAAGTAGATAATATGCTCCTTTTCATTGAATATTTAAAAAATAGACCTCTGTAGGATTTGTGATCTTGTGGCATACTATTTAAAATACCACCATGCAGAATATTAAGATTCAGTGTTATGGAACAGTAGAGCTGTTGATGAAGGAGCAAGCAGCAGCTTTTTCTGGTGGCTGAAGCTTCCTTTGAAAGCGCTTTTAGAGTAAGCCTCCATATTATCTGGCCACCTCATCTTCCAGTGTGCTTATTACAGAACACAATTGATTATTAATATGCTTTAATGTAATCTCCAGCAATTAAGCTTTATTGTATCTTTTACAGAAAAGTATGACATTTTTCTAAACCCCTGTGAATGGTATAGTAGCTCATGGGAACCTGGTGTGCTGGGTGCATGTGCAGAAAGGAACATGCTATGTTATCGGTAAGCCTGCAGATGAGTCATTTTACACTGGAAGGTAGTATGTGCAGTGTGAATGCACTCCTAGGGAATATAGAAACCAAATCAATATCTGTGATAGCCATAGCCACCGCCATATCCTCTGCAGGCTTACACATCCATTGGAGTTCATACTAAGCAACATGCTGCACTATATCCCATTCCATGTAACTAAAGTTCTGCAGATTACAGTGACAATTTATGAGGTGACCATGCTTGTCTAGTCATACAACCCAGCATGTTCAGGTGAACCCCCTTCTGAGTTTTGGACACATGCCTTTGTGAGGCTCTACAATTTTTAAACCACCGCATATGAGCAACGGCATCAAACTCCAAGTAAGGAAATTTCCCCAAGAATTTCTCTGAATCATATTTACTGCAAATATGAACACCCATTAGCAACCTAAGGCCTGTAGTCAATCGTTGCAGGTCCTACTTGGGAGCAAAGGATTGTTCATGTCAACTGTGATAATAAATTACAGAGTAATCCCCTACCATGACAACAACCAATAAACTCTTTGTCGAAATTAACAGAATACAGAGAACTGAATGCTTTATCTGTAAGGATTAATGCTCAAACATGAACCTTTCTTGACAAAAATAAGATGCGATCCAGTGGATTTGATCTTGTGGTCCTGGGTCCAAACTGTAACCTTCTCAGGATTTACTTTCTCAGCTGGATCATTTACCACCACTTACTTACTTACTACCTTGATCCTCCGATGGACCTTTTTCTTCACACTGAGGGGAAAGAGAGTTAGCATTGCTCTTCCGATCACATTCAATACATACTGCAACCAATTTGGCTACATAATGAAGATCAGGAATCGGTAGCCAATTTCGATGGTGTTTATTGCAAATTAGTGATCAAATTCAGGTATATTACTCGTAAAATCAGACTGTATAAGTATAGTATCACAACTGGAAGGCTAAGCTTCCTAAAATAGTTAAGACGAACAAGGATCAAACATAGAAGCGGGCTCTGTGGCCGAAATACAAAGCAACATTAATATCTGATAGGCAGAGTACAAACTAACTCAGTCCTGTCTAGGCATTAGAAATTTAAATCTCTCTGATACAGACAAAAGCACATAAATATTCATAGTACAAATCTGCAAAATACAATCAGAATCAGGCTGGTCAGGAGTCTTCAGTGAGTCAGGAATTGTTGGTCTAAATCGCACTTGGAGAAATTAATGTGACATGGGAAATGTCTCTAAAAGTCCATTTAAGGGGCCAGGGATGTGGGAGCTTTGGGAAAATAGGAGAATTGGTTTGGTTGGAGTCCAAGGAAGGTTCTGCATAGGGTCTGCAGAAAGGGTTTAGAAAAAAGCTCAGCATGCGGTCTGCAAGGAAGTCAGAAGTAATTTGCCCTCTTAATCCATAACGTTAGTTGTCAACTACTCTTTGGGTAAGTCATCAATAGCAATCAATTGTATTTCTTTCAAAATATCCATATAGTTGCACGTGGAAACATTGAAGAAAAGTCCCATGCTGAACATGGGAACATCAACTTGGTCCCACACTCATGGTTAAAAACAACAGTTCTCATGTGCTCACCGTTCTACTACATTCCGAGACATATACCTATTGATTGTTACTAGGACGTTTCTTTCTCAAAACTAACATGCAGTGAGAACACCTTCAAAGAAAGCAAGTCAGCAAAAAATGCAGAAAAACAGGGAGTTCTCCTGGGACAATGATTCAGTCCACTAGCGTAAAACAGGTAACTTAAGACATTAAGCCTATACTACACATTGATTTGTGTGTGCCCATTTAGACAAATACATGTACAATATTACTTTAGTTTACAACACATACATTCAATAGCAAGCAGTGAAATGGCATAACAACGAGTATACTTGTGAACTATATTTTAAAGGTAAATACATATAACATTAATGGATACATTGATGAAAGTTTATCGTTGGACCTATACAAACATTCTACACATATAGGGATCAGTTAAAGCTAAGAACTATTATCTAGATGTGCGTTATATAAGGCACATCGCACATTTCCATATCGCCGGCTATCGCCGCAATTTTTTCGACTTGTTACGACCAAGATGGTCGCTATCTCCTACTAGCTGTCGCTAACTGGTGTTAGCAACAGCTAGGTAATAGGGAGATAATTTTATCTCCGCTTTCTTGGCTTTTAAAGCCAAAAAAGTGGAGATAAACCCCCTTGATAATATGCCCCCTTGTGCTGTGTTATTAGGAGGGAGACAAGAGAAACACGTTGCTAGCTGTTAGCGACAGCTAGTAGGAGATAGCGATCATCTTGGGCCCCGCTTTGCATGTCAGTGAAATTTATCACTAATGACATGCAAAGTGGGCGTGCCAAGATGTTAGCGACTGGAAACAGTCGCTAACATCGCTATCTCCGATTACCAACTTTTGGAGATATTCACGCTAAGAGCGAATATCTCCAAAAGCTAACACCTGCCCTGAGCAGTTCTTAGCCATGTTATCCAATGGTAGGTGGATAACATGGCTAGGAGCATTTGCTCAATAATGCATGAATATCGCTGACTTTTCAGCTATATTCATGCATTTCGGCCGATTTTTATCGCTTAGGAGATAAACCTCGATAATAGCAAGGCTCCTAAGCAAAAAGCTTCAATCTTTTAAACTACTTCTGTACCGGCCTCACCACACGATTCATCAGTGCCTTTCATGGCAGGTGCATTACTCTTCCAAGGAATGTCTCCACAAGTCATGGGCTGGCAGGTTTTCACCAAACCCATTTTCAACATTTTCATTAGGTTTTATCTAAGTGCTGCATTACCTGTCCGTGGTAGATCAATTGTTTCTAAAATATATCTTATACTTAGATTGGTCTTTGGGTCAGCCCATTGCCCATCATAGGATGATTTCAATGTCCATCTCTAGTGCCTGTTCTTGATCGGATGGTTTGCCTCCTGATTGTTTCATGCCCTATGCTAAAGAGCATTATGGTTTTAGTGTTCTGATTGGATGAGTTGTAAAACTCCACTGCTGGCAGGAGGGGACTCTTTTGTCTTTATTTCATTCTCACTATTCCATGGCAGTGCATGGATTTCCTTGCTATCTCCCACTCCTTTTCTTTTTAAATTTTTTATAAGTTTCCGGCAGAGTGCTACTGGACCCCTGCAAACTTTGTCCCTATTTCTCTGCACCCCAGTTCCCCAATCCAGCTCAAAATCAGGACCGGCTTTAGCCTTTGTGGCACCTAGTGCGACAATCAGTTTTGGCACCTCTGCAATGACCTCCTTCCCCATGGATTCCCTCACTAACACCCTCCAACAGTGCCCATCTCTCCATAGTCCCTCTCTCACATACATTTCATGTCTTTTATAGCTTCACTCATACAACTGTAGGGTGTCAAAGTACTTTACATCACACACATATAATAGAGAGACAATGAATCATATCTGTGTAGATCAGCCTAAAGGGAATGTGAAATAAGACAATGTGGTTTACAAGGTGTAGGAATCACATGGCATCCACAACGGTAGGCGGTGCTTTGTCCGGAGAAGCACAAACTCAGGAGTTAAAACGTACCACAGTGGATGGGGTTGGCTGTACTAATAAGAATGTATTTCTACCCAAACAAATCCTTTTTAGCAACATTAGGATAATTAAAAACTGGGGAAAAAAACGAACGTTCTCACCTTTGATTGTGCATGGTCCTACCCTCACCATTTCCCATAGCAACATAGAAGCAAATAACTAGACCCTGTTTTTTTTGTCTGACCGTGGGCAGCAATATCATGGAGGATGGAGAAGGTGGCAGGCTCCGTGCCAGATCTACGAGCAATCTCCCCTGTGTCAGTGAGGGTTTATTTCCTAGAGTTGCACTTCACTTGGGAATCAATGGTTGGTGCCCTATGTCTGTTCTCCCTCTGAGAGACGGGGTAAGGAAAGGGAGTGATGGTGGTGGCATGATCAGATCAGGATGGTTGTTAATGCTGAAGCAGGTGGGGCTCATCCAGTTGGTGTCTCAACTCTTCCACCATTTCTGCTCCTCTGGTGTGGCATAATAGAGCAGCAAAGAACTATTGTGGCTTAAACTTTACTGTGTGGTAGCTATATAACAAAATTACCTCCCATAAATGTCTGATGAAGCTGGCAGAGGGGAAAGAGGGCATCTCAGTGGGTTTTCCTTTCACTGCTGGTCTGTTTCTGCTAAGCAGTGCAGGCATAATTCACCCTCTCCGGATGCTACTGAAGACCAGTTGTGGTATGTTAGAGTTGCAGGCCCTCATTTTGATGGAGGTGAAGAATGCTGTTGCTGCTGTCAAGTTGGGCCATGGCTGTGTTTATTCCATTGAAGTTGAGGAGAAGGTGGGGTAGCCAAAGAGGTATGAGACTGTTTTTATGTACAAACATTTAGTTGCACTTCTTTTACTGCAAGTACAGGACAATGTGGTCCTTCCCCATTGTTCTGAGGAAGAAGATGGGGTGAGAACATCACTGAAATATATGTTTCACTTTCTGCATTCCTTAGTGCCAAACTAGGGGGTATGGGTGTCTGTGTCTTTGGACACCATAGCTGGTTAATGTGTCTTGCTTTGATTAAGACATTGGGTTACTGGTTGAGGGGGATGAAAATGTTCTCAAGCAGCAACCACAAATCTTCTCAGGCTGAAGCCACAAGCAAGCCCAAAATTAACCTTTGCTCGACCCTCAGGGTAGCTTGGCAGATATCAGTCAGGCTTAAGTGCACCGAGTAAAGTATTTGTGCAACACTTCAAACAGTAACACAGTGAAATCATACCATAAAAGGAGCTCACAACAAAGTTAGAAAAATAGAGTCATTTTCTCATAAATGTAACAAGACCAGAACAACAAAAATCCAATTAGTTGAACCGGAGATATTCAATTGGAAATGTTTTAGTAAAAATAATACCAAAAGGCGTAGAGCGCTAACTGTGAATATGTGGTCGCGCCAGACTGGAACAAAGTCACATTTACAGGCCGACTGTGATGGAGCATGGGTCAGCTACAGGGGCCCAGTTAGGACCACTGGACAAAGTACCTAAACCCTGGTGTGCTGAGCATTGTAAGGATCGGCTGCGATGATGCATTGTGCAGCCGAAGCAATGCTTCTGTTCAGAAATGTAGATAGGCTGCGATTTTTGGGCCTGCATCATCATCGAGGATCCTGTCAACAGGGCTTTTGAACTGAATCCGGCATCGAGGGTGTGGCATACAATGCATTGGTTCAAACAGCTACGATGCGCAGTCAGGCAACATCATCGAGGGTGCTGTCGAGAAGAATGCGAAAGCCTGCACCAAGAATGCATTGCACGGTCTGGTCGATGCAGTGGTTCAGAAGAGCTGTGATGTGATGCGGGCCTTTGCAACAGGTCCAATCCACACAGCAGTGGTGATGAATTGGTTCTGCTCATGTGTACGCCACACAGCAGAGGAATTGCATTGGTTCCGCTGGATCCACAGTGGCTGGTAAGCACCTTAAGCCCACTTCCAAGGGTCCAGAACTAGGGTAGCACCACTTGGCAGGGTAGACTCACAAATGCAAGGTCGTTAGAAGTCTATTGTGTCCCTGTGCCAACCAATTAGCCCATCAAAGTTATTTTGGGTTCTGGGTTTAGGAGTTGTAGGTCCAGTCCATTTCACCCAGGTTAGAGGGTAGCAAGCAGAAGTTCAGTAAAACAAAGCAGCAGCACAGCAAGGCAGTTGTCCAGCAGAGTGCAGTTCAACAGAGTGGCAGAAGCAGAGCAGCCTTTTTTCCAGGCAGAGTACCCACAGGTCCAGAAGTGTACTGACATGGTGGTGTCCGAGGTCCAGTATGTATACCCAGTTGTTCCTTTGAAGTGGGGTAGAAGCTTCTCAAAGTTTCCCTTTGAAGTCCCCAGGCTCCCTAACTTCCCTGATCTTGCTCCAGACTAACTACAGGGGATTTGCAGCCCTTTGTGTGGAGGCAGGAAACAGCCAATCCATGTGTAAGTGCGGCTGTGCCAAGCTCATTCCTCCCATCCTGCCAGGGATAGCCCCTTCCAGGCACATCTAAGCTCCCTATTGTGTGTGGCTGTCGGTATGTATAAGTATGGTGACAGGAAGTTTCACAACTGAAAGCACACAAATAGGATAACAACGCAAGCCTTGTTAGGTCCTGAGGCAAGCCAGCTAGCCCGGTGAGGCATTGAAGTGATGGCTGAAACATGTTGACCTAGGGATTTAGAGGATACTAATTTCCTTAGTGCATTCCCACCTGTTTTCAACTTTTTCAGGGTGCCCTTTTAAAAGAAAATGAATCCTCAGGATACCCTAGACTATTTTAAATCCAGGATCCCACCCAATGGCCAAAGTGCTCCCTTTGCTACAAAGGCTGAGCACGTCCAGATGTACTAAGCATCTGGACGAGGACTCTATGATGAAGATGCCACTTGGAATCCCAGTGGGTGAGAGTCCTTTTCATACCATAGGGTGATTCTTTTGGGCTGGTATAGATGGGCTAAGCATGGTAGTGATTTGCTCCTCTTGTTTTTGTATATCTGGTGCTTTTGCCGATGTGGGCCCCATTACTCTTGTGGTGTGCTGGAGCTGTCTTATTGGAGCTTCTGTGATGGTCCTGTCTTTCCCATTCTGTAGTCCATGCTTGGTCTTCGATGTACAAGTAGGATTCCTTTGCTTTTGCAGTCTACTGGTCCTCTGAGGGCTTTGGCGATTTCTCTAGGGTTCTGTCATCCTCGTTGTGAAATGGGCCTTTTAGTCTTGAGTGTGGAGTAACTTAGCATGCTTTGTCTGGTTGTTGCACCCTTATGTTTTAGGCCTGCACCTTCTCTTCCACTGGTGTGTCTTCTGTTGGTAGACTACCCCTGGGCTTTCAACTTGGTCTGTCTGCGGCCTGCTTTGCCTATTTTTGATTGCCTTCTTGCTTTCTCTTTGGATTGCCTCACACCCTACTCTTACTTGGTGTAGTGTCTGCTAACACACTGTGATTCTGATTCAGCAGAGGCAGCAGCTTCTCATGGTTGGAGCAGTTTGGTTCTTTGCTTTGGGATTTCTTGTATTCCTCCTAGAGATCCGACACTTAACTGGTGTCATATGTGATCTGGTCTGGACAAGTGTGGCCTGGTCAATGGGGTGCCAGTGTGTCACCTTCTGGACTTACCTTTTTCTGCGTTATATTGGATCCTTGTCTTTGCATGAGGTGTGCTTTCTGTGGAGCCTTCCTGTTTTGATTTCTGTCAGAGTGCCCAATCCACTGCGCTTAATCCTCCACTTCAGTGGGCACAGTTATTCTGTATTGTGAATGAAAGGTGTCCCTGCCTTTTACAAGCCCCTCCCCCTTGGCTTGGTTTGCCTTTGAAACCTAGATTTGGCTTCTGTGCTCTTCTGCTCTTGTTTTGGGTGTGGAGTGTTACATGCTTGTGGCCCTGCCCAGTGATCAGCAAGGTGCTTGAGATTGTGTTTCTTTTCAGTGTTCTATACAAATATCTCTGAGCAGGCCTTTATGTTTGCCCATTCCTGTCCATAACCCTCCATGGTGGGGACCCTAATTAGTCTCACCTACCTGCTCCCATTGTTTGCTTGAGCTGGAGTGTGCCTGTTCTGTGGGCAAGTCTTAATACTGCTACCGTTTTGCATTTCTTTTCTGCATCATTGGCTGCAGGTTTGGTAACTGGCAGATGCTACCAACCTCCTTTGGCCATTTTGCTCTCTCGTGGGGGTCAGTTACTGCGATTATCAACTATGGGGGGGTGGAAGTTGCACTTCTGGGAGCCTTTTGGGCTCCAAGTATTTATTTGCTTGCTTAAGCCCTAGTATGGGGCTTTATTTCTTCCATATGTAGGAGACTTGCTCTTTCTGGCTGCCTGGTTACCCTTATGGGAAATCAATGCCAGGCACACCTGCTTTGATATATCCTCATGATTCAAGGACTGGGAAGATGAAGTGGTAAGGAGGTAATTCTTTGATCAATATTGTGTATCTTATAACTTCAATTTTACTTCCTCATCCCAGCCCTTATAACTGTTTCAGTTGTGTGCCTGGCTTCCGTTCTGGTCTTTTAGGCTACTATGCTAGTCCAGCCAGGAAGCTCCTGGGAATTAAAGTGAGATTTTTTAAAATATCTTTAATCCTTTTATGTTGAATTTTGTCTTTAGTGGCATTTGTTTTTCTAGAATTGGATTTGGGAAAGTGTGATTAAGTTGGGCAAATTAAGTAACTGGATTTCTTATTAAGCGATAGTTGTAGCTGCAAGGGGCTGCCTCTTTTTTCTACAGCTTTGTAGTGCCCTGTTTCCTTGGTGTGAGGGACCACCTCCTGTTTTTACAGCTACACCTAACTGGCACATTAAATTTACTTGTAAGTCCCTGGTAAATGGTACTCCCCGTATCCAGAGCATGTAAATTAAATGCTACTATTGGGCTTGCAGCTCTCACTGGGCCACCCACTAAAGTAGCCTTTTTAAAACATGGACATATGTACTTAAGGTTTATATGTCCTGGCAGTAAAAAAACTCCTGAATTCGTTTTCATAGTTGTACGGTCTATCTCTCCTACTGACTAGCACTGGGTCACCTTATTACATTTAATGAGACAACTTTGGATTGGGAGCAGACAGCAGTATACTCTTTACACTAAAATGAAATGTAATTTAAAATCCACCTTAATGGTGAAGTCAGATTTAAAGTCACAGTTCTGAAAATGCCACTTTAGAAAGTCAGCATTTTGTTGTTCTAAACATGTGTGCCTTCTGTCAGTGTCCTTGGTCACATGACTTTAAATGGCTCTGCTCTTGAAGTTTGGGTATTCTTCCCAGACAATGACACAAAGGGGACCGTTGTGGGCTTGACGGGCCTTCCTGCCAGGAAGGCTGAACGTGGAGTAGCAACCTGCCACACTTGCACTTCAAAGGGCTTGCCTCCAGCACACACAAAGGAACCTGGCATCAGCCCTTTGTCACCCCAGACTCGTTGGAGCATTGACAGTGGCAGGGAGGAACTTTACAGAACCAGGTGTGGGGGTGGTGTAGGGAACCACCCCACAAAAAGGATGGTACCAGGTATAAAGATTGGACCTCCAGAGCCACTCATAAGTACACTCTTGCATATGTGGACATTAAATAAGGACTGCCCTGCTGCCAGGGGACTGTCCTGCTGCTTGATGACTGCATTCTGTCGGAGAAGGAAGACTGGACCTTCTTAGCTTCGCCCCTGGCTAACCTCAGTGACTCCTAGAGTCCGTTGACTGACCTCCTGTGTGAGCTACAGGGACATAACAGGCTCCGGAGTCCTACCTGCAACTGCCCAGCTGACCCGCTGCACTGGCCCTGCCTGGTCCAGCAAATAGGCCTGCAGATCCCTGCTGGCATCTGCTGGATTGAGCTCCTGATCCCCCAGAGGTGGCCCCAGGTCCCAAACCCTTGGATGGCATCAGTTTGAGTCCTCAAAAGAACTAAAGGTCAAATCCTGCGGTTTGGGCACTTGGCGACCATGAACGGGCCCCTTCACTCAGAGACTCTGTGCTTGAGTCAACCATCAATGTGAATTTCACTGAAAACTTTCAATTGGAATATCTCCAGTTCTACTGATTGAATTGTTGTCAATAATTGTATTTATTAATAATTGTTCTGTTTCTCTAAATTGGTTTGATACTTTTCTTTTGTGTTGTTTTTCAATTTTGTTGCTGGGTGTGTCCTGCGTAAACTGTTTTCCATTTATCTCTAAGTTAAGCCTGAATGCATTTGTGCCAAGCTACCAGAAGGGTAGGCACAGGTTAATTTAGTGATTTTGTTGGTTAATCCAAGGAAGCAACCCGAAAATTAAAATACCCCCACTTCGAACCAAAGCTTATGAGGAAGAGGTGTGGCCCTGCAGCTAGGGCGACTGACTCCGGAATCTGGGGATCACGTTTCGATCCCCGGCACTGGCCGGCAGATTAGCCCAGCGCCATGTGACTCTGGGCAATAGCTTGCTTAATCTTCCTGATGGCCCCCAGCGCCTACAGATCCTTACGGGTGATTGTGCGCTTTGCAAATGTGGATTATTATTATTATTATGGCACCAAGCAAATGAAGCAAGTCAACGCGACCCTCCCCAGAAGAACTCTCTTGTCTCTTTCTTCCAATCATCTATCCATTCACCCTTTCATCCTTCTATCCACCTACTATCCACACTTTCACATTTACATTGTCATTTATTCATCCTTTCATCTTTTATTCAGTCTTTCACCATTCCATCTGTCCACCCATGCAAATCCAAACCTATCCTTCCACCTCCAGACCTATCCATCAAACCTATCCACCCATCTGTCTATCAATTCATTCAGCTACCCTTTCTCTCATCCATGCAACCTTTCTGTCATTCATCCATCCATTCACCCTTTTACGCCATCCATCTATCTATCCACCCTTTCACTCCATTCACCTTTCCTCCATTTCACTCATCCATTCACCCATTCACTCATCCATTTATTCACCCTTTCACCCATGCACCCTCTCTTTCATTCATCCATCTATTCTGTCACTTATCCAACCAGCCACACTTTTATCTATCCATTCACCCTCCCTTTCACTAGTCTATCCTTTCTTTCCCTCCTCCATTCTTACACCCGTCATTTCACTCCTTCATCCATCCATCATCTATACATCCACCCTTTCACTCATCCATCCGTCCTTTCACATACTCAACCCTTTCACATTATTTATGAGCCTCTGTCTCCCAAATTGCAGACGGACGAGACACATCAAGAACTCAACCCCAATGTAGCTGCCACAGTGGGTGGTTCACAACGCCCCTAGGTTCCCCCTCACAAGGATTGTGGTTATTGCTTGAGTGAGGCTTCCACACAACTAAACCAATAACCCCATTTCTTACTGTCAACATGTCATAAACCATAGTCTCTTAGGACCGCCCCAACTTCTGTTACATTTGTAAAGTGAACAGACAGTGAAACATTCTTGCAATGGGCATTTTCAAGCACCACAACGTCTACTCGATTAGGCAGAGCATGCGCAGTATGAGTGGCCACCAGCACATGACAAAATCCGAGCTAGCAGCCCTCAATGTCTGTGTGCTTTTTCAGTAACAGACTATCATGTGGTCAGTGATATAATTAATTAGGTTATTCCAAAGCTCCAGTTTCAACTCTGACCATAACAGACTGTTTTCCACGTTTACATCAGTTTGTCACTTACTAGAAACTACACTTTAGTTAAAATAAACAAGGATTCAGTCACAATGGAAGTTCATTCCAAGCATCCGTTGCCCATGCATCTTGAAGTGACTTGCAGGAATGTGTCCCTGGATATCTCGATGGGAGAAACAGCCTGCATTTTTCTACAGAGGTATATTGTTTTTCCACTGTCATCAGTCATCACTTCTGCAAGCCATGCAAAGAAATTGTATCTGCTCCTTTTTCATCACCTCGAAATACTTCAGTGCCCTTCTCACTCATCTCTAATAATAATCTAGCATGGATCTGGTGACCTGAGATGTCCTTGAATGTCGACAGTAGTTGAATTTCGCTCTCCTTGTTTGTAAACGTTGATGACTTTCAAACCTTTCCCTTTCAGTCTATAGTTCAGTTCCCTTTTTCTCATTGCTCTGTAGGGCCCCTGGACAAATTGTGAGCATTGTTAGTTGCCGGTCTGTTGGAGCACACGAGGCATTTAGGGACAGACCACATAATATGCACATTTCCAGTGTTTATACAGCAGGAAGTTGTCGCTGCACTAGTACCAATCCCACACAAATGAAGGAGTTCTGCCGTCGGTGATATTTCAGTGCCTCTTGCTGTGTCACAGTTTGCACCATGAAGCACATTGGCATCATTGTGGATGTTGCCAGCAAAGCGTCTTAAAAGCAGCACTGAATGTAGTTTAAATACATTTTTTTTTTTTACTTCTCAGAATTAACTTGCAATTGTTCTACTTCTCTGATTTTCTAGCACTTAGCAGAGCCTATGCAACCTCGCCATTGAGATCATCTGCCACCTTCACCCACCTCTGCATTGAGATGTATTGCATATTTGTTATGTTATGTTATATGTGGTTTTGTAGCGCGCTCCGATAGTCAAGACTGTCCTGGCGCAGGAGTGAAACTGAAACAGAGTGGGAAGTAGGTATGCTAATCATGAGTTTGAAAGAGGTGAGTTTTGAGCAGTTTTTTAAAATTGGTCAGATTGGGAGCGTGTCTAAGAGCGTCTGGCAGGGCGTTCCACATTTGAGCTCCCTTTACCATGAGGGATTGTCCGCCCAGGCGGACTCTTCTAAATCTGGGGATGATCACCTGCTTTTTGGAGGTGGAGCGCAGCTGACGGGATGGGAGATAGGGTGTGAACCTTTTGGCTAGGTAAGAGGGGCAAGGTCCATTGAGGGCTTTGTAAACGATGACCAAAGTTTTAAAGCGCACTCGTTGAGCCACAGGGAGCCAGTGAAGATCCCTCAGCTGTTTGCGCACGCTGAGTCTCCTGGGGATGTTAAAAATGAGTCTCACCGTGGCATTCTGAACAACCTGTAGCTTCTTGATCATATAGTCAGGAGCCCCTAAATAGAGGGCGTTTGAGTAGTCCAGCCGGGAGAGTACCAGAGCCCTGGCAACCGTTTCTTTCGCTGATTGAGGAAGGAGGGGAAAGAACTTGCGAAGAGTGGTCAGAGTTCCAAAGCATGTTCCAGCCAAGCGTGAAATCTGGTCACGGAAACGTAAGTCGGCTCCGAACCAAATTCCCAGATTCTTGGCAATCCCGTTCTCTCCCTTGGGGCATGTTGATTCACCGGGCCAGATGGACTCCTTAAAGTCACTGGGGAATTGGCCGTAGAGCAGGATTTCTGTTTTATCCTCGTTGCATTTGAGGGATGATTTGGCTAGCCAGGTGAATACGGAGGAGAGACATTGGCGAACTCCAGAGGTGCATAGGTTCTCCTTTTTCCAGGTGAAGAGAAGCTGGGTGTCGTCGGCGTAAGCCATTATCTTGGCACCCCAGCTCTCTGCTAGCCAAACAAGAGGAGTTAAATAAATATTAAATAAAAGGGGACTTAGGGACGATCCCTGTGGTACGCCAGTTTCCACCCTTCTGTTAGAGGAATGATAAGGGGGAAGCCAAATCTGTTGGGTACGGTCCGATAGAAAAGACCTAATCCAATCCAGGACCGTGCCGGAGATGCCTATGTCCTCCAGTCTCGCTAAGAGCTGGAGGTGGGGCACCGTGTCGAATGCGGCAGAGATGTCCAAAAGAATAAGGGCCGCTCTGCCGCCCCCGTCAAGGCAATCCCTGATGGCCTCAGCCACCTCCAGCAATGCGGTTTCCGTACTGAAAGAGGTGCGGCACCCTGATTGGGCAGGATGAAGAGCTTCAGAGGATTCAACGAATCTCTCTAATTGCCTGAATGCTGCCTTTTCACAGACTTTGGCAAGGGCTGGTAGGAGTGATATGGGTCTGTAGTTAGAGGTGATTGACGGATCTGCGGTAGGTTTTTTTATTAGAGGGAGAAGTTTGGCTTGTTTCCACTTGGTGGGCACAGTTCCTGAGGATAGGGATTCATTAACCAGTGCGGTGACCATGGGGGTGATTATTTCAGCTATTCCATTCAGGACCCTTGCAGGGCAAGGATCTATAGGTGACCCAGATTTCAGAGTTTTTAATATGGTCATTACATCTGTACTTTCTACGTGAGTAAATTTGGTCAGTTCTGCTTTAGCTCCTGATAGTAGGGGACGTAAAGGAGAAGGGGGTTGGCCAGTTAAGGCTAGGTCTGATTGTGGGGCAAGTGGGAGGTCAGGGATACTCAGACTGTCTTGACTTTGTTGGATTTGTTCGATGAAGAAAGTGGAGAGTTGTTCGCACCAGACTGTGGAGGGTGGAATAGCTGTCTTCTCTGCTACCGGGGCAGTAAAGCTTTTAACTATGGAGAAGATTTCTCGGCTGTTGTTTTTGGCTTTTTGAATTCTAGAAGCATAGGTTGCAAGTGCAAGTGAATTGTTTGCCTAAGAACACACATTCTGCATTTCATGTGTAGATCAGTTGTTTCAATGTAAAAGTCCACATTTATTTTTCGTTAACTACGGAAACCTACTTTGTTTTTTCTATATGTATTTTCTTGTCTCGTGTTTGTCCCTGGAATTCTTATATGTTATGAAAACAGACTTAATTATTTCTCAAAATAGAAAATGGAATACATTTTGTCCTTTCGGAAATTTTTGAGGAGTTTATCTGTTTATGATACATGCTTCTCTTTTTTTCTTTCTTTGATTTTGCCCAGGTTTGATCTCTTTGAGCCATAACATGAACCCTCGAGGCAGGAGAATGGAAACCCCTAAGTGCGAGCAGGTTAAGCTATCCCTGGCTGTCAAAGGATCTAAGCTCCCTATTCGTACGATAACCAAGAAAGTCAGATATTAAACTGCTCTCTTTTACAAGAGCATTCTAGAACCCAAGGATACTCTCCCACTATCAGTCATCCATACCTTAATCTCATCCATGCTCTACTACTACAGTCATAGAGCCACTGTAGAGCTATCACTCTAAAGATACTCCTTGTATTCCCAACTTAATGTCTTCTTACTTCAAAACAAATTCACATATTAACTGTGACCTGATTAAGACACATTCTTTCCTTAAACATACTTTCTACTTGTCTATGTGATTATGAGGGTGATCCTAGGCTGCAATTGTTAGACCACAGAGATGTGGTAAGATGAAGGTTATTCCCCTGCTTTATTAGCTGTTTCCCTCCACCACTTATTACCCAGCCCCAATGATGTTCAGGCCCAGAGGGAGGGCTGGCAGACATCGTTAGAGAATTCCTGTCTGCTTACATTTACCTTGGTTGTCTATTGTTTCAGTTAAACAAAAGAGTTTTAAATGTACCTTGTTTCCTACTGAAACTGTGACCTTGGTTGGGCTATAATGCCCTCCAAAGGGGGGCTGCTCTTTTGAAGATGATGTTTTATATTTATCGCTAGGTAACAAACTTACATTCCAAGCGGATTTCAATTTCTGGTTTGGCGATCAATAAGAGGGCCGACAACTATGGTCTGTCCAACAGGAGCTTTTCACAACTTTTATTGCTGCCTATACATAAAAGGATCAATCTTTGACTGTTTTTTGGCACACAAAGTAATTATTAAAATCGTAATATGTTGGATATACACACACATCACCTGTATTTAAGTGAATATAGGAACTTCTGGAAACTGACTAGAGGGAGATATGCTTTTTAAATTACACTAGGGCTGAGTCTGTATTTCACAAAACATACTAATCTCAATATGGAATTATACCATTGTATTTCAAAAGTTACTAATGATATGGCGGTGTTTACACTTTGCAGAACATAAAAGTAAGTGATTTAGACTTTTGAATATATATTATTTGCATGCACATAGGAGCCTATAATCACTCTTTCTACAAACTTTCCATTTCTGATAGAAGAACACAACCAAGGTGAATAGGAAAGACTTAGCAAATACGCATAATGTATATCAAAGGTGTCCTTCCCAAGCTAAGAAACACTACTACAAGTACAAGTTAAGCAGCTAATTCCTCAAAACACTTATTTACATTCTACAAGAACTGAATAAAATGATGCCCTTATTCTGTTGATGGCCATTTCTTCTGACTCGAAACAGTTCGAATTCTGAGGTTTTCCTTCTTTGGTTGTGTTTGAAAAGACGAATATTTAGGAATATAGATTTCAAATGGACGCTGACTGACAACAAAGAATACTGACTATGGATTGACGGTGCACACTAGAATATGTAAAAAAAAAAGGGGGGTACTTTATTCAATAATATAATAGTTAGGGATCTGACTTTTTAACATTCATTGTCGATCCCACATTGATTATCATAGTATGCACTTTATATTTGTCATGTGTCACAATACATTTTTATATAAAAATATACATTTCATAAATAGATCCAAAAATTACAATAGATAAATAGATAAAAAATAACAATAAATATATCAAAAAAACATGGCTAGAGATAGTTTAACATTGCTACGCGCGTTTCGGCTGTAAGCGTTCATCAGGGAGCCATGGTATATGTTCCTTCTTTGGTTGTTCAGCCGCTTCTTAAAAGCATGAGCTGATCAAAGAGAGTCTTCATCCTTCCAGGACTCTATTTCTGGCCCCACTTCTAAACATTCCTCATTGGCCCCTTTGAAATGCAGTAATTATTGCCCCCTGCTGGAATGTCTCTATGCTTCTTTGAACCATGTAGAATATAGCAATGATCCAATTCTAATCTACCATAGAAGCAATAAAGTTCTTGGTTATTGGTTGTCAGGTTGTAGACGTCATAGGGACATGCAAAGAGCTCTTCTTGCGATCCAGCAAAGTATATTGGATCTGATGCATGATGGTCCAGCTGCACTGATGATGCTATCTGATCTATTTGTGTCATCCAACACCCTCAAATACAAACTCTTGTTATTTAGAATTGAGGCGGTGATAGCAGTGCAAGGATATCCTCCAGAATGGTTCTCCTTTTTTAGACAAACACAGTGTTCAGGGTGTATGTGGCTAATTCGGTGCCTGATCAATCAGAGATATCCTTTTGGGACTCTGGTTCATCTCCTGATCTCTTTATTAAGCATTTCTGCTGCTCCTTTCCTGAAAATGATTTATTTAATCTAGCGTTCTTTCTATACTTACTTGGGTGATGCACAGGTTTAAACGTGGCCAACATTGAACTTCCATTAATGGCCTCTTCACAAAAGCTAAACTAAATAGGACCCAACAATCAACTAATACATTTCGGAAACTGTTAAGTCATTCGCCGATCTGTCGTCAGCGACATCTATTCTGAACTACTGAGACAGTGGCGGGTCCTACAATGCCGATCTCTTGACTCCCACCACACAAGCACTTTTGAGAATGTTGCAGAGAGCTCATAATGAACATGTGCTCTGACATGTAACATACACAGCTATCCGTTACTGAGCCATCACAAGTAGTCTTTCAGTGCACTTACATTTTGATCAGCATCAATTACAATATTGTATTTTTGTGGTTTTTTTATAGTGTGGGCAATGCCCAAAAGAGGGGAGCACTTTAAAAAGCTGAGAGATACAGGTCAGAGCAACAGAGACAGGTTTGCCACATGGTCGTACAGCAAATAGTGCTAAACCAGAAATGCATGACAGAGTATAGATAACATTGCATCACAATCCTGCATCACACATCCATGTGCCGAGTTGCTGCCGGCAGGGAGGCAGTGGACTTGGGGGCTGGTCCCTCCAGCAACTCCCCAGCCGCTCTCCATGGAACCCTTCTAAATGCAAATCATAAATGCTTTTAAGAATAAGTGAAAACATGCAATAATTCAAACACATCCCTAGTAGTGGTACATGGTGATGTTTGTAGTGAGCTCATATCCCACTGACTTTTTTTATTAGTGTTAAAACTTGTGAAGTGCAGGTTACATAAGACTGTCTAAAACAAATGCATTATTGCTTTTTGGAAAACTCACATACATTGACATGTGTACTACAACCTCATTTTTATCTCCAAAACAGCTTAATGATTTTGTAAAATCAAGAAAAGGCACTCAATTCATGTCATAAGAATGTTGTCACCATTCTTTCAGCATCTGTAGAAATATGCGAGGAGAGATGTGCCCTATCAGAAATCCAATTTTTATGGCACATAAAACACAAGGTTAAGAAACCCCTTATAGGTGTTGAAAGGAAGATAGCAGACTAGTACCACCTCGTCTCGCTGCACCACGAAGCTCTCGGCCGCCTTCCCCGGCAGTTTACTTCGCCGCAAATCTGCTAAAGGAGGCTCATGATTTAACTTCATACCTAATGGTCGATGCGCGTGAGGACAACTTGTTGCTCTGCCCCGTGCTGTTGTTGATTCAGCAAAGGTAGATGCTCGGACCCGTGTGGAATCTTCAGTGGCTCTAGTTGACATTGCGGCAGGTGTGTTAGTTGTCCGGCCCCTGCAACTCCAACGGATCAGGGCTCTGCTGGTAGTGGCTTCCCGCTGTGGAGCCAGCGCTGACAAGAGGAATGGCACCGCCGAAGAATACTCCGGCTGCAAGGACTGCATGTTTGCAAGTTCCCTCACAAAGCGAAGAGTGTCTGTCAGTATCAAATACGAAGAATGGTGCTACAGGTGCTCTAACACGAGTTGGCAGACCCGCACTTCGGCTTCTGGAAGCAGGTAAAGCTGCTGAACTAATTTCGGAGGGTGAGGTCCAAACCGCTGATGCAATTGCAATCCAATCCATATTATGCAGTACTGATAAGAAAGGCATACAGAAAGCAGCCGCTAAGTACAGCTTCTCTTTAGAGGACTTTGCTGGGTTAGCAGAAGGAGAGACTGAATCGGATGATGCTGTTGAGCCACCAAGGGTGTTGGTTGGTGTGGAGGTCTTAGTGTTGGGGGAGAGCCCGGCCACTCAGGAGGACCTACCATCAGAAGAGGCTGATGCGGCTGCAGGGGGTGATATGGATAAGGAGTCGGACGCCAATGGCTAGAGTCCAAGTAGTACTTCCTAGAACTTTAATGCGTCTTGCCCTGAGGTGGACGGGAATAGATCTGAAAGCTTGCTAAGCGGCTAAGACATTACTCCTACGCATCCCGATCAGGTCGCTAAATCAAAAAATAGGAACTTAACTACACCTGATATCATGCCTGATATTACGATAACAGGGAAGAATCGACAGGACCTGCTAAAGACTCCCAATTTCTCTCTTGGGAACATAAATAAAAGCAATAGCAAAAAGGAACTTAAAGTAGCTAAATCTCGCAAGAGATCGATAGATTTGCAAGGATCTATCTGGCATACCAGCTCCGGAGCTCACCAGGGAGGTGGCATGGAGAGTAGCCCACTAGGAAAATGGGTTCAAGAAAAGAAAGAGGTTAAGTCACTGATTTCCTGCTTATGGGGCTACGGCCCCAGCTTTAAAAGTGGGCAATGTACTGAAAATACGGAAAACAATGAAACTACTAGAGAACTAGTGATACACTTAACAGGGCAAGATGATAACTTGGTGGTTTCTAACACTGTAGAATATTCTAATGAGAACTGCTCAGAAAATATGCCTGGTCCCAACGAGGAACAAGGGGATAAGTTCCAGGCAACCTCAATAGATATGGCACACAGGACAGATGATCAGCTTTCCTCTAAGGAGCCGTCTCTCGTGGTAATACTGCAGGCTTTACAAGAACAACGACGCGAAGCACAAGATCATCAAACTCAGATTAGAGCGGATTATTTTAGTATTCAGCTATCATTAGATGAGGTGACGGACACAGTGGCTGGAATTACAAGAGACATGGTCGAGCTACAAATTAGGGACACAGAGACAGAAGAGACGGTTACGACTATAGCTAAGACTGTGCAGTCTCATGCTCTACATCTCCTGGCCTGTCAAGCCAAAATCGAAGACTTAGAAAACCAGCAATGGCGAAATAATCTAAGATTATTTGGGGTTCCAAAAGGCAGGGAGGGTGCAGATCCCCGAGCATATGTTGTTCAACTTCTCCAAAAGGCCCGCCCGGATCTATCTGATTGGGACTGGGACGGTCAGGTTCAAAGGGCACATAAGCTGCCCATAACAGCGCAGAGACTTAATTCTCGGTATCCCCGACCTATCTTTATTTTTTTCGGGAATTGTCTTTCAAGGCTCGGCCTAACTCTCCAATAGTTGTTGACTCTTTCTCTGTATTTTTTAGATCTGATCTGAGTCAAGCTACAATGGAGAAAAGATGGAAAATGAGACAACTCATTGATCCAATTAAAGCTTTAGGGGCTCAAGTTTTTCTGCCGGAGCCTGCTAGATTGATAGTCATCAAAGAGGAGCAGTCACAATTTTTTGTTACGGATTTGAAGGCTAAGCAAGCACTGAGTAAATGGCAAATGACATGAACACCTGGTAGGACTGATTGAACTGATAAGAATTGATACAGCTGACAATGCTGTATGTTTTGAAAATTTGCAAGGGGGGCAGGGAGGTGTGGACTAGATTCATATCGAGATAGGGTTTGGGTGGCCTGTGGCTGTTAGGGCTTATTTTGTTCATATTTCATTTTTCTTTTGAGCAAGCTATTTGGCATACCCTTTTTTTTTGGTGGCCGCTGTGGGCCAGCTGGGGGTGGCTTTGTGGTGCGTAGAGACTGTAGCTGCCATATTCAGCTACAGCTTTTTGGGGAGGGTGATTCCTTCTTTAGGAAACTGGTAGGTGGTGGGAGGGTCGTTTTTGAGGGGGTTGAGGATGGGCACACCTGGGAGTATGTGGGGTACAAATAAAAGAAAAAGTAAAAAAGAATGTCCATAGCTCTTTGTTCTGGTGGTGGGGATTTGGGGACTATTACTTTTCTGTTTTTAGGTATAGTGTTTACTTCAATGGGTATTTCAATGATTATTTGCCTGTCTTGGAATGTGTCAGGACTGAATAGAGGATCTAAAAGACAATTAGTACGGGAAGAGCTTAGGGCATATAAACCCCATATAGTACTTCTAACGGAAACGCATTTAGCGTACAAAGATCGTGGCCTTCTTAATCAACTGGGCTTTCAGAATATAATATGCACTTCACAAAATGTGTCAATCAGGGGTACTCCTATCCTGTTATCTAAAACACTGGACTGCCAAATCCACAAGGTATTAGCAGATCAAAGAAGGAGGTGGGCCATGGCTCAAATTGAGATTTATAGTCTGAAATATGTGTTTTGTGTATTATATGGCCCTAATGTTGACGATCCAACATTTTTTGATGATATTTGTTTAGAATTAGTGGGATGGCAGGGGACGCTCGCTCTAATGGGAGACTTTAATTGTGTCATCAATTATGGTATGGATTCTACTAGCCGGCCACTTACTTCTAGAATGACGAAGGTGAGGGCTTCCATTTTAGACTTAGGGTGATTGCATTGGCTGCAAGATGCTTGGTACTCTCTATTCCCAACAATACCTGGGTATACATATTACTCTATACCGCATCAGCAGTACTCTAGGACATGGCCTGGATTTCAGATAGTATCTTGCTGGGGTCAGACATGGAGATCCGTTCTAGGATTACATCCGATCACAACCTAATATTATTATCATTTTTTGCCAGCCCTATACCCAAAATAGCCCGTTCCTTTTCTTTTCCACGCTACCTGTTTAGGGATTTTGAATATTTGGTCTTTATCTCTAAAAAAATATCAGATTATCTTACAGACAATATAGGGTCCGCTTCTCCCTGTGTGGGATGGTATGCTATGAAAGCGTATATCCGGGGAGTCACTCAACAGTTTGCTTGGCAACAAAATAGAGAACGTGAGAAACTAACTAAAGAAGCCTATCAAAGGCTTACCATCAGTGAGCTCCAACATGCTGAGGCTGTCCGACATGGAAAGGCAGATCAAGATTCTATGTATGTCTCTCTAGTGGAGCATACAGCAGCGATAAATAGGGCAACACTTACTACGTTTGGTTCAAGGCAAAATTTTGGAAGCTGGTTCAGGCTATGTATTATAACCCTCTGGCTAGATTACATTAATCTAATATTCAAACAACTCCTTTTTCAATTCGCTGTGGCACAAGACACGGCTGCCCCCTTTCTCCCCTTCTTTTTGCCCTTTATATAGAGCCATTCATTCTGGCACTGCTGGTTAACAATATGATCTGCCCGCTGAACATCGGGCAGCGCTCACTGAAACTTACTGCAAAAGCAGATGATATCGCTATGTTTTCAGAGGAGCCAAAAGAGGCTATAGAGAGCATCAATAAGGAGGCTAAGAGATTTGGCCTTTTCTCAGGCTATAAATTGAAAAGCAATAAAACGCAAGTCCTTCTAAACTTCCAGCCGGAACTCCCGGTTGAAGGGGCATTCCCAACTGCTATCTATTTGGGGGTATGCATTTTGCTTAAAGTTGAACTGTAGTCATTCATTAAACTACGATTCTCTATTAGTTGCTATTACTAAGCAATTTAAGTTAATGCACAAGCTTCCAACAAGTATCATTGGCAGACGCAAGGTCATTAAGATGAAGATACTTCCCAAGTTTTTGTATCTGTTTAGGTCGATCCCGTTACGAATTCCTAACTCGTTTTTCAGTAAATTGGATGGGGCTTTGAGTAGCTTTATTTGGGGCCATAAAAAATCAAGACGCGCTATCGGACTAATGAAGCTCCCATGCAATCAGGTTGGTTCAGTACTCCCTGATTTAAAACTTAATTTTTGGGTCGCATTTGATGGCCGTCTGAGCAGCCTCCTGAATCCAGAGCAAATGCATTTCTGGCATTGGTTGGTCCTCGGTTCAGAGAGCCAGATATTTCTATACTGTATCAACGATCCTAATATTTTAAACGTGTACGGTTCAAGACTATTAGAAACTGTGTATATATCTGCCAGGGCATTAAAGCCAGATCCTCTTTATCTCTTATACATACCAAACTCCCTCTATGGGGTAATCCAATGTTGCCCGGAATATTTCAGGATGTTATGGCCGTCAATGGGTTAAGTATGGTGTGTTCTATCTCGGGCAATTGTACGATTGCAATGGTTTTAATTCATTTGAGAAGCTTCAGCTAATGTTTGATATTCCTCAATGTTTGTTTTTTAAATAATTCATGTTTTGTTTGACTCTAAGCTATCCGGAGTGTTTCAGGTTCAGATATGTGGGAGTATTTGTATGCCCGGAACCGGCGAGCTATCATCAGCAAGTCGGATCGATCTCTCTGCCAGTTTAGAGCAGAGGGGTGTGAGAAATTAGCATCTAGATGGAGCGAGATCTTAGGGATAAATATCACTATAGAAGATGTGAAGATAGCTTTTGACACTATTGTCCACTCAGTACATTCAGTAAATTTACGACTGCAGCAATTTCGGACACTTTGTATACTTTATTATACCCCGGAGAGGATTGTCAGATGGTCTCAAGGGGAGGGGGGGGGGAGGCGAGACAGGGAGGGGTCTAAGGAGGGACGCACTCTAATTGCCCCAAATGTTGATTATATGCAGCTGATATTACATGCATGTTTGCTACGTGTCCTACTTTAAGTTTTTTTGGGAATCAAACTCTGATTCAGGGTTGAATATACATTTACCACAGCTGTAAAGATGCTTGGTAATAAGGAGGATAGGGGTCGGTATAGATCTATAACGGCAATTATTTTAGTTGCTGCCCGGCTGGCGATCGCTAGAGCTTGGATTTCTCCCAAACCCCCCACTGTGATGAATGGTGGTTAAATGTTAAGGAAATTGAGGAAAGGGAGAAGACTTTAGTTAAAGCAAAGGGTATCCATGCCCTGCCAAAATACAGATCCATATGGGACTGCTTAGAAGATTTATAGGCCAATTCTGTTGGGAACTGCTGATGTTGTTTCTTTTTGGTCCTTCTGATATTTGCTTGGTTATAATCATTCCAAAATATATGTTTATATTTTACAGACTATTGTATCTATACTTTGTTGTTAAAACCTCAGTATAATCCCCACCTTCTCTCTTATTTTGTTTTCTTTTCTGATTGTACTTTTTTTGACAATAAAAAAAGACACTGCTTATAACTTTCGAACAGTTTGTCTCACATACATAAAATTTGGCTGTACCTTAGGTATTATCCTATACAGTATTCCCCCAAGTTCAGTACAGATTTGTCAAAGGATGCCACAGTTATTAAGGAGGCAAAAATCAGATTTCCTATGGAGTGAGGAGTTAACCTTAACTACAGAGGCAGAGGTGTAACTGTGACTCTGTAAATAGTGTTTCATTAAAATAGCTACCGAAGAGTTGCCATGGGCCTGATGTACAAAACATTGTAAATTGCTCCAGTATTTTTGTGATCAGTGCTGAAGCTTGTGACTCAATCTATGTACTGATAGGTCAGTTTGCAAAATGTCCTTTTGAAGTGCATCACAATTTGAACTACCTTATGAATAATAATGATGTAGCTCATAAATTGAGACTTACTCTGATTGGATGCCATCAAAGGCATGGTGGTCTGCTGAGGTTAGCAGCCCACCATGCCTTTGATTACATTGAAAGAAACTTTTTCCTTAAAGTTAATGTGCATGTGTTTAAAAAAATTGTGAATGTATTGGGAAAAGTTAGTTTAAGAGTTGGCAGTGATCCCCTGGATCACTGCCTTCTCCCCACAAAAATTGTTTTATAATTTGTAGAGGATGCAGTCCACACAGGACCACATTTCTATTGTGAATGTCTTAACACCC